>NC_141819.1:32062117-33262117 GCF_982586985.1 Callionymus lyra | reverse complement strand
ACAGGTGCAGAGGAGGACTTGTTAAAGTGTGTTGAACACATGATCTTATTATTGCTTTTTTTGCAGATGATGCACAGCTGTTGTTCTTTGGACTTTCCGTCCTTACTGGATTGTTCACAACATGGTAGAATCAGCTGCTTTTTAAATACAATTATACAGTCCTTTGTTCGGGTGGAATCTTTGGGTCGGTGACAGAGCTGAGCCAAAAGACAAATCTCTTGGTTGACTAGTTAATCCATGTTCCTACTCAGAAAGAACTGCTTGTCCACATTGAGAGAAACCAGCTGAGGTGGCTGGAGGATGCCACCAGGATGGGGTTCCTAGGGGGGGCGTTTCAGACATGTCAAACTCGTGTGAGATCTCAAGGCATTCCCAGGACATTGGAGAAACTATGCATCCCACTTAGCCTGGTAGCGCCCCAGAGGTCTCAGAGGTTTCTGTTAGTGATGATCTGATGAAGCTTTATGAAGCAGTGTCAATATTTTCAGAGTCCACTAGATGGCGTCTCTGCACTATTTTCCTTTGTTTTGAACAACTGTACAAAAGAAACATCACTTCACCTTTAAACTGATGGCGCCACCTACTGACCTCTAAACAATATGACACTGCTTCATGAAGCTTCATCAAACCATCACTACCAATTAAGACACTCGTTTCTGGGGAAGGGGAATCTGTGGCCTTTACTTGCTTTACTGTTGCCACCTTGACCTAACCCTATGAGCGCGGTCATAATAGATGGATGGATCGGTTTCGCAAACCTCCACCAACCTTCATTACTATTAACAAGTCTTTTAACTTGCTTATGGACAGGAAACAGAGGCTTTGTCGTTTCTCTGTTAAAGTAGTATGTGGTAAAGTGAATTGATGCCTTTAGGCTCCACCATTTAGTAAATATATAATGGTTTTAAACAAAGCTGTGTTAGGTCGTTTTCTCTTTTCTTTATTTACATCACACAGTATATAGCCTAAGTATCTCACCTATGCTAATTCTTTCAAGCACTACCTGTGCCTTAACTTTGTTCTTTGTTGTTTATTAGTTGATTATTTAATTTTATTGATTATTTATTTTTATTAATATTTTGGAATGTCTTATTTAATGTCCTTTCAACAGTCTACTTCATGTTTTGCATCGTGGGTCTTAAAGGAGTACAATTTCATCTATGCTGTATGTCTTGCATACATGTTTATTTCACAACAAAATAACTTGAACTTGAACTTGAACTTGAATGTCCTTGGTGATATTTTGATCTCTATACTGGCATTTAAAAACGTCGTAAATTTGGATTTTCTGCACATATAATGGCAAATACTTTACCTTTCTCACCAATGTAGTTCATTTCCTGGGGTCTTGAAATGAGATGGAATTTATGAGTCAGTATGTAACTGAAAATAGTGTGTATTATCTGCAAAAAAACACATACAAATAATAATGAGACCTCACATATCTATCTGCAAAACATTTGGGGCCACATATAGTACCATGTATTAATCTATATTACGTAGACTTTTGTGTTTATTTATTAGCATACATTCCTACATATTGGTGCTTACCATCTTTTTTAATCTCAGAAAATTTCTACACTAATATTTCTACGTTTTCATTTTCAGTTGATATATCTTGCAATAAATCATAATAACTGTTTTCTTTGATATTGCTTTTTAAATAGTTTGCTACTTTTTACTTAACACCAAATACAAGTCGACACATAACAATGTACATGAAACACACACACACTAACAACTACAACTTGTAAATGTAAGTCAATAGTCTTGATTGTATTCCTTCAAATGTATTATACTAATATGACAAGTCAGTGTTTAAGGATATGGTTAAATGCTAAAAAGCTAAGCTAGTCACTCAAGGGCCGAGTGTTTGATGGCAATATAAAAAAAAATCACAGCAATATAAAGTGCAGGCAAATGATGGAACTTTGCGTCTGTGAGAGAAAAATGTAGTGTTCCATATCTCTTCAAGTGCTCGCTATTTATTTGTGTGTGCTGAAGGGATAGTGTTGGCCGGCAGTCCTGGGAGGGTCATCACCGCCTTATTACTGCCATGTTAGTGACTAGCAGCTGAAGATGGCTCTGCTCCCTTCCCCTCTGCTTGGGAGACATCCAAGACAGCATGCTCCAAAAACAGAGCAGCCACTGTTCACTTCTTAGATAGATTAAGATGTTATTCCACTGCTCTGACCAGCTATTTTTTTTTTTTTGCCACCAAACGAAGAGATTTACAGTGGGAATACTCATCGCCTGATGGTTGTTGGTCAGACTCATGCTAACTACATATTTCTGTAGATGGAAAGAACATACAAGACAAACACACACATAGAACCTCAAACATCAAATGCATACAAGTAAATATAAGTAGGGATTTTAGAAATATTTAGTTCTAAAAATGAGACCTTAAATGAAAGATTTGGGGAGAAATTGGCTTATATTACATACCTATACTAGAAGAATTAGTTTTTATACAACTATCTATTATTTTGCAGTTTAAATTTCAAATCAATGAATATAAAAACATCAATATCCATCCATACATTTCATCGTTAATTATACACCCAAATTGATATTAAACAAACTATTTGAATTAAAACAGTAAAAATGTCTTTAACACTCTTAGTGTTAAATATGAATTATTTTAAGGCATTTGACATGGGTGGGTCTGCTGGGATACAAAATAAAGCACCAAAAAGTATTTGGTGTCAAGAACACAGAATACTTTCTGTACATTTGTATTAAATAGTTCGTATTAATGCCACGGGACCACATCCATCACATTAACCGTATACAAGTAAATATTTGTAGAAATTTGGGAATTAATTAGTTCTTAAAGTAAGACTACATATACTACATACCTATACTACAAAGAAGTAATAGTGTTCATGTAATGTTAACTTTTACTTGCAGTTTAACTTTAAAGTGATTTATATAAAATAATGAATATAACCAATATCTATCTATTAAATTGATACTGTCTTGAAATTAAATTCCATTTATAATATCAGAATACTTTCTATTAATTTGATTAAATAAATTATGTTGATTATTAATGGGGACCAATGTACTTATGCCAGTAAGAGAGAAAAAAAAATGGGGATCTCAGTTAATTTCACATTCAGCTACACTGTATTGTGTTAACATACTACAAAATAACTTGTGCTAACAAGTTGAAAAAAGTTGAGAGCACAGTTGAGTTTCAGCTATAAGTTTTTTGAACTAACACATACACAGTGGACACGTAGACGAAGACAAGCTAATACGTTGAAACCAAAAACATAAAAATTAAGATTTCCCATTGAGTACCTTTGTTTTTCTTCACTGTTTGTTAATACTTATTCAGGTCTGTGAGAAGATTGTTCCCATCTTTGCTTCGCTGAACCACCTGTGACTGTTGAGAATGTCACGTTACATAAAAGGCACTTTTTTTCCCACCTCAACAGAAACCAGAAAGTCCAGTTCAGGGGATTCACTTGGACCACAAAAGTCTGCGCCATCGGTCAACACCAATCCCTCATGTAGAGTATTTACGTTTCTTCAAATATACGATCGACACACACTACTGTCTCAGGCTCTTCCCCCTCTGATGGTTGGGGTCAATGAGTGTGCATATTTGTCAGCGCCGATCGTTAATGAAACGCTTGCACAAATACAGCACGGGCAAATATTTAGAGCCATGCTTTGAGGTTTCATCACAGACAAATTTGCGGTTTTTCAAGGAGAGCAGATCAGTAGGATTCGTGAGGAGCAGCAGGAAGTATACCGCCTTTGACAGATGACCAGTGTGATTTCAATTTAAATCATATGAAACAGCATCAGCCCACAAAGAAATAAAACATATCTAAATGAAAACATCTGACTCTCATTGACTAAGAACAATGTCTCCTTAGTAGATCTTCAGCATTCTTGTTTCTATTCTGATTGGAGTATGTGACTTAGGGAAAGTACATTTTGGAGAAAATATAGCTGCTATAACTACTTGTTGTCAACACATTCTCTCAAATGACCTATAAATAAGGCTGGTTAAGGTCAATAGTTGTAATGGATTGATGATGCTTCATGAAATAGTTGATGAGGTATCATGATACAACGTCTATTTACAATCATTTTTAACAGAGTGTTATGTAGTGGTCTTTTAAAATGAAGACACTGTATCATAATACATCAAATAAAATAAATTATTATTATTATTATTATTATTATAATAATACCTCATCAGCTGTTTCATGAGTCCTCCTCAACCCAATACTAATCAATGGTTGTGCAACCCATTCATTGTCCATCTTATGTTTACTATGCATGTTGAGCTAAGAAAATTCCCCTCATCTCCTGCCTGGACGCCTCCTGGCATCCTTCAGTTGTAGCAGACTTAAAGCGTTAGTTCACCCAAAATCCAAATCTGTTACTTATTAGAGTTATAGACAAAAATGAAAGTTCATTTTAATGAAGCAACTAGGGCTCAGTGTTTGCCGCGTCTTGATTTTTGTCCAAAAAGACACACATAAAAACATCCAAACACCTCCGTGATACTCGTCTGTAATGTCCATCTTGTATTGAAGCCTCGGCATGAGAAACATTTCCATAAAAAAAATAAAATAAACCTGTATATTTTAGAATTGTTTGTAGCGAAGATCCCAGTCCCAACCCAGTTAGTCTGGATTTGTAACTATTAATGATGGCAATGGTATTTATAAACATTACATTTAATCATAATAATTAGAATGAATGGACATCATACTAATTGAAAATCAAAATAGCCTACAGGTAAAAAACAATTTACTTGGAGAGCTGGGATTGAAGTGTTTTCTGGTAAATTACTGGCTAGCTATGAAAACAGATTTTGTTGCGTCAATCTTCATTTGTAATATAGACCATGATAGCAAGCAAATCTAATGTAATATTCCTCTTAATGGTCCCAATTGAACTTATCACGACTATTTGTCCCTTTAACTCTACAGAGAAACACCCATCAATGTCACCTTAATATTATCACCAGTGCATTATTGCGTGACTTATTTTTGGTTTAATAGCCTTAGACGACTTTTCCTGCTGATTATATGTCTGTTTCTATTCTTTTGCAAAAAAAGTGGATTAGTGTCTGAAAATGCTATAACAAAGCATTGTTTTTGGCTCCCTGGAAACGCTGATTGTGTCTGAACCTCTGCCAAGTCTTTCGAGAGAACCCTTGTAGCTCAGTCACTATCAATGGACAACATCATAAAAATTGCCTCATCCTTGATGTTATTAACGGAGATATGATTTGCTAATCCGGTTTTCTGCATTTAATGAAAATAATGCTTTCCGCGCAAACGTTGCATTACATTATTTGTTGAGTATTTTTTAAATCTTAACAAAGATTGTAGGTGACAGGAAATGCTACAAAGCATGTGACCAGAATAAAGTTTGAATTTTACAGAGAAAGGTAAGGTAAGGTAAAACTTTATTGATGATGTTTATCTATTTATTATTATTATGAGTAAAGTGGGCCATGTGTGTAATGAAGGTTTCAATAAAGCAAATATGATTTTGTATAGTTAAAGTTGTATTGATGTTGTTGGTTCGAACAAAGTTGCATGAATATAAAGCAATGACAAAAATAAATAAATCACTCGTCAAAAATTCCTCTCAAAGTCAAATGTTTGCAACTTTATAGAGTACATATATACTTAAATACATTTTTAAACAAAAGTAATTTTCAAACTAAAACATGCGTCAAACAAAAAAAGGATAAAAAGAACCAGGATCCACACAAAAAAATAGTAAAAAAAAGTACCTGGATATACCATCAGTTCTTATAAGTCAGACACTGCCTGACTAGCTGGTCAAAATGTAGTCAAAAAGGAAATGCGGCCAAATTAAAAACTCCTCGAGAAGGATTATGAATTCAACAAGAGCCACGAGTACACAATTAGGGCACATTCCAAAAAAACACACCAAAAACCACCGAACATGTCATTCTTCATCTTCGCAAGAACTTTACTACAACACACTGCCTCTTGCCTCCACAGACAACTCCCCAGTGTAACCTTAAAAAATATTAATTTGCCTCAAGACTTAATTCAATTTCTCAATTAGATGATTTGTTTTTGTCATCTTATGCACAAAGAGATCTGGTGCTTTGAATTTAAGATAATAGGATAAGATGACAATTGACAAGAGTTTTGTATAGCAACTAAGAATAGTGTGACTAAATAAAGCAATGTTTGCGTGAGCTTTTCATGGTCGAGGCAAATCAAACACATTCATGGTCAGTCATTGCAAGGATCAGATGAGGACAGATTTATGGTAGGACAGATGTCAACCTTGTCTTGTTCTATATTCATCCCCCTTTTTTAATGAATCAAATCTGTTTCCTACAACACCTGTGAAAGTGTGGTTGTATTTAATGCTATTGTTTATGGTATTTTCTAACATTAAGGGCTGAGAAATTTGATCTCGATGTTTTAACCGTGCAACTAGGACTTTAACCCTTGTGTTATCTAAGGGTCAAGGTGACCCAGAGGCCTGAAAACAGATGTTTGTTGTATCACTTGTGTTGCCTCAGGGTCAAGAGGACAACCTCCCTGGTTTCCATAAATACATATGCAGTGGTGGAGGTTGTTCATCTTGACCACACGGGATACCTCAAACAATTTTTTTGGGCCACCGGGTCACCTTGACCCAGAGATAACACAAGGGTTTATTCTAACTTGCTTCTGTATTCCCAAGGATACATTTAATTGGAAATAATTACTGCAATAATTGCACAACAATTTATTTTCTTCCAAATTTTAGCCTTGAATCCTTTGACAAAAATCTTTCGCCAACAGAACACTTCGCTTATTTGAGGTCAAGTACAGCCAGAGAAAATAGGCCCGGATTTTAACTCACTCTTTAAACCTCGTCCAACTCTTCTGGAGAAATAAAACGGCTTCTCCATACCAAAAAAGCGACATTGTGTCTTCAGTGTGTTCCAAAAGTGTCTGTTTATATCCACAGTCTTGTTCTCTTGGTCACTTCCAACATCTGATGACATTAGGTGGGAGGAGGATTACCTCTAAATGGGCAGCTTTGCCTTTTGGCTCAGCTCTGTCTTCTCCACCGCAACAATAATTTAGAACCTCAGACTCCATCTCTCTCTTTGCCCCAAGATATTTCTGATGACACTTTTCATCCTCTTCCAGCTGGGAACCAATGTCTCAAACTAAGAGGAGCTGGTTATCATCCTGACTCCTTTACGCTTTACTCAGTTTTTCGAGGCAGAATCTCAAGGTCCTTCTCTAAAAAAAGCGATGACGAAATACTGAAATGGCTAAACCAAGAACCCTCTTCACTCGGCTGCATTGAGAAATTCTTAACAAAGACGATCAAAAAGGGCGACCCTTGTGAATTCCAACTTTCACTGGAAATAAATCTGACCTATTACTATGTGGACACCACTCTATCACTTGGTTGCCGGTGTCTTAACAACTTTTTTACTCCATACCTCTCAATCCTACATGGCTTTAAACAGAAGCTATGCTGCACATAGTTTGTCATGTGAAATAATAAAACATTAATGTCTTTAAAGTCAGTTTAAAAAGTGTTTAAGTTGATATTGTAACCATCACCTTTACTTCCGTATCTGTACCGGCTACCTCTGGTGTCTCCCTCTTCGCACACACAATATTTCCTTTCCCCCTCATCTTCCCACCACAGTCCATATTTCCCAGATAGTGTGCTATCATATTTTACTATTACCTATCAATTGGTTTCTAATCACAGTAACGAGGCGGCTAGCTCGCTGGTGACAGAGCGCTAACAGCCTCACAGGAAACATTAAGAAGGCCGGGTTATGCTGTGGGCCGTTAACTACCTACAGGCGCTAGCTAATGGCTCCAAATGACCTCCTTAGTGGCTATTAGCACATAATTAGAACCTGTAGACCAGTGGTGACCTCCGCTGGACACACGTGATTACTTCTCTCATCCTAGATTCTTCCTAGTCTTTTTTTTTCCCTTTTCTCTGCTTTTTAAAGAAAAAAATCATCCGTTTCTCGCCTATTTCTGCTCCTCCTCCTTGTCTCCTTTTCTCTAATGCTCCGTGGGATTACATTAACTCCCTGGTGGGAACACTACCACTAAAATTAATCTCTTTATGTCCCAGTACCAAAATACTCCACCATACTGCAGGTCTTGTGAAAATGCATCAAGAGAATATTCAGGGCTGCGTTAATGAAAAAGCTGATACAACAGATCATTTTGCATTTGAAACATTGAACACATCATTTGCCTGATCTGTAATCTATGGAAGTGATCATGAGATCTGAGGCCACACAACCATTTTTTATATTAAAGATAATAGATTGTTATGAAATTGTTTAGTGACTTATGATGCATGGTATTGACTGATGCATCAAGGAGTGTATTGCATCATGGCCCATAGATCAATACGCCATCTTTTCTTTGCAAACTAGGAGTTGAATCCAATCATGAATCGATAAGTTATGTTATGCATTTCTATATATTGAGATTCGTATTGTTGTTGTATACTAGTATGCATCATAGAAAATATATATTTCAATATGTTGTTAAAGTGACACAACTCCGTCCTATAAAAACACCAGTAGTAGCCCTTAAAACAGTTAGCAAGCATGGCTACATGCTAACAAGTATTATTGATGACTGTTAACATGTCGTAGAATGGCAGACAACGATAGTAAAGCATTCTATCCTAATCATAGTATGTATACAATATGGAACAAGTGTCCGTGAAGTCGCCCGTTTGTTCTGACACACGGTTTTTGCAGCCATCTTGGAAATGCAGTCCTGTGTTGTAGATACACTAGCTAATACTTGTCAATCGAGTCAACCAATTATGCATTTCATTGACAACTGATAAAGAGGAATACAATCGGAAGGGAAATGTTCACTCCCATACAATTATTTTATTGTATTGTATTGTAATATTCGTTTTTTGAGACCCAAGCCATTGATGTTAATATGGCTATGGGATCTGAAATAATTGACCAACTGCCAGACAACTAAAACTAAAACAACGTTTTATATCTCATTCTTTATTTATTTAACATTTTAATTTGCACAGGATTCTGTTTTTCTAATTTGTATTTTCCTTGCTATTTTTCTTAGTAATTGGATGCTACGGGTGTTATAATATTGATATGGCCATATATTGCAATATGATTTTTCAAGATACTGTATCGACATTTAACAGAGCTGGATTGATGATAACAATAAATAATACATTTTAATTTCTTCATTTATGGCTTGCAAATCATATTCTATACATTTTTAACTAACCATTTTGTTATGGTTTATATTTTAACGTGAAATTAAATACTTATTTTTTTCTACAAATAACAGGCAACTATATGTTTGTTCATTTTTCAATTGCGATTAAACCTTCTACCAGTAAATGGTCATTATTTTGTCCGCAGCCAAATGTACATTTAAATACTGCAAGATCCCCATGGTGACTAAGGACGAGAGGATACAGTCAACTCCAGCAGCTTTTGAACATATTTTGGTTTACACAAATGAAAGCAGTAACGACTTCACCAAGAGTGATGATGTCTCTGAATTCTGCAACACCAGTCAAGTACTTGGGCAATACTACTAATGAATTGTTGATCCTACAGTATCGCAAAAATGTTGCCAATACACAGGCTTATTAAATTGTTTTATTTCGCATTGGCTTCACTTACTGAAACCGGTATTGCCCTCGGTCCTAACTCAAAAAGAACAAGGATAGTCTTTATTTTTTTCGTGTTCCCAAAGTTAGAATCAGGTGAATTTGATAGCAGGACAGCTAAAGTATCTGCTGAGAAAGGAAATTCCACAAATAGTTGAAAATAGTTGTGTCCACTTCAAATTATTTTGTGTTATTGTTGTAGTTTTGGAAAATCCCTTGTATGGAAGTTTGTATTGAGGCAAACGTAAGGACTAATAATAGAATAATGTTCCATGTATTCAGGTATAAATCCTAGCATATAGTGTAACCCTAACCTAAACCCTAAAGGGATATGGCAACTGCTCATTTATCAAATGTTGAATCCTCCACATGTATACACGTAAATGAATGAGGGTAAAGCTTTGTTCTGAACAGGTGTGGGATAAAGAACAAGGTGATGCCACGAAAGTGCTTGCTCTCACTAAACCCTGCTTAACCTCAGCAACAGTCTCTGGTTACCCAGGACAAAAGGACGCTTTACTAGGTTAGTGTACGCTCAGGAACAGCAGGGACACAATGAGAGGACAACAAAGGAATGTGCTGATTTTTTTTGTGAGTGTGAGGGCACAATGCAACTCAGTACCAGTGCCTTAAATTATCAGTGAATTATCTCTGAGCCTGTGGGAATTATGTGGGTTATTTGTAACAAGCAGTCAAGGACAAGTGGGCCTTGTGTTGCAACAGCGAGATGCACACAAAACACAAAAAGAATTCCTGGCAACATCTATGTTTTGGGTCATATTCTGCACTCAGCAGTGAGTCAGGAATCATAGCTTCTTTTTTTTAAAGAAGGGGAGAGGTTATCTGGTGAACCACCAAGTGATCAGAACTCAATTAAAAAGGTAAACTTTGTTGAATGAAATACATTGTTCAACTTAATTTATAGGAACATTACTTGATATCTTTCTTGTGAAAATCCCTGTGCTAAAGAATCCTGAAAATAATTAAGTCATAAATGTATATTTTATATATATATATATATATGCTTGAAATGTATTAGTATGTTTCTCATAAGAAGTCCTTCCATAGCTCAGCAGGCGCGCTGTGTGTTATTGTTCCCATGAGATCACAACCTGCCATTGCAGAATATTTGTGTCAGTGTCACTAAGCCAAGATGTCTCCTGGGTATTCAGACATCCCGATTTCCTGTCCTGTGTCATTACTACTTAAGGAACCATTTTGGACTGTGTCAAGTGTTTGACACATGCACCGAGAGAAACAGACATATAACCACAGTCCTCACTGAATTAAATTGTTTTTATTTGGCCTTAGTCAGCTGCGCTTCACAGCAAAGGTCTCACTTTGTGCTTGAGGGTTTAAAACCAGTCAGTACCATTGCCTGTTAACTAAAATAACTCCCCCAAAAAGCTGTTATTATCTTGAGAGTAAGGGTTCGCTTCCTGAATGATGTCTGGAAGAAAAGTGTCGCTCTGCGGTAGATTGTAAGTATCAGGCCAATTATTGTGGCGACGGCATTGTGTCCAAAAATAGCCCTCCGGTTTGGATGCTGTCTTGTTTAGGGGAGGGGGTCCAGCCAAGTGTGGCACAGCATCTGTGCCGTGTGTTTTGCCGAAAACACTATGAAATGAACACATAAACTCAAAGCCAAAACTCAATGTCATGGGTGTGACCACATGTAACAACAAACTGTACAATACTACAATATTTTAGAATGGATTGAGGGGTGACCTCTAGTTCTCTAGTAGTGTACATGAAGATGAAAATCTTTCATTTTCAGTCTAGAACCTCCTGGGTGTTGAACTGAATCTTGACATCAGATGGATGCTTTCTACAACCAAGACTGTTCTTCTCAAGGAGATTAACAATCTTTCAAATAAACTGTGGATTTTTCTACACCCCTTTCCAACTCAGGAGATGACAGCAATTACATAACTCAAGCCCAGGGGTTTCCAGTTGCGCCAATATCAATGTCTCCATGTCTACATACACATTAATATAACATTCATCAGGTGTCCTGTGCCAGGACAAGCATTCAGAGAACCATATCTGCCAATAAGATCCAGAGGCTTAGAGCCGATTTACAATCGGTGATCCCTTTTGTCGGAGAGGCTATGATTGCCCAGGACGTAAGCCTCGCCCTAGACTGGGATGGGAACATGTCCACACTTATATATAGAGACGTGCCTTATACCAGCACCTGCAGTCAGTCTAAGTGTTCTGTTGGGACGAGCTGTTGGGTCTGGTATGACATCATTAGATCCCATTGCAAGAGTCATTCAGTAACAGACTCACTTCCTGTAGGATTACGTCCAATGTATAACGCAAGAACATTGGAAACAGGCAGGTATTGCCATTCAGCAGGTTGATAATCCCCATTATTCTTAGTTATGCAAGGATCTCCAAAGATCTCTGGGCAACCACAAAGGGTTTGTAGAAGATTGTTTCAATGCGAGTGAGTCAACATATAGTGCATCGGCTGGAAACAGGCAGCTGCTGACATGACCAGCAACCCTTCTGATCAGGAGTACGCGGCACACTGTGCAATGGTTGACCTTGTGGACAATTACCTGGTTTAGGTTTCGGGTGGACAAACATCCACTGGGGGACCTGAGGGTCGACATCATTGCAGCTAGGGGACCTGGCCAATCCAGGGCAAAGAAGAAAGTGTTGCTCAGGGAGCTTGCAAGACAAGGTCTAAACCTTGAGTGATAGCCAACTACGTGAAATGTGTAGTTACTTATATTTGCATGTGCCGTTCAGCATATTGTATTTTCAGGCTGGAAATCTAAGTGTCCGTTAACCTGTATACCCGAAGTATTATAAAATATTCTTACTTCATTTTATCATTTGCAATATATTGCATCTTGTTTAGTGATGCATGTGGGGATTGATCCCCACAATTCCAGTCATTTCAACACCAAATACAAGGTGCAAAGGTAATTTCCTCATGTGCAGGAGTCAAAGTCAGTAAAAGGAGAGACAGTCATTAGAAATCGGTCTCTGCTGTCATCCATTTTCAGTAGATGACCGCAAACCTTTGGACACACTTAATCAAGAAAAGGGCACACCTCCGAGTATTCATTTTTTTGTAATGGTATTAGACTGCACGGGTAAGATTTAGAGATCTCTTAATGTGCCTTAGACCTCTGCATAAAAGTATATACAAAGGTTAATATTGCAATAATATGTTCCTAGAGGGCATTGTAATCGTTATCTCTCTGGTGGTATCAATTAGAAGCACTTTACTGCAGGTAATGACTAAGATTCCGGTACAAAATGACATTATTATTATTATCCCCATCTATAATTTCAGAGTGGATACACAAGGCATGGGGGTTGGTCGGGAGGTATGGAGGTGGGTGAGAAGTATAAGTTCAACGAAAGGTGGGCTTAAAAAGTGAAAGGACTTTTTTCTCTCTTTCCTCTTGGACTCAAGGAAGGAAATTGTAGTTTCAGCGGTGGATTTGGGTGCATGTTCACGTGCAGATGTGTTAGATGTTTCAAAGGGCCAACTAATACACAAATAAAAATGTGCTTCCTCTTATTCATGGACCGACTGTTTGTCCCAGTTTCCTCAAAGCAGCTTGTGTGTCTGCATCTGTGTGTGTGTTTCGTTGAGAGAGCAGGCAAAAAAAAAAAGAAAAGAAAAAGAAAACAGGAAGATTCAACAACCTGGCAACAAATATTTGCATTTCTCAAAGCACTGGAGTATTGTTCTTTGCTCTCGTCTATTTACCCATTGGGAAGTAAAAAAAAAAGAAAAGGGAAAGTTGAGAACATCTGAAAAGTTGCAAGCTGGATGTGAGTTCTGACCTTTGTACTTAGCTCCAAACATCCATAACGAGAGCCTTCCCCTTTACTGACCTGGCATGAAAATCCTGAATAATTAAGACACTAAGTGAAGGAAAGCAGACTGTCTGACTTTTGATTAGTTGTTGTATGTTTAATAAGCTCACAGCAGCTACACGGGCGCTTTTTTTTCCTTTAGGAGAATTTAATTGGACATGGTTGGTATCAATCATGATGTTGACCTTTCCACAACAGCGATTCATAACCAGGAAGTAACTTCAGAGCTGGTATTCCGTCACACCCACAACATGGACGCTCTATCAGTCACCGATCAGCCTCCGATGTGCTCATCATCGCTAATATTAGGCTGATGCTGAGCGATGCTTCCTGTTGTGTAGAGGCAGCTTCCGTTGACTCCTTCGCCTCCACCGTTAATGATAATCGGTGCTGTAGGTGCTGCTATCTTTAATGGGGATGCAATTGCAAGAGATCCACCGACTTTAATCAAGCAGATGCAAGGAAATAAAAGTTCTAATGGAGGACATCTATCATGGTTATCATATATAGCAATATTAATATCATATATGACATTATAGCATGGATATCTGGTCAGTGTGGAGGTAAACACCTATTAGGTCAGCTTAGTGGAAATGCAGATAAGTTACCTTAATAAACATCAAAGTTTATCAAATGAGTTCTGAACTTTTATCCAGAGTGATTTTGTAATTGTAGCACCTCCATGCTGCTAGATTGCTGATTATTCTAGTTGTGGTTGTCTTGGTCTATTTAGTCATAATAAATAAAGTTCAAATGTCAAAGAACACTCAACACAGCATTACTAAAATCAGCGATTAGCTCTCTATCGTCAAGAATCTGGAAATATGATAGGTATTATGATACAGGCGCAACAATATGGTATATTGGTAAATTGAGATACTGTGGGAACAAGGATATATTTGTATTGTTGTTCGACTAATTCTGAAAAAAACAAAACATGTCCAAACATATAACATACAAGCTGCTGGAGTCAACTGTATCCTCTTGTCCTCATTCGAGGATGGGATCTCGCTGGGTGCCATTGTTCCTTTAGCATTGATACAGTGTTGTGAAGAAGAAAAAAAAACATATATCTATATATTTTCTTACACTCTTTATTACAGTTTATATATTAAGGTAAATACTGTAATATAAATTTACCTCACAGGTTCAGAACATACTATAAAATAACAAAACAAAATGTTGTATTCATTTCTTAATAATGCACAATGACAAGAACCCTCAGAGAGCATGTTGACACCCAGATCAGAAGATCCAGGGAGAGGATTTGATAACATTGCTTGAAAATGTGTTTTGTTGGGGACGTACCAAGTGGCATGGTTTTTTTCTTGTAATTAACCAAATAACCATATAATTCATGTTTTAAAAATGTTCAGCCAGAATGTTGATGTTAGCTTAGCATCACAAGCATGTTGCGTGTCTAGATGGTTTTAATATTGAACACACATCCCATTGCAAAAGTGTTGGATTAAGAAACATGCTGAACAAAATTACATGCTATATAGAATATATAAAGACTCAAAGTCTTACCTTTAAAAAAAGAAAGATGGCCACCTTCTTGCTTCCAGTCTACTGTGTAGACTGAGTTCTCTCAGGATATTTACAGGTGTTTCCTGTCTTTGTAGCATGTTAGCCTTTTAGCTTCTGATAGAAAGAAGCTTAAAATATAGACTTGTTTGAGTTTTTTCTGAACAATTACTCTTGTCGAAGCTTCAATACAAGATGGGCTTTACGGACCAGCAGTATGGAGGTATTTAGATGTTTTTAAGTCTGTCTTTTAGGATAAAGATGAAGATGACTTCAACTGAGCATCAGTCTCTACATAAAACTGGACTTTAACTATTGCCTTAAACTCTAAAAAGGATCACTCTGAAAATAATATGAACCCTTAGTTGACTTGAGGGCAAGTTAGACATGATTTTAATCTTTTAAGTTAAATTGTATTTTATTATCTACTGTACCTAAAACGCCAAATGCAGTTAGCTATACAGTTTAAGTGTCTATGTCTATGTAAATGTCTATGGATCCCCATGTGTGTGTGTGTGGGAACCAACGCCTTACCATGCCTTACCAGTTAAACAAATTACATCAAGACTGATTTCCATTGAGGTGGATCCAAAGACAAGTTTAACCAAATCAGCAGTTTTGTTTTCTTTGAACTCTGTGACATTCTGACGTCACCTTGTTGTGTTCCGTGTGTTTTAGCCTTTGAGACTTTTCAGATGAACTGAAATTTATGATTTGGAATAAACACACGGACAAATTATAGTAAACACTTTATGAAAGAAAGGACTTTGATGCGAGTGAATAATCAAGACAGGCTGGACTACAAAAGTTTGATTTAAAACCACCCGGCAGTATCAGTCAGTCCACACTTACTGTATGTATACCGCACGTCTGTCACAGTCCTGCTGGTTTCTTTTAAATCTCCCTTTATCTACGCCGTGTGTTTGGTAAATGCTGTCACTTTCCAGATTGCGTCTCTTGACATGCAAAACAGTGGGGTTGACCAGCACACCTGCAGCGGATGATGAATCGCTCTCAAACTCACTCACCAAATCCAGACCTTGTTTATAGTGAATAAAGTGTTTATCTCATCGTCTTCCAACTGTACATGTGTGTATGCAAAACACCAGGACAGGCATTGCTCTCATACTGAGACCCCCTTTTTTTTTTAAACACCAGCAGTTAGTATAGAGTTTCTAAAGGATCATGAATATTGTGATTAAAAAACGCAGCCTGTATACAGAGAATAGGTCAACAGCAATAACAATTCTTGGAGTGGAACAAATAATGCTCTTCAGATTGAAAGGATAGCGATGAAGAATACAGAAAAAGTATGTCAGAAAGCACCCCCATTCCTTTGAGGAACCTACATTTCCGTTTGACACGGAATAGCAAAATGCTAGAAATGCCGTAGAATAATGAGTAGCTTGTACCTTAGCAAACGCTTTTATAAAAGGCAGACACAAAATGTTGCTTTTTTTAAGCATTTTGGAGAAACTGCTCTAATACAGCAAGTATTTTTAAGCAATTGTATGTGATTTTGCAATTTAGTTTAATATGGAGAACCCAAATGGATATTTTTTGTAAGAGTACCACCTGTGATTTTACCACTCACTCCCACTTTGTCTTTCATGTCATGTCAAATCCCTGGATGAATGTGCTCACAATGTGACAAAACTGATCCAACTATGTAAGTGGAGTTATCAGGATCAAAGCCTTTCAAAGCAAGTTTTGCCCTTTAGATCTTGGTTTGTGTGACAAGGTGCCCAAAAAAGAAGTGTTGACATGTATATGGACCATAGACTGTATGAAATATGGATTTAGTATCTTTGACATTACATAAAGCTATTTATTTTGTGTAAAATGGTCAAGAAAATGTTATGATTTTCTTTTTTCATATTATTTTATAAAAAAAACACCTATAGAAAATATAATTATTTTTTTTATTATTTTATTGCCATCAAACACAACTAAAAAAGTTGAATTTGATTGTTTAAGCGCTTTGTGACCCTGGTCTCGAAAAGTGCTATATAAATAAATATGACTTACTTACTTACTTACATATAATAATAATATAAGAAAACTGCACTCAACAAATTTGTTATATGATATATGTGCATGTGTTGGTACCAACACTTTAGCTGGTGTTGTATCTTTATTGTATATTTCAGACTTATTCTAAACTAATCTTTGCTGCAATGCACAGGTGACAACTGAAAAATTATCTGAAAAGCTCCCAAAAGGCAAGCTCAGCTAAATTTAGGCTGGACATACTTTTTTTTTTGTTTTGACACAGATAAGGTCTCCAGTAACTATCCTTCTATTTCTCTCTCACTTCCTTGCTCAGCACCTACTCACACAATTTGCAACAGACTACTAAACCTATATTCTCCATGTCCATCTTCAACAATGATAACATTATAATAATGCATTTTATTTGAAGGCACACCAAAAAGTAGAATTTTTATATTTTTTTATAATTACTTTATAATTTTTATGTCATGTAATAAATGGTGTAATATTTCATTATGTCTACATTTAATTTAAAAAGAAAAAATAATATATAAACAATATGAAATATATTGGATCAAAACCTATAGGAAGGACAAATAAAAGGAGGAAATTACGCACAAAACAAAAAGAATTAAAAGGTAGAGTTGAACTAGTGTTACAATTGTTAAACCATTGTAAACCTTTCTAAATGTTCAGTTTTGTAGTAGTCAGCACAAGTCTGGTCTAAACCAATCATGTTGGCAGGTCTTCCCTTTCTGCTACTCTTTTATCACATATCAACTCTGCCTGTTGCCTCCTTCTATTCCAGCCCGCCTGCACTCTCTTCTTCACCTCTCTAAATCTCTACATATTTTTCTTAACGTTCAGGAGGACAGCAGGCAAAAGACCCAACCCGGCTCCACCACACATCAAACATGAAGATCAGGTTTAAGGAGAGCTTAATTCCACAAAACACACGGCATTACGGTGTAGCGCTGCCCTGAGGCAGTAGGCAGAAACATAAGAGAAATGGAAAGGCGGTGGAATTTACCCAAAGGAATTAGATTTTAAATAGATATCAGCCCATATATATGAGAGCCTCCTTGTTCTGCTGGGCTCTAACTGGGTGTAATTTGTAATGAATGAAAGAAAAAAAAAAGCAATAGGTTAATCTCTTTGACCTGCTCACTCTGGGGATGTTGGGTTATAGCTAGGAGATATTCACCCATCTCCCCTGGTTGCCTTTTCTTACTGCCATCAGAGAGGTAATGAAAGTTGGGAGGTGACTCTATGCCCATGAGGCTATAGAAGGGGGGCATGGGAGGGGATGAAATAGCTCAGAAGATATATATATATATATTTTTTTCTTTTTACCTTTTTAGTTCAATAAATCCCCCAAAACCTGCATATGCTTATTTCTATAGATCTTGAAATGGGATAAATATACTGTTGTCTCTATTTATTTGATATTTAAAATTAAGATATAGTAAGTAAGTAAGTAATATTTATTTATATAGCGCTTTTCGAGACCAGGGTCACAAAGCGCTTAAACAATCAAAACAATACTCAAAAAAGTACATACTTTAAAGATCAAGATAATACTGAGAACAATGTTAAATTATGAAATAAATTATTAATAATTAATAATCTTAGATTATTATAAATTGTCATATGTTAAAAGGTAATCTAATGTGAAACTCCAACTTCCCTGACTCACTCAGTTGTTTCAAATCTTGAAGTCTTCATGTCATGACCATGTTTTGAAGTTATGACTGAAGTTCTTACCGTCTGAAATCCCGGAGAACGAGAGGTTACGAGAGCAGAGTCTAGGATGACGTTATAATGGGTTCACTCCTCCTGCAGCCAGCTGTAATCAGGCCCTGCTTTGTTTCTACAACGAGTCCCTTGGAGGTGGAGACTTCCTGTATTCATGATAAACAGTGTCAAACGTTGATGTTTTACCAATCACGTCAGTGGGTGTGGTTATGTTAAACAAGATTTAATCTCCAGTTTCATCAGTTAAAGCTAACGCACATTTTCTAATGTAAATATATAAATGTAAAGAGAGTTTTGTGCAAACAGACACACACTGATGAGTACAATAGAGGTCCAAAATCTATTTAAGACACACTTAAATCAACACATTAGTTGCTTTAATATCAGAATCAGTTTCTGAAAAGAACAAATGTATGACATGTAGAAAACATTCATGGGCAAGAGCCGTTTTGCCCTCGAAACCTTTATGTTATTTCTAATCTGATGGCTTGTGTTCCATGGCCCAGTGTGATAACATCACAGGCCAAAAAAAACATTCTTCTCAAGTTTCTCTATCCCTCAGAGAAGTGGAATCCTGTACAAAGAATCTAACTTGGAGACATTTGGTGTGTGTTACATTTGTCCCAGAGATGTTATAGATATCATGTCGTGTAACGCTTCCTAATGATGACTGTATGATTTACTACTCGACTGTACTAATGTGGTACAGAAATGTGGAGGTGGTAGCCGGGGCGCCCGGGGTTTGGGTGGTTTTGGTCCGAAAACCTTTATTTCATCAGATAACCAGCTCTTGAACATTCTGTCTGACTTTGTAACTCAATCTGTCCTTACCCTCCTCAGGAAATAAATAAAAGCTCGGCTGCTACTCCCAGCACAGAAAGGCGAGGCATGGCTCACATAATCGTTTGAGACCAGGACAAACTTGGCCCATTGATATCTGTGTATTTATTACACCTATGGCAATATAAGGCAGGGCCGAGTGAGATATCAGCTTACCCAGAGAGCTGTGAGAGAGGGGGAGTTTAAGATAAAGGATATTTAATATCCAGCACACATCAGCAGGAGCCCAAGTCTCTAATAGCACTCGGGGTTTCTGAGCAGGTAATGCCTTCATCTTTGTCTAAACACACTTTTATGGACTTTAACTGTAATAATATAAAGTGAGAGGGGGTCACAGATAAATGTAGCGTAATGGCTCAAAGCTGAAGATTAGCCGTGTATCCTGTCTGGGGGATAATGCTTCAAGGCAATTCCTCCAAAAGGTGTTATCTGCTGCCGAAGAAAGAGAAGAGGAAGCACACACACACACACACACACACACACCGGTCCACACACACCCGGACACATATATTTAATAATAACCTCCTCTTCTTGCCTGTCTTTTTTTTTTAACAGCACTTTGCATTTTGTCACAATGAGTTAGTGTCAATGGCGGCGGGATTGGGACTGTAATGAATCTGCGGAGGCAAATGCACAGGTACATTACGAGCTACAAACATACCAGGGCGCCTCCTGTGTTCTAGGACACATTACCTTTGCTTATTTCTTGTCTAAATGATAATGAGCACTCAAATGATAACCTATATGAATGGAAAGAACTGCACACTTTCATGCATATCGAAGGCCATTTAGCAAGCTTAATCATAGATCAATCAGGTCCTGCGAGCATCCATTAAAAAGAGAAAGAGGAAAATGTTTTGAAGAAAAATGAGTGAGATGGAAGAATAGTGTTGTTGTCCTAATTATGCGCCAAGGCGATGCATTATTTACCGATGCCACATACATCGGCGGGGCTGAATATGAGTAAAATAATTTATGATGGGATCATTCTCTCCGCTTCCCTCGCTCTGTCCTGCCCCCCCCCCCCCCCCCGTTTTTAAAATCAAAACTTCAATAAAACGCACCACCCTGTATCTATTTTGCATGAGGCCCTGCTGACAAAAAGAAGGGAGACGCATGAAAATAAGAGTTCTGTTATTCAAGAAGTCCTTAGACAGCTCAGGGTCAAGACAACAAAACACGATGAAATAAATCCCCAAGTACAACAGCTGAAGCCATTTGTGTTACACTTCTTTCAAAGGATTTAAAGACACCAGAGAAACTATTTAAAGTGGTTGAAAAAAGAGGCGTTTTACAGATCTTAGGCATGTTTTGTTTTTTACATAAGGTATAACAGAATGTAGCAAACATGAATCAAATAATTCAAGTGCACATGTAAGAAGTAGGAAACAGGATTAAAAGAATAACTGCTTTATTTTCAAAAATCTAACAAAAAGAGAAGGCACAAGGCTTTGATATAAAGGCACAACAACAACAAAAAAAATAGGCCAACTAAACTAAGAAGAGACTATAACAAACGTTACATGTACCAGGGAAACATGACGTCATGACAGAGACAGACAGACAAAGGAGGGTTTTTAAACACAACAATCAAGAGGAGCAGGGATCATATGAGATGAAGACACAGTTAACATGAATCAGGGCAATCAGGTCAGGAGCACATAAGGACGTTGTCAAGGCAAACAGACAGGAATCGGGACCTTCACAATAAAGTCAGGAAGTGAAAGGAAAGGAAACATCGAAGACTGGACATGACAGTGCATGTGTTCTTGAGTTGTCAGTCCAAGGGGTTTGTAAGTGAGGTCACTGGACTGTGAAGAGTTGCCTTGCTTTGGAATCCTTTGGATGCATGAGAACCTACAAGCACCAAAGAGCATCTGAATAAAGCAGTGCAAATCAAATATGCAGGTCAGTGAAAAAACATTAATTCACAGTTATAATTTTACAATCTGAGTGACTTACCTTTGTCTCACCTCTAGATTCTGTAAACCAATGAACTAGTGATGGTCTGATGAAGCTTCATGAAGCAGTGCCATTATTTTCAAAGTCCACTAGATGGCGGTCTCTGTACTACTTTCCTTTGTTTTGAACAACTGTTCTAATGAAACATTACTTAGTTTTTAAACTGATGACGCCACCTACTGACCTCTAAACAACATGACACCACCTCATAAAACTTCATTAAACCATTATTACAATTAACCGCTGTCTATTGAATTGTATTTGAGTTTATTTACATGTTTCAGTAATTCTTAATTTGGATGATTGTTTAGTTGTTACCTTCACCAAGGAGCAGCAGCATAACCAATAGGAAATGCACAAATCTGAGGTCTGCCCTTTATGTTGATCCTAAAAAGTGATAACAATTATGATATAATATAAAATGTTTTGAAACCATTTCCGCTGAACATACAACGCGCAAACTGCCTTGATCTTCAGATGACCAAGTTTCGAATCGGACCTAATCACACCACATGATAATTTTGCATTCCGTGTCAACCTCACTGTTTGCACCAGTTACCAAGTTTTACAATTTTTCGACAGGAAAAAGACCAAAGGATCAGAGCAACACCCCTGCTCTGAAAGACTCTACTGCTAACAAATGACAAGCTCAAGGCCATTCCAGAACTATGAGTCAGCAAACATCAGGTTTGATGAACATCTACACACTCCAGTTGACTCGCTTTCAAACCACTTGGATAATCATGACCTGGATGAATGAGAGCCTTTACAGAACGATAAAGTATGACTTTACAGACTAACAGAGAAATGGCAATGATTGGTCAAAAAGCATTCTCTGTCTGAAGTTCCTCTCTGATGAGTGTTTGAACCCTCAGGGTCAAGGTAAACCGAAGGCCTAGGTCAAGGTGAAAAACCTCCACCACTGAATTTACATTCATAGAAGCCAGGGAGGTTGTTCACATGTACCCAGAGGCAACACAAGGGATACTTAAAAGACATTTGTTTTTTCGGTCACTGCGTCAACTTGACCCTGAGCCTCGTACTACATTGTTTGAGCTTATAAATCCTTATGCAGTTGGAAAGTATTTGATTCTACCAACTACCAGAGACATTTTTACAAAAATAGTTTGGTGAGGATACCGCCAAATAATTAATTTTTTTAATGTTTTTTTTTAAGTTATTTAAAGCAAATATACAGTTCTGAAAACACAGGTACATCATTTCCTTATCTTAAAAAAGTTAAACATAATAAAAAGTGAATAAAGTAAGGGCATACACTCTAAAGGTTTATGATTCTTAATACATTTTTAATCACTTTCCATGTTTGCAAAGGCGGCCCCCGTTCACTTATATCATACAAACAATGATTATGATCTAATTTATTATCCTCGGCCATTTATAGTGGTTATAGTACACCTTATTGACGGTCAAAAGTACTAAAGAGAGGCAGACGCTCTTTGTTAAAAGATTCTAAATCTTTGATTCTAAGACCAAACTTAAATGCATTTGCTGATACCTTGTTTAGCTCAGTGCCATGTATTCATGAGTAGAGTGACCTTGCGGTGGAACCCAAGGCTTGTCCAAGAACTTGATTCGATTTAGAAGCTCTGAGGTCTTAGATGCACTTTTTTTAAGGATCAGACATGACTCAAGTCAGGTTGTTAGATTTGCGTCTCTGCTGTTTTGCTAGTATTTTATTTTATTTAGGTATTGGAAGCTCTATGTCAACAAGAAATACATAAGCTAGGACATGTTTTCTTACACCTCTCATATAAATGCAACAGAAGGAATTGTTTTAGATACAAATAAGTAACTCTTAATAATAGCTGCATATTTGAGTAAGTGTTTTAACCACCGAGATGCCTAGTGCAATCCAGTTATGTAGGTGCACGACTGCTGGACACCCCAGACTCCTCTCCCGCATACTGCCGCAGAACGCTAGTCATCGATATTTAACATTGCTGAAATGCAATTACGATGTCGACATTTTTCCCTTGATTTATGAAAGTTTTATCCGACTGAAGTGATAATTTAATTGTTCACCACACAGGAATATCTTAATTGGGTGAAGCAGATCCAAGCTGGCAGAACTCGAAACAACAAAAGTTGATAAGAAGCGCACACGTCTTTGATCGTGTTGCCATGATAATTTCTGTTTTCACAATCAATTTTCAATCTCACGCTGGAGTTAAAGGAGCTCTTAAACACTTAGACAGAGAAAAGAGACTTTTCCCTAAACGCATCGTTAAATCAAAGACGTTATTTCCAACTATATAATCCCCTAAACACTATCAGCTCTGTGCAACTGTTACCATCATTGACCAAAATATTATGACTACTTGTCTCGTTTCTGCAAAAAAAAAAGAAACAAAAACAAGAAATTATTACAAAAAATATTTTTGTCTTGTTTTGACAATTTAACAGTTACATTTTTACTGGAACTTGGGTTAAATTTATTAAGTTACCCTTAAATTTTTCATTCTATTTCACAGAGCCCTGGACATGACATCGTAAAAAAAAAGAATTGTGGCCACGAAATAGTAATTTGTGGACTTCGAATACTAAATTGTTCCCACAAGATACTAAATTGTGTCCAAGAAATACTAAATCAAGTCCAATTAATACTAAATCCTGTCCACGAAATACAAAAATCTTGTTCCCAGTATACTTCATCTTGCTCACAAAATATTAATTTGTGGACTTCAAATACTAAATTGTGCCCAGAAAATACTTAGTCGTCTCTACGAATCACTAATCACTGTCCAGAAAATACTAAGTTTTCAAGAAATACAAATTTTTGTCGAAGAAATACTAAATCGTGTCCACGAAATACTAAATCTTGCTCACGAAATATACATTTTTTGGACTTCAAATACTAAATTGTTCCAACAAAATACTAAATCGTGTCTGCGTAATACTAAAATTGTGTCCACAAAATACGGGATCTTGCTTACAAAAATTAATTTGTGGACTTCAAATACTAAATTGTGCCCACAAAATTGTAAATCGTGTCCATCAAATACTACATTTTGTCCACAAAATACTTAATCGTGTCAATGAAATACTAAAATCATGACCAAGAAATACTAAATCTTCCTCACGAAATATTTAGTTGTGGACTTCAAATACTAAATCGTTTCCACAAAATACAAAATCAAGTCCACAAAATACTGAATTGTTTTCAAGTAGTATAAACTTGTGTCAATGAAATACTAAAATCATGACCAAGAAATACTAAATCTTGCTCACGAAATATTTAGTTGTGGACTTCAAATACTAAATTGTGCCCACAAAATACTAAATCGTGTCCATCAAATACTCCATTTTGTCCACAAAATACTTAATTGTGTCAATGAAATACTAAAATCATGTCCAAGAAATACTAAATTTTGCTAACAAAATATTTATTTGTGGACTTCAAATACTAAATTGTGTCCACAAAATAAAAAATCGTGTCCAGAAAATACTAAATTGTTTTCAAGTAATATAAACTTGTGTCCAATAAATACTTAATTGTGTCCACAAAATACTAAAATCATGTCCACAAAATAATACATTTAGTTTCAGGTATTTTGTGGCCATTTACTTTTTATTTTCACCATGTCGTGTCCATACTATTTCCTTCCATAAGAGAAAGGATCTGGCTTGGAAGCAAGTTTGTGAGACTGGTTAGTTTTGTTTTTTTTAATTATTTTCACGGTACACTAGCTACTACTTTAGCTTGTATGCTGGCCCAAGAAACTCTTCGGCCAGCAAAAATGAGCTACATCGCCCCACTATCAAAATATCACAGAGCAACACAAGTGGCATTTTTATGGCAATGCGTCTTTTTTTGGTTGGGTGTGGTCAAAGTAGCTCCTGCCTTAGTTGTAATGTGCTTCAAAGACAAATGCTGCTGGTTTGATAGATCTCTTGCATGATTCTGTCGAGGCCCGAGAGGACATGAAGCTCCGCCCTCTTTGAGTGAAACATTACATACTAAATTTAGGACCTCCAGCTACACGTCAAACTCACAGATGACATCACGAGGGGTCTATTTGAGTAGATCTGGCAAAGCTGCTCTGGTTCCTCCACAGAGATCACACAGCTGTTCACCCCGACTGAGCCACTCGCCCTCGACTGGTAAACTGATTGCCTCGTTAGAGAGGAGCCGGGACAGTATTGTGCAGTCACACATATCAAAATGAGGAGGGGTGTGTGTCCATATATATTACACCAGTCCTTTAATCATGCACTGCCACCCCCCTGTTGTGAGTCAACGTGGCGAGGAAGTTTTTTTTTTTGCTGCAGCTTTGGGGTCTGAATGCCTGGAGGAGATTCAGAAAAGCGTGCATGTGCGGAATGTGCCGGATCACACGTGTACTCCGAGAATGCTGATGCCACCGTTGGGTCATGACAGACGCAATAAAACATTTGGAGGAGGGGGAGGACCATCCATCATTGGGCACAGAGAAGCCTGGCTTAAAAGCATAGGGCACGGCGACATGGCAGTGGTTGATGGTGTATTTATATCATATTACACAGTGAAATGTGACCTCGTAATGACATCAACTAAATCGAATCAAGTCCTTGACTCGGTGTTACTTAAGAGAAACCACTGTCCTTCCTGATGAGGGAGGAGTGCATCCGAAAACCTGGACTTTTTGGAACCCTGGGCCATTCTAGAGTGTTGCATTGAGACCAATCAACAGTCCAGTAGGGGTTAATTCCTGCTCACATTATATCTTAACCATTGTGTTATCCAATGGTCAAAGTGACTAGAAGTCCCAAAAACAAATGTGTTTGTTGTATACCTTGTGTTGTCTTTGGGTCAAGGTGAACTAGGTCGTTCAACTTGACCCAGAGACACAACAAACACATTTATTTCCGGGCCTCCGGGTCACCTTGACCCACTAGAGAAAAGTGGCTGTTTTTTTTCCAATTTATTCTGAAGAAAACTCAGATATTTTGCCTCTATATTTTAGTTATTAACCAGGCTTAAAACATTACTAAATATCAATTGTATAAATGTTGAAAAAAATGTCTTTGAAGAAAAACTATTTTTCATTAAATTTGTACAGAGCTGTAAGTTCGACTGGTAAAAATTATGGAAGATAGTGAAGAAAAAAAATAATAATAATGAGTTCCTGAAATGATAACTATAAAGCTCAGGTCCAAGTGTCCAGATGTGAGGTTTGTCATTTTTCTTTGTTGCGTACCGAAGCACACACTAAAGCACACATGCTATATTTCTCTTCCAAAGGCTGTTGCGATAAATCCTTTTTTAAGTTTCTCTGCACAAAGAAAGAGATTGTACAAGCCAATCTTTCCTGATGTTGCATATGGCTGATGGTCTGTTAGTAATTTGTAAAAAAAAGTTTCCTGTTCTGTTTGTAAACTCTTTGGTGTGTTGTCATTTGTTGTAATATCATTATTTTTTCATATAAATTAACTTCAAATTACAATGTCAAGAGTCAGACATTTACTTTTCTTTCACCCTCCCTACTCCTTTTTCAAACTTTTGTCATGTTTTCCAAATATTTAGTTTTATTTGTATATCTATTTTCTGTATGTACAAATTATTACATTAATATTTGAAAATAAAGTGGATTAATTCATGCATGATAAAGAGACAGATGTATAGTTGCTGGTTTTCACTTGATTAATCTCCCCAGGTAGGATTTAAAATATTGCTGCAACAAATTCGCTGAAGCTGCACTTTTACAGCAATTATTTCATGAGCTAAGTTTGTTGATAACCAGGCCGTCATAATGAGCGAAGCGTCTGAAAGTCCTTCACAGCAGTGGCCATCATCAGGTTGTACCGCTGTCATTGCGTTACCGTTGACGATGAAGGCGGCCGCTGTAGCGAGAAGAAAGGGAAAAAGTTGTGTCTTTGTGACAGTCTTCCTCTGATCAAAACAACAGTCGCTACAGGAGGTATGAATTAACACTTGTTTAATGATGAAGTAAAGTTTGTCTTGTTTTGCTCCTGTTTGGTGTTCGTCTTCCCCGTCCAACGAGATGAGCCGCAGGGAGTGTTTTTTTTTTTTCCTCCTTTTATTCACTAACAAAATCATACGTGTGTGTTTGACAGAAGGCGTGCAGGCGCCGTGTTGCCTGTTGAATCACATCATCAGCATCAAGATGGTGAAAAAAAAAGCTGCTGGCAGATATAAATGAATATTCCTCACCTGTCTGCTTGTGTTGACTCCTCTTGTTTGGATTTCACAGTGGGGGAAAAAAATAAAGGCGAATATTTACTTTTAATTGAAAGGAAATTAAAGACGCATCCACATCCGCATGTGACAAAGCAAGATCAAAAGGCTCGGCAGAGATGATGGCTTTTGTTTAAGATGGATTTCATAAAGAAAGCTCCCTGCTGATAATGACAGAAAGGAAAAAAAATCTTGGACATTTCTCCAAATACAATTACCTCGCCATCACCTGATTCAATCAAAAGCATTTGCATTCTGTTTGCATGCAGCGTTCCGTGAACCGGTAAACAAGGCAGCTAGAATAAATCTGATGTGTTTTCATGCTTACGGTTGCTCCTCTGTTTGCTACATTTTATTCTGAATATTTGAATTCTTATGAATTGGTAAATAACTCCTCAAACTTGTGCAGTGATGCGCCAATGAATGTTGGAAGGGAAGACTTTAAAGAAAAAGAAGGAGAAATGAAGAATATTAGTTCATGTTTGGAGACAGATGTTGTTTGGCTGGCAAGCATGGCAGATATATTAATATTTGACTGTGTCTGATGTGTACTTAAGTATGAATCAAAGAAGATGCATCATGTTGGAGCCTACCAGGGGATGTTGTAGCTGGCAAGACGACAAAAAAGCATAAGGCTCCACTTGGCACGAGTCAATCATACACTTACAGCCCGGAGAGATGGGGGGAAAAAAAAAGGAGAAAATATTGTGGCCTTATTCCTTTCTAATCCCTAACCCTCTCTCTCTTTGGACACTTGAAAATTGGGTCATATGTCGTGTAAAATACTCACGTTGAGATGTATTTTTAACATCCTGTGGTCTGTTCCCCATTTTTACCTTCTGGTAATTCATTATAAATACGCCTTATTTTCTTACTCTTTCATATTGTCAAAATAACACTTTTATCAGCCTCTATTGCGGACACTTTCCCAATTTACTGGCCAAAAGCTTCTTTTATTTAAAATATATATGTGTATTACTTACTTATCAAAGTTAAATTGAGGTCAATTATGGGCTTTAGAATTGAGAAAACAAGCTCAAATTATAGACATTGTCCTGTTACATCACTTGTGTGATTACTGTGTCCCTTTCATGCTTTTGGAACTTAGTCCTTGTGTGAACTATCCTTCGAGGGGAAGCCTAGTGCCTATTCCAGTTCTGTTTTCTCTTGAAAAATAGAGACACCTGACTGTAACCAATCCGTAATCAATGATCCTAATGGAGTTAACAAAGCTTCCAGGTTCCAGTCCGCAGTGTCAGATTGTCTATACTTTTTGTGCTTCTAACGTTGACCTTTCTGTCTTTTCTTGTTTGTTCTTGTACATTTCCCCAGGTGCATCGATCTTTTCTTGAATCTTTCATGAGTGTGTTTCGGAACCTCAACATGCGTTCTGTTTGTTCTCCTCCCTGTTGTTATTTTTATTTTGTCTGTTACTATTTCCTGTCCGTGCATTTTACCCCATGATTTCTGGGTTTTGTCCGTTTTAGTTCCGTTTTTGAGTGTGTTTTAGTGTTTATAAACGTTAATGTCTCCGTGTCACTGACACATCTGTTCTTGAAATTCAACTCGATCATTAGTCATTGCATTCAAAAGTAAAAGATCGACTAACACATAAGAATAGGATGAAAGTTCTTTGTTTCAAGTGTGAACGGGAGTTCACAGTATACAGTACCGTAATAGTTTAGATGTCATTAAGTTACACTTGATGTATATACGCTTTCATATATGCACATCCAGAGTATATACACGACACTTACTTCATCTGTCCTCCAATTATCTCCCTCTAGTTCGGCGTCCTCCTCCCACTCTCGCCTGTCACACCACTCATCTTTATCCAACTGAGTAGCGAAACACTCAAGTGGGGTCAGAGGGCAGTGCCATCATGAAAGACGATCACTCCTATTCATCCATTACTCCAGGTAATAATCATCATCTCAGATCAGTGCTCAGGCTGATATATGACCCGATTCCAACGGTTCCACCTGCGCTTATTTGCCTTGTTAGTTTGGTTGGCACGGTGCATTATTCTTTTTCATCCCATAATACAGCTCAAATGATCTTGCTTTGCAATATTAAAATGGCTTAAGATGTTTGTTCAAATTTAAAAACTTTCAGATGAGGTCAGTGCACTGTCGTAGAATTGTTACTGTGGTAGATCTTTACATTTTTGGTGTATTTTTGTTTTTTAAAGTGCAGCGAATCAGAGATGAATTTAACTAAGAACAAACCCTCTTGTATTTTATTTATTTTATTTATTTTATTTATTTTATTTATTTTATTTATTTTATTTATTTTATTTATTTTATTTATTTTATTTAATCTATTTTATTTATTTTATTTATGTTATTGTTTTCAAATGTTACTCAACCACACATATTGACATGTCAATCATTGCTTTTGTTTTAAAGCATTGCTGGGGTTGAGTTGGGAATGGAATCAAGGGGAATGTCTCAAAATAACACATATTAGGTTTCCTCAGATACAACATAACCTAACCTTACTTAATTTAAATCCAGCTGTGATTTATTCCAGTCTGTGTTTTTCCAGTTGTCATGCAATGGCTAATTTTGGCTAATCAATAAATTACGATGGAGTATAAAGATGCGACAGAAATAGTTATTGCTTCAGAGTAAATTCTGTCATTCTATCAGAAGGTTCTGTATTGATTTCTTGTACAAGTAAAATGGCTGTGACTGTAATTTCAAATCTCAGATATTTGTTCTTTGGGTTTTAGTTCCAAACCGGTTTCTTGACACATTCTTATCAGAGTAGATTTCTACTTCGATACATATTTTAAATTTTTATCTGCATATATTATTATCGACAGGCATTGGGAATGGGACCATGAGTAGTGTGGGCAACAGATCTGTTTCAACTCAGGTTTAGAAGAACAAATTGTTGTTTTAGTAAATATATTAGATAGACTTTGATGGTATACAGTTTTTACCCGAGGAATAAATAGGCTCTTTTCTTATGATTCACATTTGAAGGTTACACTGCATGTGACGGTAGCAATTAAACTGAACTGAAATTGAAGGTGTTCTATGGATGAAGTCAATTCAATTGACTGGATGATGGATTAATTAATAAATAATTGATGGAACAAAGTGTTTCAGTGCTGCTCAGGATTCAAAGTTAGTGTCAGTGATGATGTTTGAATGTCAGATTTAATTTCTAATTTTGAGAATTCTCTGTTGGCTCTGAGATAAAGTGGTCGCCAAAGGATACCTGGCCAATAAAAAAAAAGGAAAACGCTAAATTCCTCTTTTAAAATCCTCTATTTAAGTAATAATACAATATGTTAATTGCATCTTATTTGGCATGAAACGACAAAATAAAATAAAATTGGTGTATATACTTGTGTGTATCTCTGTTGACTTAATTCATTAAAGACCGAACTGCTGAACAAAAAAAAAAGAAAAACTTTTTTCCCAATTTCTGTTGATTGACTTTCTGAGATGTGTTTTATTTTCATAAAAAAAACAAATTTTCCTGAAACTGACATAAGCCTAAAAACAATGATTAATGAGTAAAACACAACGCCTCTGGTGAGTTTTATATTTCATGCACTTTTATTTTTGCATTTTATTTTTTTTAATCACCTACATCAAACTGGTATGGGCCCCTGGGTCTGAAACTCATAGTAGTATAACCTTAAAAAAAAAGATATACTACATGGTGCCTGAGTAATTTTTAAGAAGACTTTGTTTCCCTGTGAGACAACTCTTGAGTCAATCAAGTTGTTAATTAATATTTGCTTTATATATATTTTAGCTTCTTGGCAGAGCTATATACTGTCTCAATGCTTTTTCCATTTCATCTTAAGTCAACTCATTTCCAGTCCTTATAATTGTATTGTATTAACTCCCTAAAATTGCTTTTTAATTCTATGCCTATATATATTACATATCACATATCCAATTCATGGTCCCTCTTATTCAGTGGAAATGTAATTGCTAAAGGTCTAAACCATGGCAGCTGAAGAGCTTAAATTAACAGATGATTGCCTGCTTTAAGAATACAAAGAAGCAGAAGCGATTTTCTTCTGTTACACAAGGACATAAACACATTGAGCAATGCTGGTATTAAACACTGGTATTAACATCACATGGCTGAAGCACAGTTACAGTGAAAGTACAGAAGGACAATTGACAGCGTACCACTGAGGCGCACTCTAATAACTAAGAAGACTATTTGCCCTTAATTTATACAGCCTTTCTAACCATGAGAAGAACAATTATTTTGCACGCAGCATGTATCTTATGTTCACAGTCAGCTAACATTGCCCTGAGTAAAATGAATAGAACACGGCATCAGCCCTTTTTTTTTTCTTTTTCTTAAATTAAATAAATAAATAAAGACACGGATGGAGCTTCTTCTTTTTTAATCCCTTTTCCTTCTCATTACGTCTGGATATAAAAGGATCCAAGATGATAAAAATATGGCAGTGTAATGCCAATTTAATATATCAATGGTATTTATAAGGCATTAAAGTCAATGACACATGGCGAGCAGAGACATAAAACAAAGAGTCCTTGTTAAAGTGGATGCATGGCGCTTTCATAGCTGCATAATTTGGTCTGATGATGAAGGCCATCAAAGCTGGATGGTGTGTTGTTGATCACACGGATGACGACGGAAAACTTACCAGAACCGATTTAGCTAAAACTACAGAAGGCAGCCGCTCACGAAGAATATAGAACTAGGCTACATCTAGACGGTGCACCTGAGGGACGACACGGGGAAACAAATCAGTCTACAAGTAGTGAGGAATCCCCATGGGCGGACATTGCTCGAGTGCATTGATCTTTTCTTGAGTGATACCCCAGGGATTTTTAGTTTTTGCTGGTTCGGTCCCATCTCTGGGGTCAACGGTGTCATCGTTTTCCAGAGTACGACACTTAACCACCATTTATTACTGCTGAACTGGCGCACTGCATTACAGGACATTTTTCAAATATTGACAGTAATATCCATCTTTTTTTGTGCTGCTTATGTGAAGTGTAAAGTTTCTGACACTATGAGAATTTGAAGAGCTAAAGTTGAATATGCTATTGTTTTAAAATCAGTGTAAAACGACATCTCAGGGGAAAAGGTAAATGAAAGGCCCAAACACAAATGTCTTTCAAGTACCCCTTTAATGTCTCTGGGTCAAGGTGAATGATCTCCCTGGCTTTAAGAACTACGTATTCAGTGGACGAGGTCATTCAACTTGACCCAGAGGCAACCAAAGGGATACCTCAAACACATTTGTTTGCGGGCCTTTGGGTCACCTTGACCCAGAGAAAACAAGGGTTAAAAGAATAGATGTACCTAGGGAGAATGGTAAGGCAAAAAAAGGGCGGGTCACAGACCATGAGCCAAAATAAAGAGATCCATCCTTTCCCCAAAATGCCTCTCTTAGCCTTCCAGGTGGAACACATAGGCATTCCTGAGAGCACTGAGAGAAGTTATCTCTATAGCCACCTCTACTGGCTTCTTTAGATGCTAGCTCTTACAGAGGATCCAGCCATCATACGGAGAGAACCTTTTTCACAGTTTCACTATGTTGTCCATTTGCTCCAAGACCATAGCGTATATGAGGTTAGAAACATAGATCACTCGTCATGTCTTGTTATTTCTTATTAACAGGAGATTTGGAGGTCTGATTTTTATACTGGGCATTTAACATTCCTATTCCTACTTGCCGGTGGTTACTTGTCTATAAGTCGGTCCCCTGGACCTGGCTACAACGAGGGGTCCCTTTGACCCATATGCAGGCAAGGGCAAAAAAAAATCCTTTTGTTTTATTTCCAAATGGGTCATGAAACAATTACTGAAACAATTGCTTGTCTGGTGCTCACCTGAGACCTGTTTGTCATGGGAAACCCGTGGATAAAATGAAATGCAAATGAGGAAAATAGGATACATGTGTGGTAAAGATTGCAAGGATGTTTTTTTAATTTGTTGTTGACAAGTCCAATCTAATTGGTTGGGTTAATGTCATTACCTGATACATGTGGTTAATTCCTGTCACTTCCCATTTAACATTTCAAATATAGGCTGTTTCCATTGAAAAATATATAAATCTGGGAAAAAAAAATAACCATTGTGTTTTCTCTGGGTCAAGGTGACCCGTGAGTGCCTTGTGTTTGTGGACCCTCTTCCCATATATAGCGATGTTCTGATAAAGCTTCATGAAGCAGTCTCATTATTTTCAGAGTCCACTAGATGGCGGTCTCTGCACTATTTTCCTTTGTTTTGAACCACAGTACTGATGAAACATCACCTAATTTTTAAACTGATTGCGCCACCTACTGACCTCTAAACAACAAGCACTGCTTCATGAAGCTTCATCAGCACATCACTACCCAGAGATAACACAAGTGTTAATATAAACTACTGGTTGTACCATTGTAAAATGAATACTTTGTTATGGTCTGTTTATCCTAATGCATAAAATTAAAAAAACCTCAATGACCTTGAAGAAGTTAAGAGGGACTATGAGAGAAGCACCCAGTGGCGCCTCTTTCCTAAACCTCTCAGTTTTAAAAAGAGTTTGGCTCGCCTGGTGTAAGACATCAAGATTATCGATGGTGTGTGCAAAAAAAAAAGATCAGATTGTTATCGTTTCTTGGTATTTAATATCAGAAAGGAATACACTTAACGCAATGTCCACAATGTCCTTGTATTAAAAATGCAATACCATTAGATGTTATTATGAATAGACGGGCTGATATCAAAATTGATCTGTATATTTTACAGTGATATCATTAAAGATTTGACAGTGACCTTGATCAAAACTGACCAAAGAGATTATGAATTGGATAAACGCCCGATTACAAAAACTGGTACAGTCATCTCGTTAGGTTGCTCTCCGTGTCCTATCTCTGAAGACGTCAGCAACATAACCTTTCTTTTGTATTCATGACCTTTTCAGGCTATTGGTGGGGATTGCATGACAGTGGATGACTGTTGTTATTTTGTTTTAGTAAGATTTTCCTTCAATCTAATGATATAAGGTGAAATGCTTGGCTTTGGCAGCCTCTAACCCCCGCCTATGGATTGTTGATGTCTGCACTATTTTCCATTGTTTTGAACCACTTTAAAAGAGAAACATCACATTTTTTTTAAACTGGTGGCGCCACCTGCTGACCTCTAAACAACATGACACTGCCTCATGAAGCTTCACCAGCACATTACTACGTGCTAATTAGTGATGGTCTAATGAAGTTTCATGAAGCAGTATCATTATTTTCAGGGTCCACTAGATGGCGGTCTCTGCACTATTTTACAATGGTTTTGAAAAGTTGTTCTAATGAAACTTCAACTCAATTTTAAACTGATGGCGCCACCTACAGACCTCTACACAACATGACCCGGCTTCATGAAGCGTCATCAGACCTTCACTAAGGTGCTAATGGCTATGAACTTCAAAACGCAGCTGAAAACATGTGCATTTGCTGTTTCAGGGAATTAAATATTTTAGATATCATCCTATCTATGGGATGAAATATTTGAACCTAAATGTCCACATTTTAATAATAAGAAATCGACCAAAAACAATTTTTCATGTCTTTGTACAGTAGATTAAATCGCAGCTTACGATTTGACTGCCAACAAGCAAACATACTAGATCAGCAATTTTCACTTCAACATTCTTTGAGATTGTTTATGGATATATAATTTTGAGGGGAAATGAAGGAAACAAACAATATCAGACAAAAATGAAGAAGAAATATGAAAATATTAACAATGATGTTTATTTATTTTGCCTTTAGAAAAGAACAGGCTTAAAAAAAAGATTTTCCAACTGAAGACGAGGATTCTGGGATAGCTCTGCAGTGCAACATCTGCTGGACAAGACGATAGAACTTGATGGAGATCCTCATGGAGATGAAAGGACATGCAAAGCCTCCCATAGTTCTCCACAATGCCACAAAGGTTAAAAGCCACTTTTGGTCAGTTTGGTCTTTTTCTGAGCCCTTTGGGTGTGAAAATATTACAAAGAAAATAAAAATAAGTTGCTGGTGAGAAGTCATTAATCCATTTTAGGCATTGTAAAAAAATGTCAGAAAGTGATATTTGTCTATTAAAAGTATTAATCTAAAGTCTGTGTTCTTTCAATGCTGTTAAAATATCCTGCCACTGTCAAACCTTAAGGTTTGTTTTATGTCGGATTTACACTTCACGCGCCAGTATCCAGACCAAACAGTCTCTCGCTGTTGGATCCATATTTAAACAGTATTTATTTTGCAGCAACATGGCAAAGAGAGTTGCACCAGAACATAAAAGCAATCAGTCTGCATGATTTAACAAGAACCTGAGTCCATTAAATGAACTCCAGCATTATTGGAGGGTGGGGGGTGGAACACATCAGCACTTTCCCCAGTGTACCCCAGACAGCGCCCTGCTCTCAAAATGGCACTTCAGCTGGAGGAAACGGAGGAGGAGGAATAATGTACAGTGAGTTATCTGTGTACAACATCTCCAATGGAAAAACAATTAAATGAGATTGATGGCGAGATGAAGACGACTGTGGGCTCAAGAAGACGGGTGTGTGCGAGGGTGGGGGCTCGGTACTTGGATCTGACGGTCTGTCTATCCCTATTTGCGTACCTCCTGGAGGCACAAATGTCAGCTTTGAGCAGTTTGTGGACTCCCCACTAAGCTCTTGGCCACTGCCAATCCAGACTTGTTCTATCTTCTGGACTCTTGGCACATCACTTTGGAGCTGCAGCCATCAATGTGTCATTCAAATGCCATGGCTTCACAGCCATCACTGCTCATTGATATCAGGGTTATCATTTTTTTGCCCAGGCTTATCTGAGATGGACACAATGTCACAATTGAACGGTCCAGTTTTTGTCCTGGTCAATGTTTGCCTAAGGTACTTCCTTCTTCAATAGTAGATTTGATGGGATTCATGGAACCTCAGCACCATAAAAACGTTTCTCTTCCATTTAAAAATACATCTGACTTCATTTAAAAGTATGAAAAAGAAAATGTTATAAATAACTAAAAGTAGTCCAATAACTCTGAGCCCAAAAAAAAGTGTCCCCCACTACAGGAAAATAAACAGTAAACTTTGAAAAGACTACAGAGAACACAGAGGTCCAAAAACAAAAAACAACTTGGGCAAAAATATACAAAAAGGTACAAAAGTAATATCCAACAAGGTTTTATTTGATCCATTCACTTAAAAAAGTTCCTTCATGTGTTTTGTCTGGTTCAACGTAATGCCTCAGCACCTGGAAGAATGAGTGACATTGCAGGAATAATATCAACACGGGGGGGTCATACAAGGGGGCAAAATCTTTTAGCAAATGTATATATATTTACTACTTTTCAATTTTTCCAACCATCCGGCATGTCACATAAAATGACATGGCGGGCCACAAGTTCACGTTAATTAACTATTTTTAAAATTATTGTTAATGAGGTGAAATGCAAAATTAAACTCATCGTTAAAAAAACAAAATAGAAAATCACTCAATAGAGAGAGACGTATGCCACCATGCTTCTGATATTACCAATAGACAGACAGATAGTAATACATACAGTAAATAATAATAATTATAATACATTTTATTTATAAGGCGCCTTTCAGAACACACAAGGACACCATACAAAAAGATTATAAAACAACAGTTTAAAAAAGGCAACAGTAGGACAGATGTTTTAAAGATAAGAAAAATAAAAAATGTCATAAAAGGAGCTATAAAACTGGAAATTAAGTAAATACAATTGGAAATGTATTTTTTTTTTTTTTTTTTTTTTTTTTAACATTTCCTTTTGAATAGTGGCTCAAGCGTAAATTTAAATTCAGTTTTCACAAAACACAGTCAAAAGAACTATTTGTTCTGATTACTCAGGACTGTCTTGTTTTCCACGTATGAGTCACAAAAAATGAAAACATGATGACAACAGTTCTTGATTAAATAAACCAAAGGTTGAGGACAAACCTCTGAAAATAGCATTAGGAACTGTACTGATAAGGTTTGGATCTTATCATAATTTCAGGTTCCGTATGTTGTCCATTGTTTTCAACACCATTGTAACCATATCTCCAAATAATTCACATTAATAGATTTTGGTTTGTTTTTTTATCAATTATTAAAATGCAGTCATGGAAAACGTGAACGAATGATCCTACATAACTGGATGACACTTTTATTTAGCGCAAACAGTCACTATTTACTAATGAACATTTAATTCACTGTCGTCAAAAAACTAATTGTATAATATAAACAAAAATGCAAGGATGAGCTTCATCACTATAGTTGTCTCTGTTTTTCATCAGAACAAAAAGCAAGTGTACAAACAGTTCAGGCCAAACGTTTGGACACACCTGATTCAATCAATGTTTTAACTTTTTAAGTTTTTGATTCATATTTTTGATGACTTTAGTGAATATCTACATAGTCTGAATAGTCATGAAAATAAAGAAAACACATTGAATGTGTGTGTGCCCGAACTTTTCGCCTATACTGTATATCAACTCACATTTTTTCACAGGATTCTACCTGAAAACAAAATTCAGAGATTGAAATCAAGTGCAGGAATCACTGATGGATTGTTATATTGTGACTTAAATGCTGCGTATGTTTGGTGATCTACAAGCAGCTGTGAGTAAAACTTGTATTTTCTTACCCAACTTTCTCCTTTTCCCACTGTCACTGGAATGATGTCATCACAGATGACTAGACATGTTGGATGTGTTACCGCTAGCATGTGCAGTATGTGTAACAACCCCCAGTTTCACTCGCCGTTTTCTTACAACTGTCATCACATCTCACACTAAATCTTAAGTAATTCCATAGGACTGATGTGAAGCCTCAGGCGTCCTCTGACTCTGTCTGTTCGTCTTCCCCCCTCGCCATCTCCACAACATACGAGCCTTTCCAAGTGTCCTGCTATTCTCGTCACAAACACAGTGATGTAAACACACCAGATTTTTTGGTTGTTTTTGATTAAACCATTAAATCCATAATACAAATGCTCCAGAATTGTATGTAACCTATTGAAATGGAAGCTTGTATAGTAGTTACATATTTTGACTCATCAACATAGGGTGGTGAGGTAAAGGCGTTCTTCCTAGTATTTCATGAGTTTGTTTCCCCACAGTCATGATTAAAGTAATATAAAGTTACCTAAAGATCAGATCCAGATTGTTTTACAAGTCAGTCTAAGAACTTAATAATGCAATCTCTCAGTTAACGAGTAATACCTTGGTACTGAATTGTATTTACTTTCTACATAAATGGTCTGAACTATAGGACTTAGTAATAATAAAGTAATTAAAGGGCACCTAATGTGCTGATTTAAGTGTCTCTTAAATTGTTCAAGGACCTCTATTATACTCATCAGTAGATTTCTTTTTGCACAAAACTCTCCTTTAATAAAGATATTTACATTAGAAAATACGCTTAAGCCCCTCCCACTTAAAATGTGCTGTTTTGGCTGAGAAGAAGTCTCGTCCAAGCAACCACACCCACTCTGCTCTGATTGGTCACAAAAACACATGTTGCATTCAAGGACTCAGGTAAATTTCAAACTCACCCATAAAACTCCTGTTTTGTACATTAGAAATGAATAATAAAAATAAGGTTTGCTGCTTAATGTACACATTACAAAAACACCTAAAGGCAGAAGTAACTCTCACAATGTTTACATAAATATTTATTTTAGTTTAACGATTAACATGTAGGTAAATAACTGATTTAGGGCTTCTAGGGGAGGACACCTCCCTCTGACTGACGTCAGAATGTATAATTTAAACTGTAATGTTGTTTGGCGAGATTTCAGACAGGAGAGAACTTTATTAAGTAATAACTACAAAACAGAGCAATGTCATGATGAATGACCTACTGCATTTTGAAGAAGACAACTTCAACATTTACAACATGTGAATAAAATGACCTCATACATATACCAAAAATAAATCATTGTTAGTTCCACAGCAAATACACTGTTCAAATAATTCAAAAACAAATTAAATCCTCAAATAAACACATATACATTCACTTTTTTTCAGCTGTTTGTGTTTGTCACCTCTTTTCAATGAGGCATTAACTATTGAAGAAAAGTGCCAAAAAAAATGATGATGCCGAACCAAAAGAAAGAGGATAAATAAAGACACAGCAGAAAAAAAAAATGCTGCCTCTGTAAAAACGCAGGTATTGTTTAAAGATACTGACAAAACATATAAAACAATGAGGGGGGGGAGCGCCGGTGGCGAGGAGCGGAGTGACAATGCAGCTGCTAAACTGCTTTGGCAAGAGATGACAAGAGGCAAGTGAAAGAAATAAACAGTCGACACACTTTGTTTCTGCTACTTAAAAATATTCCGGCTGGTTTTTTAAATCCTGACACATTCTGTGACGGGGCCGGATGAGGGGAGGGGGAGGGTGGGGTGAGATATTGGCGGAGAGAGGGCAGCTTAAAAAACCAAGAGCATGTTTTTTTTTTTCCTCCCCTCCTTCGTAGCTATCACTAACATTACAATGTGAATCCCAGAGCCCTTATGGATTTGCTTTCAATGTAGTGCCAGCGCTCAGTAATCCTTTTCAAATGGCTCGCGGCCGGCTGCGGACATGACTTTGCAACGGGAGCACAAGTGACAGGGACGGGGGGGAAGTTAAGCTATAAAATAACCTCAATTTGAAGGCATTAATGATCATTAATACTGAAAAATATAATGTGTTGTTAAGGTCAACGTGGAGGTCGGGACTCCATATATTGGTGTGGCAACTCGTAAGGAAGATCTTCAGGTCACTTAAGGACAATTTCATGGTAAAGAGATGACTTTGCGAAAACTATAGTAATATGCGAACATTGGTAGAAGTGCATGCAGTCAGAGGAAGTTCGATGCGAACAAAAGTTGGTCTTGAAAACACCTCTCTTGCACTGCCAATAATCAGCGTCTTTATCACATGGAATGCATTTAGTGTTTCATCGAGAGCGGATGTGTGTCCCTATTATCTTGGGCTGACAATGGCAGAGTCTGAGGAGGAGGCAGGGGAGGAAGAGAGCAATATGTAGTATAAACGAGAAGGGGGAAAGGTTGTTGTTGAGTGGAGAGGAGCACTCATTATCCCAAACCAGAAAAACATCCCAAGCCCACAAACACACACACTCACACTCAGACATATTTTGTACACCACTTATGTTTGCGTGCTCCGTCTCTGTCATTTTCTCTGACTTATTTATGAGACTTTACAAGTTCCTTGGCGGAGATGCAGAGCGTTGCAGTTTATGTCTAATTTAGTAAATATCCTTGCGCCAGTCAGGCCTGTCAGCCATTGTTTTCTTCTTCTGTGTTTCCCCCCCCCCCGTAAACTTTCCCTGTTGCGGAGTGACACGGCAGCGATCGCATCCGAGGATTGTACTCCACTCTGATTTCTTTCTTTTTTCCGCCGGGCTCTGAGATTGCAACTTGTGAACTTTGGCGAGGCCAGGTACCTAATCGTGTCGAGCACTCATTGTCATTTAATGCCGGGCGGAGATAATAGTGTGTCGGAGACAGAAGTGTCTCCTCACCGGTACCTTCCGCTAACGATCACAGCGGCGACAAAAGAAAGTCAGACTCGGCAAGAGCAAGATGAAATATACTTTTGAGCGTTTCATGGGAAAACAATCTGACACAAAGTAGTATTCATCTCCTTTGAATCCAATATTCTTTTTGGGAAAATGACATTAGACGGTATCTATTATATCTTCCATTGTGTTCTCATCTGCCCTTTTCAGGATCTAAATTACGTGCATTAGTACGTAAATGGGCTAATGCCTGTCTGTATTTAGCTGGCTACATGCCGGGAATATATTCTCTGCTTCAAGAAGTAATTGGTAATTACAGTGGTCATTTAGGCAATCACTGTCTTCCCAAGATTCATGTCATTCTTAAAAATAACTAGCTCTTAACCTTTGACAGAATCCTACAGAAACTGTTCATCATCGCCCCCACTTTGATTAATTTCAACACACACTCGCACAAACACACACGGACCACGTCACTACTTCGTGATTGTGTGGAAATGAACAAGACGCCATATTTTTGGGAAATAAGAAGAGAGAAATATTCAAGAGAAAGCGAGAGATTTTCACCTCCGACACCATTAGTTCCATTTCATAAACAATAAGAAGACACATATATGCAGGTCGTTTAAGATCTCTGTTTTTTTTTCGTATCATCCTCTGCATTTAGATTGATCGCACACCTAAAGTTAACTAATCTATTCCATATTTTCTCTCGCTTGAAACTGCCATCTTTTTGCATAATGACCGTCTGCTGGAAACCTACCGTATCTGAAAGATCATCGTGTCGATAGTACTATCAAAACACCGCTGCCCCCCAATTTTGCATCCCTACTCTTTTGCATCTTTATTATGAAGGGGAAAATGTCTGATTGAAGATCGTCACATTGGAAATTGTACAGTAATAAGATGGAATAAAGAAGAAGTCTCGTGATTTGAAGATATTATTCTCCTTTTATACAGACCAACCCCCTATACTAAAAAGAAGAATACAAAGCTAGAAAGCAGTGACACCACACATACTCAAGGGCATCATTCAAAACGATGTATAAAAACACAGCGTACAATCATGTTTTTTTTCTTCTATGATTGACATATTGTATGGGCTCCAAAGCAAAAAGCAACACAAGATGCAAACTTGCTGTAAAGTATAAAGACCAAAATCACAACATATTTAGTAAAATACAGGTTGATCTATTATGTTCCTAGGCAAAGTCAAATCCTCAAGAATGAACACCCAGAATGAATCTCTCTGACAAAATACTTTCTCTAGAAGGAAGGTGTTAATGTCGTAGAAGTTTCATTTTGTGAATTGACAGGATGAGCTTTTTTGTTTATTGATTGATTTTTGACAGGAAAGTTTTTCTCAATTGAAACTTGAAATGATCTGCAATTAAGTCAAACTCATTTTAAATTCCAGCCTGGCTGTGCCATTAAAGAAAGTTCAGACCCGGACTAGGTGTCAGTCCTTTGATTAGTATTCATTCAGGGTACTTTCCTGACTCACTTACATGTTTTAAATGATGAAGTCTTCCCCTTAAGATGCAGTAAGTCATCATGACCATGTTTTGAAGTTTTTACCTTACAAAGTTCTATCCAGTCTGAAATCTAATGACTAAATAATATTTCAACTGTTTAATTGTTAAAGCGCTTTGTGACCCTGATCTAGAAAGGGGTTTTACAAATAAATACTTACTTACTTTGTTTATACAATGAGTCCATTAAAGGTGGAGAATTCTGGAATTGATGACGCATGGTGACAAACCTTGATGCTTGACCAGTCACAACATAGTGGGTTTGGTTATGCTAAACAATATTTAATCTCCAGAAAAAAAAGAGTTTTCAGTGGGCGGGGCTTAAAATCATTTTCTAATGTAAATATTTAAATGAAAAGAGAGTTTTCTACAAACAGACACATACTGATGAGTACAATAGAGTCCAACATCTATTTAAGACACACTTAAATCAACACATAGTTTCCTTAAAATACTTTATTTTTCCGCACAAACAAAAAAAAAAAGTGGTTACAGGTAGCAGAGCATAGAAGATGAAACTTAAAAGATACAGTATATACATTACAACATACATTTAGAGATCTTATTTCTATCTAGATTCATTTAGAACCACATATACACTGAAATAACATGTTTTTACACTACTTGTGATCGACAGTGAGCGCAAGGTGACTACATTCGGACAAATGACGATTTGGTGTCGTTACGTTTTCACAGAGTCGGTTACTTAAATAATTGCTCTGTTGAAGTTCTGAGAAGAATAATCAAGGAGAGTAGAAGGTTAAAACATTCCTATAGTCTTTGTACACTGAACCTTAAAATGTGATTTGCACACCTTATAATTCCTCCCTCCTGCAACGTTTGCCCTCACTCAGTCGGAGAAATGAAACGAAATGTAATGAAGTCAAAGAATAGTCGCTGTAATATTAATGAGACCGAGTTTTGCATGGTGTAATTCAAGATGCTTTTTTTCTTACATGCCTGACTTGCACACCGCCGTGGATTATGTGGTGGGAATAATTTGAGTTCTCCTCAGTTGAGCAGGTGCACATGTTGGATGGGGGAGAAAATGTGAAGTCAAAATGAGAAAAGTCAAATTCAGAAACATTCATTAACTATAAAATATATACGTGTACATTCATCATGATCATTTATCTGTGGTTGGGAAATTAACAGTTTTTTTTAAAGGCTGGTTTGAGGGGATTATTTTAAAAGTTTCTCTTTTAGTCAAATATACTAAATGGTCATTGCAGGATTAAAACATAGCCAGACAGATACCTTCACCAGTGACTAAATTCCACACTGGGATACCAACGTACCAACAAATGCACAAATAGGTGGAATTCCACCCCCTTGACTGACCATGAAAAACATCTTCTGACTGCTAGATAACTATTTTATCATCCACTTTTTAAAATTAATCAATATACTTTAACTCTTATTATACTGCAATGTTAGATTATTTCTTTTATTATGTCATTAATGTTTATTTTTTGGGGCTTCTTTTCCCATGGGAAAACAAATTAAAGTTAATGAGGTCATTTTGTTTTTTTGTGCACATCAAAAACTCACCTGGCCATCTAAATCAAACACAATTAAGCACCACCTGAAACACTACCTTAACCACTATTGGATAACGCATATATAATGTGGCCTCTAAGAAAAGGTTTAGTTTAAGGAGGACCTCTTTTTAAAATTGACATCCCATTCACTAGACTGAATTGTGCAGCTGAGGCCCATTGAAAGCAACATAACAACATAAGAGACAAAACTAATATTAATAATAATAATATTTGCTGTGGTGCAAAACGGAGCTGTTGTCTCACCCTCCTTCGTAAATATTTGCCTTTTTTTAACTTCATTTTTCAACTAAACCCAACCATAAACTGTTCTCACTCATTAACTTGCCAAATGGTGCCAAAAGCCTTTTGTTGTTTCCATCTTTTTTCATCTGTTGACTCACCCCATTTTAATTAGGTTTGAATTCGCATTTAAAAATGTTTGAGTCACATTTAACGATTTGTGTCCCTTTGGTAGATATAATGTGCCCCATGGCCTCCATTGTACCATTCAACCAGAGAATAAAAAAAAAAAATTCCATGATTTCAGTTGTAAAAATGAATCCTTTAATTTGTCGTACGAGCTCTTCATGACAGAATTCATGGTCAAATGATTTAAGTTGGACCTATTTTGACATCTAAATTAATTTATTATAACTCATACTTAGAAGAATACCTTCAGCAAGTATGTTCCACATCTTCTTCAAACATATAGAATTGCTTTGCTTACTTTAAGGTAAGGATGTTCTTAAAAAATATTTATAAAAAATTACAAGTATATTTTCACTTTTGTTATAGATAATTCTGTTTTTTTAATTTTGTTTCAAGACAAAATTAACTTATTTGAACCATTGTGTTATCTCAGGGTCAACGTTACCCAGTGGCCCGAAAAAGTATCTGTTTGTGGAATTTCTTGTTTTGTCTCTGGGTCACGTTGAACGACCTTCACCACTGCATATTTATCTATGGAAGCCAGGGAGGTCGCTCACATTGACCCAGAGACAACACAAGGGATACCACAAACATATTTGTTTTTGGGCCTTCGGGTCACCTTGACTCTGAGATAAAGGGTTAATATGAGTTGGACAAGAATGATCATAATGCCTGGACATATTATTTCACTAATATTAGGCAGTGTTTTGATATAATATTTGACTTAAATATGTGTTTTAATCCTAAATGTTAGCTATGCTTTTTGGCATAGTAGTTTAGATTTTCTTATTGGTATTCACTCGTATGTATGTTCATAAAATGCCAGTGGTTGAGGTGATGAGTATCCAATATCGAATGGTTGTTTTAATACGGAATGAATAATAATGGTTTTGATAGGTATTACAAATTTTTGATTTAATTAAAGATTCCAAACCCCGAAAGAGAAAATGTTTTTCTAGACTGGAACAAATTTGTGCTGATATTTCTCGTAAAATTAGTTAAATTAAATAATCTTACTGCATGGACATATACTTTCCCCAGTACCAAGCATCTTTATCCAAGAAATAAGAACGACACCCTCTTTTTACTCCCCTGTTTCTTCACATGTGATGCTCTTGTACGATGGATTCTCTCCGGGAAAAAAAGAAAAAAGAAGCCATAACAGATTGCTGTAATTTCACCAAAGAAAGAGGCAGTGCTTGGATATAAAAAGCAGATTATATTGAATCAGTAATCGGGACAGTGAAGAGCTTTGGAGATTGTAACATGTTTAAATGTTCTTAATTGGGCTCAGAGTGCGGCGGGGTCCCCTGAAAGCCTCCACCCAAAACACTGCTCCAAAGGTAAAGGCAGATTGCCTTTTATTGAATTGTAATGAGAAGTGGGAAATTGGATGTTCATTCCGTCCCTGGAGAAAGCGAATGCCTCTACCTCACACTGTATCCGGGTCGAGCGATTGACGTTGTGTTGATCCTTGCTCGGTTATTAAAGACGAAGGGGAGGGCGAGGTTAAAAATTCATGTTTTTTGTGCTTTGGTGGTAATGTGTTGATGCCTGAGAATGTGTGTCAGTGTTTTCGTGTGCCATATTATCTTTGAGAGCAACCAGAACACACCAAACACACACCTCAATGATAAACTGGTGTATCGTCATGTGGTGATGGTTCATACCAACATATTTATGTTAAGAAGAGATGAGGTACAATCGACTGCTTGAATACAAATCTGTTCATTACCCTTTTTATTATAGCGCTACCTTTCTTTCTTCATCTATTTTTCTTTAAATGTTTAATTTGTAAGTAGGTTGGTGCCCATTAGAAGGTTACCAAGTGATTCAAAATGTGGCTGGCAAGGTGATTTTATACCATGGCTACAGCTTGTATATGTCACTCCATCTTTGTAAAATGTCAGAAAATTGGAAGCTCAGAATTAGTGATGGTCTAATGAAGCTTCCTGAAGCACTGTTGTTCTGTTTAGAGGTCAGTAGGTGGCGCCATCAGTTTAACAATTAGGTTATGTTTCTTTAGAACAGTTGTTCAAAACAAAGGAAAATAGTGCAGAGGAGGTGCAGAGACCGCCATCTAGTGGACTCTAAAAATAATGACATTGCTTTATAAAGCTTCATCAGACCATCACTACTTTTCCAGTGAAACCTCACTTCCAGTATAATCTGAGGGCGCCACCTAGTGGGCTTTGAAAATAATGACAATGCTTCACGAAGCTTTATAAACCCATCAGTGCTAAAAATATTTCTAAGGTGTTTACATTTGAACCTATTTTATCTTCATATCTTGCATTACTTATTCCTTACTAACTGAAAGCTTAAAAGAGTCATTGGTTGATTGCGTTCTCTATTCAAACATGTGATCGGTCAGCACATTATTAACGAACCTCCCATAATGTTTCATTTATTTATTTTAACCGTAGTCTACGAATGAATAAACTCGAGGAAAATGTTGTCATAAAGGTGGTACAGATGTGTTGCGAAAATAAATATGAAGAGAACAAACATATTAAATAATAATAAATGAGTGAATTGTGTTCTCGAAGTTTTAGTGCAGAAAAAAAGGAAAAGGGGAACTGTTAAATGCATATCTAGACCATTTTGTTTGTGCATTTTCATTGTTCCATGTTAACTTTTGGTAGTTATTAAACTGTTAAGCGTGAAAAAAACATTACATCATATTAATTAAACTTGCAGGAGAGAAGTTCAGTAACTCACTAGTCCAGTGGTGTGTGACTATATTATGCTAACTGTTTACAACCAGAAGACCTGATGGTCTTTTGAGAAGGTTAAGTAAAGTTACTTCAATGATTTGGTTTAGAAGATGTGATGTACACATGTGTGGATGACATGTGAGAAGGTCTGTTCATAACCCACCTGGTTGTATTGTCAACGTTTCACACTGGAACGGGAAATATTAGCTTGACAGAAGTTGCTGCCAATTCAAACTTGCATCTTGAAAGGCGCAGCAACAATCTCTGCTGAGCTAAAAAAAATAAAAAAAACATTTCCATGCACCCTGTCCTTTTGAATAGTAAAATCAGCTTGGCAAAAGAAGCAGCACCATAAAATTCAGCTGTGGTTTGCTTTCAGCCAAAGCGCCTTTCTTTTGTAAGGGAGGGTAGAAAGAGAAAGAGAGGAAAATGGAGATAGAGAAAAGCCTAGGCCTTAACTGGGAGAGCAAGCATGCCGGAAAAAAGTGCAGGTCCATCTGCCAAGTTGCTTTGTGGAGATCGGGTCTAAGACATGCTACAGAAGGGTCTTTCTTGTCGACACCTCCAGATTACCTTTGACCTTGTGCCGCCAGAAGTCCCTGATCTGTCCCAGTAGATGTCATTCATTGTATTTAACACACTGTTATTACCTTAATGATGTTGCTGGTAAACACAACTAAACACATGAATGTGTGGTCTGGTGATGAATCCTATTCCCAAAACTACAAACAGCAGTAAAATGTGGAAGCGTTTAGGAGGGAAAAAGTAAAAAAAAAAAAAATGTTCTCACATTAATTATATCAGATGAAAAGAAAATAGAGAACGAAAGAAAATTTATTTTGGTGGAAAAAATACTCTGAGTCATTACCTTGACACTCATGCACCATTTTGTAGTTTTTATCAGATGAATGTCAGTCTACATTCATGGACAAAAACAAATACTTAAAAAGTGAACTTTTTGACAGAAAAAGTTATTCCTTAATTCGAAAAAAGCAAGAACATTTGCGTTGAAGTCCAAAATAGAAAAATAAATAGATAAAATGATCAAACATAAATGCACATTGGAATAAACATACAATGCAAGTATTAAAACTTAACAACAGTGTTAACAGAATTAATAACACTAATTGAAATGTGATATGTTTTTGTTATTTATCCTAACCTGAGGTCAGGTGGATGCAGCGTGGATGGAAAAGTCTGGCACTGAAGGTGCTGTTCTGTGCTTTACATGTGAATGTGTGAGAGAGGGACAGGTAAAACCTACCAAGACTTTCACCAATTTTCACCTATACAAAGATAATTTGATAATGGATAAAAGTATAAGCATAAAATACATAATATACAAAGCCCAAAATATAAACAAAACAATCATTTGTTGTCAAAACAAACATTGCTGTTACTCCCAGAATGTGCCTTAACCTTTCGTCGTCTCTCGGTCAAGGTGACTCAGAGGCCTGGAACAAATGTGTTTAAGGTATCCATTGTGTTGCCTCTGTGTCAAGGTAGCCAGGCACGTCGTTCACCTTAACCCAGAGACAGCACAAGGCTTAACTGCTCCAGTGATACAAGTAGAATTATGATGATATTTAGAATTCCATCTTATGTTCCTGCTTGTGTTGTTAGAATTTAACCTGCTTTTGACAGACCATCATGCACCAGTTCATGGTATACACAGTTATAAGGAACGGCAGAATAGATAACAGTTATCTGAGTTTAACCCACCATTTAAAAAAAATAAAAAATGCACACTATTACTATGCTGAATGGAATACAATGTGCAATAGGAAGTGGTTAACAGTACTGGGCACCTCTTCTTTGGTCCATGAATGATGCATGTCTCCCGTGGCTGAAGGACCTGGTTCAGTCTCAGGGACATGTTGAAGTTGCCATGGCAAACTATTCCAATTGTTTTGTCCAGTGGACTTCTGATGTTCTTGTTAATCCATGTTAAAAAAGAGAATGTTGCTGTTCATATAAAAAATGTTATTCTTCAAGTTCCAGATATATTCAAGTTCCAAGATTATGACATGAGATATGCACCAGTTGAGCTCATCATTGCCCACCAAATGAACATATCCTAGCAAGTCTGGAAAACATCCTACCTAATTCAACTCTTGTATTGTGTCACAAGTTGGACCAATTTGAGGTCAACGGGAGAGAGCAGTTACACGGTCTAATCCCTTCCTGTTAGCATACAGTCGGCCCATGATCTTATTCTCCCTGGTGGAGCTTTGGCAGAGGATGCTGATGGTTCATGAAAGAGAGACACAACAAATAATCAAAAATGCACTGGATTGTTGCTTTTCTAAACCTTCCACCGTTGACTGGATTATGCCGAGTTACACCAGCTGTAGTTGACAAGGATGGTTCTTAGTCCGCTTGTCCAGTGAAATGGAAGGCCTGAGTATATTCTATCATATATTCCTTCAGTCAGTAAATGATACTTTAATTGTATGTACCTTTAGTATTTTACTGTAAAAAAGGACCAGTTGTTGTATTGATAAGACAAAAGATTCAAAAAGAGTACAACTGACAGAGAGAGAGTGGCAGAGAAAAGAGGAGTTAACGCTGTGGAGAGATGTCTCTTTTATTTACCCTCATGCTTCAGTTCTTCTTGTTAAGAGGAGGGAGGACACAGCGGTCTTATCTACCAATTCGCCGTCCGTTCTCACGGGCTGCAAAATTGATTTCTCTGACAAAGTCCAGAATCATTTTTTCTATTCTTCTTCATCTCCTTCATCGCATGTCAGCGTCTCTCTTCAACTTCTTTCCCTCTCTTGTTCGGCATGTATTCCTTACATCCCCCAGGAAACACACACCTTTTCATCGGCGTCTCGGAAAAGGTTCTGGAGACCCTTGGCTCGTGTGGCTGCTCCACGTTCAGCATGTGCAGATGTGTGAGACAAGCAGAAGATGTGCATAAAATAGCCATTGTGTGTGTTGAATACAGTCTATTTCACAGATGTTTTATGAAAATGAGAATTAGGACATGCTTCAAGCACACTGATGACAAATCCCCTCTAAGCTTTAATTAGGAACGTTGTTTCAGGAAAAAAAAAAAAAAAAATCCAGTCTAGTCTACCGGCACGTACTAACTTTTAAAGTGTATTAAATGCTGCAATCATATTTAAAAATGTTATAATCTCTCCCTATAATTAGAATTTTATGCGTTATTGAGAGTGCGAGTCACAGGTCAAGGTGAGTGTTAATTCTCATCGACAGCACAATGACAACGCTACCCGTGCGATTAATGAAAAGCGTTTAAAAAATGAATAATACGGTGCTGATTGTTTTTATTACTACTATATTTTAATATTATTGTTATTGGGTTATTACAGATGATCTGAGCAAAATCTTCATACGCGCTTCTTTTTTTTCCGCAGGGCTTTTTATCTCACTTGTTTCCCAGCTGGTTTATTGATCCAAGCTCCAGAAATTAACAAAAGAACCTTGAAAACCTTTTACAGAGCAAAAGATATTGATTATTCAAACAATGTGTGCAAGTATAGTTTAAAGAAGAAATGGTTTGAAATTTAATTTGCCTTCACATAACAGTGAACACAAGAAAAGCACAGTGGAGACTTCTCTGCTCTCTCTGTACGAGGGAAATAACATGACAACAAATCTTCAGTCTCATTTTCCAATTTCACAATTTTTGCTTTGTTCAATTATGTGGAGCAAGACTAATGTATTTAAACCTCCAAGTCTACAGTTTAGCAAAGACCATTTTAGGTGAACAACATCTGGAATGTAGCTAGATAGAAGTTTGCATTACAGGTACAAAGAAAGATATTCATAGCTTATAACTTAGTATCTCTGGTCATCTTACCACAGTAGAGTAGTATTATTTAAAGGCATAAGTTCACCCAAATATCAAACTTCACACATTTTCTACACATTTCTCCTTATGTTGACTAAGGTTTGAGATTATTTTAAGAGTATTCTGTTCCTTTTTAGAAAAAAAATGTATGTTCATTTTAACGTAGCAACTGGCGCTTTTTTTTAAACCTATACAGTCTGTGGAAAATGATATATTGTTTTCCATAAATGCAGAATTGTTATTCGATTCCTGAAGAATATAATGTGGCAGGTTATCATGCTGAGTTTTCTCCAATGTCCAGGATGGGTAAATTAAGACACATTTATCATGTGTAAGATTTTTATGTTGTTTAGTAATGATGCATTTCTTTTTGAGTGTGAAGACTTTTACTCATGTTGTCATGGCTGGTGAAGTAAACCCAGGTGCAAAAAGGGTAAGCGAGATAAAGCTAGGGTAGGTAAGGAAAGTACTCAAAGGCAACTAATGTGGAACTCCAACTCTCCAGAGTCTTTCCCTCCAAGACGCAGTCCCTCATCATGTTTTGAAGTTAATACATAATATCATTCTCCCTGTCTTACGAAAAGTTCATTATGACGTAATAATGGTCTTCACTCCTCCACCAGCCATCTGTAATCACACCCTGCTTTGTTAATATAATGAGTCCCCTGGAGGTGGAATCTTTTCGAATTGATGACGGAAACTGGCGACCTCGATGTTTGACCAATCACAGCGAAGTGGGCGTGGTTATGGTAAACAAAATTTCATCTCCAGAAAAAGGAAGTGTTTTCTGTGGGCGGGGGCTTTTCTAATGTAAATATTTAAATGAAAAGAGAGTTTTGTACATAAAGACACATACTGATGAGTACAATAGAGGTCCAAGGTCTGTTTAAGAGACACGTTAGTTGCTCTTTAAATCTAAATGAAGACAGTGGGTCATAAACAAAAGCTGGAAAGATCAGGCAGGAAAAAAAAAAAAATCAAATTTCACAAAAATATCTGGTCACAAAGAGAAAACAAATGAACACACGCGCAGTACAGGAGGTATCAAAGACAATATGGAAATGGAGGCCAGAGGTCATAGACAAATATAAATAGACGCCGCATCGACTGTAGACGGATGTGTATAAAGTGCCACCATCTTGGTACAGTGTCATCAGAGGCAGCGGCGCATTATCAACTACAGGGAAAGAGGTACTTCTCAATCAGTAAATACAAATGGGCTCCATGAGGAGGAACTTGTCTCACCCTCTCCAGCACACACTGAGGGCATTGAGGAGCTCCATCAGTGATAGGATGCTCCATCCTTGGTGTGTGAGGGAGAGGTACCGCAGGTCCTTCCTCCCTACTGCCATCAGACTCCACAATAACAACACAGCCAGATAATTATCTAACTGCACCTTCTTGTTATTTTTGTAAATATGATTAAAAGTGTATATAATATAGTACAGATTTATTTTCTATTCTATTTAGATTTTTTCTTTTCTTTTTAATATTTTATTTCTGGGTGTTTTATTTTTCTTCTGGTATATTGCTCTTGCTGTTTGTTAAAAAGAATTTCCCCTCGTGGGACAATAAAGGGATTCTGATTCTGATTCTGATTATTCGCTTAATTCTGGACCGATTTTCAAACGGTTTGGTCCGTATTTGTTTCATCCATCAAATTCATCATATTAAAAATGTTTTTTTCTATAGATTTTATAGAAAAATATTCCTTCAGATAATGTCTATCTATCTGGCCTGAGGTTTGAAAAACAAACCCTGTGAAAAAAGCTTGACAAATGAGCGATTTATGATCACTTTTATAGTGTAAACACATCATTACCTATACACGTAATACACTGTAGGAGCGAGTGGCACTGTACCAAGATGGCCGCCCTGTATACACACCACTCTAGTGGGGGGCAGCAGCCAATGCGGCGTCTATGTATATATGCCTATGGCAAGAGGTGAGTTATATGCACCAGGAAGCAACACAGGTGAAACAAATTGATCACTAACCAGTGGCAAGAAAAAAAGATTGTAAGTAAAGACAACACCAGGCAAAACAAGACTTTCAAAAATGAAACCGTAAGTGTACAAGTAGGCATCAAGAATACAGAGTTTATTAATAAGAGTAACACTAATAATTTTCTGCAACGCCAACGTCAGTATTTCACATTCTCCTCTGGGAGGTGAGAGAAGACCTTTGCTTTAATGTAAGGTACTTTAATAAAAGAAAATGTCACAATATAATTTTTAAAAGAATATATTGAATGAGCCTGTTCAGCTGTCTGTCAGAGAGAAAGCGGAGACTTCACAGCTTGTGAACAGCTCTCATTCTATCAGGTTATCACTCGAAAAGGGTCAAGTTGCTGATCCTGTGAAGAGACAAGGGGCCACCGCGAACAAGAACACTCGTGGTCGCTAAGTGTAGCGAGCCATTAAAGGAACATTGTTCACATTGACTGAAGTGTTAAATGATATTTGTGAAGAGATAGCGAGCTGTAACATCACCATTATCACTGGGTCATCTGCGGAAGACATTGATCTAGAGGATTCTTGTTAACACTCAGAGTTGCAAACTGACTTGTGGCAGCAGTTAATGTCTGACTCAAAACGTGAAGAAGGAGTTGAAATCTTCTGCGTGTGCTTGTTGAATACACGTGTGATCTGAGCAGCACCGCATCATACGTGATGATTTCAAGTGGTTTATCTTAACTTGTACTAAGACTCAACTATGTGTTGTTGTTTTTTTTTTACTGATCCCAATGAACCCTATTGATCCAAAGGCAGCTCAAGCATTCGGTGTACCAGGCCATCTCCCCTCAGAGAGCCCTGTTGTCCCTCCCCCTGTCACATTGTGCGCTGCGAGATAAAGGCTCGCCAGGCGTGAAAAGTTGTGGGCCAAAAGTTTGAGCTGAAGAAAGGAGAAGAAGAAAAGAGGGAAATGGAGGAAGTGTAAGCTGTGGAGCCCTTCCCCTGAAGGCAAGCTGGCCTGCCATCTGTGCAGGCGCTCTCGCCATAGCCACCACCCCTGGAAGAGAGGGAGAAGAGCGGGGCAGTGACAGCTCCGCCAGGAAGGATGGGAGGGAGTAAGCAAGTATAAAAGCAATCAAATTGAAGCTGATTGTATAAAGTAAGGTTATAAACTAACTTCTGATGCAGATGGTTGGGGGGATTTCTGAGGAAGTTGTTAGAAAGAGGGAACTTCTTCAGTTGGACATGTGGCCGTGGGCTTTCTGCGCCTGCCACTGACACCGAGTCCACTTTTTAACCAAAGGAGATCCGAGTGCTGTTGCCTCTTTTTTTTTGTTCATGTACGCCCCTTTTCCTGGGAAAAACTGCCAGAGCTTACAGATCCAAGCCAACACATGAACTTTCAATCAGGGATTAGCCGGATTTTCCAATGTGGATCTTCTTTTGTGAATTTGGCCAGCGTCGCCTGTGTCGTTGGCAAAGGGAACGTAAATAGAATATGATCCCTGGGCCAAGGGGATTGCCTTGCTTATTTCAAAGAAAGACTTCAAAAACAGAGCCCACTTAGCCTGTGCCATGGAAGTGATGTTTTTTTGTGGTTCCAGAGTGCATCCTCCAGATCAGACCACCGAAAAAGTTCAAGTGAGCGCGCGCAAACGCTGATCACCGTGTCAGAAGGGTTTCTTTAAGACAAGACTGACGCGTTGCTGATGACGTTTGCCTATCAGGTCTTCCTCCAGCTCTCCTCTGTCGTCGCTGTCCCCCACGCTTATGACCGGTCTTCGCAGATCTAGATGCTAATCCTAGCTTACCGTGCTGGCGGCTTCGATAAGAGAGGCCCCGCCATACGACAGCAGTGTTTGCATCTCCTGTAGACTTCAGTGGTCTATCAGACCACTCCATGTGGCCGAGGGCCACCAGGAAGTTGGACCGGGGTCTATCTGAATGAGGGTTTACATGCAGGAGCACACATGGGAACACTTGCACACACCGAGGACACAAGTACACAAACACAGGAGCTCAGCCATCTAGTGACCAGCAGAGAAGATTTAAACTTCCGCACGAACAAAAGTTTAATCTTTAAAAAAGAACAATACGCTAATATGCCACCCAACTGAGCTTTGTGTTTGTGTTTTAAAATGTCAGAGTGAAAATCCGCTCAAAAACTCTGAAAAATGATAAGGCTTTAATCAGCCAGTTAACGCCCTCATATCCATTATAAACAACTTGGCTCGACTACTGCAGCCGATTTAACAAGCTGCATGTTTGCCCTACTGCAAGTCAAAAGAGTATCTATACGTTTCTTTTTTCTCTCTGTTGATTGAGTTACTGACGTCCCGTTGAGGAGTGACAGGTAAGACACCTTCCTTTGGACACCTGACCATAAGTAGATCGGTACATACTTATACTTCATTTTAAATTTACTGGTGGGTCCTTAATGTTGGATTATACTTCTTAAATAATGTATTTCAAATGTCCACTATCTAATTGTCCTTGTTGGCCTTCAACAGTAGTTCCTGCACCTTATTGTCAGCCAACTAAATAAAAAAAACAATTCTGCATCTGTATCACATTTATATCTAGCAGTCTGTCAGCTTTGACTGCTCTAAAAAATGTTCCTCTTAAATTAAGAAATTCCGTTTATTATCCAGCCATGTTGAAAATTAATAATTGATGATGAAAAATTAAAACAAACAGCATAAATTGAGTGCCGTCTACTTCTATTTAACTAATACAGTTATTTCTTTATAGTTCGAAAAGCATCATAATTAAATATGAATACAGTCGTTTCCAATATTAAATCAATTGTCTAAAACATGTACATTGTTACCTTCGTTGCTTTATGTCATTAAACGCTTCTTCACTGACTTTTTCTTATTATATTACAACGATATCAAAGTATTTTTCCATCATCGTTAATATGGTACAGTCATAGAGTGCATATAATATGGATGTAATAACTTCTGACATCACCAGTCTGTAACTAAATTATTGTTTTGAAGCCAATCTGCATTCATGGCCACCTTGGAAAGGCAGTTTTCCTGTCCAGGAAACATTTTGTGCAAATTAGGGGAAACTGAAATTGTAAAATAAATATAAAAATATTAAAAGGTGTCAACAGTCAGTGCTGGTCTTGAAGTAAGTGTTTGAGGCTCAATCAGGTTTATAAACTTGGCTGTAAATGTGTTCTTTTAATGCTGTAAAAATCTGTTGTTTTCTTTTCAATCTATGAACCGTGGCTTTTTTAAACTCCTACACTTGTCCCTTCAGTGAAGTAAAACTATCAAAGGTTGTGTTTTCAGCTGAAACAATCACAATTCAATATGTTGTAAAGCTCAGGTTCGCTTCCAGGTCTGGAGTGAGCCAACTTGTGACTCTTCTGTGTGGAGTTTGTATGTTCTCCCCGTGTTGCGTGGGTTTACTCCAGGCACTCTGGTTTCCTCCCACAGTCCACAAACATACAGAGGTCGACTGGGAGCTAAATTGTTCGTAGGTGTGTGCGAAAGGTTGTTTGTCTTTGTATATCCTTCCAGAGACTGGTGTCCTGTCCAGTTTGAAAATTAATAAATGAAGGTACTACATCCTAAATGAAATCATGATTATAGTCTGTGTTTCTTTTAACAAACCAACATTTTAAAATTGGAATATTTACCACTGACTGACTTACCCTTTAGAAACAAGCTAAACTAGATGCAGAATTAACTTTTTTGGTGATTTTTCTGAGTTTATTGGCTTTTTTTCACGTACGATCAGTCTGATATTTCATGCCTGTTTTGTGTGAACCATTGTGGTAGAGAATAAGCCAGGAGGGTTTAGCATTTATCATTTATTGTTGAGACGTGCTAAAGACCTTCCTTTCTGCGCACCTATCTGATGAGCACCCACTCGTCCCATGTGGAAAATCTTGGCGATGTGGGAGATTAGATGCCACGGGTGGAAGGCGGACTAAATTGAGCCCTCACTGTTTACTTTTACACTTTGAATTGTAAAAGAAGAAGATAAAGAAAAGAGGGGAATAAGTGGGATGGAATATGAGGTTATCATCAGAGGTGCATCTTCTTCTTTTTTATTATTTGTTTTCCTGTAAATGAGATTGTTCTCCTTGACTAAGAAAGCAAATGTTACAGCCCAGAGCACACACGAGGCTGATGCATGAGAAATGTGTGTAAGTGTAAATTGAAACGCTCAAATGCGCTTGATCTTTTATTTGGTAGCACTTTGCTCCAAGTGGTGCTCACATGCCATTATAAGGCACTATGAGCACTTTCTAAACAGATTATGAGCAAATTGCAATCACACTAATCTGAAAAACATGATATAAAATACTTACACGCAGTGAGCTAAGTAGTTGTGATCTATTTATAAGGATGTAATATTGTGTATAGTACATACTGTATATGTATTTAGATATGTACACACACAAAGACCAAGGTGCTTCTGTCTAAGATACTGTGTGTGTGTGTGTGTTAGTGTGACTGTACTTTCTGTGTGAGAAATAATATATCATTTAATTTAACTGGAAAAAAAGTATATCCCTTAATTTTATATTAATGTATAGTGTCCGCTAACTTGGAAGTGTCTGATGATGTGATGATATCAAATTTTCAGATTTAAGTTTCACTTTTTTTTTAAAAGATCATAAATATTATTACATACTTTAATACTTTAAACCTTTGTTAAATTTTTCTTTTTTAAAATATATTTAATGGCTTTATTAAAGCTAGCCAAAGGTATTACATTATATACTGAAAGGGAAACTAATGGGCTGATTTTTTCTTTTTCTCTTATTCATAAATAACAAGTACAAGAACACATTTTCTATAAAAGGAAAGTGCAAGATGACACAATCTAAATGTAATGATAAAGAACATAGATTAAATAAAAATAACAAAGACAAAGGATATGGAGATTAACATGAAATATCATCATTTTATCGCTCCACTCCTGCCCCCAAACTCAGAATTAAACCTAATAGCCTAAAAACACAAGGAATGAATGAGTCCCTGAGTCTATTAGTTTTGCATCAGGGGAGGAGCATTCGTGCTCCATCTGCTTGATGACAGTGTTCAGAGGAGACTGTCATCATCCATGATGGACGGTAGTTTGTCCAGAGATCTCCTCTCAGCAACTGTCACCAGTGAGTCCAGCTTCATGCCAACCACAGAGCCAGCATTTCTGATCAACCTGTTAACACTCCTCCTGGACACATTTCCACCCCAACACACCACAGGATAGAACAGGACACTGGCCACCACAGACTGGTAGAACATGCAGAGGAGCTTCCTGCAAATGTTAAATGATCGGAGCCTCCTCAGAAAGTCCAGTCTACTCTGAACTTTCTTATACACATGGTCTGTGTCACCGTCAGACTCCTGTATTGTCCTCTCTGTTGTTACTGATGTATCCAACAATGGCAGTGTTGTCATCATACTTCTGAACTAGACTCAGCTCTGAGTTGTAGCAGAATTCTGAAGTATAGATGGTGAAGAGGAGAGGGGCCAGTACTGTCCCCTGAGGTGCTCCTGTACTGCACACCGCAGTGTCGAATGTGATGTTCTTCAGCCTGACATACTGTTGTTCAATCAGAGAGATAGTCCGAGATCCAGGAGACCAGAGCAAGGTCCATATGCATCTCTATCAGTTTGTCCTGGAGCAGAGTGGGCTGGATGGTGTTAAAGGTACTGGAGAAGTCCAGGAACAGGATCCTCAGTGAGGTGAAGGATGGCATCTTCTACACCAACCAGATCTTTTTGTGACTGGAACGATACAGGAAGTCTTCCACATTCCACGAGGCCCCTTAGTATTAGTCAGCGAGGCACCGTAGTATTACTCTGCGAGGCTATGTCATATTACTCCTGTATAACTGTATTATAAATGTATTACTCCCCAATGCTCTATGGTATAACTTTGCATGGCTTCATAGTAATACTGGCGAGACTCTCCATAGTATTACTCTGCAAGGCTATGTCGTGTTACTCCGGGAGCCTCCCTAGTAATACTCCCCAACACTCTATTGTATTGTATACCTTTGCAAGGTTTCGTAGTAATACTGTTGCGACTCCATGAGACTCAGAGCAAAGCTACGTCCTATTACTCTATGAAGAATCACACAGTAGAACCAAATGCTCCTTATAATCCGGTCCAAGAAATCTGGTATATTAAAATATGACCCTGCATTTAACTCTCTCTAAACACATCATCAGTCCCCCAGTGTTCCGAGTCAGATCAATCTGCATCAGAAGCAGCTACAACATGTGATTTAAATGTGTGTTTTTCTCAAGCCGAAGGATTTTTTGTTGTTGTAATAATCGCACATGTGCTTGAGTGTAAAGATTAGAAGGGGGCGAGGGGGCGACACGTCTTCTCCTCCCTCTGTAGTTATTTGTATCAGTGCTGTGCATCACTACCTTAAAGTCTCCATTAATCAATCTCCCCTCCTTTTTATTGTATCACCATGCACTGTGCGGAGATTGCTAAGTAAAAAGACATTTCTGTATGAGCGCATGATGAGGAGGAGGAGGAGACGGGAGGAAAAAAAAACCCAACTGTATTCATTGGACCTGAAAATGTTTTGATGGCTTCTGGGAGCCACATTATATTTACATAGGAATGTGTCATTAACATCAACGGTGCAGCAGAAACTATTAAACTAATACAATGCTAAAGCCAACAACCTTGAGAATTTGATTAAAGGCCTTTTGTTGGGTTTTAAAAAAGCTCCGTTCCGCCGTTAAAACAAAAGACTGATGGATTCGACTGCGGTTATAATTCAGCTGTCAACTTCTATTGACGCCCGTGACTGTCGCAGCCAGACGACATTTACATATTTTATATATAGAGGTGAAAACCAGCGGCCCTATGATTGTGATAGGTTTGAGAGACACTGTACTCGACAACACGCTTCCTTTCTTTGTTGGGTTTGTATGTTCTCAGTGTGCTTGTGTGGGTTTACTCCAGTTTCCTCCCACAGTCCAACAACGAACAGAGGTTAATTAGGTACTCTAATTAGTTATGTGTGTGTGTTTGTGTGTGTGTGTGATGGTTTGTCTTTGTGTCCTCCCTGACAAGCTGTTTAGGGTGTCCCCTGCCTCTCACCCTAAGCCCCTGTTACTCTTATATCGGAACGATTGGTAGACCAAACATTTTTCAACCCACATATTAATTACTTTTGCCATATTTTACACACAATTCTTTCGTAAGACTTTCTTCCAGCTCAAACAAAAAACATTGTGTTTACCAAAAATGTGTTATACTTTGATTTATTCTAAATTATATACATAGTTTTAATTTAACAAGGTTTGCACAGGTGGTGTACAGCATGTGCCGAATCAAAAGGTACCATCATGTTTTTATGTAGTATAACATGCTTATAGATATGATGTAACCCTTTTAGAGACCTTATTGATCGTCAACTAGCAGTTGTTATAACAACACGTTTTTTACTGCTGGCAGTAGGACTAAATATAAGACAAATAGCTAAAGATTTTAGCAGAAACTGGAGCTCTGTTCTGCGTTTTGTTAAAGGGATGGTTCACCCCAAATCCAAACTTAATTTATTTGCTACTTTTGGATTATTTTCAGAGTAATCTGTTCTTTTTTAGAGATATGTAAAAATGTATTTCCATTTTAATGGAGCTGCTAGCGCTCAATAGCCGTTGTCTTCATCTTCATCCAAAAATACACACTTTAAAATACCTCCATACTGCTTTTCTATGTCATCCCTCTTGTTGAGACAATTCTGAAAGAGGAAATGTTCTAAAAATGTTTTTAACAAGTATGTGAGGCTTGTTTGTAGCATTCTTGATACACAGACAGGATACACTCAACGCTAAATATCGTGAGCCCTCCCAATGAGAGAAAATAGACAGAAGACTGGAAACTTTGCCTTTAAATCCCAAAAGGAAACGTTTACTCTAAAAATAATTCCAACGCTTAGTTGACATGAGTTTGAGTAGTAAATAAGTAAAATGGGATTTTAGGTGAACCAGCGATTTAAGTTTACAAGAGGAGGCAGAAGAAAAGAATCCAGAAAATATGTCGGAAGCACAATGTGAAGGATCTACACGGAATTAACAAAGAAGTCAGGATAAAGCAACTCCAACCAAGTTCCGCATTTTTCACCAATTGTGGCTTGTCAGGTGTCTCTCGATGTACTAGATGCAGTCTACATGGCAAGGATACGAAATTGAAAATAGCACTTTGTTCCCTCTCTGAAGGAAAAACAAAGAAACACATCTATAATGGGCCTACAAAACTTTCAACGCAAAAGCTCTCCCAATTTCTGCGTTTAGTAGTATACTCTCCATTAAAACACAAATATATTGGAATATTTAATTATGTGAAATTCTGACTTTCAAGGAAGTCATCATAAGTAAGATCTGGTGTACAAGAAACACTGATGACTGCTGTTCCAAACTACTCAAGCAAGTTCAGTGACTACTTTTGAGACACATTTTCTGCCCCTATAGTGAGCAAAAGATATTAGCCTTGTGTCGATACAAGAATTAACATCAACCAATTTAGGTTTTTCTCCTTTGCCTGATGGTGCGAGCTGGTCTGACGTATCACAGCGCCAGATATGGTTGAGTTGCTGCAGTGAATTACTCTTATAGTAATAGGATGATAATGTATGCCTCTAAATAGGTAGGTTGCAGGGAGAGGAGGTGGGGGGGGGGCATCTCTGCTGATTATATTTTCAATATAATTACTAAACTTCAGAAAAAAAAGCCATGTGGGGATGTCTTGACAAATAGGAGCCACGGCAATGCGAGACCCTAGTTGTGTTTCATTATCTGTTGGAACATATTTTACAGTCATTGCGAGATATTTAACATTGTTTTATCATACCCCCGAGATATCTTACACACCGATCTAATTAAAGCCAACATTTTTTTCCTTTCTTCCTTCCTATCCCATTTAAAAAATCTATATAGTCTATATAATTATGAAATGATGCATTATTTAATATATGAACCCCTGAGCTCTTGCAAGTGGCAATAATTCTAATCAAAAGAAAATGAATAGATTCCCCTTCTCTTGGTCCTGTTTAGAAGCTTAATTGGAGAGCGGCGTAAATCTGGATTGTTCACAGAGTTTTTCTAGGCCAGAATGAGAAAATACGAGCAGGAGAATTAGTATGAAAGCATGCATGAAATCTAGTCTTAAATCATTTACGAGCCGTGTAACAGAGTGAATGTGATTACATCGACTTAGGCCACCACTCCGAGTCGCCGTGGATCTTTCTGCTGGAGGATGTTTGCTGGCGCGTGGACGCCAATGGATGAGCGTGACCGACGGGCCATTCTTTTTGGGGTGGTTGAAAGATATTCAAGCGAAATGTGCTGAGATATTTCATCTTGATCGACATGTATATTTTCAAAAAAACCCACAGAGTTAATGTAAGATTTAAAGATCATTTTTTATTTATATTTTCCTGCACTGCAACAGCTTCCACTTAGTATACATATATATTTAACATTTCTAGCCAAAATATCGCCACACTTTTTACCATCAAGGACACCAAAGTACAAACAATTAAAAGATCATTTCTGCTTATTGATCAACAAAAGCCCTGACTTGACATCACTTATTTTTATTTTAACAGACGTTAAAATATCGGTGAAGTCGTTTGATGAAATGTTTTCCTAACCATTCATATCAGCATGATTCGGTTAGTCCACATGAGGTTAATGACGTAAAATGACATAGCAGATTTGTGGCGACAGATTTGTGTTCATATTTTTATGTTTAGGGGGCATGTTTTTTATTGATATTGATTTATTGACATTGATTACAATTGTAGGAAACCATCGTATCAAAAGCTCAGGTTTGTATTTTTATTTTCCTCTTTGAATTTTAGCGTTTGTATGTGTTAGTGACTTTTACGAGACGTTTTTTTGTAGATTCATTGTGACGTCATCTCATTCAGAATATAAAGTTTCTATATATTCATGCAGTTGAACAGAAGATAGGTAACTTAAACAAATTTTTTTCTATTTGGGAATTACCATCTACACTCGAATATGCAGTTTTGATTTTAATATTCATGAAATGCTTCTGTGACATTTATACATTATTATATATTTGTATATGTTGTTTTGTATATTACATTCTCTGGTAGAATAATGTAGTTTATAACGCAGGCTTTGGGCTGCATTAAATCTACTATAATAGGAAGGCAAATGGCCCCAGGGCCTGACTTTGGATTTGGTATACCGGGGGTAAATAATTCTTGTCCAGACTGGGTCACAAAATCTTTTCAGGCTGTTGCTCCTAAGCTTTGGAACAATCTTCCTCTCTCTTTGTGCTTGATGGAGTCTACTGACTCCTTTAAGAAACATCTTAAGACGTTTCTATTTGTTCAGGCTTTTCCTTGATTTTCTGGAACTTCTGTTATGTTATCAGTTTTATCTTGATCTTTAAAATATATACTTTATTGAATATTGTTTTGATTGTTTAAGCGCTTTGTGACCCTGGTCTGTAAAAGCGCTATATAAATAAAAATTACTTACTTACTTACTTACAAAAAAATGTTAGAGGTTTGTATCCCAATACTGACCAGTTTCTACAGTATGATTTTTACGTAAAAAAATTCCAACGTTCCTGGTATGAACGTATCATCTTTTGCTATAACACAGCATCACATTGTTGTCCCCGCCATTGTCGCTAAAGTAGCCCATTAAAATGCAAGCATGTATATTAAAGCGCAGTGGCGCCTTGTGATGGATAGTCATCGCGTCCATGAATACTTGTGCATATTGATTGGCGAAAAAGGTGAAAAGCAGTTTGACACAATTATTTCTGAAAGGCCCTGGTTATCCTACGTGATTTAAAAAACCATTTTAAATGCCTGTCACTTTTGATCCCTTCTATGAGACCCCGATGACTCCTGAAAATAATAATTATGTAAAATGTCCGAGCGATATTGGATGTGACAGGCTCTGCACAGACACAGCCAGACATATTGATATGCATTGATAAGATCCAGAGTAAGAAAACCATTAGCCCAGGCATCACTGTTCTCTCACAAGCATTTTCTTCTAAACCCGCTGCATTATTATGTAGATCTATGACATGAGGCACTATTATTAAGCTCTATTTAAAGTGTTTGAATCCGACAGATAACTTTTCAAGTAATAATATTAGGCAGCTCCACAATCTGAGGGTTTCATGAAGCAGCTGCTTCTGTAATGTAACAAATATGGAGTCTGTTCCTGTGTCGTGGGGCTTATATGAAGTGGACTTTACTCATGGTTCGCTCGGTTTTTTATGATACTTGATGGATGTCTGATTCATGTGACCACGGATTACACACATGCTCAACACACATCGACATCTGTGATGGTAGTTTTCTGTCCCAAAAAGAAAAAAAGTTTCCATCAAAAAGAACTGATTTATAAACCTAAAATGATAGAAACAGTTTGCTTCCTGTGATGTGAGAGGCTGAAATACACATAATACAATATACAATCTACATGGTTTTGGGTCACAACTGACTCAGAGTTTAATACAAGTTGGGATTTCTTTTCTCATGAATAGTCTATTTTATATCAGCAGCAAGTAGTGACTTTAGTTATTAAAATCTAAGCTTGTATCATGTTATCTTTAAAGAAATCGATCAACGTTTGCACCGACTAATATCGTTATTGAGAGTTTGTTGTATGGGGTTACAGAGATTTACAGGGACTAATGAAACATAATCAAACTAAACTCAAGTAACTTTAACTTAACTGGGGCTAAAATTATTCCTCTGCAAATTAGAGCTACTTTAGTAGCATGTTAGGAATACCTTTTTTTTTTGTTAAAGGTGATAAAGATATTGGCTTCAGTAACATGGCTCCCCTCTTCATCAAGACAAAACATATCATTAATGAAGTCAGTCTCGTCCAGCCATTCACATCGACTACGTTGATATCTACGACACCATCACTGTTTCTCTTGCAACATTAGTGGCTAGCTTAGCTTAGCTTAGCTTAGCTTAGATATAAAACTACAAAACGGACATTTTTGTCATTTTAGTCTTATTATCTACTTCCCCACTCTTTTTATTCTAGTTCAGTTTAAATCAACCGAAACTCAGAACATTTTATTGTTGCTTTAGTCAATAAAAGTAGCTGACATTTAAGTTTAGTATTTGTCCAGAAAATTGTATTTTAGTGTCTTTTAAAAGCACTGTTGCTGTTTCTACACTATTGAACACTTTTCAGTTAAAAAGATTCAATATTGTTTTTTTTAAAAAAAAGAAAAGGTTTGCATGATGTACTTACTAAATATTTTAGTCAGTTATATTTCTTGTCTAAGTGATAAATGTTCACAACGACAACATTGCATAACATTTCTGTAAATAAAGAATTTTCAAGCAACTTTTTTTTGTAAACATCTATCCGTTCTACTTCCTGGTCTGAAGACAGAAACACCATCATCGACTTTCTTGTGTGGGCCATTCCTCTCATTTGTCATTGCATAAAATAAACAGTGCTGACTACTTGGAAAAAGATAACATAGAACAGAAGATGTTTAACAGTAAAAAAAAAAAGAAAAGTCTTGGTTTTCATCCTTTGGGAATCTGTCCCGGCTACTTCCTTGCCTGATGCTATGCCTATTTATTGACAGGAAGTCATGTGTTTGCCTGAATAAAATACAATTAATTGTAGAGATCTAAACAAAACTTCAACTGCCAATAAACTCAATTTAATATTAAGTATATTCCTTCACTCATTGTTCCTACTACTCTTTCACCTTTAGATATATATTTATGAATAAATATATTTATGGCAGTACCAAATGAAAAAAAGTCTTCAAATTAAAAAAAATGGTCAAATGTTGAGAATAATCGATGACTCATAGTATTGTCAGCCAATCACGGCATGCTTGAGGTCAGACCGGGAAATAGAAGAGAAAGAACCTTGTAAAAAAATCTGTATTTTGTTCAATTTTTTCCTGTGTGGTAAAAAGTGCCCTGAGATTTCAAAGCAATTTCGGTGGAATGAGTTTGGTTTAACTCTTAATGAATTGAATGACATATAATACATTATATCCAGACATAAAAGATAAATGTAAATTTATGAATATTTGAATTTTTGAGGTTGGAACAGAAATAAAGATAAGGTCTTGAGAATATGTTCTGCTTACTGCTGATCAATCACCTTTTTTATAATGTGATTTGACTTTTTATCTACGTGTTCATTTCATTTTTTTCTGAAGCTGTGATCTGTTAATTAAAAGAAAGAATAAAATGTTGGTAAAATACAAATATTTAAAACAAGGGTATAAAATTTCATAAAGCTTGAAAATAATAAATCACAAAAAGTGTTTTCCAAAAATAAAAACCATTGTTGGATGACCAAAGACAAAAATAAATTGGATTCTATTGATGGCGGGGCCATTTTGAATTGGCAAGAATTTATATACTTAAATTCTATATCAGTCATTTTACCTTCATATAGAGAATATAGAATACTTTTTTATTCTCATTTATTTATATACAAATTGAAGAAAGTTGCTTTAAGGCATGTGTGTGTTTGATGGCATGTGTGTGTGTGTAAAAAAAAAAAAAAAAAAAATCTAACCATGCGCAGCCAGCTTGGGGGACAGCAGGTGTCTTTTCTGCTTATCTGTGTGTTTGTTCTTGTCCTTTTGCCGCGCTCTCCCGCCCTTCTCCTCCGCCATCAGCCTCAAGTGTCATTTGTTTACCATAGCAACCAGATTTAATTAGAGAAAGTGATTACAGCTTATTAACAGCCAAACACTGTCAGTATATTCTTACAATTTGGTATGTAAACACTTTGCCCTCGCAGCGCGCTCCGACAGAAATTGCTTGGTACGGTGCAAGGGCCCCCCCGAGCTCCGTCATAATAAAAATATAATTATGAATCAGACAATAGCCACTCGTCGCACCCTGTATCCACCGCCCTTTACACCCGTGGCCGGAGAGCGCGGACCCCTCCTCCCGCCAGAGCCAAACTCCCAGGTAGCGCCGCACAGCCACTCGTAATAAACAATAAAAACGCTAGCCTCTTCTCATTTTTCTCCCTCTGCTTGATTCTAACTAATAAACCCACTAGAATTAACATTCACACTTCATGTAATGAGGTGAGGGGTGGAGGGGGACGACGTGGGGTGTGTGTGTGTGGGGGGGGGGGTGTTGCCGAGACTTTAGCTCTCCATATTGACTGCTCTCACCCTCAGCACCACTTTGCATTTAATACAGTACTCGGGGCCAAAGTGATTGTCAAATTATTTCCTTGTTGTGCAGAGAGATATTTGTAATTAATATTAAAATTAAGCTTCACGCTGATGCTGGCTGGTGTTTTATTACAGGAGCTGCAACCGACAGGCCTCAGCGCTTTGCCCACTGCTCTCATCTGATTCCGCCTTTATCAGGTCGACGCTCTCTCTCTCTCCCTCGCCCGTTCTTGTTACGCATCGAAATATTCCTCTCAGTACACCACTTGGACTCCAGCTAATCTTCAGATGCTCCTATATACAGTAGCCACGTCTTATTAAAGCTTCACAGCGGTGAGCGTTGTGCCGGAGGGGCATTAAGGGAACCACTATCTTCTTCATATGTATGTATTTATTTTTCCCTGCCAACCTCCATTTAGTCCTTAATTGTAGTTCTGAGAGTAACATCTTCATTGATGACTATTAGTGGGATACAATATAAAACAATAACAAAAAAGATTATATAGGACTTATTGAATGATTTAATTTAACATTTGAAATGCTGAAACTTTTTTTTATTTATTGAAATGTAGGTTTTTTTTTTTTTTTTAAAAACATTGATTGAATTCAATCATTTCTATATTAAAAGGTTGAATTCGTTTTTTGTTTTTTTTAATAATTTATGTATTTGAATTACTTTGTATATTAAAAAGGATTGACTTTATTGAGTTAAAAATAAAATAAAAACGTTTGAAATTGTTTTGTTTTTTCAAACGTATTCCATATTCCATATTTTTTTTTAAATCTTAGCCTTTTAAATTCAATATTTAAATGTTAGTATAACAATGTCAACAGGCAATTCCAAAAAAGTCCCAAGCTACTTGGACTCTTCAGCCAATCATGCGACGAGTAGACCATCATGTGACGACATATAGGAACTGGCACCTCAATAAAGGTACTGTCCCAACAATGTGCCAACTTTGTTTTTGTGGGGTCTCGAAAAGCTTACATCTCACCTTCAACCTTTTTTCAACAAAATAATTTTTGAAATCTTTAATTCAACAATAGATTTTGATGTAACTGACATACTTTTATAGACTAGTTTGTTTCTTAAACTGAATTCATTTCTGTGCGACTGATCTATTGTTGGTGGCCACGGAGCTGATGCTGTGTTCACTAGAGCTCAGGACTAAAGGCACATAAATAGTGATATTTTGGGGGATCAAGCGAAGAATCGTTATGGAAACATGGAAATCAGGTTTTCACTTTGCATTTGGAAATGTTACATTTTCTGAGATTAATGGTGATTTACCCAAACCCAGAGGACAAGTCGAGCTGACAGACTGAACATTTATACACTTTTCTTTTTTTCTGTCGCCCTTGTGAAAAAATGGTACTATTGAAGCTAATGTTCTCTTAGAAAAGATTGGTTTTAGAATATATATAAACACTGTATACAGCAACTATCTACCCATGTGACTTGTTTTATTTTTGCCGTAGAGTGTCACAAGTATTATGAGGAGACACTTGGCTAGCTTTTTCAGTACGTAAGTACTAAATGACTCTATTTGCTGTATTTATTTATTATGTTCTAATTGAGATGTTTTTCTTTTTCCTTCAGACCCTTACTAAACCCTGACATACCTGGGAAAAAGGTAGCAGATTGTGAATGACAATTGTTTTCATCTAGATCGGAATAGATGCGCCGCACAAAGCTGGATCAGGACTGTGGAGTTGCTGTTGCTATTCGGGAAGGAATTGTGTTGGATAAGAATCTTTCCGCTAATCGCTCCTCACATGTTGTGTGTCAATCGCTCTCCTGTCAGGATCAATGACTTCGGCTTTTCCACCTCTTCTTTCTTCTGTGTTCTTCTCCTCGCATCTCTAATATTTTTCCACCTGCCCACCCATACAACATCAATTATACAACCACAGATTATGTTTTCATGGGGTGTCCCACCGGTTTTGGCAGAGCGCTTTAGAAACACAGGATCATTTTAAATAAGCACCCACTTGGAGAGAAAAGGGGGTGAAAAGAAAGATGAAGGAGTAAGAGAAATGCAGAGAGAAAATAGAAAAAGAGAGAGGGGGCTGCTCTAGGCCAAGAGAATATGAGCAGGTGCAGCAGGGAAAATGAGTGCTATAAACAAGCCGAGGTCCTCGTAATTTATCATTAATCTGGCTGCCTGTGCTCGCAGGGCTGTGCTTATTCTGCATGCTGATAGCTATGTCATATTTCTTATCGCAGATTTGTTTATGCTTTTATCCTTGTTTCTCAGGCTTTACTCTTACTGCCGTGGCATCACACATTACCACACTGGCATTGGGGATAAGAGAGGGTGAGTAGCGCACGCTTGATGAGCCACAAAATAAGAATGATCCATGCATGTGTCACTTTGACATTAATGGGCTAAACCCACGGAGGGGAGAGCGACGGAGAACACAGACACTAAAGGGCGGAATGTTTTGTCGGCGATCTTCAGCAGACGAGACGCAAAAGTCAATGGAGGAGTCACCCCCCAATTTATTTTACTTAAGAGGGCGCTGAAATGGATGGGTTTTCATTTTTCAAAAGCAACTTTGGACAACCGAAAAAAATAATATATATTTACGATCGTGCCTCAATTTATCGCGGTTCACCTTCTGCAATCTTGTTTTTCGAAGATTTTCATGTGAATATATTTATATTCAACGTCTGTGATTCTGTCTTAATCCTACTGTATGGATGGATCAGCCCACTGTGTTTTGTATCTTGATTGTGTTGTTGAACACCAAAGTGCTGTTTCTAATTGTTCAACGGAATCGCAGTTCAAAAATGACGTTGCAGAGAAGGGTGGGGAAGCAGAGCGATCAGAGGAGCTGTATAATATTGTAGTGTTCCAGACTGATGGGGCTATGAGACGGTCTCTAGTTTTTTACAACCTTGTTTGGTAATAACACGCTGCTGTAGACAACAGACAACACCAAAACACAGTCACGTTATCTTATCACACTGGTCGTCTTTAATGTCCATCTTGTATTGAAGCGTTGACATAAAGAATTTGTTCCCTTAAAATCTTAAACAAGTACAATGAGGCAGCAGCTAAGAGACTGAGAACTTCCACTACAAGCAAAATATAGACTTGTTTAATGTTTTCCGGAGCAATATAGATGTTACAGACGAGCACCATGGAGGTTTTTGGTTGGTTTTAAGCATTTTTTTGGAAGAAGATGAAGACGAAGACTACTGGGCTCCAATCGCTACGTTAAAATGAAGATACATTTTTGTCTCCACCTCTAAAAAAGGAACAATGACTCTGAAAATAATCTCAACCCTTAGTCGACATGAGAGTCGGTAGAAAATTGTGAAAATTTGAATTTTTGGTGAATCATCATTTTAAAATTAAACATCACTGTAGAGACAAAAAGATTTTCGAGGTGACTAATTCTATGTTTTTGAGAGTGAATTAATGGAGCGAGAACATGTAAAAAAAATTGTGTCCATTTAAGGAAGGATTAAAATAGAGTGCAATGAAGACTTGTTAGGCCTCAATATGTATTTGAGAGAGTGAAAAAACTTCAACAGTAATTCATTCAAAGATATTGTTATTGTGGTGGATTTCAAAAAGACAACCCCAGCATAACTCCCCACAATAAACAAAGGATCATATTTTCATGGTGGTTGATTTAATATTTTTTAACACGTCTCTTGCAATTTACAAACCCATTCATGTATATGTACTACTGTCACAGCAGGGGTTCAGCTTAACTCCTTCACGTGTTGAGTCTAAAGTCTCCGTCCAAGGCTACTTTCTTAGTAGGACACGGAGCTGAGTTGACTATTGTTGCACGATTCATCATAAAAAAACATGTGCGATTGGTTTGTGCTGCAGTTTGAAAACCAGTACCAAAAGCTCTGTACATTGACAATCTCCAGATTTGTCAGGAATCTCTCATATCGGATCACTTCATCAAAGATGCTTCGACCATGTTTACTTGAATAATCAGTGGACTATCTAAAGCAACAACATGGTCTACTTCAGAGGACCGACGAGAGGCCTTCGCAGTGTGACTGACTGTCTCTAATGTTTATTTTTCATCAAAGTTGGGACGATTAGAATGTCGCCCCTCAAACTCCCCCACCCTTTCATGCGCATTTGAATTGGTAATACTGCTTCTTTGTTTACTCTCTGCAATTTACTAATGAAAAATATGTGCAGAAGTTATTGATTCATGACCGTAATTGTTTAATTATTAATCAGTTTAGTCTTATATTAGCATTTTAAATGTAGCAGACAGCATGAGAAACTGAGTTCCAGGTTCAAGTTTGTTCTTTTTTTGTGTGTGTGTTGTTTTTATTTGTGTCATAAAATGAAATGGGAAATGTCTTCAGGATTGAAATGAGTCTGACATTGAGTGAAAACAAGTTCCTTGATCTGTTAATCTAGTTATAGTGATGACATAATAATGTTTAAAATCATGTAAAGTGAGATAAAAAATATGTATTATATTCTTCATACTGTTGTGTACGAAGTGTTTCCTTAGTTTGGTGAAGCTTGAATTATTTGAAAATAATGGTATGAAAGCCCAGAACAGCGAGACAGGAAGTATGCTGTTGTAACAGGCAGCTCCCCCGCAACAAAAACTGAAACAAAGCAAGCTTGTTGAACTAGAAACATTTTTTGAGAGTGTATAAGTAAGAGTATGAAAATAATTCCAGCAGTTTTAGCAATTTAGCAGTTAGTAAAAAATATATAGATAGTATAGATAGTCAGCCCATTTCATTTTCAACCATAACATTAACTCATCAAACCTAATTTTTAGTGCATTAGATCCTCTTATTTACAAAGAATAGCTTGATATTCAAATCCATTTAAAATTGAAATTGAAATGAATTGTTTTGATAAAATGCAGGATTTAAGAGCATATAACAAGACATGTCATTTTCTACACAAATACATTCATGGGGAAATGTTGTTATCGTCAATGAAGTCTTTGAGGCTGCACTTTAGAAATGTCTAAATCAAAAGCACTTGTGTGATGGAAACAGCCCACAACTGTGCATGGCAGCATCAGTTTTGCGTACGAACAATGCAAACAACAGCGCCATAACTGTCAGCTTGTTGCTAAACTCATTTCCATGTGACGTGATCACAACAATACGCTCATTCTTCTTATGTACTTAGAAGCCGGGACAGGACAATGATGTCCCTCCTGATGACGACATGGGAATTCTGTTTGCAGGCCCTTGTTCTCATCCAGAGGGAAAAAAAAGGGTCATTCTGGCGCCATCACAGACCGAGGTCAAAGTTGGACGTCCATTTACTCACGTGATTGTTTTTCCGCTAAACTGTCGAGGACAGTATTGATGAGTAAGCATATTGAGTTACAGCTTCATTACGTAAATGATAGTCAATCTCACTTGAGAGTAAAACCTTCTTTACTCTAATATATTTGAATTGTTGTAGGTTTGAGATGAATTTCTTTGACCATTTTTCTATTTCCATATATCAATCCTTGTATCTTTCTTTTAACAACTGTTAATATAAAAAGAGAGTTTGATCAGACAGGCTAAGTCACACTGGAGGATTTCTGTCTGCAAAAAAAAATCCCGTAAGACTCTGGCGCAGGTGGAGGAGCAGGTGTCTTCACTCTGTGACCAATCCAGCTCTTTCAGGCTCAATTAACTTCCAGGTAGAGGAGGGAGCAGCTGTGCGCAGACTCATAAGGTGGCGTTCTATGTCAGCGTTGATTTGAAAATGATTGAAAGGGCAGCTGAGTGAAAACTGTTACACAGGTTGTGACTAAAAATATAAGCTTTTAACTGGTGACTGATGTGACACCAGTAACTTTAAAAAAAAAGCTAAAATGCAAGTAAATGATGGTGTCACGTACACATACAAGCCATGTTGCAGTGTTGAATGATTTTTATTTAGTAGTCAGTAAATAAGAGATAAGTAGAATAGAATTCAACAACCAGTACTTGACTAGGGGCTTGCAATTTAATTTCCAAAGTTCTTCAGAAACTGCTGCAGGTGGTGTCGGCATAATGGTGTATGAAGTCATTCAATCAAAAGAATGTGAAAAAGGTAAATCATATACAAACTTATGAAATTTAAATTATTTTGAATGTAAAGTTGTTGTGTTTTCTTTTTAAAGAAGATAGCATTAAGTTAATCTGAGTTACAATCTAATATCTCAAGTGGTAAACGATATTCTAGCAGAGAAATGGCTGATTTCTAAAGAACAATCTGAAGCCAATATCCAGTAACCATCACTACACACTATGATGTGTACAGTGTATTAGGACCATAAGCATTTGTAGGTTTGATTATAATTCAAAAAGTGCCAGAGAAAGAGAAGTTACTTCTTCGAGTAGTTCCGTTACATTTCATATCAATTGTAGTTGCTCCACACCCTGCAAAAATTGCTAGTTATAAAATGAAGAGTAGTGGAAGGGCAAGACTTTGTCCGAGAACAATAATATACCATTGTATGGTCCGTGGTCTTCAACTTTATTACTCCTTTTCATCATTTTCATTATAGCTTTCTCCTTCCAACATTTGTAACTAACATATTCCTACCTGCTTTTTCACATGTTTTCTTTTTTAAGCAGGTTTGTTTATTTTATTCAGAGTCTCTCTTTAGTGTTCGTCACTCTCTGACCAATCTATGGTTGGTCAACAACACATTTTCCATAAAAATCCTTACACCCCACCTCGGGCTCTGAGGTCTGTGGATCAGGATCTACTGATGGTTCCTGAACACGCTTCTCGACCAGAGGAGAGAAATCCTTCCAGGCTGTTGCTCCTAAGCTTTGGAACGATCTTCCTCTCTCTTTGCACTTGATGGAGTCTACTGACTCCTTTACGAAACATCTTAAGACATTTTTGTTTGTTCAGGCTTTTCCTTGATTTTCTGGAACTCCTGTTGTTGGAACCCCTGGTCTAGAAAAGCCCTGTACAAATAAAAATTACTTACTTACTTACTTACATTTTTTGTACCAGCTTGACTCGCTTGTAACCACAGTAGAGCGGTAGTAAAAAAAAAAACGAACTGCTTCCTGGTATCTTGGTTATGGAAACAAACAAACTGGGAAAGTGAAAAGGAGCTAAAGCAAGATAGTGGAAAAGGGCCATTAGACACCTAACGTTCCCTCAATTTGTTCATTAAAAAGTTCCCTTAAAAATGGTGCTATAAATGTCTACATTCAATGTGTTACAGATCAAAGATATGACTTCCTATAAGATTTTAACTTTTTTTTTTACCAATATCCCCCAACAGTGCCACACGAACAAAGACCAAATGTTAATTTTTAAATTCATTAAAAAAAAATACCAACATGCATTAAATACATTTTGAGGTCTGTTCCAATCTAGAAATGAAAAAAGCTTTGGAGATCAGAAGAAAATGTACAACGAGTATGAACTGCATATCTTTGATTTGTCTTGAACTCTGGTTTCTGGCAGCTAAGAGGGTCAAATGGTCTAGAATCTAGATTCATGCAGCAGAAGGCTTTTAGCTTCTAATTTGTGGTGGATTTTTCAACTGAACCAAAAAGGTAGCTGGTATTTATTTCTTTATGTTATTACAAGTAGTTAAATTGAACTTTTTTAATGTCCCCTTTAAAGTGCACTTTTTTCTAATTTTAACATGTTGCAGTGCCCTGCGTGATACCCCACTAACACGTTGTGTCTATAATGAAATGACTAAGTTAACGAACAGAGATAGGTCAAAAGAAGATTAAAAAAAGTAATTTCAGTTGACGAATCTAAGTTTGGGCCCAACAGATTTGGATCCTGCTGGATATCGTCTGTCTAGCACAGCAGAGGCAATGTGTTTTTTTGGAGCTACAGGCCTTTGAATAAGGAAGGCCATCATTCCACTTTGCAAACACCATGCCAAACCCTGTGGACAGTGCCTGACCGAAGCCAATTTCCTCCTGCAACATAACAACGACCCAAACACACCCTCAGTCTACACAAGAACTATTTTGGGAGGTAGAAGTCAGCAGGTATTTTGTCTGTGATGGAGAGGCCAGCACAGTCACTAGATCTCAACCCTGTTGAGCAAGCAGCCTGGCATAGAGCTCTAGAAGCGTCCATCGAGCCAATCTAACTTGTGGGAGGTTCTCCAGGGTGTCGGGGTTGGGATTTTCTTCAGATTACCTAAACAAATGATCAGCTAGAATGCCAGAGATTTTTGAATGCAGCAGATGGAAATTTGTTAGAGGGACGTAAAGTTTAAAATTCAATTCAATTAAATCTGAAAGAATTACTTATATTAGAGGATGTGAAATTGTTACTTGGAAAATTGGAAAACCTTGTTATTTTTCCAACAAAACAATTTAATATATTGTATAAGAATGATATCAAACAGGTGTTTTGTCAAAGTAAGACACAGAGTATTTAGGAGCAAAATATACCATTTATTTATTTATTTGTTATGGTGAACATTCCAAACACCCTGCATCAAAATGTAATTACAACTTTTTTTTTTAAGCACACCAGTATATATGGGCTCTCATCACGAAGGAAGACAGAACTATAGAACTGCAGAAGGCGACAGATAATACTGTCTGCATCCTCAGAGTCTCCAAAATCAATAAAAATGCTTTCTTGATAAAATATTGGTAAATCCTGAGGGTACTCACTTCCTTGTATGTTGCCTGTATCTGACTGTGACAATATAGAATAGATGTCTCCACGTATACATAAATGTCATTTGGGCTATAAGTCACAATAAAACAACACAACAACAGTTCAGTATTTATTTTGTTGCTGTTCAATGAAAACCACCACAGAAGACCATGTTGACGACATCACATCCCTGGTTGACGCACTGAAAACCATGTTTTTCCTCAACAATAAATTAATAGACACAAATTAAATAGCATGAAAAAATGCTTCAGATCGAATACAGACGTCAAGAAGAAAGACAGCCACGGTAGCATCAATCTTTTAGAACTGCCTCCCAATATAAACTCATCTTTCTCTGTTTTTTTTTTGTTGCATCTTTCAACTTGTGGCTTGGTTTCGGTAATATACTAAGTATCTGAGCAAAGGGAGAATGTCATAGTTATTGACACATCAGTATCCAATCGTCTCAAGCTGACTTATTTCTCCTTATTTCTATTGGCTGATGTTTAAGTCTGTTGTTGATTTCTGATTTGGAGCTCTTAATTCATTGGTTCCCATTGGGATGCAATGAATAAGTACCTGGCGTTAACCACGGATTTCTATAAGATAAAAAACAAACAAAAAAAGTGTTAACCTTAGCTTTATCTAAGGGGTCAACGCAATATAAAGGCCCTGAAACAAATGTGTTTGTGGTATGCCTTGTGTTGTCTCTGGGTCAAACTAAACAGAAATACATTTGCAGTAGTGGTTAGTACATTAGCAGTAATCCTGACTTAGTAAGTAAGTTAGTAAGTAAGTAATAGTTATTTGTAAAGCGCCTTTCTAGACCAGGGTTACAAAGTGCTTTAACAATCAAAAAAAAAACATACACAGTTAAATATATACTTTAAAAGATCAAGAAAATTAAGACAAACACAGGATTCTCAGAAAAACAGGGAAAAGCCTGCACAAATAAGAATGTTTTAAGATGTTTCTTGAAGGAGTCAGTAGATCCATCAAACTCAGAGAGAGAGGAATATTGTTCCAAAGCTTAGGAGCAACAGACTGGAAGGATTTCTTTCCCCTGGTCTGGAAGTGTGTTCCAGAACCATCAGTAGATTGTGATCCACAGACCTAAGAGCCCGAGCTGGGATGAAAGGCTGGATCAGATCATTGATGTAAGGAGGAGTCTGACCATGAAGAAAATAGGAGCTCTTAGCGCACAACCATGTTTGGTCTTTTTGGCCTTTGCGAATAAATAAGGCCAAAGACAAAAATCAAGCCTAGTCCAGTTACAGAGCAGTTCATGGCTCTCATTTTTAACCAAAGAACTGCTCTGTATGCCCTTTATAGCTATAAGACGTTCTCTGAAATGGACCCTTCCTTCAACTTTATCTTTATTTTGTTCTACACTAGCTAATCAATTTGTTTTTTTATGGTCACCCCCGATTAAATCCTATTTTTTCATCTTGTCATTGGGTCTCCAAAATAACATCTTTTTACTGATGTAAAACTATTTTACTTCAGTCTTTAGTCCTTTAGACCTCTCTACACATTCCAACTTTCCTCGATTGCTTTCCATATTTAAAAAAATAAATGGACTTTTAATACGTGTGTACACAAGTGAGAGAAAAATGTACACAGTATAATTTCAGATCTTATACCCTTTCAATAGTAGTTATGTGTTTTCCCCGAGGCAGCTGGCTTTAAACACTTCCTCACACAAATAGTGATTCTTTTGGTTTAAAAAGTGCTGTTTCAACAAAATGTGAGTAGCAATTATTTAAAAGTGCATATGTCTGCTATTACACCGTCGAACAGCAGCGTCGGCGCAGTGCGTTGAAGCTATATTTACTCAGAATTGAATATTCAACACCAACATGCAGACACACTTAATTCTGAAGGATTATCTAGGACTGTTTGGTGGGATACTTAATGACCTACTTACAGAACGGGTTAAGCTAAGAGCATCAAAATAGACATTAGCAAGACGAGCTCATTACTTCTAACATCTTTGCTGTGCTTATCTCCGTCTTATCTCCATGATTCATGTTGGCGGTTTATCGTGAATGTCCATCTCTTTGCTTGTAAGTCAGTGATCTGACTGTGTTCTTCTCACCTTACAAGAGCCTCCAAGTTCAGGAATGGAGCATTTCAGTTTTGGTTAATGTTTTTTTTAATATCTTTAAAGTTTTTGCTATTCCATTGATAATTTTATCCTGTACACATGTTTTTCATTTACTGACCGTCCGATGAATTTGGAGATTTTTAATACATATTCAAGGATTTTGAGAATATCATGTGTTTCCACATTTTCTTTCTTTCTTGCAGGTTACAGCAGAAAGCTTTCCACACCAAGTCTGGTTCTGCTAGAGGTTTCTGCCTGTTAAAAGGAAGTTGTTTTGTAGCTAATTTAGATTCAGTGGGACCTTTGTTTCTTTTCCCTTAGTGTTATTTAAGTGTCTTGGAATAACTTTGCTATGATAATGATTAATTAAATGAAAATATTTAATGAAATTAAATCTTGCAAAGCACACTCACTATCTTTGTGTCTCTGTAAGCGTTAACTGATCATTTCAAGATTCATTTAAACAGGAACAAAATAAAGCAAGAAAGAGTATAATTGAAGTTTAAAGAACACCCCTTTTTATTCTCAAATATGCCTTTGTTTTGTCTGTCAATCGTATTTCAAGCCTGGGGCTAGCTTATTTTAAGACAAATGAAAGGTAAAACGGTGTCTGTAAATAAGTATCACGACAATAAAGGTGCTATTTTTTTTTTTAAGCGAAAGTTGGTTTGAGCTTTACTGTTTCAATATGAAAATAAACTTTTGAAGTTTTTTACTCACTTTTCAAAATCCCACACTGAATCAAGTTTTGAGAAAAATCAATCCATTATTCAACCGGGGAGGGGGTCCCATGGCAGGCCCAGGACTCAGTGAAGGGACTATGTCTTTTGACTGGCCATTGGAGCTAAAAGGGCAACTATGAAAACCCAGCTCTCCTGACTAACTTAGATGTTTCAAATGTTGAACTATAAATAACTTTATACATTTTTTCCCTGCTTAAAGTCTCTCAGAACGAGAGGTTAGGAGAACGGAGCCCATTATTACGTAATAATGGTCTTCGCTCCTCCTGAGGCAATGAAGAACGTCCTGCTTCTGTCTGTAGACACGTCTCTTGGAGGCTGAGACTTCCTGGTTTGATGACGCTGCGCTGACAAACCTTGACGTTTGACCAATCACAGCAGAGTGGCTGTGGTCATGTGAAACGACTTGAGCTTGACAAACACCAAGTGTTTTCAGTGGGCAGGGCTTAAGCGGATTTTCTAATGTATGTAATAATATCTTTATTAAAATAGAGTTTTTTGCCAACAGACATACTGACGAGTAAAATAGAGGTCAAAGATCAGTTTAAGAGACACTTAAATCAACACATTAGTTACCCTTTAATGAAGCAATGTCACATTTTCTCGTGGTCAGAATGTTGCACGAATGTAAGATTTCCTTAAAATTGCTGTTCAAATTATTAAATTAGAGAGCAAAGAGGGCCATTTAGTGGACTCTGAAAATAAAGACATTGTTTCATGATGCCTATTATTATCCCTCGTAAGCTCTGGAGTTTATAACTGGGTTAGAAAGATGTCTTCACTATGACCGCTGTCTTGTAACAAACATCTTTACTGATGAATACCATACTTATTAAATGTTTTTTCCCAAAAAATATATATCCAAATATTATCCTGAAATTAAAATTAACTCATTAATGATATGATGGGGAAGATTCAGAAAATTCCAGGACCTGTGAGGAGGTTACATTAACTTATATATGTATTTTTTATGTAATTTAAGGTTATTTAAAAGCCCTGTTCAACTTCCCTCAGCGTCATTCAAGCGTTTACTTTGGTCTCCACACAGTGTCCCAAGTTGGTGTCCTCGCTTTAGCAACCGGAACAGGACACACACTCACACACACACACACACACACACACACACACACACACACATGCACGCCTGCACTTGGTTGCCTTTGTGCCGTGAATGACTGGATTGATTCTCAGGTGCTGAGCTCGTTTACAAACTTTTCTCACTGCATCAGCACGCTTCTTCTTTTTTCACCCCCATTACTTACAAATCTTCATATGCTGGGAAATATCTGTGCATTTGTGTGTGTGTGTATGTGTAGCACAACACAAACGGAGTGTGTGTCAGAGTGTATTATTATAGGGGAGAGAGCGAGGAGCTTGTCTTTTAGAGGAACACCCCCAGAACTAATGTTCCACACCTGTGCACAGTGTGGCTCTCTTTATCGAGCAGCACAGGTGCGCTGCATTAATTGTGGGAGAAACCATTCCAGTGACGGGGGTGGCGGTGTGTCGGGGGCTGACGGGTGGCAACACTATCCAAGTCCCGTTCCACCTTTTATTCCTGGCTGGCATCAATTCAATCATTTAATATGCATATGTGTTTGCAGCATCTGCACAGATGACATCAGAGGAGGAGCATCAACCTGGACTCTTGGAGCGTCTTCTTTTTATGTTCATCTGGCTAAATGCCTGGTGTGCGTGCACGTGTGTGTGTGTGTGTGTGTGAGAGAGAGAGAGGAAACCAAAGTTTGTAATGCTTTACTGCTTTACAAAGTCGACAGCTTTAACTTAAAGTTATAATGACATGTGAGTAAACATCCTTGGAACAACTGAATTCCCGTTCAATGTACTTCAAGATTTCACAGCTTTCCTAATGATTAAAGACAAAGATTCGATCCAAAAACCCAAACACTGACATCAATTTCTTCATCAGAGGAAATGCTCTTCAAAGCCATAAGCAATTATAGGTGACCCCGAAATACTCAAACTCTTCCACTTGGTAACCCTAACCCAGAGAAGGCTCCACAGCGTGTCCCAACTTATATTTATTTTAATTTGAGGAAACTAAAATTACATTGCCTCTGTTTTTATTAGGAAAATGTGACTTTAATGTAGTTAAATAAAAGTGTTGAGTTTAGGACAAAATGGATAGTTACAGAAAAGACAAATATATAAAAGAAACGATTAAATATATATATATATTTAAACTAATAAGGTGACCTTGCTAAAGTAGGAGAAATTCAATATTTTAAAAACTGATATAATTAATACTTATTTTTCTTTCTAAAAACCATGGCCTCTGACTTAAAGAAGTTGTTACTCCACCTGGTTCAATTGGTTCATTAAGTCCGTTAACTCCAGGTCGAACATTTAAGATTGCTTCTTTCCAGTCCGGGAACTGGTCTTAACCGGTACATTCACCACACTTTGTCGTCGTCCTTCAGTTTCTGGGGGTTAAATTGTTCCTTCAACAAATGATTTGGCGAACACCTTGTCTGCACCTGAAACTTCTCCCTCCAACGTCCTCCATCACTCACGTGCGGCCCATTATAAATGTCTGTCAATCAGTCCATTTAACATCTGCTCCAGCTAAGATGAGGCGGACAATAACACATCACGGTCACTGAACTGAATATCCCTAAAGATTTTTTTTTTTCCTTGTATTTTACTTTATTCCCTCCGAAGATTTTTTTTTTTTTAGGATGTCCAGTAATGAGTAACAAAAGGTCATTGGAGCATTGCAGCTGCTCATCCACTCATGCTGTAATCCACAGCGCTCATGCATGATTACCTCTCCAATGGTCAAAGGTAGGGAGGGGAGGGGGAGTAAAAACAATGGGCATCAAGCTTCTCCAAGAAATATGGGCCAGGGGTGTTATTTCGGCCGGCGCCAGTCATAGAGAAATAACCCTGAGCAGATCATTTGTTCTTTGAAATCAAAATCTCAGCGATGGAACGCAGCGAGGAGGAAAAATCGCGACACTTCTCCTTCCGTCAACAGCTGTTTTTGATCTCAACGATTGACCTTCCGCCGCATCGTTTACAACATATATTAAAAGTGTGAGACACACAAACACACACATACGCTCAACCACACAGATAATCACTCTTTTTTTCTTTTTTTTTTTCCTCCCCTCCCCAAGGCTCACAAACACAGGCAAAGTTCACGCACACGCTCGCATGATCGCTCAGGCACTTTTAGCCGTAATAGCTTTAACTGGACCAAATTGTCTGCCCTTCATTTGCGCTTCCGCGACGACCTGCGTTCTCAGCGCCTCGCCCTCTGACAAAGAGGGGTCATCGCCCCCGGTGGAGAAAATGAAGCCCACTAGATATTGTTTGATTGGATTTCGCCTTTTCAAGGTTTCAGGATCATTACTGGAATTCATTTGAAGTGTTGCTGAAAATGAAACGGCGACGCTCTCCCCGACTTTAATTATTCTAATACCACTTTCTTTTTTTGCTCACTCGGGTTTCCCACCCGCCCCCCTGTCTGCAAGTGTGTCATTTGGACAAATTAAAATCATTGGAATGGCCTCAAAATGAGACCTGGGTGGACCAATTTTGGCCAGCGTGATTTTGTTTCCCCCGTCTTATTGCTTTGTACACCACTGTCTCCCTTTTTCCCTTCACCTCCATTTCTAGTCGCCCCCCCTCTCCAACCTCTCTCTCTCTCTCTCTCTCTCGCCCCAGTTCTTCATCTTCCGTCTCTAACTTCCACTGTCTTTTCTTTTCCACTCTTTCACTTTCACAGTTTCCATCACTTTCGTCTCATCCCTCTGAGCCCCCCCCCACCCCACACCACCACCCCCCCTTCCACATTTTTAAACACAAGCCAGTGCATTTGGTTCCAAACCAAATGTGTTCATTCCAACATTTCAATAAATTGAGTAGGGGAGGCATTAACGTTAATCACGGCGACCACATTGTGCTTTAGACACGTCGGTGGGATTATGGATTACTATTAGCTGGATGGAAACCGATTCATTCATTTGAATTCCGACTTCCTCGTCTTGCTAAAATTAAAAAGAGAACTAATACTTCTTGGACAATAATACTTCTTCTTGGACAGGACTTTGCTTTGCTCTTCCTCCTCACTCCCTCTCTCCTCTCTGTGATCTGCGGGAACACCCAAAGAGCAGGAGATGACAGGCAACCCGACAGTTCCTATCTGGATTCACTCTGCTGCTACATAAAGCTGCCATTTTACTTTCCGAATATTAGGTCATTCATTTTTTTTTTGTAGTTTGAAGAAAACTAATTTTGAAATTTTCCATGTATTCACCAGTTCTGAATGACAGAATCGACATGTGATCGATCCACCCGGAAAAGTGCAGTTAATCAAAAATGATGGTCACGATGGTAACTTTGGTTTTAGTATTATTACAGTTGTCTATTCTTTACAAATCTGGGGTCCAAAATGTTACCTTGCAACACATGAACCCTGCAGGTGACACCCCATTTACAAAAAATATATATCAACCCTGACGTAAGTTTTAAAACAAAGTAATGGGATGAGTTCAGCAGGACATTTAACCAACATCACTGTGATAGAAATAAAATAATTTTATGGATATCACCTAATTTGACATTATAATACAGAATATTAAAAAAATAAACACCTAAATAGGTAATGAATTTAAAGTGCAAGATTAAAAATATATAATAAGACAAATAAACATATCATATTTATAGAAACAGATTCTAATCATTCTGATAATCACTTCATACAAATAAACTCTGGACAAAGTAGGATCTATTTTAATTCTTGTTTAATTAACTACTGCATTCCTGTGATTTAAGAAATGAGACGTAACTAAAAAACATAACAAGCTGTACCATTACAATTGTATAAACTAGCATTCCATTGAAAATAATTGGATGGTCAGCCGATGGCAACTTATTTTGCTGAGACCTCAGGGTCTCCTGGCTGGAGCGTTGGTGTTCTACATACCTGTATATCTACATTTGCCGAAGCAAAAGTTAAGGGAACCGATGAAGGTGGGATATCAGGTAGCACAGAAAACTAGCATGTGAAGGAAGCTCTTAAGAGTCAGAGGAGTGGCAAATAAATTAGACAGCTAGACTAGACGACAAAATCCGAAGTGGAGGTAGCAGTGAACCAGAGTTATCTAACATGATTTCGAAGACCGAGCAGAAGACTGGTGAATAGAGGACATATTCTTAAGAAAAGGGGATCCTCAGAACTATAAAAGGGTCAAAATGATGAAGGGATGTGGGTAAGAATGGTTGAGCGGCAGTATGGTTTCATGTCAGTATAGAGACGTAGATTGAATTCAGATCCGATCAAAGCCTATGAAAGAGTTTCTAGATTGTGGTTCGGTTCGAGAAAGTCATTCATTGGAGTTGGACGAATTCAAGCCTAGACAATATAAATGATCTACATATTATGTGTAAGTGTGTTACCTCAGTTGACTCTGATGGTTCGGACCACCGTTTTGAGTCTGATGAGGCAAGACAAGCAGGAAGGTTCATGTGTGGTGCAAATGGGTTTTGGAGGAAACCTGAAGGAAAAAAAGTAGAAAACAAATATTAAGTAAAAATAATTCTTAACAATTTGGTTTGGAAGTGGAACAGTAGATTGATTTGTATTATACGTAAGGTGATATGAATATAATTTTAATTTGTTATGCTATATTGCTAAGATATTTGTTTCTCATGATGGATGCATTTTGCGTTATTTCAATGCGCTAATTCATTACATTTATGCTTAAGCGGACCAGTTTTATTCTCCACTAGTGAATCTCTTCATTGAGCCATTCTTTTTTCAACTCATGTAGTTCTGCATATGTTGTAAATAATAATAAAAGCACAGAAAGATCTATCTCAAGTTAAGAGACACTAATATCTCGAGATATGAATATCTGAATGCCCATAGATTTAAAAAAATAATAATTTAGAATTTAGTGATTTTAGTCGTGTTCAGTGAGTAGGTTAAATACTAGCCGTTGCCCAGGTAAGTCAGGTTTATGGGTTGAATAAGGGTCTGACGATTACTTAATGACACATATCGGATCGGTTCCATTTGACTAGAAGTTCATTCCCAGGCTGACAAACTGTCGTATTCCTCACTGCATCGAAAATAAAGGAAAAAGAAAAATCTTGCATCAATTGAACGTGAAATACTATTAAAATTGTAAACCAATATCATAATTACTATGATTGACATTATTTCCTTGACACCTATGGATGGACACCAAACTCAAACCAAATATTTGTCTCCACAAGGGTGGCCTTGTGCATTGTCTGTTAGCATTAGCAAAAACGCCTGTATGAGATAAACAGCACAAACAAAATGGATCTGTATCTGGGTGTGTGAGTGTGTGTGTGTGAGAGAGAGAGACAAGTCTGTCACCAGTGGACAGTATATGTCAGCCTCAACTGCCTGCTGGCTGCACTTCACCACAGCTGCAGGCTACGGCTCTGCTCCCCGAAAAACTGGCAAACTGTCCGTCTGCCTGCCTGCTTGATGCACAATAAAACTGTGTCTCCATTAGACAGGCCTCTGGAGGCCCTACGCACACACACACCTTAACTATAGCGAGGTGTGTTGTTTGCATCTTTTGTGTTAGTGTGTGTGGTGTGTGTGTTGCATGTCCCTTTTTCTAGATACAACTGGCGTCTGTGCCAGATACCACCGTAATGTTGGACAGGTGTACAACACGGTAATCAGGGATTTACAAGTGTGTGTTTGTGTGTGTGTGTGTGTGTGTGTGTGTGTGAGAGAGGGAGAGATGGGGGAGTAAAGAAGTGCAAAAAACATTCTTCTGCTCTTTTGACAGAACTTTTTTTTTTTCCCCCAAGATTTGATAGTGAGGGGTCAAATAAGGTCGTCTTCACGAACCACTGTCTTCCTCCCCCCTCGTCCAACTCCATTCTGTCTTCATTTACTCCAATTTTCCTCCCCCTATTCATCACCCCTCCCCATTTTGTCTCACCGTAATCCCCTTCTTCCACTGCCCCCTCACTACCTTTTCCCTGGCCGTGCAGCTTTAATGACAGGCTGTCAGAGGACACCGAGTGCTCTGGCCTGGTTATGTGTTAATGTGTTAGTTACAGACACACTTTGCCACCGAGACAGACTGCAGAGAGCCGGGGGAGCCCGAGAGAGAGAGAGAGAGAAGCAGTCAATCAATCAATAAATCAATCAATCAGCTGGTGATCGACTTGTTTAACAGCCAACTGTGATCCTCTGTTCTATTTTCATATTTATTCCTCCACTCACCATTACCTTGGATATTGCTCTGCCCTCATAGATGCACACACATTAGCACGCAGCGCTGTCAACCTAAATGATACTTTTCACCATCTCTCCATTTGCACCACCTCCTCCTCCTCTCGCCTTCCTGTGCCTTAAATTATTCAGATCTCTCTACATTTGATTTAGCATGCCTCCTGTCTGCCATTTCCCCCCTCTTTTTTTTATACATTTCATCATGTTGTATGACTTTAGACCCACTGGCTGGAAAATGACAATTATTTTGCTCCAGCAGCCAGCTATTAACACAGCCCAGGAGTACATGGAGTGGCGTGCAGAATGAGAGCGGCGGCGGCGGAGGAGGAGGCGGCCATGTGAACGTGGGCACACATGTGTCGGCACACAGGTGAACATCACAAGCGACTTTGACCTTTAATGTAGGACAACGGCGTTATTAAGCTGTCATTTTGGTATGAAACAAAAATCCTTTAGGTCAATAGATATGCATTTTAATGACATTTAAGATAAGAAATGTCCTTGTTTTTGCTCAATATTTTCACATGATTATATATTTTATCTCCCAATGTATTCATTATTTATTTTAAATTGTATGATCTAATTGAAGATTCTGATTCCTTTGGCACAATTGTCAGTTCCTCTTATGATTTCTTGACTAGTCGGACTCTAAGTGATGGGTGATGAAGCTTCGGGAAGCATTGTTGGGATGCACAACATTGTTGGCCACAAAAATATTTTGGGTTTTATAACTAACTAACAGGTTGCTGTGATAATGCAAACCCATAAATGGTATTCCTGGATGCGGATGTCCAGTTTAGACATTAATAAATCAACACTGTAAACTAATGTGATGGAAAGACTTGAAGAAACACGACATTTGATAACTTTTTCTTGCATCACTTGTTACACGTTAATGATGCATCCGATGACTTTCGGGATTGCTGTTGTTCTTTCAAGGCTTTATTGTTAAAAGCTTTATTGTTAGAAGCTGCGAAAAATTGTAGCTGAATGAATCAATATTTTTATAATGTTGTAACTGTATTTAAATTTAAATTTTACAGCAATGAATTTAATTGAAATTCCTTGATTTTAGTCATTTAAGTTACGTAAACTTACTGTTATACTCATTAACCGGAACAGTATAATAAGCATGATTATTTTATTTATTATTTTGGTTTGTTTTTAGGCCTTGGCCTTTAGGCCTGTCTGATGCTTGGTTTCAACCAATAATTTTCATTTTGTTGCATCGCTAGTGTTAATTTTAAGTAGATCAGTTGGTGGCACCTTCAGCTTCAAATATTGTGAGGTTCCATTAGTACAACTGTTTAAAGCAAACATATGATAAAGCAGAGAGTGCTATCTAGTGGTCTCTGAAAATAAGGACATTGTTTCATGAAGCTTCATCAGTATACAATCTGGAAAATCCCGGCCATTTGTGAACCAATCCGCGATTTTTTCATGGCAAACTGATTCGGACAAAAATCTTTAATAAAATGTATACTTTAAGACTCGAAGATCAGCGTATGATATTGGCTATATAGATAAAGTTTTACGTAAGACACATGAGCAAATGGATTTTTGATTTCCGAGATTGTGTATAACATACTCTGTGTCTGAATTGGATTGTCGTAAAAAAAACATGCCAAATTGAGACATGCCACTGCTCTTGCGCACACAGCTTGCCCACATCGTATAATGACAAAATCAACAAGGGTTCAATATCTCAATGCAAAATGTCAAAAAATGTGAATGTCCACCAACTCAGGGAACAACCGGAAATGTTAAAACAGAACAGAAATAAGGAGGTCAAAACACAAAAACAATTTATCTATACAGACAAAGAAGGCAAAATATAATAGAAGCAGAACACATATTATTATTACGTTTCAATTACAACATTAGGAAACTTTTTGGTCCAGCACACTGGTCTGTAGGCAGGTGGTAGGTGGCAGCATTTGGAATCCCAAAATGAGAAATGTTCTTTCATTGTAAGTTAAACATTTAAGATTGATGGAAATGTATTTAAAATGTGTCAAATGTCTTTGTTGTATGTCACTTTCAGTTACCAGTAGCATAGATAGCATAGCTTTAACTTCCTGTGTCTAACTATGGCCTCAGATTTTTATTCTCCTCATCATCGTCACACACTTGCATTCAGATCAGTACTGAACACAGCAGGCGTCAGAAGCCTGTGGTCAACTGAAACACATGGTCATGAACAGAAGAAGATTCATGGATGTAGCGGTAGATTGTCATTTCATGACTGATCCAAATCAATAAACAAAGATCAAGGATCTAAATTACACGCTGAAAGTCAACTGAAACAACACACCATTTGCTTTTAAGTCTGTTTTCCTTTCCCTCGCGCACACACACATACACATCTGCTAGGAAAAAAAAAAAAAAAAACTAAAACGCTGGCTTGTGGCTGAATGAGGAATGATCCCTGGAAAGAGCAGAACAAAGCGAGAGATCCGTCACTTCAAAGTAATGCCTTTTAAATGTACTTTTAGCGTGGCGCGGCTAGTGAATTCAACCCATATCTAATGGCAGCTTGTTTGGCCTTTTCATCAATTCTGCATAAATATATATGAGTCACAGCGAAACGTAGAAGGGCCCTAATAGAAACGAATGAACTACTCAACCATATATTTGCTGGGAGAGATATGCAGCTTGTGATTGGAAAGGGCACCCACTATCTGCAATATTGATAATACTTTTCAAATTTCATCTGCTTTTGTTTGCGTTCTGTGGCCGCCTGTTTAAACATGGTGAGAATTATAATGAGGCCAAACATTATCTCCGCCGGTTGTTCTGGGCTGAACATATAACTTTATCACTGAAATGATTCCCGTACTTTGGCTGGGCTGTAGCGTTTCCATTAGAGCTTGGCTATCTGACAGAACGTCGGCCAATCAGTGGACGCTGCCGTCCCCGTCTGGTGGCCAGACGCAGCCCGAATATGTGACATTGTGCTGTGTGTATGTTTATACGTTTGTAATGTAAGAGGGGCTTCGATGGAAACTGCCGCCGAACAAACAAGATGGAGGACAATGGACTTTTAAATGTGACGTCTTTATGCATTGCATTACGAAACATCTTTGTTATAAATGAAGAAATAATCGAAAAAAATGAATACAATTAAAAAGTGTGATGATATTCTATATATATATGTGGGTCATTACAGTATCTGTCATTTAAAATGTAATATACTATGTGCTTTTCAATTATTACATTAAAATAGCGCTCACTGCTGCATCTACGCCAAACAAAGTCCGTTTTTCAGCAAAGTCAAGTGTGTTCGGTTAAATTAGGATTTGTTGGTAAGTTTAAATATGATGTAGGGTTTTATCATAATACCAAAATTAAATGTTAGAGCAGATAATACAATCTAGTGGGCTTTAAAAAAGGACACTTCATCAACCTATCACAAGAAGTCACCACCAATGTCAATGGAATAATAGGAAATGAAGGATGAACAGGAATGAATACACAAAAGAACAAATTGATAAAACAACTGCTATAATAACAGGGAATGAAGGAAGAAATTGTCTATTTAAAGGAAGATTGAAATGATTAAGGAAACATGAATTAACATTTAGAAAACAATAAAAAGAAGCTGAAATAACAACATAATTCAAAATCAAACAATTAATACAATTTACGGTTAAATCACCATTAAAAAAAAACAAAGAAAAGAAAACACGTTGGTTTTAAAATGGATGAAACAGTCAAAATCTTGATATATACTGTGCTAGAAAGAAAAGTTAAAAAAGAACGTTTTGGATTCAATTAGTGCTACAGGACGGCTGACCACCTGCAGCAATCTTGATATTCAAGATGAAAACCCAGCTCTTGAGGCCACTTGGCACGGTGAAATTGTCAAAGTAAATTAGAGAAACAAAATTAGATTGCATCATTGTTATTAAGCTAAATCCTTTAAAGTTCAAAGAATTGGCAATACATTAGGCAACTGAACACAATCTGAGAGTTTGCAAATGGAGCATAAAAATGCAAACAAAGTCTTAATGTAAGTAAGTCAGTAATTTTTATTTAAAGAGCGCTTTTCCAGACCAGGGTCACAAAACGCTTAAACAATCAAAACAATACTCAATGTTTATGTGTGTTATTGTGTGTTTATTAGTATACATTTTATGACCTCAGTATGCATTTCGACCTGACCAGGGCAAAATGCGACCTGGGGGCCACAAAATTTTACTTCAAACACAAGGGTTTATAAATGTATTATAGATTTATTTTATGTTATTTGTACTTGAGAAATAATTCTATCCATTTTTTTCTCTTAGCTACCCTCATTTGGAATGGCCCAGCACTGATTCATGTGGAGGCAAGATTGAGATTCATAAGTGAAAAAAACAGAGATTTTACAACTGTCTATCGCCACCAAAATCAGGTGAAAACTGCGAGCGTTTTACCTTTGCAGGACTTAAACCACCGATATCAGAATAAAAGTCATAAAGGAGTTGATATGTTGCACTCAACTTCAACTACCGTCCCCAAATTATACATTAAGGCATAAAAAATAGTTGTCATGAAATATTTTTTAATAATTGAGTCATTAGGTAATCCTATAAATTGAATGTTTCTATGGATTTGTATTAAGAGTGCAGTCCTGGTGGCCCCTGTGGACAAGTTTTCCGCCCGCTGAAGTATGTGGAGGTGAACTGTATTATATATCCTCTTAAGAAAGCAGAGGAATCAGTTGTGCATGATTGCGTCTCATAGTGCCACTGAGAGCAGCAGAGAGGGAGAAGGTTAGCCATGTAGAAATTGTGCGGCAGATATCATACACTGAACTCTCTCATGCACAAAGACAAAAAAAAAAAAAAAAAAAAAAAAAAAGGAAGAAGACAATCTTTCATGCTGGAGTCGCTAAAATCCCAGACACACACACGGCTTATTTGAACTGAAGCTTTGTACAGGGTTACAGTCAGCATTGCAGAGGCTTTAAGACCAGCGCTGGTCCGATGCCTACTGAGGACTTATGGTGATCTTGGTGACTTGGCCACACGTCGCAGTCCAGATCGTGCTGTGTCACCAGGGATAGACATATCAGAGGGGCTCAGTGAGGCTGGCAGATCATGATAGTCATCTTAGCAAGAAGGGTCTCGGTGATTAAATCCAGGCTGTTGGATCCTTTTCTCTGGCACTTGACCACTCGGGCGCGCCTGCGCAGACATACGCGAGCGGGTCCAGAGACCCACACCCAGGATCATTAATATTTGCACATTATAACCCTCCTCTTTTCTCACACTGCTGCCACCAGATAGACCAGCTGGCCCTGCCTATTTCCATAACGCCACCAGTGTGTGTGTGTGGTACAGGTTCTTGTGTTCACTTACTGGTAGCTTCCCTGCAATATCTATGTGTGTCGTTGTTGTGCCAGCGTGCATATTGAGAATGCATTTAAAAGCTAAATTGTATAATGATTTCAGGGAAAACAATAAATCGAGGTCCCAAATAAAAGCCATTATGGAAATGAGATTAGGGATAAATTGAATTAGGCTGTAATCACCGTTTCTATATGTCATTACAATGCAACTTTATACTGCATTACCCCGTGCCCTGGGCGATAGATGACAAACACGCCTTCTTTGAGGGGTGTTTCGGTAAATCCACGAGGGGAGGGTTTTATTCACATCCACTGAGCTCCACCTCAGCCACTTTGTTTGGAAATTCCTCATTACTCCCTTCAGAATTAACAATAAAAACACAAATTGCAAATTCAACAACTCCCTCCCATGCTGCGAGGGAAAACTATATTTTACGGGAGACAAAATAATCTTGCCAATAAACAGCACATATGAATATTTTTTGAGCATTCCAGTAATATCTTCAGCCTTAAATCACATTGTGCATAAAAATCCATCTAAATTCCCTTACTTCCCCTCAGAGATAGTCAATTGTAAGACAATAAAAATGCATTACTTTAAGCGAGTGGACAAATATGTGAAGTTATATTTGACAACCCATGAGGAGGGGGGAGGAAGAATTATTGTGTTTTATTGTGAGCATATGAAGCATATAAAAAAGATGGGAACGTGAGAAAAAGATATGATAACTGTTACTCCCACAGAAATCAACCAGCTATCTTTAAATTCCTGCCTTCCAAATAAGACTTGTACCCTTTATAATAGGGGGCACTCGAATCTTCTTACCAAAAAATCCCCCAATTATTTATTTATAAATATTTTGAAAATGTCATTTTGTTGTTATTTACTTACTCGCACTGAATGGACTAATTTGGGTCAATGCAATCAGCTGTTTTGATTGACAGCAGCCTGATATTACTTAATTGTTATTCTGAACGTTTTTTTCTTTCTTTTTTTGTAGTCTTTTACGCTGCTGTCTTCAACCCCTTAAACTACCACTTATTGATGCCAGCCTCATACCTTCCATCATGAGGTTGTGTGCCTGATTCCCAAATTGACTTTTCAGACTGTTTTTTTTAACTCTGTTATTTCATTCCAGTGGTTCTATAAAATAATTTTAATTAAAAAAAAATTGTAACAGTGTGCTTCCTGTGTCCACATGAAACTTTTAGTTATTTTTCAGGGATTAATTTATTCGTAGTTGGCTCTGATAATTGACAAAATACAGATGACTTCAGGGCTATAACATTTTTATTATCAACTTCAATCTTTGCATTCCTGATTTCTCTTTCCAAAGTTTGCATTTTTTGTTTTTTTTCCTTTTAGATTTAAAACTTTTGGCACTTATAGTTCGTCCCCTAATATATGCTTTGAATTCCTCCCATGGAATTGACGCTGTTTTTTGATATGTGTTAAATTTCTGAATATGTATTAATATACGTCTCTATATGCTTAATCCAATCCAAGACTCGTAACAAGTCAACCTGTGATCTCCATTGTAAACATTTGTACATTTCACAGAGATGCATCTCCAAGGAAATTGCAACATGGTCGCTAATGAGTACCGTACCAGGATTCTTTAACAAAAGGAAACAGCTTCATCAAGATTAAAAATAGTCCAGTGCAACTGCTTGAATAGCAATAATATTCCATCTTTTTTGGGTTTTGTTTTCTCAACACTTTCAAGTCTTTGTCAAATAGATTAAGTGTTTTTTCTTGTAAGTTTGTATATTTTTTTTAGTTTTTTTTTAAGATGCTCTGTCAATCTGTCAATTAATATGACCTCCTATGATATAGCGACCTTCCATAGAGGCTAAACTATTTCCAGGATCATTTGATCGAAAAAAAAGGATGCATTGTCCTCATTGATTTATTTTGATAATTTAAAATGGGATTGATTCAAGTATCACTACACCCCTTTCATAAGAAGTAAAACATGAATAAAACACCATCCACAATTTAGTTCATTATCGAACGTCTTTTAGAAAAGACTATTTTTGATTTAATATATATTTTATCAAGTGAAGAACTTGAACAAAAACCGAGTGAAATTTTCACCGTAATTTGACTGAAGTCGCTTTTGACATATAAGTGGATGTTTTTTTTGATCAATATTGTGAAGGTAATTGTTGGGATTCAGTTAGAAATAGCCTCAGCTGCCATCTTGAGCAGGTAACGTACGAACCCCCCTTTATTGGTGTTTGTAATGTATTACTTTTTTTTATTCTTTCCAAATGCACAATGGTCCCTATTAGAGGGTCAGTTCACTCTTCAATAATCTAATTCAAACTTTACTCCTTTCCTACTCACCCTCATGTTGACTAAGGGTTGGGATTACAGAGTAATCTGTTCATTTTTGCAGATATAGGCAAAAATGAACATCCATTTTAATGCGGTGATTGGAGTTCAGGTGTCAAGATTTAGGATGATAGCATTAAACAAGTCTATATTTTAAGATTGTTTTTTTGGCGGCCGATGCTAGGCCATCAACCTAAAACCTTCGCACACTTGATACTTGCAATGTATTTGAATAGAGAAAGACATCAGGCAGGCTTCATAAAATATAAGTAAGTAAGTAAAGTATATTTGTAGAGCACTTTTCCAAACCAGGGTCACAAAGCACTTAAATAATCAAAAACAATACTCAATAAAATAAATACTTAAAAAGTCAAGCTAACACCGAGAACAACACAGGAGTCTCAGAAAATCAAGGAAAAGCCTGCACGAATAAAAGTGTCTTGAAGGACACCTTCAAGAAATGTTTCTTGAAGGAGTCAGTAGACTTATTTAAGTTTGTTCAGGACAATTCTTCATGTTGAAGCTTCGATACAAAATGGACTATACAGACGAGCACCAAGGAGGTATTTGAATGCTTTAAATTGTGACTTTTTGGACCAAGAGGAAGACGAAGACCACTGAGCTAGAAATGAGCTACAGTCGCTAAATTAAAATGAATATACTTTTTTTAAGTTTCTCCTTAACTTCAAAAATCCGTTTCATTGCAAATATGTGGAGATGTTCAACAGAACCAGACTTTAGGTTGAGATATGTAATCACATGACAACAAATTTAGTTACAGACAGACACACAAACACACACTAACAAATGCACACACACAGTCCATCATCACCAATAAGATTCTGTCCTCCTGTTTTCTGTGGCCCTTTGGGATTTGTCAGTGCTCGTCAACCAACCGTGTCAACCGTGACAGTCGTCCAGATGTCTCCTGCTGCCACGGAGATGACAGGAAGGACAGGAGGAGAGAAAGGGAGAGAGAGAGAGAGAGAGAGAGAGAGAGAGAGGGAGAGAGGGAGAGGAATCTCCTCCTTGTTCGACGAGCGCTACAATGGGACCTTTACGATCAAATCCAGAGATGGCTGCTTTGACGAGCACTAATAAAGTGGATTCATCTCTGCTAGTTCTTCAGGGAATATCACAACTTTGAGAAAGTCAGAACCTGTTGATGCAGAACTCTTTTTTTATTGAATAAGATATTGAAAAAGGATGCACGACTGAGCAAACGATGAACTTTTTGTAACAACCAATGCTCACCTTACAGAAGAAAAAATTATATATATATATCTATATATATATATATATATATCTATGATTATATATAGACCCAGTACCTACATAGCAAAAAAAACATCTGTTTTGCCTGTTCTGTTTTGGAAGTCTGATAACATCAACATGTTAAGTGAGCATCACTGTAATTGCCAGCAATATACCAACTAAGATTAGTTATTTGTTCCATTAAATTTTCTGTGTTCATCACTGCTGTGCTACTTCCAAAGTATGTTTCAAATCTTCTCGTGAAAAGAAATGAGGATGGATTTTGTCAATAAAGAGCTTTGGTTTGTGTGTATTTGATTTGTTTACAATAATTGTATAGAATGGATGTTAAACGTCCTGAGCATAAGATCTGCGTCCTCCCAGATGCATTAATACAATTTATTTAAGAATGTCTTAACTTAGGCAAATATTTAATATTATATTATATATTATTATATATATATTATTTAATGTTACCCAGATACCACCTGGTGAGCTAGGTCATTAGGAAAGATTTGTTCTTTTTTTTTTAAATTTTCTAATCTTTGGTGGGTCTTTCATGGTCTGACTGGAGCCAGTTAAAACATCTCAAGCAGACATAGGAGCAGTTCAATATAAATGATTTTTATATTAAAAGTCCAAAAACACAATCAACAGTCCACAATCGGATATAAAAAATAAGTCCAGTTTGTCTGTAGTATGTTTGTGTTTTTAATTTGAAGATTTGAGTGCCTCTATTGTACTCATCAGTATGCGTAATATTTACATTAGAAAATGTGCTTAAGCCCCGCCCACTGAAAACAGTGGAGATTGTAAATCTTGTTTACCAACTTGTGCGTCATCAATCTCGGTTGTCTTCACCTCCAATGGACTTTTTGTACAAAAAACGCAGAGCTTGATTACATCTGGCTGGAGGAGGAGTGAAGCCCATTATTACGTCATAATGGACCCTGCCCTCGTAACCTCTCGTTTGCTGATATTTCAGACAGGGGGGGACTTTATAAAGTGATAACTTCAAAACATGGTCATGATGCGGGACTTACTGCATCTTGGAGAGGAAGACTTCAACATTTGAACCATCGAGTAAGTCGGGGGAGTTGAAGTTTCATTTGTTGCCCGTTAAACTCGTCTGGTGGTGGATAACACAAGCTGGGTTTCAAATGCAACACAACCTTCCATTCCTATCTGCACGTAACAATTCCCCTCCTTCATCCCCAGTTCTTCTTTTGATAACTTTTTAACCACAGCACATCAATAACAGTAAGAATAGCAGGAGTGTTGACATCCGAACAGACATCTGCGCAGTGAAACATAATGAGACTAATAAGTGCAAAATAAAATCATTAACCATTTAAAGGGTAATAGCTCGTGTGATCGAAGCTTGATGCCAACAATTGTGCTTGTTTGACAGTAAACTCATATGTGGTGGGGGCACGCTGGGGCAGGGATCCAACAGGATGGTGGTCCGTGCCAGGAAGTGCTCTGAAAAGTGCATGCGAGAGCTTGCAGCGCCAATCAGTCTGTACTGAGGTTGTCAATGGGCTCATTAGCTCTCATTACGGGCAGCTCTTTGGGCACCTGGGTGTCCTTCAGAGCTCCACAGGTGGGAGATGCGGGACAATGTGGGCAAGAAGGCGCTAACGAACATGGAATGAGTGAAGGGCAGAGGGAACAAGTATAGCTTTTTGTGCCTAAGAGTGGTTTTTTTTAGACATTGGGGTGCCAAACTACAAGGTGTGTATACATATATATGTATATATATATATATCTATATTGGTTCCCATCAAAGATCCTTCAGTGTGTGATGTAAATCAGGGACTCTGCGACTTTCCAAAAAAGTAAGAATGATGTTTCTGTTTCTCCGTGCAACAGGTTCACCGTTGTGACTAATAGGACGAACACAAATCCCACAAGAGAATAAATTCATGGAAATAAAAAAAAATAAAAAAAGAATCACAGTAACGCTAAGCTGATGGTTTTGGCTTTGTGTCACTTTTGCTTTGAGTCTCCAGCATGATGCTAATTATTTAACTTTTAAAACCCCAGGAGCACCGAAAATATTACCATCATGTCTTTGCCAATATAGAGCACGCAGAGATAACACACACAAGGAAAACTGAGAAAAAAGAAGACACATAACGTGGGTCTTTAGAAGCAGTTCAGAGGATCCGAGCAGAGTCTGGGGACGCAGATTTGTCTTTGAAATGAAGAACACTTATTTCTTTACCAGAATAAAAAGACAGAGATCCAGCACAGGTGGATTTTTATAAAAGGCAAGGGGGAAGTAAAGATTAAAAAGACAAAATAAATAAAGGTGACAAGTTGTAAGTATCCCCAGAGTCTTCCCTCGGCTGCTAGCTCTGTTTCCCTTATTAGAATTTGATTTTGTTCCTGTTACAAAACACCCAAAACATGTGACGACCTGCCATCTGTCACATTGAAAATGATTTTAGGAATGTACCATACTAGCTTTCACTTTCATTTTTGTATTTCTTCTATCAGAACCATGACATTAAAAGCATTTAACCAGACAATTTAGACCAACAACTCTTACAGAAGTGCAAATCGCACAAAAACATATTTAAATCACCTGCTTTGCCCAAAAACATTTCCATTAAGATGATTGGTGGGATGAAAATGTGGATAATCCAGCAAAACGCAAATAAATATGAATAACCAATGTAACTAACTTTAGCAATGTTTGTGTGACGAATTGGTGCCACTCAATGCGCAGGTGTCAAACTGGTCCAGAAAAGGGCAGAGACGGTGCAGGTTTTGGATCCAACCAGTCAAGGACATGAATGAATGAACCAATCAGGCGTCTGAAGACAGTCATCAATTAATTGTCAGTCAGGTGTTGCTTGTTTAAGCCGACACCTGATTCGTTAACTCATGGGTGCTTGACTGGTTGGAACAAAAACCTGAACCCTCTCTGCCCTTTTCTGGACCAGTTTGACTTAATGATTTATTAAAATTGTTTGGACAACATGATTAAATAAGTTATGATTGTAAACATCATACCTAAACAAAAAAAACATGAACCTGTAAAGGCCTGAAATATCATTCTGAAAAAAAATATAATTAAATGCCTGCAGCTGGTTATCCAGTAAGTTATCAGGTTTGTTTTGCCAACAGCAAATTGGACCACTCATACACCAAAGTGGCCAAAAAGAGAATTATTTCCATTATGCTTCATTATTTTCATTATTTCAATTATGTGGTCAGGAAAGGCATTGGTATGGACAGTAGTTCTTGCACATGCTAATGTATTACTCAACTCTTAACAAAGGAGTTGGCCTTCGACAAAAACTTTATACTGACCCCATTCATTTGTCATTTCCTGGTTTGATTTCCTGCTAACTTCATCTCCGATTACTCTCCGATTACTAATGTAGGTGAAGGTCCTGCTGATTCAACCATAAAAGGAACTGTACTTGTCATAAGGTCTGCTAATTTAAATTTGTTTTCTTCCGGAGGGTGGCTGGGCTTTCGCTTAGAGACTGGCGGATCCAGGGAGAGACTCGGAGTATAGCCGCCGCTATCAGTTTGAACTTGGGTATCTTTTCAGGATGCCTCCTGGATGCCTTGCCGGTGAGGTGTTTAGGGCCATCAGGAGGAGACTGCCTGGGAAACTCAGGACATGCTGGAGAGACTAAGCCATGGGTTTCCCTGTGACTGGCTGGATGATGTAGTTGGGGAGAAGAACGTCTTGGCCTCACTGCTTTAGCTACTTTCTCCGCAACTCAACCTCAGATGAGCTGAAGAAGACGAGAAGAGAGGATCAATCAAAAATCCTATGTGTGGCGGCCCAGATTGAGTCAGGGTCTCCATCCAGGAATTTTTTTTACTCTGAAATTATATTTGACAAACATGCTTAAGCACTAGACCTCGGGCAAACAGGTGAAACGACAGAGTGAACAAGAGCACTACAAAGTGCTGCTGGATTTATGTTTAGGCAGCTAAGTAGGACAGAGTCGATTTAAAAAGCAGTGAGTAGAGAAGGAAGTGTGGAACATAAACTTTTAGTGCCTTCCCTGGGAAAGAGCGGGGGAAATAGAAGGCAGAAATATAAAAAGGTGAAGGTTTAAATAAGTTCAAAAGCAGCTCAGTGGAATAAAAACCAAGAGGTCTTTTGTTCACCTTATAGCGTGCTACTCGAGTTTCGTATTACACCTGCCGTTCTATTAATTCTCAGGGTTTTACTATTTGACAAAGAGCAGCGGTGTCGAACTAGGTGCTCATAAAGGCTAGCAAAATGGCTCCTGGAAAGTTTGATAAATGCTATAATAGCAGAAATCACAATAAAAATTTGGTCAAAAAATGATCCATGAAACTGAGTAAAATTTTTAATAATATATGATGTGTGGACTATGAAGCATCAACAATTGTCCAGAATACATTTTTTTTCAACCTTTAAGGACGTCAATATAATAAAAATATAGGTTATACATAATATGTCTACGCAGCAGGAGCACTGGTCAACGGTGGGAAAAAAAGATGTCGAAGGCGATTCAAAGTCTACATTAGAGGGTCCTAACATCGGAACTGGGCCCCCGTACCAATTTGTAAGTCATTGGTTACCAAGCCAAACTGAAAGAAAAAAATGTTTATATCATTTTGGTTGTCTTGAATATTTTTTTGTAATGCCCCAGCACAGGTCACACTCTGATTCCGCCCTATGTTGAGATGTTGGCTTTTTACATTTGTTTTCTTTTTGTTGGTTATCCTATTCCGTCTTTGTTGTTTTTATCTAATGGCCGGTCTGTTGAAAAAATGCCGACAATACGAGCTACATAGTGCTTCAAAGGTTGGAAGCCCCTTCTCTGAATCAAATACAGATTGGTGGATCACAATGAGACAGTTGCAGATTTCACTCTTGTCAAGCGCAATGTTGCTGTCCCTTTTGAAATATAAAATAACCATGTTCGTTCTACAACCCAAAGATGTATATGGAATTATACGTCAAATCTGCAAAAATTCAGTGAATCAACTGATAACTTTTTCAAAATTCTAGCCTCACTTCATTATCAATCCCAATAAAATCTCTAGAACAATGAATATCACATAAATATACATTGGTTTCAGAGCCTTTAAGGTTGATATGTAAAAAATTAGGAAACATTTATACAGTCAATGTGACGTCTCAATTCTAGTTCAAATAATTTTTGACAAAAGTTCGATCTTACTGGTCTTTCAAATACCCTTATGAATGTTTTAGAGAAAACAGTGTGGTTGCAACACAGAGAGTGGATCAAAATTCAGCTCCCTGTGATGGGGATAAGGCCAAAAATGTGTTTTGGAAACATAATCAGCACCATAGCAGCTCTCTGTGTGTGTTTACACTGTGGCCTCTACCAGCGCTCCCCTTTCCACCAACAAACAACAGTAAAAGTGGGCTGGAGGAGGGGAAATAAAAAAAAAAGCAGGGAATATCTTTTGCATATTATTTTAAGTAACTGTTCAAATTTCATTTCAGAATGGTAATCCACAAAACAAATATGTCGTGGCATATTTTAAAAAGGGAGGCTCCGCTTGCCTCAATTTCCTATTGTGGCGTTCAGGGTGTGTTTGCTCTTTTGTGTCTGTTTGAATTGATTTGCACAGCTCGGCAGACAACGGCTGAATGCTTCGACCAAGAATCCATAATTTCATATGATCTGATAGTTCTGCAGTATTAGATTGATTTTTACCCCCTCCACTCCTCTCTCTGTCTCTCTTTAGGTGTTGATGTTAACAAACAAGCTGAGGTACCTGCACTCACAAATCCAGAGCAGAGCAAAGAGAAGAGGATTGTTGAAGGCTGGCGAGGATAACGTTGAGACGGGGGCATGTTTGTTTGACGAGGGGATCTGTTTGTTGCGTGTCCCTTTTTTTCCCTGGGAAAAGACTGCTTTTACTCAACAGACATGTGTCTGCTAGTCCAAAATGTGTTCTTTAGAAGTTAACTTATACAAATGTTGAAGCTAAATCTCCATTTTCTTTATAAACAAAGCATGGCGTAATGACAACGGTCTGCAGGAGGAGTGAAGCCCCTTATTACGTCATAACAGGCTTTGCTCTCATGACCTCTCGTTGGCAGAGGAATCAGACGGGGGAGAACTTTATAAAGTAATAACTTCAAAACATCATCATGATGACTTACTGCATCTTGGAAAGGACGACTTCAACAATTGTTGCGTTTAGGAAAGTTGGATTTTGACATTAGTTCCTCTTTATAGAGAAAATGACAAAAAAAATTGCCAGTTCACATTTATTATTTACACACAATATGAACAATTTGGATCCAAGGACAGGGCCCTGTGGTACTCCAATTTTATGCAGCCCAAATCTTCAGCATGAACAACTCTCTCTCCCCTTTCTACCTATGCCTATTTCCTTTGCTGAGTTGCAATGGGATGGAGCATATCCCATCTGCTTAGACTGAGAACACCCCGAACAGGTCACCTTTGAACTTTAAAACTGTCATGGTCCCTAGATGTTGGGGTGTTGCCATGCATGTGTGTAACATCTACATTGAGCCACCTACACACTGGCTTATCAATGAAGCGACTCAAACCGTAAGAGGAGACGCTTTTGCCCTGCAGTGCAACATCATCGTGCATGCGGTTGTCAGTGGTTGCTACATGGCACTGAGAGTAAGATCTTATACGGCCCTGACAGGCTTATCAGGAAAAGTGAATAGCAGGAAAATGCATGTTGCATGATTTATATGAGACAAAACAAGTCTAAAACATATTTGCACTGTGCAATGAAACAAATGAGGTTTCACTCTATATCGGGAAAATCAATACAATAACAGGCGCCGTGCACAACGCACCCCGTGTGCATGCTTAATAAGCACCCTTCCCTCCTGCGAGGTTACAGCCTGCAAAGTTACATATTACGATATCAGGCGCTTTTTTTTTTCTTTCTTCTTTTTTTTACGTCTCTTTAAACTCGAATCTCAAGTCGCTCTTACAGGATTTGGTTTGAAGACTGCGGTGTTAAGTACTAAAACCACAGTTCAGAAGAGGCTTATGTTAAGGGAGTCATCCTGAGACACTCACCCGCTGCCTTAAGACGAGACAGGCTCGCTATCAGATCACCTTCCCCCTGTGGTAGCCACGCCACCTGACTTGTCACTGCCTTGTACGAACACTTGTCACAGATAGAAAGTAGCGGATCCAGAAGAGCAAGACAATTGTAAAAAAAAAAAAGAAGAAATAACAAGAGAGTGAGATGGGGATATAGAAGAGTGATTGGGCTGAAGAGCGGTAATATCCTCGGAGCGTTCTTCTATCAGCAGAGCGACACGGCAGAAGGAAGCCCAGGTATTAGCCTCCCCTGTCTCGCTGTCTTCCTCTCATTCAGCCACCCCTTTTAACGCGGTGTGTCAAAAAAGCCTGAAATCCCTGTTAATACTGGTTACCCCACGAAAAAAAAAAAAACGAACGCAAAGTCTGGCTTTTAACTCCGACAAGTTCTCGCCTGGCTCCGCCCACTTATCAAAAAGTAAAAAGTACATGGAGAAAAAAAATCTCTTTTGACATTGCCTTTACATTTTGAGCTCATTAAATCCCAGGATCTGTCTCACTTCTACCTGGCTTTTTTTTTTTTTAAACAGGAAGATAAGCCAAATTAATATGAACTCGCCAGGGATGGTTTAAATGCTTGGTGTTATCCAAAGCCCTGTGCTCCATCGCTTTCCTGTTCACACACTCAAAGTTATCATGGTACCTGTGATAGCCTTTAAACTCGCGAGGTGAAAAGATTTAATTAAAGTGAGTAGTGTTCCTTGTGTGGATGAAAAGAAATGATGAGAGGGGACTTCATAAAATGAAATAAAAAAGGGCCTTCCCTTTTGTAGTCACAGGTGGAAACAACAAAGCCTCTCGCAAGTGTTGTTAACAAGTACACAATGTAAGATGACACATAAATTACACTAATGTTAAATTGACCTTTGGTGGATTGTTAGGGGCTGATTAATTAAGTATGCATGCAGTAAATAATGTGCACACTCGAGACACAGACACATTAAAAAAAATAGGCACACAATGTTGGAGGCAATATTATTATTAAATCATAGGTTGTGCCTTTCGTGGATCGCAGGATGGTGAGTTTGGATATGTTGAAACATTAAGATGTTAAATATTTCCAACATTTAGAACCTCAGACAGCACAGAAAAAAAGAGTATAAAGAAAAAAAAAGATTAATGTAATTTGGTTTTGTATCATGAGGTTTTTTGAAACCTCAACACAAACCTGGGTCTTTAAAGTTTGGCTCTGAACTACTTTCAATCAGACTAATCAATTAATCTATAACTCACTTTGAGCGCCCCCTACTGAGCTCTGAAAATGGCAACACTGTTTCATGACACCTCACCCGCTTTTCCATCAACCCAACAGGGGTCTCAAACCTTTTTTGCAACCCAGACTGAATGACCTTCAGATAAAAACAATACAAATCAATATCAGAATAGAGTTTGTATTTTACTAATTTTCATTAGTTTACGGGTTTCAAAAAATTAGACTCAAGCGACTCAACAAGACGTGTCAAGAGTCACAAGCTAATGTTATGTTTGTGTAATGTAATGCCATCTGTGCGGCCTAGTGACAAATGCCTCATAGAGACCACTTTGTAAGGAGTTAGTACAGGATTTCGGACAGTCGTGGATTTCTTTGCTGCAACTAAAGAATTACATGACAAAATAGAAAAACGGGATGAGAGCCAATTCCCAAATTGAGCACTTGGTAGATCCAATAGCAAAGACTGGAAACTCTTTACACAAGAATGAGACAACACACTGTAAATTGCAATATACATAGACTGTACCCTCAAACCACTTGTTTCCCAGTGTAGTAATGCTCATGCAGTGCTTTCGCAGTCACACCCATCATCACTTTAACCCTTTTTTTGAGGGCCCTTTATTCACCTTGACCCAGATTAAACAAAAGGGATACCACAAACACATTTGTTTTCGGCCACCGGGTCACCTTGACCCAGAGATAAGAGAAGTGTTATTATTTTTCTCTATGCAACAATGTATAGGGCAGTACTGTTTTTTACTTCTCCAATCAGAGAATTTCTGCTACATAAGACTGATTCAGGTCTGTGTAGAAGTCAGGTTCAAATTTAATATTTGCTTTTTTCTTTTGAGGAAAAATATTCAACATTTGACGAAATTGGTCTAAAAGTATGTCATCAAAATATATATATATATTTTTAAACATCTCTAAAGTTTGGGCTTAAGGACACATTAGAACTGGAGACAGTAACAGTTCTAGGAGCTCCCTGATAATAAAGTCGGGCGCACCATTCCTTTCTTGCACTTAACATTAGCGAGCCCTCTTCCCCGCCCCGGTCTCTCCAGCGAGCACGCCATGTAAATCAATCTTAGTTATATTGCTCTAAACTTTTATGCAATATACGCTGAGCTTTCATTGCTTCCATAATGCACATTTACATACCTGCTGGATGAGGATGCAGAGAGGGAGGCATGTGACACGCGCCCCATTCTCACTCACACACTCCCGGATAGAATCTATCGTGCATGTCTCCGTGCCAAGTCTTTTTTTTGTCAAGATAATACAATTCCCTTTTTTTTCTTATTTCCTTACAATACATCTTTCAGTTCTGCCTTTTGCGTGCATGAAATTCATTTTCTAATGGAAATATTTGTTTTGTAAATCAAATATGTATTATGCACAGAATGCAAAGCACAAATTAAATTATGTTAATGAAATGAAAGAGATATGAAATGCATATTTCATGGACAAAACATAACCCTGCCGAACAGCCATTTCTTGATAAAATCTTTAAACACACAATCTCATTCGGAGAAAGACATATTGCTGTGGCAGATAGCGCCTCATTAAAATGGTCTCCTTTAATATCAGTGCTTAGTATATATGGGATTGTAAATAACCACTGGGGAAGAAGAACCAATAATGAAATACTGTCTTTAATAGCTTGCCATTGATGTCAGCATAAAAAGTCGACTAGAGGAATATTGGAAATTGGGTGTGCGCACACATACAGTCAAAAGCTGTAAATGATTGCATATTTAAATGGAGCTGACTAAGGAAAAGATGATATAGATATCAGTAATAGGCAGAAAATTATGCTGACCTTACATAATTCCACAAAAAAGCACAGACTGTTTTAAATTTTATATTGGTAACACTTAATGAATAATAGATTCTGTAGATGCTGTTGTTGTGCAGTCCATAATGTTAATAAAAGCCTAAGAATAGGGGGCCTGCTCTGCTCGGCCGACTAGCAAATGAACTAGACTGGCTTTTCAGCAGAAATAAATACAGCAATAAATACAAAAGAAGGGGGTGTGGGCTTGGAAGAAAGGGAGAGGAAACGGGAATGATTGAGGGGATAATGAAAGAGAGAAAAGATACAAGAACAGATAGAGGAAGGAAGCTGTAAAAGGATGGAAAATGCAGACACAAGAAGAAGTTTTGTGTATTTCTATCTAATCTAAATAGGTGTTTCCACAGTTATTGCTGTTCAAATTAATTATTTTATTAGAGATTAGGTCAAAACATTTATTCCAACTTTAGGAGAAACGTGTTCTATGTGTGTGTGTAACATTTGAAAGGACATATTTAGGTTAGTTTTATGACAAATTTCAACATTATCAACTTCTGTGTGCGTTCTTCAGCAAAGTGCAGCAAATCGATTAGGTGTTTCGGGCTTTGGGTCACCTTGACCCTGCGATAACACGAAGGTTAACTTCTTCTTTTTACCAAATCCCATTTAAGTACCCATTAACATTGGAAAGAGAACAATAAAATGTTTGAAATCATAAATTTTGCCAAGTATAAATAGCATCAATATAACCATATCTAGAAGTGATAATATTTATCACCTCTATATGTCAACAAACAACTTTAATATGCAATAATAATTCACTTTGGTACCAACCAATTAGCTTTTAGCCACTAAAATACGGTTATACGGTTAACAATTTATTTCTCTTTCCCATCGAAATTGAAGGACTTCAAATTAAGTTGTGGCTGCTTTTTAAGTTAAACATGTATACCATTTTTTCCCAGTATTGTAGAGCAAGACATTTAGAAAACAGTATAGATAAAAGTAGAAACAAGCTCATGCATAGGGCGGCAACAATTGAACATCATTGCTTTACATTATTTCCCAAACAACTAAAACCACATGGAGGACGGATACAAGGGCCGTCCGCACACATGTACACACACATGCGCACACACACAGACACACACACACTTGTTTTAATCTGTGTTGAAACAAGGGCATGCCTGGCTATTTCTAAACACCTTTCAATGTCACTCAAGTGCTTTGTCTAGTAAAAAATAATCAGATTAACACTTTTTAATTGTGTTTTAGATAATTGTCATTCTATTCCTCTCTTCCCCCCACAAAGGGGGGAGGGGTGGGGGGGCATATGCTACACACACACACACACACAAACATAGGACAGAAGGGGTGAGACGTGGGGGAGGCGAGACAGACAGAGAAGGAGAGACAGACCGAGGGGTAGGATATAGCAAAAGATTGATCATATTGACAATTGATGAGGTTTGCAGTTTCATGGATTTTGGGTTTAAGGGATTGTGTTGATGGTTTGTGACCTTCAGAACAAACTGGTGTACTGCCCGTGCAGAACAATGTAAGAATCAACAGATCTTAGACCGGACAAAATTAAGAAAACCTGGTATATGTTGCATATATATCAACTTTATATCAACTCCAAACTGGGAGTCAGTTAAGACCATCTGTTGAAGTTTGTCGAATGCTTGTTCAAATATATTTACTATAGGAAAAAAAATAGGTTGTACAAATGACTCGATCAAGGTCGATAGATAAGTCAAGTAATGCATGATTGTATTTCAAATTGTAAGTTTATTACACTGTGAGAATAAAAAAAATTATACAATTAATTGAAAATAACTAGGAAAGGCTAGAATTTAATATAGTAGACTGGTATTACCCATGTTCCACAGTTGATTACAAATGAACAAAAATAACATACTGGGTCCCTGTTTAATGGATGAGATTCGAGACTCATAGTGCACCGAACCCATTCCCAAGATAGGTTTAAGAATCGGTTGAACATTCCACAAGTCTCTCAAAGAAGACCTTTAACAGGTATCTTTAAAAAATTCTAAACTACCTCAGGACGCTACTTTTTGTACAGGGGGGAATGCAGCAAGACAGGAAATTGGTGAATTTGGTTCTTACTTGTTTATGTCAGCCCTAGCTGTCGACCCTGAGAATTAAATCTTCCCTTCGTAGGACATATCGCAATGAAAGGTTTCAGGTACAAAAAATAGATCTGAAGGTTCCTGGCCAAGACAATTCAACATTAATAAAAAAAAAAGGGAAGTTGACCCATGTGAAAAAACACAAGCATCATTAACAAGACCATGACTTGGAAATACACATTTGTGAACCTGGGCTTGTTATTCCAGTGAGGGTCAAGAAGAGGATGAACTATGACTCCCTGCAGCGTCTCTATCTGCCTGGTGAGACGAGGTCATGTCAGGAGGGAGTAAGGTCTGCCGTAGAGCAAGATGATTCTTGACAGTGGGTCACCGCACACAATCACTTCCTCTCAACCTCACATTACACACTTAATTTATCTAACCTGAGCAACACACTGATACCACCGATGCCTCAGAGGTGCCTTCTTCCATATGTCCTTATCCACCGTTCCGCTTTAGTTACTACTTACTTTACTTAGTAAAAAACAAATAAATAAATAAAATGTGGCATGGAGTGGCTTCAGAAGAAAAGTGCATCTACCTATGAGTGGTGAAATATTAATTCCTAAAATAGTGGTCGTCCCAAAGAGAATAGAATTTAATAATTTAAGGGGATTACTTTCTATTATCTACCATTATTATAAAAACATCGTAGCCACCGGCTAAAATTGTACCAAAGTAACTTGACTTTCCTAACCTCTAATTGTTTACCTGGCTCAGTATGTAGAACAAGAACAAAACAAATCTGTCAAGCCCTGTGATGAGCCATTTAACCAAATAAGACATAAATATGATGGAACATTTTATTGAAAAAAACATGAAAGTTAAACCTTGAACGTTCCAATATAAACATATAAAAAAATAATAAAAGGTGTAAAAAAAATGAATATCTAAAATATGAGCTAAAAATGCACTTAAATTATTTTGAGGGGCAAGAAATATTCACAAAAAGGTAACAAAAGAAAAAAAAGTGAGGACTTCAGAAATGTTAATACAATAATAAATACTATGCTCCCAACTTTTTCTATTAAGCATTTAAACGAATCAAAATACAGAGAAAATAAAATCCCCCACCCCTGTGAAAAAACGTTTTAATAAACATGGAAATTCCTCCTCTTTTACCACATTTGGGGGAATGAAAAAGAAAGAGGAAATAAATACAATGATGAAAATAATTTGTATACATACAGTATGTGTACACATATTATTCTTTACATAAATATTTTGTATTGAAATGAAAGAATATAGATTTTGATCAAAAATAAAAATAAAAAAAATTTAAAGAGTGAAAAATAAAAGTAAAATAATATTTCTTTTTTACAACTGTAAAAAACCTTAACTCTTGATGTTAAAGGTTCAGCTCTTTGACGTACTGCACATTAGAGGAGCAGGTTTAATCAAATTTCTCCAAACCATCAGCATAGAAAGAAGTTATCGGATCCAATTCTAACACAACGGTGGCTCGTCTGACTTCCACTGACTGCCCAGCCCTTTTAGCAACTATGCTGATGCAGGCACTTGTAGCAGAAAGCATTGCAAAAATCTATCAAAGTAGATGAACTCAGCAGTCAGAATAAAAAGTGTTCACATATCTGTGATCTGTGCTCCCTCTTAAAACAAGCCATTGTCTCGCTCCCCTCTCTCCTCTGTCCCCACAATGACTACAGGGAACTTGGTAAATGTAGACAAAGGCCATATTGTGATGAGTTGACGCATCACTTCTGAGTGAAGGACAAGATAGACAGGAACAATGGCACAAAGGATCCCATTTCCAGAAAGCTTAAAAAGCAGAAGAAGGAAAGTTCTGGAGGGGGGGAGGAAGAAAGAAAAAAAAAGACGTTTAAACCTAAAAATGGGACGCTGCATATTGGCAATTAACACTGTTCTTCCACTTTCCCTCTGAATTTTGGAGGGAAAAAAAACAATTGAAAGAAGGATACCAAGAGTAAATTTGGTGGTGGAGAGAGGTGACCTTGTTAGGTAATTAACATCTTATTCCGAGTTTAATTAGACAAACTAAATCAATTCAACCTAAGTCTGAAAAGAGGGCGCCAGCAAACATAGAGAAGGGAGAGGGAGGGTAGACTCTGTTTTAATTGTATGAAAGCATTAAAAATGCACCTGTTCGCAGGCAAATTGCCTCACTCATGGAAATCCAGAGGGAGACACATCCCCCATTCAAAATAGCATCAAGTTGTTAAGATAGCTATTTATGTGCTTGGGTACATGCAAGATGAAAACAGCAGAGGGGGGAAATCCAAATTGTGTTTCTTGTTGTTTTCAGTCCCTCTTGTTCTGGATTCTAAACAATGTCTGGGAAACTTTTTTAGATTGAGCTCGCCGTGTCTCTGTTGGCTCTTCCTCGCCAGCCAAACCCTGTCTTAACCCCCTTTGGTGTGCAGCAAACAGACTCAACCTCCCCGCAATCATTTCCTTGATGTTTTCATCCTCTTTTTTTTCCTCCCCCTTTCCCCTCTTTCCTTGAATCCCTGAGCCATTACTTTATTTGCATCTGGGCCAAAAATAAAATGCAAAGTTTCTCGTCAGGATGTGCTTGAATGACAGGCCACTGACGGGAGTCGGCATATGAATCATGGATTCATCAGATCTTTAATTGAGATTGGGTGCAGAGGTCATGAAGTTAAAGTAGTGGGGAAGCGCCGACCTCATAATCATGATTGATAGCACGACAGTAGACGCCGCTGTGTGTGTGTGTCTGTGTGTGTGTGTCTGCACCTAGTTACAATGACTTCTGTATCTGCGTTGATGGTTGTCTGTTATTTTGTGTTGCTAGAAGCTTTATAAAAAAATATTGGTTATGAATTGCGCGTGTATCTTTTCAATCACCCCATATAACTGCAAGCGTTGGGCCTGTCTTGGTCTATAGAAGACAGGACCTGTATCGTGAATCCTGATGGGAAATTCCTAAAATCACCTACTAATGGTTTACTACGCATTTAAGAAACAGCTGTTCGTACCATCAGCCTGAAGTCAATAATTACCCTATTTCCACCAACTTGTCTAAGTCTACTACTCGACTGGACTAAACTTGACTCTACCCTGTTTACGGATGCATTTCCACTAGCACGGTACGTCAAAGCAGATTCAGTACCCACTCCGCTCTGGTTCCAAGCAAGCCGAGCCAGCCTCAAAAAAAAACGCCATTGTTAAAAAAAACATTGCGAGAAGGAGTGTGGTACGTCGATCCGAAAAAACGAGAGACTCAGATCCTCCTCTTTCATTAACCTAACCATCCCACCTACTCATATGGCCACCATGGGATCTAGAGCCGCTGTGCCCTCGCCTTAGGAACTCTCTACCACCCGACATATGACTCATTTACTTACTTACTTATTTATATTTACAAACTGACTGTTATATTTTCCAATATTTTGCAGTTCCCTTTGATCCCTGTCTTATCTCTGGGTCAAGTTGAGCCGGAGGCCTGAAAATAACAAATAGGTTTGAGGTATCCCTTGTTTTGGGCCAAGTTGACCTAGAGATAACATAAGGGTTAAGGAAACTCGTAAACTTCTCTTAACTTAAACTCTTCTTTTCAAACTATTAAATGTTCACTGTTGTTTTAAGACTGTCTGTATGGTATCCCTGTGTGTTCTAAAGGCAACTTTATAAATACAATGAATTAGTATTAGTATTTCAAAAAGAGGATCTGACAGAATCAGAAGCAAGGATCAAATTGGTTCCTTTTTCATATTGTTGTAAAATATAGTGTTTGCAGTAACTCTTTCTTATTTAAATAAACAACCTGGAAAACAATTGATAAAAACAGCTTCTCCATAAAACATTTTTTTGATGATCATTTATTAGATGACATTTGTAGGTTTTTGTCATTTTATTCATCTTTAAAAATAAAGAACGATAAACTCAATTCTTCCTCTTTTGACTACCCGTGATAGTAGAATGCTGATATGGAGAAAACAAACATATTCTCATCGTGTCTCCATTACTCTATCTGTTATCAGGGAGCAGACGGCAGCTTGATTCCGCAGGATAACGAGAAAGGAACCTGTTTTTCATGCCACGGAATACAGATAAGGACAAATACAGTAGCTAGACAAACAAACAACAGATGCAGAGAGTGCATTGTATATACGCGGGGAAAACAAGCAGTCGCAGAAGTGGTGAGACCTGCTGGTGTTCGAGGTCCGCTGCTGCTATGCTGCTCATCATCGAACCACATGCTGCCGGTACTGAACATGCACTCTCGCAACTGGACTCAGCCACAAGTGACGCTCTCTTCACAAAAGTCTCATCACCAGAACTTTCTCAGTTAAGCCATATTTTTCTAATTTCCCCCCCAAAATAAGGACAGGCACAAAGCCATGGCAGAAGGAATAAAGAGCGAAATAGAGACGGAGCCAAACGCTGGATAGAACAAAACCACTCCACCTTGCAAAGAGTCCGACTCCGGTTCGCGGCTCTTCATCCGGCTGCAATTATATGGCCTAATTAGAGTTTCACAATTTTCTTGTTTGAAGTATAAAGAAATGACAATGAAAGACCATGTGGAAAGCGCTAATGCCCGGAGTAACGGCGTAAAAAATCCAAGGCCTTAATCCCACATACCATGTGCCCTCCATGATAACACAAGAAAGACCAGTTTAAGAAGACTACAATATGTCATCCTTTTCTGCATCTCTTTATCTCAAGTAAACCCTTCACTCATTCTGAAAATAACAAATTCTATAATCTATTCGCTAGTTTGGATAGATCATTTAGTTGTTCTGTGTATATGTAAATAGTAAACATAGAGCTATTCATTGTCAGGCTCCTCCTTACATCAGTGATCTGATCCAGCCTTACACCCCAGCTCGGGCTCTGAGGTCTGTGGATCAGAATCTACTGATGGTTCCACGCACACGGTTCAGGACCAGAGGAGAGAAATCCTTCCAGGCTGTTGCTCCTAAGCTTTGGAATGATCTCCCTCTCTCTTTGCGCTTGATGGAGTCTACTGACTCCTTTAAGAAACATGTTAAGACGTTTTTTTTTTGTTCAGGCTTTTCCTTGATTTTCTGGAACTCCTGTTGTGTTATCAGTTTTATCTTTAGCCTTTAAAGTATATACTTTATTGAATATTGTTTTGATTGTTTAAGGACTTTGTGACCCTGGTCTGGAAAAGCGCTATACAAATAAAAATGATTTACTTACTTACTTACTTACATAGAGGTAGAGAAAGGAGGGACAAATTCAGGATGTGTGGCCAACTGTTTTATTTAATGGCCAACTGACTCAACTTTCCTGACTTATTCACATGTTTCCAATGTTGAAGTTTTTCTCTCCAATATGCAGTAAGTCACTCATCATGATTATGTTTTGAAGTTATTGCTTTATAAAGTTCTCCCTCGTCTGAAATCTTGGCAAACAAGAGCTTACGAGAGCAGAGCCCATTATGATAATGGTCTTCAATCCTTTTCCAGCCAGCTGTCATCACGCCCCACTTTGTTTATATAACAAGTCCCTCGGAGGTGGAGACTCCTGGGATTGTCGACGCGCAGTAACAAACCTGATGGTGGGCAAATCACAGCAGAGTGGGTGTAGTCATGGTAAACAAGATTGAATCTCCAGAAAAAGGAAGCGTTTTCAGTTGGTGAGGCTTAAGCACATTTTATAATTGTTTTTACAAAGCCTGAATCCTTTATTTCGTTACCTTCTCAAGAGCAGAGTAACGGTTTCATGGCCGGTCCTATTGACCTTAGTCCAGAAGACAGGTGCACATCTAGTCAGAAAGCATCAAGAACTTTGCATTGAGTGTCTTTGCAAGATAATTCAGACCTACTAGATCAACAGTTCTCACCCCCCAAACTCATCTACCTTGGCGGGGTATTGGGTCTTACTCGAAGTGGTGCATTGACTGCAGACATCTGCCACAACAGCCTTTTAAGAAAGAAGATGATACTGGTAGTACAATTCATTAATGGCATTCAACAGTGCATTGGACAAACTTGGATTGCGCTATATTGTTGCTAACAAGTGCCGTACAATCCTGGTTCCAATCAGGGTTAGTCAACCTTGGATAGCTTTGAGTTACTGAGGGTAAGTTAACAATTCTTCAAGTCCAATTCTAGTAAGCAACAAGGGTCCTATTCTTAGAAAAGCGAGTGATGACTTTGTGTCTTATTACCTCCGCCAAATAGGTTATGTCGTCGTTAGCATTTGTCTGTCGAACTAACAAACGAATTGCGGTACTTTCAATGTTTATAATGACACAAGGAAAAAACATAACAATTTGGTGATGTTCCAAATCCATGAGTCACATTCTAGTGTACCCAGCTGTCCCATCGAGCTTATTGCCATCAACAATATTTTAAGAACTGAAAAGAAAAAGACTGAATACATTTAGTGGGGTTTTTTTGGGACAATGTCTCTGTTATATCAAGCAATCTGCTTGACTTGGTAGCCGATATTGTTCATTGCGGTAGAAGCAGAATCAAATCCAAATATTTGGCAGAATTTATAGGGGCTTCTGTGACAACCTGGACGACCTTCAATGAATAAGCACAGGCACATCGCTTGTTCACAGTCGCTGATTGTCTGCTTCACTTTTGCATTTTAACGTTTTCCATTAGAGAGGATTCATTCACCACCATGAAAGGCCAGAGAGAAATCTATTCACGATGATATAATTTCAAGAGCTGATAGAATGTGTCCAAAAAAAAATGATGTGGAATAGCTTAGGCCAGGCCTTTTCATATATATTTTTTTATTTTACTGTTCCCAAGGTTAAGGTTATAATTTAAGGAAACTTTGGAAGTTGGCCTTATTTAAATGAAAAGGAACAAATATGAGTATGAGTTTTTATAAGGACAGTTCAGATCAAATATTGTATACAAGATGGATGTAAGTTACACATGCTGCATATAACTTTGGTCCTTCAAAATGAGATATTCTCAAAATAAAAAGTTTTTTCTTTTAATGATCGAACATACTTCACTTTCACTTTCAAAAGAAAAAAAAACACAAACAAAAACAACAACATTCTTATATAGGAGAAGGGCTGTTACAATAATTAAAATACTTAAGAGTTTCATTTCAAGGATGAATTTCACATTCAAGTTCAAGAGGCTGAAAAGTAACAAGCTTATGCAATTCTAAATACTCACTTACTTCATTCATAATACCTTTTTTGAAGGTTGATCAAACTAAACTAAATTAAATTACTTGTGCATTTATTGCAGTCATAGTATTGCTTTAAGATACTATAATTATTGGTGTCAAAGAAGACAAAGAAGTCGATGCCCAACGATGCCATTTTTGAGTAAATCTTCAATTCTGTTGTGAAATTGTTCATAAGTTGTAATAATTATCCGCATAGAGCAGGGGTGGGGCGTTACATTTCCTCAGGGGCCATATTATTTACTATGACTGTTGCTAGGGGCCATCAACCCAAAAACTTAAAAAAAAACTTTTAAAAAATAAAAATAAAAGATCTACATAAATCAAACCTAAATATGCCAATAAAATATTTTTAAATATTTTGTAAAAAAAAAAGAATTTGATACAAAACAGCTTTTTTTCCTAAGTATGATCTCAATATTTACTCAAATTATTAAAGGGGCAGGAAATATTCACAAAAAGGTCAAAGAAAGTTGTGTTTTAAAGTTAATGTAACAACTGATACAAGATAAAATACTTTCTACACGCTGAACCTGATAGAGCCATATAAATACAGTCAAAGGGTCGCACGTGGACCCCGGGCAGCACTTTACCAATTCTGGCCTAAAAGGTTCTATTGCTACTCAATGATTCTTCAGTGACTACTTTAAAACTGTATAAACCTTTCCAGCTCATGATTTATTTGAGTGAGTGCTTCTTACTCAACTAATCTCCAGACTCCAAATCGAATTTGAAGTTACTAAATGTTGAGTGAGTTGTGACTTGATCACAGCAAATATGTTCCTGCTATAGAAAGCCAAAGTTACCCAGCATGCTTTCAGGTAAAAGTAGAGTAGAAGCTTCACCCATTCATCGTGAAGAGGCTAGTTTGGATTAAATAGTTATTTATCTTTATATGATGTATCTCTTATATTGGATAGCAGTCAATGTAGCTTGCTATTGTTTTTGAATAATTCTAGTCCATGAGAGGGTTTGGGTTGTAATGTCTGAACAGATTATCACAAAAATCACTCTCCACCATTACATCACACTGCTGGCTAACATCACACTGAGTGTCTTGATCCTGTAACAATAGAAGGCTGCGGAGCACCTGAGCTCTGTGGTCAATAAAACCCACAGTGGACGCTGTGATGGGGAGGCTGGCATGGCTGTGGCTATAATGAACTCTTCAGGACCTGGATGTAGTGCATGTCTACGTGTGCACGCACGTCTGTGTGTGTCTCTGACATGGGGGGGGGGAGTGTGTGCATAAAGTAGCATTTATCCTTGCAAAAGCGTAGAAACTTGCGGATTTACAGTTGTGCCTCTCTGGTGCGTGCACGTGAGTGTGCGAGCGTGATTGAGCCCAGTAGCTCATCAGTGTCAGGGCTGAAAAGGTTGTGGGATGAATGAGAGCAGAGAATCAAAGGCAGATTACACGTCTGACCATGTATCATCCTCGATATATTGAACGCAGCCTTTGTGGAGATGGGGGCCGCTTATAAAAAGTGGCATTGTGCGGCGACTGAAAGAGCGTGTGGGCTCAACTCCATGACTAATCTGTCCCCCCGCATTATTTTATTCAATCTTCCCCCGACTTTATGTCTTCGACATTTTTGCTACACTCAGTAACTTTGACTTGAATGGACAATTTTTAAAGATTTTTAAAAGGCATTTGCTCCGGCCGTATGCGGAGGGAACAAAAAAAAGGGAGTCTCTTTGTTTCAGTGCATAATATATGATTAAAAATGGTCTGCCGACTAATTTTTTCAGGCAGAGTAGTCCTGAGCAAATTCTTTTTAGGCTCATTATTGGAAAGTGTTGGATTTCTAAAGCGAAACATTTGATAATGCATAAAGGATTCCCTCTCCTCTTTCTTGCTTTCATAACCCACTTCACCTCACGAACTTGAGACAAAAGACATATAAAAACACACACTTGCCGGCACGCAGGCTCAAGAACACACATCGACTGGTGTCAAATGGTGTGCTAAACTCAAAAGTGCCCTCGACAAAGAAGTAAATGTCACACGTTCACGGCAGACCTGGACCCCAATTATTTGCTGAGCTACAGTATTCTTGTAGATGTTCCTAATTATATGAATGTAGTTTTTTCTTAATATGTGAAAACTTGAGAATCGTCCTCCAACAATCACTATCCTCTACACAGAGAGGTGGACAGGCTTGCATAGTTTCATAGGTTTCAAACCAATATGCTGCCTAGCACTTCCTAAACAGATAAATTCCTCGGTGTTAAAGTGAAATATATGATTTAAAACTGATATTTTAGATAATTAATGATGAAAAAACACAGCTACTATTTTTCTATTGGCTGATGAACATTCATGAAGCAGTATCATATTTATAGTAGTGATGGTCTGATGAAGCTTCATGAAACAGTGTCATTATTTTCAGAGTCCACTAGATGGCGATCTCGTGGTTTTGAACAGTTGTTCTAATGAAACATAACCTCATTCTTAAACTGATGGCGCCATATTCTGACCTATAAACAACATGACACTGCTTCATGAAGCTTCATCAGACCATCACTAATTTATAGTGACCAGGCTTTATTTTAAAAATGGTGAGTTTTTATTAGAACAACTGTGAAAAGCAATTATTTTACCAAGCAGAGAGGGCCATCTAGTGGGCCATAAATATAAGGGCAACGCTTCATGAGCCTTCATCAGTTCATCAGTTGTTATCTTCAAAATGAATTCATGCTTTATTTTTTTTTAAGAAAATATGATGTATATCAAGTACTGTAATTAGATTTCTAAATAATAAATGAACAGAATACAACATTATTACTAGTACATCAGTACTATATAGTACTCTATAATGTTTTAAATAGAAAAAAAAAACATTATTTTAATACAGTATATAGGCAAGTCAACAGAAACCAAAGCACAATTATGAGTCTTGAGACAAAGTAAGACAACACAAAATTATATGAATAAATGAAATAAATAGTACACACCAAGCCTAGACCAGTTTGGTTGGGTCTTGAGTAGTTTTTAGTCATTTTTTCAGGTTTTATTAGTGTCATCCACATAAACTCTCTTTAGTCCAGTTGTGTTTTAGTCGTGTTGGCTTGAGCAAATAGTCTAGAGAAGAGATTCCCAACCTGTAGGCCGCAGCCCCCTGGTGGGCCGTGAAAGTATTGCAAGTGGGCCGCAAAATCCTTTTTTTTTCCGGCAGGGTGGATGTAATTATATGAAAATAAAAAATACGTATATTAATATTTTGAATGTCAAAACTCATTAAGTTTAAAGGATATTAAACTTTTTTTAATGTTATTTTCATTATACTGTTTTTCCTTCGAGTATAATACTATATAATAATATTGGCCGGACCACTTTGCAGCGGACCGCATTGCACTAGACCTGTTTACGTTTGACGTTGATAGCAGAAACCGTGGAGCTTCCGATATGTGTCTCCTTTATTGATTTCAGTCCTCTATATTCAATCCTCAATAATAAAGTGCTCTGAAAACGCATTATGATGCCTTCGTATTTAAGGGGTTGGAGATGGGCCGCAAAGGTTTTGGAGACTTAAAGGTTGGAAAAGGTTGAATGCCTTGAAATGTCTTTTTCATTTGTTTATTCATTAGTTAACATTAGTTTAATTTAGAGAGATATAAATGTAACTTTTAATATATAAAATCAGAAAACTGTTTCATGAAGCTTCATAAGCCAGGAGGTTATGAACACAAGTGCTAATGAATAAAATAAGTAACAGCATTCCCCTGAAATATTTCATTTCGTTGACTGATTATTTCCGGGGAAAAATAAACAATATTTATATAATTCTTTATAGGAGTTTTAGTTTTTTCTGCCAAGATAAACCGCCAACTATCGGCCCTCTATTTTGCCCAGGCTGATTCACTGATTCCCTCTCAGACAAGAACAAGAAAGCAGGGCCAGCAAGGGCAGATGTTACCAGACCCAACTTATTACCACTTCAACTTGCTGGTAAGAATCTTCTGACACAGTTGCAAAAAAAATGAAGAGCAGCAATGAAAGTCAAAGAGGAAGCCAACCTTTCATCCAACTCCAAGGAAATGATTGATTTTCTTATTCAAACTTGCATTCCAAACACCGGTTAGATGATAAACATGGTAAATGACCAACTGTCACCTGCAGAAAAAGGTTCTTCAAAGTAATAAAATACCTAAAGCTTCATTTTTTTTCCTCTTTCAGGCTTCATCTTGATCTCTGTCTCTTTTTACTTTTTGCCTCCGTCAGCCACTCGAGGCAAACAGACAATAAGAAAGGCACACACAAAAACACTTCTCTTTACCTTCAAAAAGCCCAAGGAAAGCAGTCGGCATGAATAAATAGTCTAAGTGCTCATATTTCTATTCCTGCTTACCCAACTGCTAACAAGACCCAGTTCACAGTCAATGAGCTACTTCGGCATTCATGAGGATCACTGACAGTCACTTTGCATTCACCGCCAATCACAAATAGCAAGAAAAAAAAAAAAAAAGCACACACACTCATTTCAACAAACCCCTCCCCACCACACACACACATAAAGAAGTCTGATTACAAGAAGCATTCGATGGTGCTTCAGCATTCCCCAGTGTTTTACCAAAATAAAGCAAGCAGCCGTTGCTTTGAAGCACACAAGAGTGCCCGCAAACAGGAAAACATGATTACCCTCCACCCATTTAGAGGTCATCGGTATTATGGGATTAGGTAAAGTAAGCAATCATCATTTAGGTATTTGATGATGAAACTCTGCTGTTAAATTTATTATAGTGGTGCTCGGGGCAGGAGAGGGTGACAACCACACCTGGCGACATATGGAGTGTGTGTGTGTGTGTTTGTGTGTTACTGTGCGTATGTGGATGATCTCCCCTCACATGTCATCCTGGGCCACACCTGTCGCCAACCGCTCTGCCTCTGTGCATCCTGGTCGGGCACAAACATGTTGGGTCGCAACTTAGTAAAAGATAGTTGTTTTGCCTGAAAGTGATAATTCACTCATTCTTTCTACTCACCCTCATGTCAACTAGGGGTTGGGATTATTTTTCAGAGACCTCAGTTCCCTTCTTTTGGCAGAAATGTAAGGGCATTTTAAGGTAGTGACTGGAGCAGATACTTCCTAGAAGAAAAATGGTTCCGTAAATACTTAATCAAGTCTTGTTGTAGGCTTGTTCTTAGCAGACGCTGCTAAGCTAACATCTAACACAGACTGGAAGTACTTCAGGTAAATATCGCAAGCGCTTCCAGTCTCCTGTCCATTTGGATGTTTTGAAGTCTGTCATTTTTAACAAAGACGACTAAACTCCAGTTATGGACTTGCATTTTTGCCCCTCCAGCTTGTCAATGCAATTTTTATTTTATTATTTTAGAGAATGTATTGTGTTGTGGCTGCAGTAGCAGACATGCAAAACAAGTTTTATTGAATTAGATCTTTTTCTTTTTAATCATGACATGTACGGAATCCGTATAAACTTATTTGATTAAGTCAAGTCAAATTTTTGCTCTGAGTTAGAGAAATAGTTGACTGACTAGGAATCAAACTCATGAGGAGTGACTTAACCTCCCTGGCTTAAAAAAAAACATATGCAGTGACGGAGGCCATTCACCTTGACCATGAGGAACACAAGGGATACCTCAAACACATTTGTTTTCAGGCCTTGGGTTCACCTCGAGATGATAGAAGGGTTAAAAACTTTAGCGATATCTAGTGATGGTCTGATGAAGCCTCATGGAGTAGTGTCTGTATTTTCAAAGCCCACTAGATGTCACTCTCTGCTCTAGAAAGCTATACTATCAAACTGTCACCTACTGATCCATTACTAGCGATATCATCTACCAATGCAATAAAACAAAAAACAGTTTGCCAATGTAGTCACATGAAAGTTTATTTTAGTAAAGTCAATTTTCTGTTTTCTGTTTCAGCGCCGGAGCAGCAGCAGTGAGAAGGCATACAATTGAATCTGATGAAGCTTCATGAAGCTGTCCTTATTTATCTAGTCCACTAGATGGCGATATATATAAATGAACTCTGGTTAATTGATAATAGTAAACTGGATCAAATTGAATCTTAAGTTTTCCTACAAGAAGTAATGTTGTGAACCTCACTGTAATATATAAGAAGTTGAATTCTGAATTTAAAATACATTCAAGCTTCATTGGTATAACCAACCATGAATTAGGCATCAGTGATTATGTTATGTATGTAGGTAGTACTTTAGTATCAGAGCTTGGCAGTATGGTAAAAAAAAAAAAAAAACTGAAAAAAGAACCCCGACTGAGTGTTACTTTTTTATTTCTATTATTAAAACGCAGCATGACTGATGCTAAAGCAGCTGATTTTAATCACCTTTCAATTTAATTATTCACTCTTTCGCTCCCCCCGACGTGATTCTTTCACATGTTGTCTGCAGTCAGAGTCCGTGAGATTTGGTGATGAAGGTGGGAGAAAAAAAAAAAGTTCACACATTCTAGCGTCGTGACAGGAGCATTTAAAATAGTCACTGCTGGGTTTGCAGTTTGCTTCACAGGATTTGATCGTCATTAAACAGTTGTCTGTCTGTGGTGAGGCGGAGTTAGTGGTTTTTCTGAGGTGTGGGCTCGATGCGGGTTTAACAAAGACACCACGTTAAAACATTTTTTTAATCTTTTATTTCCAAATAATACTCTTCATAAATGGACAAGGATTCTCTCTCTGTGCCACCGGGTCGACTGTTAACTTCTACCACTCAAAAACTACAATCCAAGGGTTTGATTTCATTTTAATAAAATGCAAGAATAACACAAACATTGGGAAGAAGATCATTTTATAGTCAATGATAGAGTGCTGAGGTGTTGCCCAAGTTCCCAATAGTACATCAAAAAACCTATGGAGCCACATGTTTTAAAGGGTAAAGGGTAGTTAAAAAAGTTTGTCATTGGAGACCCCGTATATCATAAAAGTGTAACTGCAATGATGTAAACACTTTGATGCGCCGTTTCCAAATTCCAAATGTGACTTAACTCTCTTCCAGTTTCTGTTTTTATATTCCTGGTAAAAACAAGTCTCTCATTGATTCATTGACTCAAAACATATAATTATAGACAAAAATGTTAGTTAAAAACAAAACAAAACAAAAATTCATCCAGAAAAATATTTCCTGAGGGGCAATTTTCTCTAGTGCCCAAAAGTGAAAGAGTCACAGATAATGATGTAAACTAAAAACTCACTTAGCTTAGTGAAAACTCTTCTTATCCAGCCTTATCATAGGCAGCTCTCAAACTGAAAACTGTCTGAGGAACTTGTACTGTTGAAATAAATCCCTTAACCCAAAGGTCACCACCGACTGACTGAGGCCCGATAACAGTCCCTTAGGCATTTCATACTGGGCTTGACAAACCATTAGAAAATAGCAAAAAGGAGAATAAAGTGGCAAAAGTGCGACCTGGGCTACTCAAAGACCAACCATATAAAGATTTTTCCAATAGCTTTCTTTCAATGTTATTACTTTAAGTCTAGTGCTGTGTCTCAAATCGCATACTACTCTTAGTATGCTAGAAGTTAGTATGCATCAGTTTAGTGTACGTACTAACTAGTACGCAAATTCTCCACAGATAGTATACAGATAGTATGTCTCAAATCAAACACTGCTGCTACACACTAACCAGAGATCACATGACAACTTCTTCTTCTACTTCTATTTAACGATGTTTCAACCAGCTGTTTGAACGCTATCGCCGACACCTGCTGGCAGCACATATTGCAACTTTGGAAAAAGAAATAAAGAAAAAATATGAGAATCTAAATAATCGCGAGATATTTACGCTGGTATCAGCAGCGAAGACGTGTTTATCCTCCTACTGCTGCGGAAAATGCACCTGTAAGTATATGAATATATATGCATTTATATATGACGTAACTTCCGTTTAAAACGTCACTAAGATGGCGGCTGTTTAGTGTGTTTAGTGTCCATCGAACCATGCTCAGTTTTGTGGGCATGTTAGTACGCCAATTTAGTGTGCATGGCGCACTAAATTTCGCATACTAAGAATTGAGACGCACTAACGCACTAAAAATACTAACTTTTAGTACGCTAGTATGCGATTTGAGACACAGCATAGTTCTTCTCTACATAGAGCTTGTCAAATATCTGTTTGAGATATGTTTTTACTTTTTAATAGTAGGTTTTTTTATATTTAAAAATAAATAAATATACATAATATAAAAATAATCATTTTTCATTTAAATATTTCAATACAAAACATAAATTACAATTAAATTAATTTAAAGTCTTCCCATTTTATTGAAGCACTCTTGATAACCCCTTTCTTTTTTCTTTAGGCTTGACAGCGCCATACAAAAGTCAAAGTATATAATGTGGCCCCTCCATTAATTGCCCACCCCTCATATAAAACCCTCTTGTTGCATGGAAACCAGTAAAGAGCTCTTGCTGATTCAGCCTTGTCATCAATTCCTCTGCTGTAACCCATCAACAAATACACCGACTTGACAGTTCCAGCCTCGGTAACACACCTCTCAGTTATGACATCACCCTCTCAGATTGGGGCTTGACATAGCAAAAACGTTGAAGGTTGAACACATGGTCCGGGTGATTTATCTTGACTTGAAAGTTTAGAAACATATTTTTCAAGTGTAATACTGTTGCTGTAAGTGCTTCGAGTGTACTTTTCCCAGGGAAAGCAATAAAACATTCTCACCTACATGGACCGTGGCTCCCTCTCTCTCACACACACACACACACACCGACACACACTTACACGTACGCACAACGCCGCTATATCCGTCGGCAGCTTGCGATCGTAGTCAAAGCCCACGAGGAGGTGGAGTGAAAACATGCTGGAAATACCATGAGTTTAAAGTGCTAAAGCGAAGACTAAAACACAGATTTATTCAGCAGAAGCCAAAGACCAAGGGAGAGTTTTAACACATTTACACCAGAGAGCCCTCTGAGGAGAGACGCTCTAGTGGGTGGTTGTGTGAAGACTTATTTCAGCGCCTTAGTATACGTCTGCCCGCGTGTGTGTGTGCGTGTGTGTGCGTGCGTTTATGTGTGTCTGCATACTCCCATCGGTGTGTTCATTTCTCTTATCCGTACACCCACCTTTTTCTTGGTTTCAAGACAATCTCCCAGGATGCCTATTCTACATTAAACAGTGCTTTGAAGACAATTGAGCTGAGACCCGGGCTGATCAAGGCTCCCTTATCCCTCCCAGCACATCTATTATCAAAGCCTTCATAGCATTACCGTCATTATACACTATGTATTATTATTATTATTTTGAAAATGCAGCACTGAGAGCAGGCGAGAGACAGGGGCCCCCGTAAACAAATCTATTATTGGTGATGAATTGCATAATAACACTGGCATAATGCCGTTCTCTCGCAAAACTGGCGAAGGTGCTGAACTGTAAAAAGTACCCCGTCGGTAAAATTTGAATAAACAATGTGCGAGAGAGTGGGAGAGACAAAGACGGAGTGGTCGTTAGATGATTTTTTTTTTTTTCGTCTTTTTTTTTTAAACTTGAGAGCTGCTCACTGAGTGGATACTTGCTCTATCGACCATCTCTTACACGTCAAATCCACATGATTATTCAATTGAAAGGTAGATAAGTAAGTTAAAAAAAATGTTTTGTTCAATATCTGAGGATAGATAGCATCGTTTGATTACTTACCATTAATAGTAGTATTTTTTTTTTTTTCTCACAAACACCAGCCCTGTGTCCCTCCTCCTCCTCCCCTCGCACCAAAGAGGGGGCACATGGTTTAGCTTTGCTAATTTGAATATATTTTTGGGTCAATTGTGCGCTCATAAGAGCCTCCTTCCACGCCTACCCTTTGCTGAACAATTTAAATTTTTAATATTCTATTTAATCTATATGGGCCACCGCTGAGGCGGTCCAACAATGCTGAGAAGGGGGGAGAAAAAAAAAATCCATCTTGAGTGTTTAATTTTGTCAAGAGAGGATGAGGCTATCTTTCTTCAAAAATTCCATCACCCCTTATCCTGCCCTTTCATCACCCCACTCCCTCATTTTATCCATCTTAAAACCATTTCACCTTAAGAAATAATCAATAAAAACAATTATGAGATCCTCGCATCGCACCTTTGCGTCCTCTTTTCTCCATCTTTTGTTTTATACTCTCCTCACTTTCTCCTCACCTCTTTTAATTCTCCTGTATCCTTTCTCCTTGGTGATTCACTGGGCATAATATTTAATTATACTCTATAATTTATGCAGGTTATCAAACTTGGGGCGCATCATTTTATGTACATTGTGTAAATTGCCTTTTTTTTCCTCCCTTTCGTCTTTCATCATTTTTTTTGTCTTTTTCTGTGCTTTTTTTTTCCCCCTGCTGTAAATTGACAAGGGTGAAATCTTGGCGGACAAAGATATTGGAGCTCAGAGGAAATGTATAAAATGAATAAACAGACTGGATCTCTTCTTCAAGGCCTAAATGAGATTGGCAAAAATAATTTCCATTGGACCCATTCATCAAGGTGACCAGCCTGTTTCTGTGTGTCAGTTTGTGTGTGTGTGTGTGTGTGTAGGGCAGTGTACATGTTAAATCATTCTTAAATACACGTGCTTACTGCTGCTTGTGTATCATGTGAATTTCTCTAAGGAGATGAATAAAATATCTATCTATCTATCTATCTATCTATCTATCTATCTATCTATCTATCTATCTATCTATCTATCTATCTATCTATCTATCTATCTATCTATCTATCTATCTATCTATCTATCTATCTATCTATCTATCTATCTATCTATCTATCTATCTATCAAGCTTATATACATACATTTCCTACCTCTGGACACTGTAAATGTACTTTAAGGGCCACATTATATACAGTGAGTATTCTGAGGGGCCACCAAACCAAATAATGTGGAAAAAATGCATTTCATATTTAATATTACACATGTATATCTTAAGGACGCAAAAATATCCCATCACTTCATAAAAAATTCCATTTATTTATTATTTATTTAATATTGTTAGTTTACTTCATTATATAAAAAAATATATAATAATAAAAAACCATATCAATATAATATATTAACCACTTGAAGAAACATGACAGAAAGACAAGATTAAGTACTAAAAACAAATGACAAGTTTGACAAGACAAAGCAGAATTAAAGAAATTAAACAATAAGCAAAAAGTGTTTATACAGAGTATTGTATATTTGGACTGACTTTATAAGGGCAACATTAAAACAGTCAAAATATGCTCCTGTAGCCTCTTGTTCGCTGAGATTTCAGAGGGGAAAGAAGTTAGTAATAACTTTAAAACATGGTCATGATGAAGACTTTTAAACATGTGAGTACATTGGTCGCCCTTTAAGCGTATGTTTGTTTTAGAATTTAACTTATTTAGAATTTATTTTAATTTATTTGGTCATCATTTTTAGATAGAATTATTGTTATTAATATGTCAACTTGTCATGACAAGGGTTCTTTAATGTTTGCACTTTGATAAGGTGCACTCACTGTGTGTGTGTGTGTGTGTGTGTGTGTGTGTGTGTGTGTGTGTGTGTGTGTGTGTGTGTGTGTGTGTGTGTGTGTGTGTGTGTGTGTGTGTGTGTGTGTGTGTGTGTGTGTGTGTGTGTGTGTGTGTGTGTGTGTGTGTGTGTGTGTGTGTGTGTGTGTGTGTGTGTGTGCAAGTGTGTTTCACTGTCGCCCGCTGATTTACCTGTGCTAAAATGAAAAAAGGAAATTCTTCAAGATCAGCCAATTCTAACACTATTACACCAAAAGCTAATATCCAGTATATTTTAATAGAAATATGTCCCTATATCCATTATCCGAGCCGAACGTCGTCATTGAGCGCTAATGTCCAACGGACTGCACACTCTTGTGTGACCTTTATTGATTTATCAGTCAATGACAAATTTGAGCCATTCTGTTCTGGTGTTAATCGTCGGACCCTGGCAGCGTGCCTGCATCCACTGCAGCTGTTACCTCACAGAAATAGCCCCATTAATGAGATATATGGGCTGATCTTCACTCTTAAAATCTTTTCTGAAATCCTTCCAGAGCTTTTGCTCCTTCGACTCAACCTGATAAAGCATGTTGTGGATTTCATTGGTTAGATGGTCTATGTTGTCTTATCTTACCGGTGAAAAAAAAGAATAATAAAGTAGGTGTTTTAAGTGAAATGAACGCTTTCTGTCATTATAGGTTAAGAGGGACAATAATGTGGGACATTAACAGTGGAGCTGGAGCAAGCTTCTTGTTATTACACTCTTGACTGAAGATAATGAACTCAAGAGTACGATTCATCAACATGAAAGAGTGTGATGTTCAGATCTTCAGTGTAGAGCCACTGCTTTTTAATATACAAAAACCATCATTTGAACACCTTCATATGCACGTGATGCAGGAACTATCAAGCACACGGCAGACAAAGGACCAGATGGAGAAATTACTTATGGATAATTAAGTCAGTGTTGGGTGAAGTGGATGTGTGTGAATCAGTGACGAAAACTTGTCACCCACTAATAAATAACCCTTCCTTGATTCGAGTCCATGAGTTTGTAGTTCACTGAAACCTCAATTTAAAGTGAATCCTTGATAACTTATAGCATGTGAAAAACAGGTTATTAGAAATATTAAAAGGAGGTAGAAGGTGTATATTTTTATGTTATTGTCATGATCATTTTTGTCCTTTTTCCTTTCTGTGCTCCTCTCCTCTGTTATTTCTCCTGACAGGTTAATGACACTCAGCTGGAACCAAATCTGCATTCAGAACCCTTGCACCTCGTTCTTAAGTTTCCATGTTCCAGTCCGCAGTGTCAGATCATCCTCATTCCTATGTTAGTAAAGTTGATCACTACATTGTTCCCTGATTGCTTCTTGTATACGTTCCTGGGCACTCATGTACTGAGTGTATAAGTTTGTAGATCTTCTACTGAATATGTCTGGAAACTGAAATCCAGAAGATGGCGCGACACAAATGTAGGCACTTTTCCTTTGTAAATCCCAATCAACGTAGAATTAATCGCAGACTTGTACGTCCCTTTCCACGCCCTCTTTTAGATATGCAAATCATCTTTAAATGAAACAGAGTCTGTGACTTTTCTTTCCACGACTGGAACAAACAAATGAAAACATGAATGGAAAATGTATTGTTTGGATTCGTTCATTTGAACATTTCTGACATGGACCACATTTCTGTTCAGTTTTTTTGACATGCTGTGGTTCCATCATGATAAAAAAAAAATGTATTGCACTTAAAAGTTCAAGTTTAATATTTTAGTTTTTTATTATTATTATATTATATTGTTATCATTTATATATTTTTAATTACTTTTCAATTACTCTCATTCAGGTCATTTATTTTTATTTTTTTACAATACGAGAAAATGTATAAGGTTTTTCTTCATCCTAGTTGTAACCTACAGTATATAGGAATGTGCTTGAAAAAGCTTTAAAGGCAGCTTTAAAACTGTCATAAAGATTAAAGGAAGATCACAACTTACAATTCGTATTTGTTTGAAGTGTTGTACAAAACATTATATAATACAATGAATGAAATAAATGATATGTATAAAATGCAATGCAATAAAATTAATTACTCATAAATTAAAGTGGCATATGAAAAATATGAAATACAATTAAGTTATATAAATGAACATATAATAATAATAACAAATCATTAAATATAATAAGTGTTCATGATCCAGACACCACAACTTCTAAAATTATTATTTTCAAATGATATAGATTTTATATTGGTTTACATGTATATTATATTGGTTGAATTTAATTTGCGATCATATTTTCATGCGGTGGTCTCAAAAAGGATATACTCAGATTATGTGACAGGTCAAAGTATCTAAATAATCTACTTTCACATTTGAAGTGTGTCAAGAGTGGAGGTGGTGAGATGCTTAAGTCACATGCAAAACAACAAACACACACCTTGCCTTTTCTCACTCTCTAGTGATTTAAATGTCATTGACCTGAAGGCAGAGCACGCAGCATGTCAAACACAGCTACACACGCACATCTTCTCATGAACACATCTCTGTAAGAGCACCAGGAAACACATATGTTAACAAAATGTATGCTGACCTTAAACTATGGGAATTAGCTGAAGCTTGCAATTTAGTTTCAAACTATAGAAGTCTTGATCTATTTTAATGAAAATACGTTTTCTAATTAGTCCTGACAGCTCCTCCTAAGCTAAGACCTTTTGAAACCTTCTCTCGGCTGCTTGGTGCTCACACAGATGACACTCACTTCCTGTTACATAAGAAGCTTTGATCTGCAACTCTACAGTTCTGACGGAGATGATACTAACACTGTTAAAAACCTAAGAATTTGACAGAGACATGGCCAGGATGTCTGATGGTGAGTGTTACCTCTGGTCGTGGTTGAAAATGAGCAGTTCATGACAGGGACTCTGATGATATGGCAATATACGGAGGGCAGTTTGCTGCTAGTGTGACCTTTCCTCGGTTGAAGAGTTCAAGGATCCTGGAGTTTTGTCCACGAGTGAGGGACGGATGGAGAGTAAATATAAGAAAACAGACTTATACTGCATCCATGATATCTCTGCAATGGTTGAGGTGAATAGATCTGAGCCAGGAGGCAACTAGTCAATCTATGGACCTAATACTCGTCTGGCAGAACGGCTTGGGCAGCCTCCAGATAACCCTCTTGAAGGAACTCCACACATATCCAACTGGAGTTGGAGTTTGTATTTGAGGAGAGGAAAGACTGCCAACTATGTGACCTAACGTGAAAACACAGCCAAGATGGTTGGATGCAAATGGATCACTGCTTGAAAAGTATGCATTTGTGTTTTCTCTTGAAATATTGCATTACATATTGCTTGTTTTCACCATTATCTTGTTTATTAATTCATTTTTATTTATGTATGGTTACTTAGGTAAGTTTTATCTTGTTCATTTATGGGGGGGGGGGGGGGTTAATTGGCAATTATCTAAGTATTTGTTGTGGACTATAAGATTAAATATAAGGAACAATTGAAAATCTTATAATTTTATGTTTCAGTCTTTTTCAAAAGCACAGCCTATGATCTAACAATTTTAATGATTTAAGAATTGTGTCTTACCTTGGAATAAGCCAAGTTCCCATTTTGGTAATAAGGTTCACGCTTTTTTTTATGTGAAATCGCACTGTTTTAACCACTAAGAAACCAGTAACATTTGCTTGGTTCTTGATTTATTTCTCCGGTTGACAAGTTTACAAGTTTCTCACAGCAGCAGCAGTGTGAAGCCATACAAGTGAATGAAAAATAGTTTGTTAATCCAGAAAACAACAAAATCTTCATCAAATTTTCTGCATTTTAATAATAAATAAATGTGCCCCGCGACAGACTGCCGTCCTGTCCAGGGTGTCCCCTGCCTCTCGCCATATGATACTGGGATAGGCTCCAGTCTCCCCGCGACCCCGGGATAAAGCGGTAGACAATGAATGACTAAATAAATGCGATATAATTATATTGTATCGATGCTTTTACCAGAAATTCCTTCTTTTTTTTAATGGATAAGATTCCAAATAAAGGGAAAAAGGTAGAAACAACATGTACTTAGATTTCAGAAGTTACTCACAAATAGGTATGAAAGCTGATTAAAAAATTGGATCTTCAATGTAAATCAAACGTCAGAGAATATATTTCAAGAGGTCACTTTGGTGTTCACTCAGCGTCACACACTGCATTAGAGGCTTAAATCTACAAACATAAATATCTAATGAGAGTAGTTTGAAATGTGCCAGGAGAGACATAACCGTGTGTGTGTGTGTGTGTGTGTGTGTGTGTGTGTGTGTGTGTGTGTGTGTGTGTGTGTGTGTGTGTGTGTGTGTGTGTGTGTGTGTGTGTGTGTGTGTGTGTATGTGTGTTCATCTGCATGATCTCCCCCCGTCTTATCCCCAAATATGCCCCCAGCCTGACTTAACAACCACATGTCAAGTGTATTGGGAGTGGTAGGTAGGGCTGTGAGGGTGTGTGTGTGTGTGTGTGTGCGTGCGCGTGCATGAGTGTAACACGCTTGGTAGCGAGTGTAATGTTCAGCCAGAGGTTTCAAAGAGGAGAGGAGAGGAAAGCAGCATGTCGCTGCTCTGCTGGAAATGACATCATAGCAGGGGTTAAACAGCCACCGTTTACCTTGATTTATAATCCTCCCTCTGCCTCTCCACCTCCTGCCTTTTACTCCCCCACATGGAGGGGAGAGGTCTGGCTGCCTGGGAGGGGAGAGAAAGTCTGAGCGGCAGCGGAGAGAGGGAGAGATTGTAATCATAAAGCAAGAGAATGGAAATGAATTAGAGCATGAAAAATAAAGCAGAATAGTGAGTGAATCAATACAGGAGTGTTCTATTGTTGTCATGCGGAAAGCAATTTTGGAGATTTCTGACTGAGCTTTTAGTTTCCAATAAAAGGAAAGCTATAGTGAATAAAACACCTCAAGATTGTGGCATTTTGATGTTAAATTTCAACCCCCACCTCCTCCTCTCCCCACCATTTTACGTGCTGTCACCTGCTTGCTCCTCGATAACAAAGAACCACTGAGCTGCAGAACATTTTAAACGCTGCCTAAATATAATATAGAGTGTCCCACTAGCAGGGAAAACTGCTGATTCTCTCTCACATGTCAAACCAGCCAGAAGACAAACTTGTATCTGTGCTGGTGCAGCAGTCTGTGAGCCTGTTTTCACCTGCCAACATTGATATGACAGGGACTTCCTATCCTGCGAATCTCAGCAGCTTTCAAAATGATACTTGACCCTAGTGGAGAGTAACAAGTTTCTTCTTTTTAAATACTCTCTAGAGTGTCCCCTTATTGGGCAATAGGGGTGCTGGTGAACCTCAACAATACTCTGTGTATAGTTTGGGTAGTTTTCTTGTTGGTCATGGAGAAACAGAATTAAACTTACATAAGTATTTGTGTTTAATTTGAAATTAAATGTAGTTGCTTGGCAAAAAAAAAAGAACTTACAAAGTTTTAGCTGAAACAAAATTATAAAGGATTTTACCACAAAATTACTTTATACGATGTTCATATATATAGTGCTCTCGAGTAATTTAAATGAATTAAGTTGTGAATTATGATTTCTAATTAATTGATGTCATAGATCTCACATAAGATCAGTACAGGAAAGCTGTTAACATGAGTTTTTTTTAATTGATATGTTACAAAAAAAAGGTTTCTAAAAAACTATGAAAGATTTAGTTCTGCTGTATTTAAGTGTTGCAAGCAACCTCTATTTTCCACCAGCAGGCTAGAATATTTAAAAAAAATATATAACAATAAAACATCATATCTAAATAAAGAAAAAAATAATAATAATAATAAGATTTACCAAACCTATCAATGTCCACCTCAGGCTGTGACTAAACAAATAAATTGTGTCACAAGATAACTCGTAAATATCAGAATGCAGAAAATGTGTACAAATCTTACCTCACAACTTGGGCATTGGACATTCGGGACTTTTCTAAATTGTTCAAACTGCGTTGATACATGCAATTGACACACGCTGGTTTCCGTATCTCTGAATTTCGCCAAAATAATGCCAAAGATTTTCCACAGTCTGGCTGATGTCTTTAACTAGAACTAAAGTTTAATGTTTGTAAGGGTCTTACTCGAACTGTGTCCCATTTCCATTGAGTCAGAGAGACTTTTAAAAGGAAATATATATATAATATTTAAAAACTACATTTTTCCCTTAAATAAAATATTCTTTGTTTTTCTAACGCTTATATTGACCCATTTAATACTCAATATTTATATTTTCATAATAATAAACTCTAGTCTCGAGCCAATCACAGAAGTCACCACGCAATATTAACCAATCAGAACACAAGGTGGGTATTTCATGTGATCGAATAATCGAAAATTAACATTTTAATACCAATACAGCGCTGACATCATAATGCTGTCAAGCTATACATCACTGGAGATTCTTCACTCTTTAGCCAAATTTAAATCTGGAGGGTTCTCGCTAAACTTAACGGTAAATTCCTAAAAGAAGGAGGAAATAAACGTTTGGCTTTCAAATTAAGAGCATTAAATCAGCTGCGTCATCCTTGTAATCTAATATCACGGTCATAGTCTATACTGTGTAAAATCTACGTTTGCTAATAATTGCTAAATATTTGTTCATTCTTTTTTTCTATATCTATTGATTGTTTAAAACGAATTAAGATTTTGATTTTCAACCAATTGAAATTTCTCAGATCATTAAATATGGGAGGTTACTAAAATTGTAATTAAATTGATAATTAAAACGTTATATTTCAGCTATGAATCTTATGTCAATGTCAAAGATGAGATTTGAAGGATGTAGACTAACATCTCACAAAATATCACAACAATTCAATATAGACTTTTTAAGAGATAATTAAATAAATATATATTTTTTAAACTATCATTAGTCGTGTGATATTGTCAAAGATGACAGATTTATGCTATAACTTGCATGGAGATGAGGACATCAGTCTAATAAAATCATAGAAATTGTCTTTTATAAATCTAAACAAATACCATGCATGTGCATGTGTGTATGTGTGTGTGTGTCCGTGTGTGTGAAGAATGCTGTTGAGATATGAAATAACCAGTAGCCAATTGAACAAGTTACCCTTTTGGGTTTATATACCTGTAAAACTGACAGTAAAGGACTCAGTGCCTCACCAACCATGAACCTCACCGCACGTCACTGAGTATATTGGAGTTGATTTTGATGACATTCTGTCAATCGATCTCCGTGAAGTGGTCTATAAGGAGGCGTGTCAACGTGTGTGTGACGTGCGATCATCGAAAGTAGCAGAAAAATAATCACAACCCATTATACTTCAAGATCACTATTATTACGACCAGACACCAGACGGGACGGCGAGAACCTGAGACCAAGACATAAGAAAGTCTCAAGATCAAGACTCAGATGCAGTGAATCATATGATAAATGAAAAGCATAGGATCAAATTAAGTAAAATAAAAGAACTTTGCGACCAGACTTTGTGAGATCCAAAAAGTTCATTTTTTGCTTTTTTTTCATAGCAAAGGAATGTGTGGATGTGCTGAGAGGGCCCGAAAGAGATCACAGTTTAGTCCAGTTGCCCGAAGGGTGAAGTCTAAATTCCTCATGTCTGCCATAAAAGCACTCCTGCATTCCATTAGTCTCTGACACACACTCGCAGTCGCACAGCCTCCCTTGAGCACGGTGGCAGCGGCTCACAAAAGGGCCCATTGACGGGACTCCTTCGGTCTAAGAGTTCATTAGGCGACACAAAAAGCGGGAGTTTGCGGAGAACATGAGGACATGTGGCCGTCGCAAGTGCGCCGTAACAGGGCTGATAAGGTTCAGACGGAAACTACAAAGAGGCTTCTCTTTCAGAAGACAGGAAGAAGGAGCGACGGAGAGAGGGAGACCAAACGGCTAAAGAAAAAAAAAAGGACTTAACACATACATGTCAGGGGTTTCAAAATGTAACCCGGCGAGCCGTCCACGCACCGATACTCAACTTTAATATTCAACTATGGTAGAGGAGGCTGAAGGAAATGTAATACTTAAGTATGACTACTTTATTGAGGGTATTAAAATGTCATCTTGTCTCAGTGGAGGCTGTATCAGAACACGGACACGGCTTTATGTCAAAAGCAAATGCACTCTTTCCATCCTTATAATTATGAGCAAGAAATCCACATGGCTGCCAAATTATAAAAGCAACAACAGCAGAAATTGAACTAAGGATGGCCACTATTGTTGAGGGGGGGGGGGGGGCGAGGATGCATATGGAGAATGATCTGCCCACTATGTGTATTTTTCCTGTAACTGTGATGCAGTGTTGCTGCTTCAGAGCAAGGCCATGAGCTGTAAATGGATATTGGAGATAAGATCTTTCATCTGGAGAGAGCCATGTCATTTTCCTATTTTTCTCCCTTATTGATTCTGGCCGCTCTCAGCTCCACATGAACAAACACTTTCAGACCGGGAAAAGGCCAATCCAGAGCCGTTCATATTCCATACTTATGGATCTGGCCGTTTTGTAAGAGATGTGGCAGCAGATGGGGGGAGATTTATGTGCAGATGTGTCGGCAGTGAGCGAGATATGCATTATCGTGGTGTTTTATTCTGAGGCTCCACTTATGTATTACAGTGTATATCACATTTATCTCAATTGTTGAGATGTTCACTCCCATTCACTCCCTGCTACATAAATAAAGTTCCTCGACAAACGTTCTGACTGTTAGTTTGAAGCACATAGAAAATAACTGCTTAGTTACTTCATACTATACTTTTGCGCAAAACAATGTATTTGACCTATGAGATCACATTACTTTTTAATCATATAACAATACACACCTGCACACTGTTCTTGGGTGGTTAGTAGCCAATCAAACCTAAAACCATGTCCTAGATTAACTAGTTTTAAAGTTGTTTTCTTGTTTTATTAGTGCGTCACCTCACCAGTATTAATAATAATGATTTAATATATTGAATTAAACCGATCATCTCCCCAAATGTTTAATTCATTTACTTCATATAATGATGTACAGTTAACTTAATGCAAGTATTTTTAACAAGAAATAAAACTCATTCATCATTTCAATATCTCATTTTCAATATAATCAACGCTGCCATGTGGGCTTAATAAAACTATCCATAATATTATAATATTATATATATATATATAATAATAACAATAAGGACGGGCTAAAAAATATACTTCATTACATTTAAATGATACACATAGAAGTTCTCATTTAATTTTTATGGTTGTTTTTCCGTTTTGTTTTTATTTTGTTCATTTTGGTATTGTCTACAATTAGTTTAAATAGTTGAAGTACATCCAGGCCATTGGACCATCAGACCAGTGGTTCCAAACCACCGGGCTTGGCCGAGCAGAAATGATTGCTGCATGAAAGGTGTTATATTTTGAAAATAAATATTGGATTCTCTTCACCATAGTATTTGGCTTTAACTCTTCACAAGTCCAGACACGTATTTAGGTCAAGCTTACAAAAAGAAAATTAAGCCTGTAAACTAGTAAAAATAGTTATTTTTTTAAAAAGTACATTATTTGGCACAGATCTTGAAACCACTCTCTCCAGGTCTCCTGCTGATTATTTCGTTCATTTGGGACGAGAGGTTCCTACTGAGTTGTATCCGTCCATCTAGCCACAGAGACATATTCACACAGTCTCCAAATCAGGCCAGAGATGCCAAAACAGATTCAGGGAAGGACACCGCATTGATAAACCCACACCTTAAATCTTCAAAGTAATCTAGTCTGGTCAACAACAACAAGATCTTTCGGTTCTTGACGGAAGCTTAGATGTCATGAGTGTTGTGAATGTTCACTTAGGTTGGTTTTAAAAATACCACCCAAACAGAACTGATACTTGTCTGCAACTTTAGCCAATCATGTGAGGCAGAATCGACTCAGTTGTGACATATAAACTTGTATCTGGACAGATGTGTGGCTCAATTACTGATTCAGTTTGTTTGACAAAACCAGAGCTTGACAGGCATATACAGCAACGTCAAGGGAAGAACGAGAGAGAATGGATGTCAATAAATACATGTATGAATTGGATTATTATTCCATCTGAGTCCAGCTAGCAAGAAGACCTTTTAAGACCAAACAAAAGCACACGGTAGACCTACTTATCCTGCTAGTTTAAGTCTTAGAGTAAATTTATAATTAACCCTTGTGCTACTACCGGTGACTCAAATCAAAAACAAGCCATGGTAATTGAACAGAGAGATGGTGATGGTCCCTGGAATATTGCATTGACTTGAGCTGTATGCTTTTTCAAGGTCAACTCAATCCCCAATGAGATGGTCCTATCAATAACTTTTCTCCCACCATTCTAAAGCTGTTACGTCATAGCAGGTGTGACTTTCTTGGACTTGATTCGAGCGAAGAAAGAGGTCAACTGTTGTTCTTTTTCTCTAAAGAGTTTTCTCGACTAAGTACAGTGTATGTTATTGGAATTAGTTATTACATCATAAACTTGGAGGGGAATGGGTAAGAAAGAAAACAACTAAATGATGCAGAAAATTACTTATGATTCATTGGCAGCTGGACTTATTTTTCTTTCTTCTTTCTTCTTTTCTTTACAAAAGTGCTTATCAGAAGCTCAAACCGCCAACGAAGAAAAATCAGAAATGCTGTTAACAGACTCAAGAACAAACATCCCTGTAAACAGTAATTAAGTTAGTTAGCAAATTCAGAAAACTTTTATCGAAAGTGGAAGAGAACTCATTCAAACACGTCGTGAAGCTCATTTCATTTCGAGACAATGGTTTATTTTTTTTTCAAATGTGGCTAATAGAGACATTGCATGGGGTCTGCTGATTATTGTGTTATTTGTTTCATAATCAAATTATCGGTGCAAACAAATGTTTGTTGAACGATCGCAAACAATAATCCAAATCTATAGCACCAGTATTTATTTTGGAAATTAATTTTTCTTCATGCAGATTTGCATTCAAAAGTGGCTATTTGAGCCTTTGTAATTGTTTATTTATTTTCCTTCGTAAAATATACACAAATATTTCTGAAGATTGGAATAGGAGGAAGACGACTGGGAAATATGAAAAGAAAATGCTCTGACCGTTATGAAGAAAGATTAAGATGATTAAATATATAACCGACAAATAGCTCAACTTCCAAATTGGAGTAAAATTGACAACTAGTAATATCTGGACTTGAGATTCTATCTGTGCTACTTTTATGCCTGTGGTCAGTAACTTAACTGATTGATTTGTACTCCTTAGCTGCTAATACAATCGTTGTCAAGATACTTCAATCTTTGTCAATGAGAAATTCTACACATGGCCACGAACCAAAATCAAGAGTAATGAAAACACTGCCATTGTTTTAGTGTCACTTCATTACAACACGATGAGGATTGATTGGATGTTACAGTTTCAGGTTGCTCACCTCAAATGAGCAACTACAGCAGCTTTGACTACACACACACTCACACACACACGCGCACACATGCATGCATAGACACACTCAGACATGCATGCACGCACCTCCTGGCTGAAGGGTGGCGCGCATAGGAAGGCACTCGACTAACAGCAGGGCTGACTGATGGCCAATGATGATGTCATCAGCGAGTGCCAATCCTGATCATGATGGTGGAGTGGTGCCAGGCTCACGGGTGGCCGTGGCAACCAGATGCCAAGGCAACAATGCCACTCAGCCAATGAGAGGCAGCAGGATGGTGCACGGCAGATGCGCCGTAGAATCATCTGGAGTATTTCTAACCATCTCGAACATTGTTTGTCCCATTATTATTCCACTAATGTTTGTGTGCTTAAGGAAAATCCATCCGAGGAATCAATTCGTCATGTGCCGAGGATTTGTTTGTTGTGCACTGGTCCCTCTCTTAGTGCACTAATAAGTCGGAGTGGCGATCAACAAAACAGATGCACTGTACTTAAACAAACTGACTGTTTCCTTAAGACTCCATTTATATGTGGTCTGCATTAGTGTTTTCATCAGGGACGGATATATTTTGATCTACTACCAATTAAATGAAGACTTTTTGATAAATAAACATTGGGATGAGGTTATCAATACCGAAGGATGTTGGTGAATTTACTCCTAAACGGCAAAGACAGCTTCGTTCTTCTATAGAATGGTCAAATATGTACCTGTTTGTTTGAATTTCACTCTTATAATGATATTCGTTGATTGGTCCTTCATTGAAAAAAGGATGCAAACAATAATCATTTAATATAATGACATGAATGGAAATAGTACAGGCAATTCCAAATCCGGGAGAAAGACACAAACCCGACACAAGGGAACAAACCAGAAAAAGGTTAACAGAGACACTCAGTGTAAGTACTAGAAACAGAACATAACATGGTAGATCTAATACCAATTTTAAAGAATCAAGAGAGAAATTTGATTCAATGATATCAAAGGAAGGGTGAAGATGATCTGGCACACTAGACACAAACTGCAGAACTTATGAGACGGTGTCAGGAGGCCCGATTGAGGTACCAGGTCCAGCTGTTCACCATTACCTGTCAAGCCTCAACAGAAAGAGAGAGAAAACTGCTTCACATTTTCGGCAAACAAACATGGTGATTCAAGATGAAGCTGTGTCACATACAAGCAGCATCTTGACTCCCACTGCATGAGTGTCAAACCATAGAACTAAGAATTTTGAAAGTTGGAAAAGCATGATCAGGAAAACGTGGGGTTTATGGCAGAGGATGGAGAGTCCTCGGTATGGTACCCTCTACCGGAACTTTGCTATTGGTTTGCCATCTGAGAAAACTGAAGGAACTCGCAAACCAGACCATAAAGGTATCTCCTAGAAAGCTCCTGTCATGTTTGAATAGACAAGTGATTGATGATGGCAAGAGACACGAACATTGATGTTGCCATCTGTGCGTGGCTGGAGGGTGGCGATCCCCTAGAGAAGGAGGAAACCCATGCAAGTGTTCTTGTGGTTTTAGGTCCTGTGACGTGCTGAGCGCTTCCACTTCGCCATCAGAGAGCGAAGGGTTGTATGTTAAGTAATACATCTTCAGTTTATGCAGGAGGAGACCTCTGGGGACATTTGTGGTGCCGGAGAGTAGATGAATAAGTTTGCTCTTGGTTGGTGCCATATCTCTCCAAATTCAGGGGTCTTCTCCCAACACTGCTCTCCATGTCATTTCATCGATATAAAGACGATAGCCCACGCATGTAATTCTCTCTCGTAGTGTGGCCTTGGAAACGATGTCTGATGCCCGGGAAGTGGATGTGCAATAAGTATGATGTCGTTCTATAACTTCTGTGGACACATGTGGTGATGCAGAAATAGCTAACCTGTCCAAATCATGAATCTTTGATGAATGAATGTAGAAATGTAAACTTAAATCAGTTTAGTCCAGAGGAGACTAGTGTGGTAAATGTAACAAAAGGACAAAATTCTTCAATTTAAGGGATCTTCTCCTACGTCAGTTCAGCAGCAGATGTTCGCACCAGTTCTTACCACCTCATTTAAAATCAAAGTCAGCTGGAGTCCAGATTACGCTGAATATCTGCAAAAAGGACAGAAACATGATGCGAGGGTGTCGAGAAGAAACTATATTTTAAAAAAAGCAATTGTATGCTCAAATTAATAATCTCTCTCTCTGCATCACTGCGATATGTTCAATTTGCTGTTTTTGTGTTGTATCTCCTCTCGATAGGTAGGAGCCCTGAGCAGCAGACAGGAGTGGTGAACAGTTAATAGCGGCGCTGCAATAACAATAAAATGTCATCAATCTGTGCGCGCCTCCTGCCTCTGTCACACCAAGTTTGTACAGAGTAATGACATTAGGCCCGGAGTAGCAAGCACGCCGCTCTCTTAAAGGCACAGCGCAAATAAACAACTAGACAGAGGGGGGTGATGGTTGTTGACAGAACAGGAAACACAAATAGATGAAGTGTAAAAGGAATGACTGATCCTGTTTTGATGTAGATCTTTTACATTAAAGATTAAATGTATTGGTTACCAATGATATTCTGAGTATTATATATTTACTCACTGTAATATAAAATATATATTTCAGTTAGAAGACATTCATCCACAAAACAGAGGATTAGCCCTGAATCTTTAAATTACATTTAAGGTCGCATATCACTCTGAAGGTTCTGACAATGCAAAATAAATATGTATTTCTGAGACTAGGAAGATAAATGCTCTCATGTATTCATCTTTAATGTAACACACATCAACATTTGACAGGCAGGAATAGAAAAGAGGATGTCATATCCTTGAACCTAGTGACCGAAGATCATGCATAAATGTTTTCTGATGGCTAACAAATGTATTAATTAAAAATCTTTATTTGAGCATTTATTTTGTCTTCCTTGTTTCATTTGTCTATTTTTGTAGGAATTTGAATTTCATTGTTTCTAATAATTACATTGCTGTTTACCATTAAACTACTAACAAAATAAAAACGTAATCTTATTAAGCTTTGCTTCATGATCGAATGACATACTATGAAATATTAAATATAAAAAGACTTAACTTTCTTTAAATATTTGTATTTTATTTTTAATTTTAAGTTTTCCCATAATTTCAATAGTCACAATATATAATGTGGCCACTGAGGAAAACTAGTTGCCCACCTCTGGTCTAAAATATAATCAGGTCACCATTGATTCAAGCCTTGATCTTCAGTCGTATTTAAAGGGCAACTTCTGTTGATTTAAGTGTGTCTTAAATAGATCTTTGACTCTATTGTGCTCATCAGCATGTGTCTGTTTGTACAAAACTCTCTTCTCATTGAAACATTTACATTAGAAAATGTGTCTAAGCCCCGCCCACTGAAAAATTGTTTTTCTGGAGATGAAATCTTGTTTGTCACTGCGCATCATCAATCCGCGAATCCACCTCCATGGAACTTGTTATATTAACAAAGCGGGGGCTGTTTACAGCTGGCCTGGAAGAGGAGTGAAGACCATTATTACATCATAATCCGCTCTCGTAATTTCTCGTTAGCCAAGATTTAACACTGGGGAGTATTTTATGAAGTAATAACTTCCGAGACTTACTGCATCTTGGAGAGAAAGACTTTCGAAACATTTGAAACATGTGAGTGAGACATAAAAACGTTATCGCTTGACATTAGTACCCTTTAACCTATCGGACCATTTAACAAAAAAGGTCATTTTAAATATCATTTAATTCTCTTCTGGGGGTGTGGAAGGAGAGAATTAAGGGAAGAAAATTAATGAGATAAATTAAAAGGGTACGTAAAGTATGTGTGCTCGTCTACTAGAGTGCACATTGGTTTACACATCATCCTTCAGTGGCTTACACACATACACACAAAAGAAATGAGAAAAATAAATTAGACTTAATGTATAAAAATCGGGGAGAACATCAGGGACCTCTTATATCCCCATGTTTCTCACTTAAACCACAAGTCTCCACCCTGAGGCGTAGCTTTAAGAAGACCATGTGTTTACTTCCACAGAAGGGGGAGGTAGTGAGGGGTCCTTCTGCCCAGGCGGCATTAACCTCCTTTGCTGTAGGCCAAGCCGTGCCACCGATCCTGCTTCTAATTCACCCCTGCTGGCAGCGTTAATGCCAGCCAATACCAGTTACCACCCAATCTGCTCAGGGGACGGCCCGGTCCTGCTCGGCCCGACACCACTGGGTCTGCATCATGATCAGCAGCTGCCAGAGCTCACATCCCTTCAATCTCACATGTTCTTTACACATTCAGACGGCGAGAAGAGAAATCTCAAACATTTGGCAATTTCTCCAGCTTCTAGAAACATGACAAATAATGCAATAGTATTTAATGCGGGGGATCAAATACATAAATCGACAATACTTCTTGCTTCTTCTGTGTGTGTGAATTTTGAAGTTGTTATTGTGGTCGATGTCGGTGTGTTTTGTTCGATGTGTATGCATGTGTGTTCATTATCGTAAAAGCATGTGTCCATGTGTTTATCTTGTAAGGCGTGTGAATGCTCTGTCACCACGTGTGTGTTTGTTATACAAGTATATCAGTGCCATCAGAATATTGAATGATTGAATTTAACATTCAAATGTTGAAACACTCTTTTCAAGCATTTAATTATAGTTTTTGGGGAAATTGAATTCAATTTGTAGCATTTTTAATTCAGTAGTTCTAGTGTCACTGTCATACCAACATTGTGTGTTAAATATAACCGACTACGAATAAAAAATATATATATATTAAGAATTTTTATTTTTGAATCATTGAAATTATTCTATCAAACTATATGTGTAAAGTAAAGTTCATGTTGAATAAGTTATTAATAAAAATGTTTATATATCAATTAGAATATGTTATAATATGTATATATTATAATATATTATTGAATAAAATAAATACATGTTTAAAACAAAATATTCAAAAGCTAAAAGTTTTTTCATTCAATACCCCAGAAACAAATTGTGCGTCTTTATTCAAGTGGAGAAACTTAATTAATGTTGGGAAAATATAGATAAAAATGGACTAATATTACAACACATACACACATATGTTCACTCCTGTTTTCAACCCCTAAGTACACATTCCACTCAAAAATTAGAATTTTATATATTAAATAAGGTTCAGGACACTTGTGATATTTAAATCCTCTGCTGTTGATATAAATGGAAGAAGGATGTCAAGCAGGTGAAGGGTAAGTGATATGGTGAGACTGAATCAGCAGGAGATGACATCACTTCATCAACGATCTATATTTACCAGTCAGGTCTGTAGTTAACTGATGCATAATGAAAAACAGAAGGTGTATCCCAGACGAATACGTATGGATGAAAAAAAAAGAAGAGTGTAGCTAAAAGGAACAAAGCGATATTAAAGAGAGCAAAAGAAAAAAGAAATCTGCTTTATTGCCCTCCAGAGAACACATGCCGCTCCGCACAGACTTGAGATTCCACGGCAGGAGTAACACTGAGATCACGCTGAGCAGAATGTGTCACAATATGTTGTGTGTGGGAGAATTCCTATATCTGAAGTCCTCAGCCTTCTGTCGGAGGTCCACCAGAATATAGAACTCAGTTTTGTCTGATGAAGTGAAGCTCCGTATTTATATTTGTTTTTGAACCATGTTAAAATTGTCTGTATGACTCAGATCTACAAATTTGTAAATATAAAGACGGATAAACTCGCTGTCCTGCACCCATTCTGTAAGTAGTTGTATGAGCTACATTTGAAGATGTCAATCATATTTATTTTACATTGTCTAACCAAGAAGGAGCTGTCTAGCCTGCAGTTAATACAAAACTCTGCTTCAAGAATTATGACCCGCTCTAGTAGAAGAACTCACATTTCTCTGATCCTTAAAACTCTTCACTGGCTTCCAGTTTCTTTCAGAATCAACTTTAAAATTCTGGTTCTTACTTTCAGAGCTATTCATGGTCAGGCTCCTCCTTACATCAGTGATCTGATTCAGCCTTGCACCCCAGCTCGGGCTCTGAGGTCTGTGGATCAGAATCTGCTGATGGTTCCTCCCACACGATTCTGGACCAGAGGAGAGAAATCCTTCCAGTCTGTTGCTCCTAAGCTTTGGAACGATCTTCCTCTCCCTCTGGGTTTGATGGATTTACTGACTCCTTCAAGAAACATCTTAAGACATTCTTATTTGTGCAGGTTTTCCCTAATTTTCTGGGACTGTGTTAGTCTTATGTGTCTTGATCTTTTAAAGTATATATTTTACTGTGTATTGTTTTTGATTGTTAAAGCGCTTTGTGACCCTGGTCTAGAAAGATACATTACAAATAACCTTAACTTATTTACTTACTTACTTTAAAGATACTTGGAACAACAAGACTATCTTAACATCTTGGATGACGTTGTTCCTAAGCCGAGCAAGAGGCTGTATGTCTCTGAAGCTCCTCGTCTGGTCTCTAAGGGAAGGCCCATACACTCTTATAGCCTCTTTTATCCATGATATTCTGGTGCATAGATGAGAGTAGGAATATATTGGAACATATCGAAAGGTTAATCGAGAGCCTAGTCTTTTGGCTCAGCTCTTTCTACAACACACCCATACATGGATCCTGTGACTGAGGATTATTCATCATTAAAATTAAAGTCCTACAACCTACAAAAAGCAGCGATGAAAAGCAAACAAATGGAAGAAAGCTAGTCTTAGTTAGTTTAACTTAACTTAATATTGGTTCTAAAATGTGTTTTTTAAGGTACTGACCACTGCAATTAGAAACATAAAACTAGGTAGGGCCAACACAATATTAGCCTATTCAGTAATGTGCTAATTGTTAATGTGTATTTCTGTCAGGGTGTTCGTTTGTGTTTTTGTGAATATAAATCCTTTTTTTTTACCATCTGATACACACACACACACACAGACAGACAGAGAAGCTACTTCTACATGTGAAGAGGTTTATGGGGGACCTTTGTTGCCGTGGCAACGCCCGAGTCCAAATAATTATTACAGTAAGAGTCTGTGCACACCCCACCTATAAAAGATCATAAATCAGAATCACTGAGTGGCAGCCTTCTGTCAGGGTCGGTGTTCACTGCTGCCTCCCACTGGTCACACGAGTCACTGTCCCTTCCAATTTCATTCTCACTCTTGTATCTTTCCTCGCTGCTGTCTCTCTTCTATATTTAGTCATTTCCAATCCGGATGACAATAACAATCACTTATTAAAAAACCTTAATGGCAGCCGGGAAATTCGGCGTCACGCTGGAACTGTTTAAATATTTACAAAGGCCTATTCCCATGACCCGCTCCTAAGTAATCAAAAAACAATTAAATATTCTTCTCAGTTGAAAGTCACTTTTTTGTTTGTTTGTTTTTAAAACAAAATAATGCAGTGCTTTATAAAGAAGACGAAAATTGCAAAAGTGAGCGTCCTACTTTCGCACTCCTCCTTTTGAGGGAAATGAGAAAGAGACACCAAAGAACGAAAACAAGGTTAGAGGAAAAAACAAACAGAAATATGAATTAAATAATTATTAAGTGGTTTTAAGGGGGGAAAAGATAATTACCCAGGAGTGTGTTTATATATAATGACTTTGTTTTTGGAGTCACAGTCACTGAAGACGTATCTTTAATTTATCTTTTTTTTTTTTAAATCACTAAAATATACTTAAAAGAAGCAAAAGTTAATGTGATACTTGTGTGTGAAAACAACCGTCGACAAGAACATCTTCAGAGCCTTCTGTAGATAAATGTGTCGGACTAAATGTATCCTCAAGATCCAGCCGAAAAAAGCAGTGATATTTAATTCTAAAAGCATTAAAGTCAAGTCAATAGCCCCGAGTTCTTTTTTTATTTTCATTATTATTTAGTCTTTCCTCATAGTAAAACCTCCGATAGTCATGACAGCTTTCTTTATAAGCCAATTAGAACGAGAGGAGGTTTAACTTTTGAGTTATTTTGAGTAGATTTCTATGTTCAAGAAGCACTGAAAGAAACAGGGCTGAAATATGAATATAATTTCAAGGTTTAATGAAATTAAGACGTGAAGACGAACACAAGGTTTTGAGCCAAATGTGTTTTTGGACTGAGTTAATTTAGGTTTGTAGGAGACTTGTCCTATAAAAACAACACAAGGTGATGCAAATTGCATCTGTTCTTCATTTTGAAGATAAAGAATCTTCATACTTTGAACTTCTGAATGAGCTCGCTCCTGGTATGATGTCACTTTTTGGCCTCCACTAGTTTTCACATCAAAAGTCTTCTAAAAAAGTTTGGACACCCCTAGGCTTGACCAATGTCCTTAATAATACACTAAATGCAGTTGATTCAAAACTCTGCAGCGAGAATTCTGACCCACTCAAGTAGAAGAACTCACATTTCTCCGGTCCTTAAAACTCTTCACTGGCTTCCAGTTTCTTTCAGGATCAACTTTAAAATTCTGGTTCTTACTTTCAGAGCTATTCATGGTCAGGCTCCTCCTTACATCACTGATCTGATCCAGCCTTACACCCCAGCTCGGGCTCTGAGGTCTGTGGATCAGAATCTACTTATGGTTCCACGCACACGGTTCAGGACCAGAGGAGAGAAATCTTTTCAGGCTGTTGCTCCTAAGCTTTGGAACGATCTTCCTCTCTCTTTGCGCTTGATGGAGTCTACTGACTCCTTTAAGAAACATCTTAAGACGTTTCTATTTGTTCAGGCTTTTCCTTGAATTTCTCGAACTCCTGTGTTGTTCTCAGTATTATCTTGATCTTTAAAGTATGTACTTTTTTTTGAGTATTGTTTTGATTGTTTAAGCGCTTTGTGACCCTGGTCTCGAAAAGCGCTATATAAATAAATATTACTTACTTACTTACTTACTAAATAAACCTACCTGGGCTGAAACATTACTCCGGTCCAGACTTAAAGGTCTGCTGAAGAACCACATCCCACAAAACATGAAGGAAGTTAAAGACGGATAATTCTCTAGAACGTAAGAAAGTTCCTTTAGACTCCCTCAGAGCATCTTAACAATAATATGCCTGATTGTCGGTGTTGAAGATACACATATGCCTAGTAATGGTGACTTGAAAAGGACACGAGGTGCTGGTTAAATGTAGGCACCAGAGGTGAGTCAGTCTTTCTACCCATGGTTAAGCACTTCACGGGACTGCCTATTACATCGCTGTGTTCTGGAGGTAATATCCTTGACATTGTTAAGAAGCCGCATCCATGTGTGTCAACAATTTATTGTCTTTGTTGTGTATTTTCTTACAAAGCTTGTGAACGTCCATTCAGAGGTTTATTCTTCCATTTTCGAAACCTTGAACAGATGCTGGTATTCTTAGATGATTCAGGTTTTTTAAACTTAAATTCATCTTACTATGTATATAGTATATGTATATAGTATGTTTATTTTTATTTTGTTTACTTCGAAAGACTCGTTGTACCATAGTTAATATAGTAACATGTCAAAAATAAAACTTATGTTTGAGAAATTTAATTTTCCTTCGAAATAGAAATGTTTTAAATGGAACATGTTTAATTTCAATCACTAATGCTGTGATCAGTTGTTTTTTAATTATCATTATCTTGTATTTGTTATGTTTTTTGACAAGAAAGTGTTTATTTTAAGGTCAAGAAACTCTGTTTATAATTAAATACAAGACAACTTTATGAGAACTTGTGTGTTATTCTACATATGATAACTTATATTTGTGGATGTGGTTAAACATGTTATTGATCTATTTTTTAAATGTGTAACTACTTTTATCAAGTAGGGAACACCCCTTTTCATTAAGAATGAGTTTTTTTAGGACAATGTTCTGAGGTGAAGCCCTCATTGTTCTGACTAGAAGTAAAAGCCAGACCTCAAACAACCCTTTGCCAACACACAAACACACACACACACACATATGAAACTTTCCGGCGGTTCAAATGACCTCAGCATTATGATTCTAACTTTACAGCGAGCATCTGCACTAAAACCCTTTTCATCATAAATTGTTGTTTCTGCGGAAAATTCGACTCCATTTCTTTTCAAAGGACAGACAATGTCTCTATCTCTCACACACACACACACGCACACACACACACACACACACACACACACACACACACACACACGCACACACACACACACATGCACTCACGCACAGATCGTGCCAAAAGGAAACATCTATCCAGTTAGTGAGCAACTTTAAACTGCAGCGTCTCGCGACTTCTCGGCAAACGAGGAGACGTGACCGTTTTGGTAGGTGGGACCTTTGAAAAAGTTGATGGCACCTTGTGTTAGCAGTTTGCGTCCAAGGCTTCTTGATCGCTCACAAATCACACGTGGCTCTCCTCATTAGCCGCTATTGACAGGCCACATTAAAAAGAAAACCCTTCGCTCCCTCCAAAAAAAAAAGGCTCCTTTTTAGTCTCGCCCTCGTGCTCCTCTACCTCTTCACGCCTCCCTTTTTTCTTCGGCATGCATATTTCAGATCAGGCATGGATGTCAGACAGTGCATGGGAATTATTAATCTCAGGTTCTGTACTTTTGTTGAGCTGTTTAAGGATTCACACTAACAAAGGGCAAGCGAGTCACGCAGCAGGGCTGACAAGGCCTGTCTTTCTATCTCCAAACACACACCTTTTTTGTCAATGTCTCGCTCACTCTTTCCCCCCCTGTATCTCTCTCTCCCTCTCTCTCTCCGTCTCCCTGACCTTTGGAGCCGCTTAGGTTCACAAAACACCTCCAAACACTTCCTCTCTAATGGCCCACTACTCAAACAATCGGTAGAACGACCTGACGAAGATGATTGATCTCTGACAAGCGGCTCGATGCATTCCTATGAGTCATTAGATCAGGCTGGACGGCGGAGACGGAGAGATGGAAGGCGGGAGAGAGAGAGACCTATCGGAGAATTGGTACAGCTGTGCGTACAATCAAACCAGGCATTTATCTAATGTCAAGACTTGCAGACAACCTTTTAGTCGGAGTTTGATGTTGGAGGAGCTCAGGAATGACAACGCGTCCAGCGCTTCATGAAGTAAACTGGTCAGCAAACAGTTATGTTAGCAATGTGCGCTGGCAGCAAAAGAAAATAACACCCATTTTATATATCCTCTTGTTGTTGAATCACAGAGATAAGGACAGATAAGGCCGACAGGCTCTGAAGAACGGAAGCCCCCCAAAAACACCCTGGAACAGCAAGTCCTACAAAAGTATAAATGGTGAAAATGCCAATCAACCTCATCAATAACGCCTTCATAACTAGAGAATCTAGAAGACTGACCACACTGACTTTACAGAAGAGTTGCCATGAGCTATTACTAGCACATTGTGGTGACCAGGAATTCCAGTAAGCAATCTTGACTCACATTTATCCAGTTTTGATTGTGTGGCCTTTATCCTTTCCATCCTCTCATTGCTTTCTGCATTTTCAACGACCACTTTTCTTTAGTTTTGTTAGCGAATTCTGGTGTTTCCATGATGCCCTCTTTTGGACTCTTGAGATTTCTTACCTAGACTTATCTATTTTTAATCTGTTGTCCTTGAGTTTTGGACATTCATTCATTGACTTATACTCTACCGCTCATTCCCTTATGGGGTCGCGGGTGGCTGGAGGGTATCCCAGTTATTTCGGGCGAGAGGCAGCGGACACCCTCAACAGGAGGCCACACCCAGGACACACACGGACATACAATCATTCGCACACACTTATACCGACGGACAATTTCCACAAGTCCCAATCATCCTCTGTTTGTTTTTGGACTGTTGTCTTTGAGTTTCTGTCATTATTTGAACTTGTTGAATTTTCACTGATCATCTCAATTAAGTTGCACATTCTGCTTTTCCTCCAGTCTCTCAGTAGCGACCCCACCATTAAGTGTCCTTCACCCGAAAAATCTGTGAATAGTTGAATTATTATTGCCATGGAGGTCCAACCTTTCATTTGTCTTAAGTTTAAACTCAATAGTATTGATTACAAATGATCGCAATCGGAAACTTTCATTGCCATTGTTTAACACACAACATGGATTTTATTTTTTGTATAAAAATAAATGTCTAAAAGCTAACATCTGTACTGCATTGTTGATAATGTTTCAAATAATTTATACTTCATGATCACGCTGAGTTAAGTTCAATTCAGGAGTGGTCTGAACCATGTTTAAGGCTGCCCTTAGCTTTAAAACAGGGTCTTCTTTGAGTATAACTAACAGTACAACGATGAGTTAAAAATGCTATTACACTTGTACTTCGATATACAGATTTTAGTAGGCTCTTTGCTTGAATCATAAATAACCTAAATGTTTCTTAGCATGTCACATCAGCTTGTTTTCTGACACACAAGCGTTCGTTTCTAGGCTCATGTGTACGTGCATCATTCAAACCATCATAAACATACACACCCCTCGCACTTGGCTGCCATGGGAACAAAGCAATCAGGTCGGGGGTCAGCCAATCATGTTGAGGCTCATTTCCTGGCAGCTTGTGTTTCACCCACGGGGTCTCTGATGTGTCTGGTCGAAAATTGCTACAGCTATAGAGCAACTCTCCGCTCATCCCCAACAACTTCCTGCTATCGTCGCTATCATGGGGCTGGATAATCCACTGAGCGCGTAGCGGGGAAAACATATTAATGACATGCGCTGGCTGATAAAAACAGCTGGGACGGGGATGACTGAGCAAGGACGCCCGGTTAAAAGAAGAACATGTGATGGAACGATGGACAGATAGAGGACAGATAGACGGAGGGATTTCAAGGAGAAGTTGCTGGTGAGAGCAGAAGGAGAAAGGGAGGTAAAGGTTGAGGAGGATAAATGAGGGTGAGTATAAAAAGTGAATAATGGAGAGAATTGGGAGAAAAATTGGGCTGTAAAACAGAGGCCAGAATGAGAGGAGGAGTAGAGACAAGGTGGCCAACAGAGGGAGAGGAAAGAATGATGGAAAGAACCTCTCAGAACTGTACTTCACAGGGATGGATGGCGAATCTGCAATTAGATACAGTCATCGGGTTATGTTTGTGCTGAACTGTTGGAGGTGGGTTTTGATACAGGCGTTCTGAAAAGTACGAGACATCAAAACATCATCATAACTTATACTTCAATAAGGTTTTTTTTATTTATTTAATGACTAGTGAAAACAGCTGAGCCAGGCAAGAAAGAACGTTTTTCTTCATTCATATTTAATTTCATTCGGCATGGCACTCGTGAGAAATGCCCTTTGACAACTTGCGATCCGCCCGTTATGCGATGATTATAATCACAACACGGCAGATTGCTCTCCAGACTTGTGATCTCCTAAACTGAGTAAAGTTCTGACTTGGGTCTGTTACGGCAACTCCTCTGGACTAGATAGATCTAAATTATTTTATTTCTTGTTCTTCTTTAAATGTCCCTTTATAATGTCTAGCCTTGGAGGATCTTTTAGTCGACTTCAATTTGTCAAGAATGTCTTATTCAAGTCATTGCTTGACTAAGAACTTAGATGAGATAAAACAGTTTGGTTCTTTTGGACACAGGTCCATGTAGGACACTTGATTTCACTGGTGTTGTCTTTGACTAAATGAGTTTGATGAACTAAAACAAGTGTGACAAACATACCAAAAAAAAAGAAGAAATCATGAATAGGGCAAAAAATTTTACACACAACTGTTATATTCAATTTACTCACCATAGCTAACAGGTCAGCATTAAAGCGCGTTTTGCAGCAAGAGCTTATTTTCTTCTTGTAAAAGGAAGGTCTGAGGCAGCTGTCAAATCCACACACATTTCGTGTGTGTTAAATATGTGTATATGAAAAGGTAACACCCTTTTTCCCATTAATGTAATACTAACGACATGTGTGTTTGGCGCATGTGCGCACCAAATTCTATCCAACCGTGGTCACTAATCGGTGCTTAAAGTTCATAATGTACAGTTTTATTCTTGTTAAACTCGGTTGGATTAATCAATCTAAAAGCCTCTGATTAGTAAACAAATGAAACCACAAAACGTGACTCAATTATTATTCATTCCATACATGTTGAGGTACATGAGGTAAATTCTCTTATATAAAGTTGGAATAATTGATCTTGTAATGTTCTAAATAATGAAACCCAGAACAATTTCTCCATGAGTATCGACATTTAACAAACCAGACTTTTGTTTCAAGAACTGCATCTACCACACGCTATCCATGAAAGCTCCAGAAGCAAAGATTTTTTAAGAAGAAAAGACACTTCTGGCCATCCAGAAAGATTGGTGTAATACGGATAACATTGTTGAAGTGACAGTATTCTGTCACAGATAATTGTTTAACAATATACTTTGTTCTAAAACACAAAAGTTGATGAAATGCGCAGCTGAGACAACTCGGGGGGGAAAAAACAAGATCAGAGCATTTTTGGTTTTTGGACTGATAAGCAACTTTCCAACATGCTGTATTTTTTGCTACAAAATAAAACCGAAGCCAAATATCCAAACAGCGCAGATGCCTAATTCTTTGGCCTGTTTTCAGTCCATATTGTAGCTCACCTTCATAGTTACCACATTCATTCATTAATTGGAAACAAAAATATAAAATAAAACAAAATGCTCACTGAGAAACTTTAAAAAAGCTTTTGTAAAGCCTCTTAGTGTTACCAGTCCCTGCTCATCCTCAGTGTTGAGACAGTGAGGATTATGATGTCTGTTATTTAGGGTAACAACGCCAAAGTTCACACTGTTGAACCGATGAAGGACTCAGATTGGACTTTTCCTAAATTTGCACATGAGGGTGAATTTCAAAAATAAAATGAAATGGCACTTCTCCTCTTCAGCGCAGACACTCAAATACACTTCTCCACACGCGGCACCCAAGTTCACTGCCAAGGCGGCACAGATGCAAACTCCCCCCTGACCGGGCCGTTGCCAAGGCGCCGCTTCCGAAGCTTCTCCACCAGCTGGAGACACTCTGATGAGGCCAACACATCCATTTCCCTGGTAACCAACGAGCGCGGGCACAAACATGCACACACATGGGGAACATGCTTGCATATAAACATGTATAGGCCCCATTGTGGATATGTATATTTGCAGCACACGCACCCATCTGCACCCACCTCCTCTTAAGCAGCATGGAGGGTTCTGCTCTAGAACCCCACCCCACCCCCCCGCCCTTCCTTGCCCTATTTGTTGCCAGGTCTATTATCATACAAGCTGCATCGCAGGGCCACAACACAACAGCTACACACATTCACACCCAGTAACCATATGCAGCCTGAAGACCATTGTTTCGATGGCTCTTGAGATGTTACCTATTTGTGTTGACCGAGAAATATATATATATATATATATATATATATATATATATATATATATATATATATACATATATATATATATATATGTTCTCGGTGCACAGAAGTGTTTGGCTGCCCCCAAAAACGAAAGATCCAACCTCGGATTTTGGTTTGTCTTTATTTTAAATCATTTACTTTATTTGTTCATTAAAACACCAACATCTGAATATGAATGTGAAGCAGCGTTTGTGGAAGGCGGATGACATTTTTAAGCAGGCAACAGTCGGGTTTATACTGTATATAATGTAAATTAATATAGCAATATATCATGGTATTTTGTTTCACAATACTGTATCAATATTCAAAAGCACTGTATCTATTTTTTGGTTTTGTTGGGGTTCATTCTTTATCATAGTTATTTAATGGTTAATTTACAATTAGGTGTATTTTCACAGTGTTTGTTCATTTTTGTGGTGCAATTACATGTATGGAAGTATGTGTGTGTGTGTGTGTGTGTGTGTGTGTGTGTGTGTGTGTGTGTGTGTGTGTGTGTGTGTGTGTGTGTGTGTGTGTGTGGAAATCATTGAAGGTATTTTTTTATCGTCAATTAGCAGGATTTTATTTCTGCAGTTTTATAGATCTCCTTTTCTATGTTCTGTTGTTTGTTTTAATGTCCATAACAGTGGAAACATGGAGGTTTTACCTCTTTTTTAATAGTCTACTAGCCTGTTATGCTAATAACTTTACATGATTTTTCTTGTTTAGAGCTCATATCTTGAGAAAACTGAAATAAAAAATGTTGTTTTGTTGCATTTCCAGTCCCTTTAACATTATGGGGGAAATCTATGCATTTGAAAATCAACATTTTAACAAAAATAATGTAATTTTTTGTTCAGCCCTGCCGCTTAAATATGAAAAACAAATGTGAAGGAAATATAGCGAGCAGCCAGAAGTCATCAAGTGCTTTGTGTTAGTGTGTCAGTGTTTTGCTTCAGTGTTTGCAGAGTAGACACCATATCGTCTGTCAACAGCAAATCTGGCAGAACACACACAGTAAATAAAGGTGCTTTTCACAGGCACAAACACAAGGGGAAAGTTAGAAAGCAAGACGAGGAGACGGTGTTTTATCAACATCAGCGGAGAAAGCAGCTAAATATTTAATCTCTTCCAAGAGGTGGGAGCAGGGAGGGGGTCAAACAAACAGCACCTGTTAGTTTCAGCCCGACGAGGAATGATAAGAGGAAGCATAGCATGGCACAGAAAAAGAGCGAGAGGTGGAATGTGGCTGCTGGAAAGGGCTCAGTGGCTGAGCTTTAACCTCAGGCTCTTTGTGTTGGAGAAGGAGAGCGTCCTCATCCTACTGTGTCCTATACACACACAACGAGTGGGCCAAAAATATGGCTCTAAGGCTTCCCCCACCTTCTCCGGGATGGGCTATCCCTCTCGCCGTCTGAGATACAAGGAGAGTTCAGCGATGTCCATGTCGACAGAGCCCTCTGAAAACCTTTTGATGTCCCTCTTTCTGAGGGGACCACAGAAAGACTGGAGGACTTTTGGAAGTGGTGCCAAGAACAACAAGCGAGGAGGCAGCTGTGTGCAAGAGGAGGCGGATCGGCCCAGGAATCAAAGATGGCTGGCGAAGAAAGAAAAATTGCTTATCAAAGGACTGGTCCTACATAATTGGAGTGAGTCAGTGTCTTTAAATAAATTGACTTGGGCGGAGGCCATTAAAAGAACTTACACATTCGCACAGTGCTGATCAAGAATTTTCCAGGCAACATTGCCAGAAATCTTGAGTAATAAATGAATGACACATCATGAGAAAATGGTTCTTAGATGAACATGAAGAACATTGATTAAAGTTGTCGTCAATAAAGGTAAGTTCAAAACCTCCAGTTCAAGCTTATAATGGTGATTCCTCATGAAATTATCTTGCAAGATCTGGACACAAACACTTGAAATTAAAGGACAATGTAAAAATCTAACTTTGGTTCAACAAGTTTTGCTCTCTAAGATGCAAAGGTCACTCAGCATTATGATGCTCTGTTTTGAAGTTATTGCTTAGAAAAGTCAGAAATCTCTGCAAACGAAAGGTTACGAGAGATTATGATGTAATCCAGCCCCTCTTTGTTTATACAACGAGTTCCTTAGGGGTGCAGACTTCCGGGATTGTTGATGTGTGGTGACAATCGCAGCAGGGTAGGCGTAATTATGGTAAACGAGATTTAATTTCCAGAAAAATGTGTTTTCAGTGGGCGGGCCTTAAGCACATTTTCTCATTTAAATATTTAAATGTAAAGAGGGTTTTTGTACAAACAGACACACACTTATGAGTACAATAGAGGTCCAAGATAAATTTAAGACACACTTAAATCAACACATTAGTTGCCCTTTAATGTAAGTTGGTTCCCCCTCATCTGCTTCCATCAAATGTGTCAAGCAACGTGCTAAATACACCGGGATGAAAACAACAAACTGTGGTCTGAACACATCTCAAACCCCTGCAGTACCCTTATCAACACCAAGATGCTAAGAGAGGAACTATTTGACATCTGCTGTTTTCAGCCAATACCATGTGTTGCTCTCACAGTTTTAATGAACTCTTCTTCTCTATCTGAAAAAAAACAGGCAGATTTTGAACTTACAGCAAGAGCCAAGCTGATCTGCTTTATCTTGTACATGTCCACAGCGGTAAAATGTTCATTTTAATAGGTGTTCTCTAGTGACGGGTTGATGAGGCCTCATGATGCAGCATCAGTTGTTGGAGCTGAATCATGATTCAGTGTCATCACTTTAGAAGGCCACTAGATGGCACTCTCTGCATTATAATATTACACATTTTGAATCTGTCTTATCAGCAAATTACAACAGCCTGTGTTCGTTATATTATGTGACTCTTTCGTTTCTATTTTTTTATATAAATTTACAAATTTATATAAATTAATTTAAAAAAAAATGTAATCAGAAAAGTCCTCATGATTCTGCACATCTTATGGATTGACAAAGCTTCAGCTCTCTATGATCTATTGGTTTGAACAGCTGTTCTATTGAAACCTACCAGTAAAACAAAGATTTGAGAACTTCTTCATAAAGGCTGCCGTTTTAGAAATTAATTCTTTAAGTAAAAAAAATGACTTTCCACACGAAAACCATAGATGCTGCCTTTTGTTGTCAAAAGCGTATTGAAAATGAATTCAATGCACATGATGTTTAAAGGAAACAATTCCAGTATTTGTACGGAAAGGCTGAGACTGCTGCACACATGGGAACCTTAAGGCATGTTATTACGTTTCCCTGGTTTATGTACATGGATATCTGATGATACATCCGTTTTTAAATGTGATGAGATTACTCAGCAGGAAGAGTTAAACTATCAGGATAAGACACCTCAATTGAAGCCTGAATACTGCGTATCCTTAGATAAGTGGACATGAATTGAACTTTACAAAAAGCCTGTTTTTTATACATTCTACACTCCATTACAGCAGGGGGTTGGAGGGGGGTCTTTAGAGCAATCCAGACGTTTCCCGAGGCAGTCTGCCCCGAGGGTCTTCCGCTTCTCTTCCACCCTGAGCAGGACGAACACTTTCTCCTTTTCCCTGCAGCTATTGAAACCAAACACACGTGCAGCTAATGTGCAGAAATCACATTTCCCCATCACTTTAAGCCATAAAAGCCCATCTTTTTACAGCGGTTTTCCTTAAAGTGAGAAACTGAAAAAGGATTATGCTGGTGAAAGAGGATGTTTTTGAAGAGGTCTTTCTTGAAACCTGATAAAGAAATGTAATCCTTCTCTTCATGTTCAAGTGTTGAGCTGGTGTTTGAGGTTTTTTTTTTCTCGCTGCTGGGACTCACTGACTGACAGGCAGGTTTGAGTGAATCGGTGAAGGTAGTGTCAGGACTGTGTCATGAAAACACAGTGAGTGACAAGTTAACAGAGTTGTATGATCATCTGTCTCCTGGCTGTCTAGATCTTTATTCTCCTTAGTGTTACTCTGAAGAGCGGCAGCAGAACTTGGACAGTATTGAGAAGTGTTCTCAGGACCTGGATGTAACATGATCCAGCAGGAAGTTGCAAACATACTTCAGTTTTCTCTGTTAATTCCTCAATATGAACTAATTTTATCTTTCCACTCTTGCTCAATAATTGGAGTAAGACGAAGGTGCTGTTAGATTGTGGTTTCTGAACCCTCATAGGCTGTTTTATAAAACCTAATAATACTTTCTGTGATTCCTTACACCATAAATATAAGATCACTTTACACCAGTGAGGAGCTGGTGAAGCTTCATGAAGCAGTGTCTTTTTTTTTAGTTCAGTTTGTGGCGTCCTCAGTTTAAAAATGATGTGAGGTTTTATTCGAATAGATGTTCAAAGCAAATATAATTGAGCAAAGAGTGCCATCTAGTGGACTAAAAATGTAAAGACACTGCTTCATGAAGCTTCATCAACCCATACGGGCCTACTTTACACATGATCTTTTCATATCAATCAAAAATATATCATATTTCAGTAAATGCATGCAATGCATCCTAAATATTAAATAATTTACGATACAACAATCTGATTTGAAAATCTACATAAGAGTTAGTCACAAATGGATTTAAGTCAAATGTCTCAGCTGTGCAAATGCCATGTGTCATGCCCGACATGTATCGCTCAGATGGCTCAATAACTAGAAAAGCTGGAACCAAATACAAGCCAAAAGAGCATTTAATTTGCATTTATAGATAAAAATGAATGCAAAGAAATTTAAATTATCAGTAGATGTTCAATTGAACTAATTGTTTAGAGCCAAATAGAGCAGAGAGTGCCGTCTAGTGACCTTTGAAATGTGATGACACTGCCTCGTTGTAGTGATGGGTTGACAAAGACAGTGTCCTAATTTTAAGAGCTTAGAAGGTTGCTCCGTCACTTTGAAAATTATTTGAGATTATTTGAGCCAGGGGGCTCTTAGAATAAAGAAACTGTTTCATGAAGCTTTATCAATCATCACAGGCTGGTTCATGAAACGTCAGCATTAGCGATCACCAAACCTTACTCCCACAAAGTGGGTTCATCATCCAAGTATATTTGTTCAGAATAGAGATAGACAGTCATCATCAGCGATTGACACCTGATCAGGTTAGTTTAGTATACATTTATCTGATTTAAACTTCACTCGTGATCACTGCCACCAGTGAATAAATGTACCTCAATAACCATAAACATGATTCATAAAATTCAACAACGTCCAAATCAATTACGGTCACTTTCATGCATTTGTTTGTTTTTTAGCTGAAATCAGTGGTCACTAAAGAGCCTTGGATGTCAATGGTCACGAATCAGATGAATTGGATATCTCAAAAATTACATTTTAAAACAATTTATACTGGTCAATTCCAATGGTTGTGTGGGTCCCATACAATTTTACGATTTTTTCCGACACAAATCCTGGACTCAAACCATGAGCGGTCGCATCTGCTTTTCAACTCTATTGACACTACATGGTCCAAGAAAATGATGTTTTTGAACATCCTGCTGATTGAAACAGACTTTCACTTGTTCAAATCTACAGATGGGTTTTCCACTCCACCCTAATATTTACATTCGGTGTGGCATAGTGAACTCAAGTTATGACAAAACAATTTCATAATTAATTGTGTAAAAAATACATTTGTCAATAAATGTGTTTTGCATTTTTGTAATCGGTAGATCATTTGGACTTTTTAGATTAAGCTTGTACTTTTCTTGAAAAGTGTAACATAAAAGAATGCAGGTTTAACTCCTAGATTCTAAAACAGATAGTTGTATATTACTCTGTTTTTATTTAAATTTCTCTTGTTAATTGAACATATTATCCAATAGTCTTTTGTCCTACAGCGGCAGCTTGCCCATAGAGGGCGCCGATATTTGCTCAGTTTTTTTTAAATTCTTTTTTTGCTTTACAAATAATCATCAGCAGTGATGATTTCGTATGCTTGTAGAAATCGTATACTATATTGGCAATGATGCATTTACGTTCTGTTTATAATCTTGCTTTGTGAAATAATTCGTCATATCCTGTCTATGTGGGGCTTGTTTGCAAAGCCCATCAGTTTCTCAGGTTTCTCAAACTCAGCCAATCATACTTAGTGGCAAATATAACCGTGAACAGAATATGCGCTTCTCTGAATATGATAGTGGCAATACATAAAAGTATTATTTGTAATAGGTGGCTTGAAGGTATTTTCCTATTGCAGGGAAAAGGTTGTTTATTGTTTTCTTCTGTAATTGTTTTAATATGTTCGATTTATGTCAATTAAAGTGTGTTTACATTCCTTTCCTAACAAGGATCATAATAAACGTTGTTCATAATTAACTGTCAAAGTTTTGATTTCCACATGAAATTAAAATTGTCTAAGTTAAGACCACTAGTTTCTACTGTTTCTTTCATTGGTAGATAAATCTACAGGCTCAAAGAGCCCCACATAGAATAGACTTTTTTCAAGTTTTTAAGTTTATTCTAGTTTGATTTGAAATACATCACGTTCTTTCTGCATTAACTTCTTTCTTTTTTTCTTTGAATTGGACATTTTTAAACAGGAATGGAAAAACTTTTGCGTCAAAAGGGTGAGAGAACAAAAGAAAGGTGATGGAGGTAGCTATCTATCAGAGAGGTTGAGTGAGGGTTAAGATCCTGGATGAGTTCTTATAGAGAAAAACAGCCGAGGGCTGAGAGGAAGGAGAGAGGCAGGACATCCAGCCTGCATCCGTATGTTGTGATCAACTGTCAAGAACTCACCTCCTTGTCTCGCTTCCACTGATCTAAACCGCCCTCCGTTTTACGCAGCTGTTGTCTACGTTCCTCACCTCTCTTTGATGTTTACTCTCACCTCCTCCGCCTTCCTCCCGTCTGAGATCACTTCACTTCCATTGTCATGAATAAAAACCCTTGAGTGGAGGTGCTTTTGCACAGCTTGCTTTTGAGTTTAAGGGCAAAGAGAAACCTCATTTTGTGAGATATCGGTTTGAGAAAAAGACACGCAGCACGGTCAGGAAGAGAAGTCAACACTTTTGTTTTTGTTGTTTGAACATTGTTGTTAAGACCGTATCTCACACATGTCTGTATTCAGCTTGTACCTTTCTAAATGAGAAGAAGCTTCATAATACTGACCCTATGGTTCAGAAAAAAACAGTTATAATCTTGGCCATAATAGATTAAACATATCTAACTATCTGTCCATACTAAAAACATCCATTATCCTTTTTTTTACAAAACCGTATTTCAATAACATGTCTGCTAGCCAATCATAATTCAGTCACAATGTGGTAAAGTCACCGAAGCGTGCAATACTGTCCCCAAGAGAGCTCACACTTGATCCCGCGAGAATTGCAACATCTTGGAACATATATATATATATACATTTGACCGGGCACTCTAACGTCTTTACATGGTTGTCTTGCTTTTTCCTCCTTTTCTGCGCAACAATTTACCTCATCCATAATGTCATCCATCACCACGTTGCACTGATGGCCATGACGTATTGTTTGTTACAGCTTAAAATGTGAAGGAAAGTTTGCACTAATGACCCTTTTCCACCGACTTGTCTTAGATCTTCTCTACTCAATTCGACCCAGTTTATATTGTGTTTTTACCATTGTGTTTAACAATATGTGATCCACTCTTCAGAGCCAACTAGGTCCGTAATAAAGAAATTGATGTCGATCGAATGAAGTCACTGAAAAGTTTTGTGTATTGTAAGTACACCATTGGCTCAAAGTTTTGCTGTTCTATGCTATGTCTTTCACTCGGTTCGAAAGTGGTCGACAAAATGGAAGATCGATTGCTTCTATTTTTTCTAACGGGGCTTCAGTAATCTGGAAATCCCCCTTTCACTCTTCGCGAAAACGGTCTGTTGAATTTTAAGGTTTGAGGTAACAAGATTTACTGCTGGCTCTGCAGTGCTAATTGTTACCAGCGCGATATGCAAAGGAAACTCACGATTCAAATGCACGGCTTTATGTCACTCTACAGAAGTGATGTTTCTCAACTTCATGGATGACAAACATGTTGTTGTGTGATAGTTTACAGTGTTTCTGCATTCTTCCCTATGAGTGACAACCAGATGATTTACAAGTGAGAGAAGAAAAAAAAACAGCTTTAGCACTTTTTGTGCTTACAAAGCCCGATGAAGAATGGAACGGAGAGGGTATACAAAAGTGATAATGAGCTCCCCTTTTCCAGTGATGAGGAAGTCCTTTCAAACTGTCCAGATTTACCCTACAAAGACTCAACATCGAGGCTTGTTCGGCTCCTCAGAATGTACTTTCACAGGCTCGCGGAAAGTTTCCTCTCGTCTTTGTTTGGCTCATTTTTCTGAATCAGTCCTACATACACAATGTGTTCAACTGATGGGACTCCTTCAAGAACATCTGAAGAGGACCACACATGTATGTTATCTGAACACAGATGTACGTCTGTTCGCGCAACAGTCGGAAGTGTCAGCTGCGATTGTTGTGTTTTGATGTATTTTCATTCGGAATTCATATTTGAAATGGATTCTGTCGAGGGCTGCTTGTCATAGCAGCGAGACAGCTAAGCCATACAAGGCTTTTACGCCTAAAGGCTCCACTTAAAGCAAATTATCATTTACCTTTTGACGCGTGCCAGATCATTAGGCAGGCACATTAAAACCAGCCACCACAGCACCAGAGGGGGCCCGAGTGAACCGCTGCCCGGTGAAGGAGCCTGCATGTTCGTGTGGGAGTGAGTGAAAGGATGTGTGGGAGAAGGCAGAAGCGCTTGTAAGAGTATTTTCATGCAAATAGACAGGATGTGTGCACGAGCATGTGTGTGAATGAGCAGGCACATCAAAGTAGCCCTGGGTTTTACCATGTGCCCAGAATCATTTGACATGAGCAGATGCATCATTAAAATACTGCCACATTCCGTGGCCAGGCGAGAGCACGGGCAGCAGATTTTTTTTATTTTATAAATTGCTCACTAATTCCACAGAGGACGCACAAAATCTTACCAACAAAAAATAAAAAAGGTGAAGTGTATTGTTCCTGGCAATTTGGAAAGCGTTCATGAAGCAGCAAGGATGGTGAGTGATAATCTCGGATCGATTTTGGAGAATTGTCTGTGCAGAAGAAGGTGCCTTGGCCAAGCCCTCCCTCATTAAATTAGCCGGCTTATGGATGGGGTCGCTGCTGGCCACATAATGCAGTCTGACAAACACACAGAAGGACAGCGGGGCCAACGCTGGGCCAACAGCAGGCCTGTGATGTCTGTCCAGAGCAGAGATGTGGACAGACTTCACCTTCTTGTGCCACGACTGCTCCAATCACAGCAGATGGCCTTTCTTTTCACCCATAGTTCACTTTCTTCTACCTTCGGTATTCAGAGTCCAGTCTGCGTTCATCCATCCAACCATTGAATCCATCAACAGCAGGCTTTAGAAAGGGAGCACATAGACTCACTTAATTTGGTAAATGATTTACTTTTAATAAGTGATGTTGTTTTTTCTATCTTCATTTGTGAAGGTATAGATAATCTATAAGGATAATACACCATATTCCCATCTGATAACTAAGAATTAATGCAACCTTATTTCATTTTTTCCATCAATGGTACATCGTGAAGTTGAACAGATAGCTTCTTCCTAAGATGTAAAAGTGGAAACAAGAAATTTACCAACCAGAGGAAGACATTCTTTGCAGAATATATTGACCCTTGGCTGATTGTTTTGACAGGGACATGCATTGACGTGAAATGCATCCAGGTAAATCATTTTTAATGCAAAAGTAGCGGTCCTTAAAAAAAGTACTTACTTTAATATCAATGTCTCCTGTTGTCAAATCAACATCCAGCACCAGTTGAGTTGCACATGTACGCGCCAATCTTTACTGGAAAAGGTATTGGCCATGCGCGAACATGTCACTTAAGCTAGTTCTGCAGTACCTAATTCTTGTGTTATGTCAGGGTCAAGGTAACCCGAAGAAGCCTGAGAACAAATGTGTTTGTGGTATCACTTGTGTTGTCTCTGCGTCAGGGGGAACAACCTCTCTGGCTTCTATAACTGGGATACCTCAAGCACATTTGTTTTCAGTCCTTCGGGTCATCTTGACCCTTACATAACAAAAGGGTTAAATATGGGTAAAGAATATGTTCCAACAATTTGTTAGTCCATAACAATAAGTTGGGTTTACGTTCGTACAAGAAAGCCCAGTAAAAAAAAAAAGGCATTTCTGATCTTACGTACTATTGTAACAAAAAGGTAGTAAGAAATGAATTGGCTGAACTACAGAAATAGAGATCTGGCCATCCAAACTCTGGTAGAAAAAGGACGAGTTTTTGGCTGGCTGAATTATGAGTGGCTGATGGAGCTGGAGCCATTTAGTTAAGGCTACAATGAAAAATCAAAAGTGAAGTATGTGCTGATACACCCAACCATTTGTTAAAAACTGTAAATATATTTGTATATGCTTTAAATATATTTGTATATGCTTTGAATATATTTGTATATGCTTTAAAAGTTGTTTTTTGGCTTGAGCTGCAGGTGGCCTAAAGTGGACCCTCAAGGTACTTTGGTTTTTGCACATTATCGTTTTGGTTAAGGCAGGATCCTTTTGGTTTAAAACAGACAGATAATCCCAAAAAAAAAACTTGATTGATCATTAATTACCTTTGGCTTATGAAACGTCAACCAGCCATGAAGGATGTGGCCTCAGACTAAAGACTTTTACAGAAACTTAAACAAACACATTATTCAAGCTCCGGATATGCATCCCTAAATACCAATGATGTTTCTTAGGGAAGGTCTGCTTTTAGACAAAACACAAACAAATACACACACCAAGCCAAAAGGTGGGCCACGAAAGCTTAGAGTCAACATTTCTGCTATTCCAGTCGCTGCAATTCCCTGAGAGGAAGAGGATGTTTGGTCTTGAGTCTGATGTCTGCTGTCTAAGGAACTATAAATACACACCTAGACACTTCCAGGTGAAAGGACGGGGCAACGCAAACACACAAACACTGATAGCCACAGAGAACAAGTATGGGAGATTGAGCCGATGAAGGAGGGGCGAAACAGCCAAATAAAAATCTATTGAGCTTAACAATGGTGTTATAAAAACGTACAGAGGTAGTGTTTAACAATGTGGTAGGAAGAGAGCGGGTAAATACCTCTGGGAACGATGGGCTTGGCTCTGCATCAAAGTGCTGGCAAGAGCTCAGCATTGTCTTTAAATTCACACCATTGTCTCCCGTACACATACACACACAACCATATATTGAATATGATGATGTGCAGGGATATTTTAAGGGCTAAAGCCTCTTTTTGTTCAAAAGATTTTTGATTGTGAATCAGATCTTGCTGCGTTTTTAAGTTATGCTGTGATGGTATTACTCATATAACACTGCTTGGATTAAATTGGCACAAGCAAATGAAATTGCTGTTTGATCCTAGACAAACCGTCGGTTTGAATCTTTCGAGATATTATGACCCAGTTCCTGTCATTCTTTTATTGTATTGTGTGTTTTTTTTCAAGTAGACATGCCAGAGATTACTTTTATTTGTGTGCAGATACATCAAAAACGACTGCTTATTGACTCCAAAAAAGAGTTGATATTGTTTTTAAAAAAAAGAAGTGGAAGAAGAGGAAAGTATTATTTTGAGTGTTAAAAAGTAGATGTTTAAGTTAAAAATTGTAGTGAAGACAATATAAGTATTTCTTTCTTTCTTTTTAACATTTAAATGGGATATAGGGAAACATATGAGTCATAGATACAGTTCATATGACTTTATTCCATTGACTTGCTGATTCGGACATTATTTAAAATGTTTTTAGTTTTTAAGTGGCCTGGATAATAAACTGTAAACATGATTCACTAAACCACCTTACTAAGAATGTATAAGTGACAAGTGTCAAACTTGGAGATAATAAAGACAGATCGGGCATCTATAGTATAAGAAAATATAACTAACACACTTAACTTCCTGTCATATAATAAATATTGTGGCCCCTTTTGTGATTGAGTTGGACACTACAATAGTGGTGATGGGTTAGTGAAGCTTCATGAAGCAGTGTCTTTACTTTCAGAGACCACAAGATTGCTATTCAACAGCTATTCGAAACCGCACATCAAATGAGTGCGCCACCTACTGACACTTTTAGATACTATCACTACTAAACAGCTCTCCTTTAACAATGGAAGTTATCAAAACACTTTTTAAAAAGAGGACAATCGACTGATATGTGTTTTTGAGAGGAAAAAGAGAGAGAATATTGTATACTCATTTACTTCTTTATTTCAGAAATCTTGACTCTAGCCATCCAAAGTAAGGAAAAATAAGAAGAATCCTCATTTCCTCTGCTCAGATATGAGTCAAATGTTCTTTGTACACAATTTGAAATGCCTACAACATCAGCAGATATCCCGTAGATGAATGTTTAAACTGGTAAGTGCACAAATATTCCGTCGTAAAACAACATTTGGCGGTAAATCATCAGGGATCTCTCTCTCCTCACCACTCCTAAAAGTGCTCACATACGTAGAATGACGAGGTGTTGCCACAACTCCTTCAATAGCAGCGGCAATAAAGCGCGGATTTATGGCTAATGTTTTCATCACCTCGCCTCTATCACTGCTCCTGCTTCAAAATTAATTATTGATTAATCACTATGCTTTTTAAGCAAAAATGCAGACCAGCAATATAAAACTATCGCAAAAAATGATTATGCCCCCAAATCACATTTATCTGGGCCATTCATTACTATTGTATTGACAAGAACAAAGTTGCTAATCGCCAAAGAAATAAGTGTTGTCAGCATTTCTGGGCTGAGGACAACACACACACACACACACACTCACACACACGCCGACACACATAAGGATGTAAGTTAATGGAACGATCAGAGGAGGATGTCGGAGAAAGAAGGTACATGACCGCGGGTTTGCTTAAGTGTTAAGTCCACACAGGCCGTCAGAACATGATGACACCGACGTGTGTGGTTTTCGTGTGTGTGTCTACATATTGAAAGTGCTGCCAGTGCGGGCGGCCAGCAGGAAAAGGTCAAGGCAAAGTTTAGATGCCGTGTACCAGGGGCCTTAAGATATTCATAGCCAGCATTTTAGCCCGGAACATAATGAGATGGAACTGGTAAATATTTGCTGATGGCTCGAAAAATTCCAACCATGCTGGGAGCTTATTTTGAATACAAAAGATGCTGGGGGAGGGCGATACTTGTGTGTGCATGGGGGTGCGATGGGGGGGGGGGGGTCACCTGATAGCTAATTAGTACATTTGCCCAAATAATTAGAATGAGCGCTCATGGCTGATATCACACAGAGGAGATGGTGTGCGCAGCATCGCTAACATGAGAATCTGCATTTCATAGGCCGCTGGACGCTTATAATCCTGCCCCCAGAGGGCCTATAATGGACGTGTTTACCTTCGCTGCATGATGGAAATGTGTGATTAAGATTGGCAGGTGGATGTACCAATCAAAGAGCAGTATCTGACACTGCCGAGAGGACGCAGAACCTAGATCTATTCATTTCCTGACAGCAGATGAGGAGGTCGTAGACAGAGTGACAAATCTCCCCTTGATTTCAGGACAATAGAACAACACCTCAATATGAGCTGCCCCAACAAAATATTTTAGAAAAATTCCACACATAATTTCCATTGAAATACTTTGTTTAATTTTATTGTCAGCACAGTCAACAACCGTATTTAATAATAATATTTAATTGTTTAGTGATAAATATATATACAGTATAGTAACCAGACTACCAGAACAGTCATTAAACAATCTATTATTTCCTTTGAAATCTTTTTTCATTGAGTAAGTTCTTTACGCTGCCGTCTCCAACATCTTACCACAAATTAGTTGATACCAAATTAAGTGCAGCATCTCTATAAACAGGACAGGACAGGACGTAGGAAGTCTGATCTGAATATTGTCTTATTCTTTGACGCTCCATTTATCATAATTATCTTTGTGTTTGTTGTCCTTCAACAAACATACATTTTTCTCGACATGAAATTTAATCTTTTGGTTGACATCTACCATATAATCTTTATCTTATCTTGAAGACTGAGCTGTTAATAGGTCAACTTATCAACATGGACACTACTTTGATTTTGAGAAAACTGTCCGGCGGGACACGTGAAATGACTTGGCTCCCGGGCCATGAATTTGACACGTGTTCTACTGTCGAGTGTCTCCCGGAGGCTTTTAACCCAGTAATAAATCCAAAGATTGGCTGCATTATTCAAATAACTTGGAAAAAGTACAGACTATTACTCTATATTGTTGTATAGTACATATACAATATATATCCGAGCTACAGATTAAGAGTTAAGTGAACAAGGGAGGCTAAATGTGAATTGAATATTACACTTTATTTGCTGTAGTGGAGGAAATCCTCGAGGTGTAAAATGGAGTTAGGGGATTTTTTTAAAAACCCACTGAGTGATTCTCCAGCGGGTGCTCACACAACTTAAAGAGAGGGAGTAAGGATGAGAGAGCGCACATGTCTTTAACGGCGTCTAGAGACACACACATTACACTGAGCAAATAGATACTCCGTCTCATTATCCAGTCCTTTAAGGAAAAGCACAGCGTATGTTATTACCTCTTCACTTAGAATTCAAACACGGCCTGTGGAAGAAGATGGAGATGGAGGATGGCGGGGTGAGTAAATAGGATTGTAGTTGGAGGAGAGGCCGAAGAGATTTTCCTCTTTAACTTAAGAGTTTAGGCCCTGGAATAAGCGAAGGAAAAAAATACCGTTAGTAATTGATTAAGATGTCAGAATTGTAAGGTACTATCTTCTTGTTGTTTAGTATATTCAGTGTAAAATATTCTGCATAAAGGAAATGAGAAAGAACTTGTCAACACACGCCTGGAGCAAACACTAACCATCGCCTCCAGGGCAATAATCGCAACTGCTTTTATAAGAGGGCTCCCAGAAACACAAAACAGCAACATCTGGATGGATCACATTCGGGGCACCTTTGTGGGAGGAACGAAAAATAAAGGCACTGATACTGTGCGTCAACCTAGTGATATGCTGATGAAGCTTTATGAAGCAGTGTCCTATTTTTCCAGGTCAGTAGGTGGCACCTTCATTTTAAAAACGATGTTAGGTTTCAATAGAATACCTGTTTAAAGCAATATAATATAAGGCATTGAGCGCCATCTTGTGGGCCCTTAAATAATGACAAAGCTTCATGAAACTGCATCCCACAATAGGCGAGTTTTAAATTACATTATAATATACAAATTTGTTTACAATCTGCTTTGTTTGAAACTTCTCTAAAAGCTTTCGTAATTGATCTTTTTAATTGTTTAGTCGCTACCAATTTGCAATGGATTGTGGGATTGTTGGAAACATGTAGCACTTTCTGTATACATTATAGTTTGGCCGAATTGGTGCCCATGGTTTTTTAAGCAAAGCTTCAATATGGGTTAACAATGTGTTTCCTTTAAAATCCCTTTAGATAAACAATAACAAAAGAGTATGTTAGAATGGACGTTGTTTAATCAGAGGTTCTATAAAGGCTGCGTTCTACAAAGTTATGTGTGACCAGGTCCGGAGCAAGGAGGTGAACAACAAAAATGACTTACACGTGGGTGTTGAAAATGAGTCGTGTTAATTTTTTGTCTCCAAGATACACACACGTCTATTCACCGCTGCTGCAAAACACACTCTTCTCTGAAGTAACAGGAGCCCGTCAAGTACAGAAAATCCATTATTTCTAAACTCTGAACACTTTGATGGAGGGGGGGGGGGTAAATATGTTTTCTGTTTTGCTGTTAGTTTCTAAACAGAGCTATACGAGAGTTAAAGTGGTTCGTAGATAAACAAAGGACAGAACAAGTTCTTCATTTATAATTTATCCTATTATCGACATTTTGCTTAAAAAACTTCAGAGAAAATAACTTTTCACACATATAAATATATATAACACATTTAAACAACTAAATATACAGATGATTAGGTTTCTGGGAACAATTTTGGCATTTTCAGGGCATAGTGGCGCGCTGGACAGTTTTCCTAAAAATAAAAGTGTACTAAAGTTGGTGACCTATAAAACATCAGTGTTTAAGATAAGATAAGAGACAGAATTGAGGTCAACAAGAAGAGTGAATCTAGGGTTGAAGGAAAGGAATTTGTTGTGTAAAAGGAGAACAACACAGAGATAATTAAGATAAATTGATCCTCACATAATGAAAAGGCATTATCAAAATAACTCTTCTACTTCCTGTTTACTGTCTACTTCTAGGTAAATATACATTTTGAATATACAAACTTGGACTGATAAAATATTTTGGCCCCTTTTATGAATGAGTTTTGAAAAAAAGGACAGTGTTAATGAAACCTCATCAGCCCGTCATTAGTTGTTAAAAAATAATATATAAACCTTTGACAGCAAATCATTTTAGTTACTGTCGAAAAGCATGGAAACTAATTCAACTTCACGGACGTACACATGATGTTTACGTGTTTCTGAGAGTGTGTGCGTGGACAGAGAGAGCCAGACAATGAGTAGAATGGAAGAGCAGATGGTGAAAGTGCACACTTTGAAAGGTTTCTAATAAGTTTATTGTAACTTAGACCTGGAAAGTTTTTCAAGGTCTTCTGCAAATCGAGCTGCTAATTTTTTATGACTTTGTTATCGGGTTCGCTTTTTTTTTTTTTCCACTCCAACCTCATCTGGCTAAGACAGAAGCCAAATAGCAGGAGAAGGAGATCACTGAAATAGAAATCTGAATTAGGAGCAGGGATACAGATCCAAATGTAATCCTGCTTATGGCTCGTAGAGAGAGATGATGATGATGTGATACCTTAGCTCTATCTTTACAATTAGTTTCCAACTCCACAATCACATTGAACAACTCGGCTAACAGGGTCAAGGAAAAGATGATTTAAGCGTTGACTATATTTGCGTGCAACAGCATGGTGCAATCTGTCTCTGTCTCGCCGTGTTTTAGTAACATCTGGTGCCCAGAGATTTAGGTTAGACAGGTAATTAGTGGCACGTATTTGTCCTAAAGACAGGTGTATTTTCATTTAAGAAGCACTCCATCACTCCTCCTCTTGGTTATCGTTCCGTCGCGTCATTTTTCTTTCCCGGGATTTTCTCGCAGAAGGGCGGCAAAGTCACACGAGAAAACAACGTTGATCTTTGGCTTCGTATTATTTATCAAGACCATCAGCATCTGCGATGGACTCGCCATTGCTCAGGGGAATCATTTAGATTCAAACTTTGATTTTACCTTCCGTGTGGTTCATTCTAGAGTTGAGCTCAGGTCTGTGAAAAAACAATGGTTCAACATTTAAGCTAACGTCTTCAGATAATGAAGTGGCTGAACCTCTTCTATTAAGATATATTTTTTATTTTGCTGTATCTCCAAGATACTGGTACTTCAGGAAGTATGAAAGTAAGAAAATCCATATTGACACGCTAAGGTGATCTACTTTGAATAAGCACCAATTTATAGACTTATTTTCGAATTCGTTTATTTAAAAGGGGACAGTAAAATGTCATAAAACACATAGTTAATAAACAAATAAGCCAAAAGGCTAGTTTTCTACTGCAGTCCCCTGGTCATGATGTAAAAAAAAGGAAGTAAAATTACTTTTAAATACACAATACATGCACAATATAATGCAAAATACATATGCGAACATTTTCTGCACAATTAAAAAAGAAAACAAAGAAAATTTCATCACAACATCAAAACAGGCTCATGTTATAGTGTTGGCAGATGTAGGTGTTTAATAAGCTACATTTTCAACTTTGTTGTGAATGCAGTTTAACCTCCTCAGGTTCAGAGTTCCACAAACTTTCACTGGCCAGGCCGACTTCCTGAAAGTGCTCCTGCACAGAGGAATATAACAGTTATCTCTGATAGGCTCTAAAACATAGTTTTCCAAAATAAAGTAACAAAAAAATAAACAGTATTACCATTTTTCAATTCATTTCTTTCTATTTTCTTCCGCTCACTTTATCAACCACTGTATGTTTTTAGGACAATTAATTTAGTGAACCCCAACACGAAACGAAAGGTGATTTTTCTTTTAATATGGCATATGTGAATTCCTGTTTTAATTGTGTATTCCTTCTTTTATAATCAAATTAAAGGCAATAAGAAACTCTTTGTTGTTTGAGTTCTATTGTTTTTGGTGTTTCTGGCGTCCTTGTGTGACCTTTTGTTAGGTTTGAGTCAGAGGTCTTTCCTTGTGACTATGCTACATACATTATTCATTATTTTAAAATATGCTATGAAAAGAGGATTTTAAAAAAGCATGAAAAGTGATTCAATATTTTATATTTCATCAAATGTATTCCGTGTGTCGCATCCGAGGTGAAATTGGTGTTTTATGTGGTTGACATACAACCGAGCGCACACTCAGGCATTACACAACACTCGCATGATTGCAAGGTTTGGCACCGACCATCCCAAAATGTTTCCTGCATAAGTACTTATGTCGACTTGGGATTAAATATCCAAAATAGATGTCTCAGCTGAAAAACATATTTTTAAGCCAATGCCTGTCCTGCAGCTGTTGCCCCCGCGTTGACATTATAGATCATGGTTTCGTTCTTATTCGGATCATTTTTAATAAAGTTTAAAGTTGTTTGGGTCGCTGCCCAGCTTTACAGTCGATCACTCATTCTCTTCTCGCAGATGACACAGTATAGTCTTTTAAAAGGGAAACACACTTAATCATGGTCACTTGGTTCACGTGTCTAATAAATCAGGGGTCGCCACTATTATAGGAGTCTCCTCTGCTGCTGCTGCTGCTGGAGGTCACGTGCATTCATTACCAGTCAATCAGTAAAGAAGAAAACACCGAAAATGCTCGTCTTACATGGAACACATACTGCCGGGGGATTCCCAGCATTCTTAAGGATAACAAAAAGTGATGACAGGTTTTTGTATCCTCATTCAGTTTTATCGTATATACTTGAATTTATCGATCCAATTAAATAACTTTATTAAACCATTATTCGTTTCCAACATTTTTTTTTAAATATTTGTTTTGTCTATCACTCTCTTGTAGTCAGTTTTAATATACTAACACAAATAAAAGCTACTATAAATAATGCATTAACCCTCTTTCTTTAAAAAAACAACAACTTATTGATAATTAATTTTTAACATTTAAAATGCACTTGAATTAATGTAATATATAACTTAATAAAGTAAGTTTCTGGTAAGTGACATTTACATTTAATACAAAATTAGATTTTTATTTCTTGTTATGTTTGTTTGTTTTTTAAGTAAATAATATTTAGAATTAAAAATAAAATAATTCCCATTTAGTTTGCGACATGGCTCTTATAACCAGGAGTGCTGTCAATCACAATATATATATATATATAAAATGAACTGATCATAGATCTATTATATTTATATTGTACATATTGGTTGTAATCCATTTGTATGCTTATTTTAGTTTTTTACTTTTTAGATTCTCATTTTTAAATGGATCATCTATTATTATTATACAACTCTCATTAATCTAATATTTTCTTAAATATAAAGTTCTTATTCTGTGGAATCACAAAACATATCATTTGTAACCGTTTGTAAAAAGATGTGTTTGAATGAAGAACATTCCTTGACACACGTCTTATGAACAATGCTGGGCCACAGATAAAACAAACAAGATATTACCATTATGAGGGTCTTTAATTAATCCTCATCGTCTTAAGCTCTGTTTTAAAAGGCTGAATGCAACTCTCTTCATCCTCCTTTTACTTCTCCTTTTTTTTTCCCCACAAAATTCAGATGTACCGGCCTGCGAAAACCAATCCAGTGTGCAGCCACTTCATCCGCAGAAATGTATTCTTCCACATTTAATTGTAAGTGGGAGGGAAAGAAAACAATACGATCAATTGTGATTCAGCTCATTCCTCTGAATGGAATTATCTGCACACACTGGAAAAAAAAAAAAAGAATGAAAGCCAAATTCAAAATGTCTGTGCTGTTCAGGCTCAATCAAAAACATTCTGATCCTAGTTACTGAGACTGAATATGTATGAACAGCTCAAATATGCCGGAATATTTAATGAGATATAAAATATAAGTCTATTTCGGCAACTAATAAAATCAGTCTCGTATGAGTGCTGGGAGAAAAACAAAAAAAGGGTGTTGGAGCTTCATCAACATGCTCTCGCTGAGTGGCACGGCCATATTTTCCTGCATCAAGCTCAGTCAAAATGTGCAAATGTGAGCCTCCTCTCCATCTCTCCATCTCCCTCCCCCTCTTCTCTCACCCACTATCTCTCTGTGTGTCCAATCACACGGCAGTCCTTCTCAATAAAACAAATTAACTGATTAGACATTTTAATCTCAGTTGTCTTTGACCTTGTAGAATATATTACTGATGTCTACATCGCTGAGAGCAGATAATGCGGCAGGCAGCTGCTTCTCTTAAAGACAGAACTGCCCTTTTTTAGAAGAGGAGCAACTAACAGGTTTGGGGGGCGCAGACATGGCTGTCCTCGCCGTTCTGTGCGGCAACCCTCCCTCTCCGCTCGCATCCCTGCAGGCGGCCGGCAGGGAAGGGGTTAAGGCGGAATGCATTAACAAAAGAAAATTATAGCGTAAACAGTTCATAAAATCTCACAGCCCCTGATGTCGGGGCGAGATCATTAAATTTCTGCAACAATTAGACCTTTTCTCACGGCGGCAAATTGGAGCCGTTGCCATGGCAAATCCGAGCCCTTAAGTCATATATCTTTGATTGCGGAAAGGTCAGGCGCAGACAGCCTAATAACTCAGGGAGCTGTTTGACAGATTTCATCCAAGCATGATCACATAACAGAGCCAAACTATGTCGGCACTTGTTAAAAGCGAGGGAGGGGTCAGCGGGGAAGGTTGGGGTTATGGAATGTTTCTGCTTGGCCGGGCCCAGCCGGATAATGTGCCTGACCGACTTAGAGTCCAGTGGAATCAAAGGAAATAAAACACTACAGTATGTTTGTCTTTTCCTTTTTTTTTCTTTTTTTTTTATTTAAGCAGGGATCGATGACGGCAGGGTCCGGCCGGGGAGTCTTTTCCACTCGACCGTAATTTGATTAGGATACATGAAAGGTGACAGGAGGTCAATGATAACCGCGACACAAAATCATTTTAAAAACAATTTTTTAAAAGCTTAAATGGAAGAAAAAAGACATTTGATCGCAATTTTTAGGATGCAATTCTGATCAGGTAGGTAAGAAGTTCACTCACCTGTCCCTTTTTTTTGAGGTATCAAATAAAATGCAACACAAGCAGAATAAGGCAAGAGCGAAACATTTAGAAGTAGAATCAACATTAGCACTTTTTTTTTTAAGCACGTATTTTGTCTGTACAGTATCAACAAATATTTAGGTATTAAATCAATATCTTGACCAACATCTTTTCAATTTTAAACAACCTAAAAAGATATTTTGAAACTATATCAAATAGTTTGTGTTGAGCTTTAATAATGTATTAGATAGCTTCTAGAAAAAGAACTACAATATTCTTAATGAATATGAGACAGTTTATACATTTAAAAAAAATCTTTTAAAGAAAAATGAGTGTAAAGATATCAATGAGGGCTTGTTTAACACTCAAATGTGTACGGTTTAAAATCCGGGGTCACCAACATGGTGGCCACAAAGGAGCAGCCCATGAGCTCGTTGAAAAATAAATAAAATCATACAATAACCATGTTATTATGGTTTCCTTCTGTGATGTCCGGCACATCATTGAAAGAGTGATGAATGAGGAATATGATTTGTTATCAGTAATAGTAGTTATTAGTAGTTATAACAGAAGTGTGTAACAATCACTTGCAGTTGTTGACCCCTGACTTACACAATAAAAAACACAGTAAAGTAGAAGTATTTAAGTTATGATGATGTTATGATTCAAATAGTAGATGTGGTCTCTGGCTGGATGACGTGGTTTTGGACTGAATTGAAAAAAAAATACTTAAGAATAGAATGTAATATTGATAATGGTTAAGTTAAGATAAGAGGTATCCAGAAATGTTTAGTTTTTTTTTTTACAAAGCAGGAGCAGGAGCGATGACATTCGAAGTGACGGACTGATTTGAGACGCCGATGATGAACTATGATTTATTCTGCGTTCCAACACATATGTTCGGGGAATTGAGATGGATGTGTGCTCCCGGTGCAGAGTGGGATCAAGGCGGCAGCGGCGCCGCAGAAATCCCCGGCATCGACTCGTTAACGACTCAGAACTTTGAATAACAATCAGCTTCTTTTTCTCGACTCGGTTAAGTTGACATATCTGATACTGCCACCTTGTTTGGAACACACACACACACACGAATCGACGCGCACGACCATCCTTCTGTCTCCGCAGACAGTGCTGACATTTCAGCTGTCCCCGGCAGAACTCCGGGGCGAGAAACGAGTGGTAATAGCCTCCCCTGCTGGAGAAAAAGCGCTACTGCTGTTAGTGGAAATTCGATTTAAACATGTTTTAATTTCACTTTATCTTTGGTTTTGTATTTGTAAGTGTGTTGTTGAGGAAATGGGTATGTGTTTGTCCATAATTACATACATATTGTTGCGTATATATGGCATTAGATTAAATGAAATTAAAAAACAAATCTGTCACTGTTTTGTAAGACACTGAGAAATATTTATAATACATGGGTTCTGTAGAAAATTAGTAATGCTTAATTTTAAATGTCATTACATCCATAATACTGGCCCCAAAAAAAAATCCAAGTTCCAATTCCAGCTATACTTTTTTTTTATCACTGTAAGATATAAACTTTGTAAAACTTAATAAGATGCATGTTCTGTGTTCGGTGGAAGCAAAGAGCTCTGGGATTTGTAGGACAAAAGGAGGGGGGACAAGATAATGGGAGACCTCAGCTGCGGCACAGATGTTAAGACTTCAATATCCTCTTCCAGAGTGGCATCACAAGACTGATCTTTTAAAATTGTCACAAGCATCCGTGCCTCTCTGAACAATCCTTTTCTTTTGCCTCGGTTCTGTTCTAAAGAGGGGAAGGAGATTCATGGCAAAGTGGTCACGTGACTCAAATTTAATATGATGGTCAGCCTTATTGGTTGTGGGTCTATTGTTGGTGACAACCACTGTGTCACTTTAAATCAATTTTATTTTATATAATAATAATAAGATGACAGCTGTAAGACCGCAGATGCAAGTCACAGGTGGGCTTTCATTTGATCGCGTGTTCCACAATTGTTTGTTGGCAACGTATAGTTTTGTGACGTTGGATCCATAAACGAGGCGAGATCCTGAAATAAAAACTGTTTTGTTGTTCATCTCTCTGCCAATCATCGTGAAATAAGTTTGGATGAATACGTCTGATGTATGTCAGCTTCTCTAAAGTCCATCTATGTTTACTTTAGAACAAATTATTGATGCCAAAACAAAGGAAAACTAAAGGACTTTAACAGGAAGTTTTAAAAAAAGGATTCTGTAATGTAGATGTTTCAACTCATTGTGATATTGTGTATTCATTATATCAGGGGTAACAACTCCAGTTTTTGGGGGGATTGGGCAACAGGTTGGGGGGTATTTAATTTTTCCTGCACGGCTTAAATTGACAATTGATTTTGTTGTTTATGGATTCTTGTGACAATTTGCTGTGCGTTTTTTTTTTTTAGTCAACGTTTTTTATCAATCTGTTCCATCTTTATGGAACTATATAATTAAAGCTAAATAAATAAAATAAAATAAACATTTATTGTGATATTGGTACACCTTTACTCTCCCAGCATTGTCAAAATTCAAGCATTCACCACAATTAGGATTTAACATAAATACACATTATATTAAGAGATACAGTCCACAGGTTAAAAATAATAACAAAAACAATAAGAAAATAATTTAAAAGAATAGTGAAAAGGGAATTTAAATAAAACATCAATAATTGTAAGCACTTATTAAAGCAACAAATGATGAAGATCGATCACACAACTTGCCTTTTTCTGAGAACAAAAACAGACAAGTGAGCTTGTTGACAAAGTTCCGAGAAGGACAGATCTAATTCCCCCAGTATGCTCAGGGGAGCCGTGCAAGAAGGAAATTAGGATGGCAGTGTTGACGATGATGTAAGCGTCAGCTGCAGGACTGCCATCGCATCCTCTAATAACAATGATTGTTATCACAGATAAAGGTCTTTAAAAATAGTAATGAATAAAACAATCCAATAAATGTGTATCCTGTGTTGTGTGTGTGATGTGTGTGTTCACCTTGAAGCACCGTGGGTGGAGGGAAGAGGAGCTGGGATGTGGTTGCATGGGGCTAATGACTGGAGGAATTTTAAAGTGAGCATGTATTGCACTCATGTAGTCTGAGACAGCAGGACTCCTGGATAAGCAGGAGAGAGAGAGTGTGAGTATAACGTCCGAAACCGTGCTCAGCTGATGTCTGAATTAAAGAATGGATGAAGTGTTGTGGAGCTTCTATGTGTGTGTGTGTGTGTGTGTGTGTTTGTGAGTGTGTTTGTGAGTGTGTGTCTCCTCCACAGGAATGCTGGCCGGCTCCTTTCAATGAATGTAACTGAAGGTTCTGCCAGGCTCCCCGCTGCTCCCCGGCACTCTTTCTTGAGCGCGAGGTAATTCTGTGACGCCGTGTCACTTGTGATGATTTAGGAATGTTGGAGCACTTTCTAACCTGTCTTTGAACAGGTGCAGGACGATCACAAGACATGATGGACTGATCCACTTCCTCTTCCTGTTTCACCTCCTCACCCTTAAAAGTTTCCTGCGATCACTGATGTGCGTTTCTGCAGGTAGGCGTGTAGGTTTTTGTGTGCATGTGTGCATGTGTGTGAAGGGGTGTTGGTGTGAGCATGTGTGTGTCTCTGTGTTTTTGTGTGCATGTGTGTGTATGCATATGTGTATGCATGTTAGAGTGTGTGCATATATTGTATGTGTGCAGATGTGTGTGTTTGTGCACATGTGAGTTTATGTGTGTGTTTCTGTGTATGTGTGTTTCTGAATGCCTGTGTGACTGTATGTTTTTGCGTCTGTGTGTCTGTGTCCGTTTTTGTGTGTCTGATTCATGTGTGAATGTGTGTCTGTGTGTTTGCATGTGTGTGTGTGTGTGTGTGTGTGCGCGCCCGCGTGTGTGTGTCCACGTGTTTGTATGTGTATGCATGTTGGAGTGTGTATTTGTGCACATGTACTGTATGTATGTGTGTGTTCACATGTGTGTTTATGGGTGTGTCTGTGTGTTTCTGTGTGTCTGTGTGACTGTGTGTGTATGCGTCTGTGTCTGTTTTGTGTTTGTACATGTGTGTCTGTGTGTTTGCGTGTCTGTGTCTGTGTGCAATGTGTTTTTCCGTGTCTTTGAGCGTGTGTGTATCCACGTGTTTGTATGTGTATGCGTTTGCATGACTGTGTGTGTATACGTGTTTAAGTGTTTTTGCATGTGTTTGTGTTTGCCCATGCATATCTGTGTGTGTGTAACATTTTTATTGAACTTAAACTAATATAAAGTCAATACAACATTAAGGCCTATAGCTCTATATCGTAGGTCCTTTGAATGTAATTTAATTCAGAGGTCTCACGCACAAATGTCACTTCAAAATCTGGGGTGAAATCTCAATTACACAGGGAAACCTGTGTACCTTATAACAGGTCCAACACAGGAACAAAATGAAATGGGAATTAAGAATTTGAATGCGTTGTCTTTACATTCTTTTCATTCTCAACCTTATGTATTTATCTTCCAGATTGTTCCCAGTAAGTTACGTTACACTCTGAATAATCGTTGACATCCATAATCACTGTCCCTTATCTTAACTTACATCTTTATGGGGCTTGGGTTTGACCGATCCAAATTCAAGATAGCAATAAAATAATGTCAGAGAAGATGCGTGAATAACATTTCAGAAGTGGCAAACCACTTAAAGTAACAATGAGAGAGACTAATATTTTTCGGCCGTCTCGCTGATCCCCGAAGGTGAGGAGAGGGACCTCACTTGTCGGTGTGAAGTTGAGACCAGGAGGGGGGGCTGGGCAGGAGTGGGTCACTTGTAATGGCAGAGTGCTGCGCTGTGGCCATTCTACAGTCATTACGCCATTTACAATTACAGCTACCTATCACCTCCCTAACCACCCCGACTCCCGGAGAGGCTCGGCCATTAGCGGCACAACTCAAATGAAGTGGATAATTGTGTCTCTGTGGCGTATCATGAGTCTGAGCAGAAATATTTAGAACGACCCAGAAGTGGGGGGAAAAAAAATGTTACGATGGAAAGGTTTCGCAAACTATTTTTTAAGGCCAACCCGGACCTTGAAGTGTGAGAGGAGCGACGCTAACATTATGACCATACCTGTCAGTGTAACACACAGTTATGTCATCGCTCTTAGACAACATTGTATGTGTGTCATGATGAAACCACTTCCATTGTTCCTGTCAGGTTTTCCCTCATAATTCCCCTTCTAGTGAAACTACTGAAAATCAGTTTATAAAAAGGTATATATAGTCTAGATAGATTATGTATATGTAGCAAATTAATTTTTGACGGGACTTTATTTTTGCTGTTTTTGTCTTTGGTGAACAAGTAGATTTTTTGAAGTAAAAATTGATTCTAGTTCTTCCAAAAACAATATGGCTAACATCATTGCCTCACTGGAAACGTTTTATTAAGATTCAGTTTAAGGTACATATTTATATGAATGTATTAGTTCTATTCATGTATGTATTGGTGATCTTTGATATCGTATACTTCACCCACTGTGTTCTAAAACTGCAAGAGAGAATTTTTTTCTCTTTAAGGATTTCAAAAGTACATCAGATTTTTAACTTGTTTTCTTATCCAGGACAGTTTTTTATAAGCACTTATATAAGGTCTTGTTATTTTGATTACCATCATTATTTTAACCAGTCAGCCAAAGGCTTCTGTTGACAGTCACTTGACTGTATTGATGTTGCTAGTTGTACCTTGTCTTTAACGTATGCTACTCTAAAGCGGATTTTGTTTTTCTTAGGTAATTACAGTGATGGTTCACATTGACTTTTGGTACAATTAGAAGATTTACTTGAATCAACCCTTGTATCATCTCAACGAAACAAATGTTCATGGTATCCCTTGTATTATCTCCTTGACCCAGAGACAACACAGAGATACCACAAACACACTTTGTTTTCGGGACTTCGGGTCACTTTGACCCAGAGGTAACACAAGGGTAATATCTAACAATAAACATAAAATTCTGTTTCCAACCACTCTAGTCTTGAATGTCCCAACATATAACCATAAGTGGAGTTAATAAAATGTCTAAATCTTAGGAAAGTTTACAAGACATGAAAGTTTTAGATGACAGGATGGAATTTAAACTCAGAAGATGTGTCTATCATCTCCCTTAAGACACATATATCTTGAAAAGTAATTATGGAATTTTTAAAAAACGAGTCGGCTTTCAACGAGTTGTGTCCTATTTTAGTCCCAAAAAAATGCTGGAGCGAATGGGAAAACCGGAGCTTCTTCTACCGCATGATGCACTAATTGAAGGCTGCCACTTGCCGCAAAAGCACAATAGACACTTAGACTCCAGTACTTGATGAGCTATCAGAGCACAGCTCAAGTACCCAGGAGAACAGGTGAGGAGGTGACTATCGACCCGATGTGTCTTTTTTCCAAGTGCGCTTTAAATGCTGAAGGCTGTAAGTGTCAGGGTGTTAAGAGTAACAAGAAACGTGCCAGCGCTAATGACAGCAACCATCTCCAAAAACAAGAAGCCTACCGCTGTGCATCTTTATTCAAAATGGAACACTTCTTATATTTTTCAAATAGAGCGAGAAAACAGAATTCATGAATAGGAGAGTGATCAAAAATAGAGATTCATCACATGGCGTCGCTTGAATGCTAAATATAAGATGAAGGCCAATGATTTTAGGGCAAGCCCAGACAGACTTGTCAAACTTTGTGCCATTACTATCCTTTGTCTTAGCACACTTGTCATGTTAGGCCTGTACCCTAATGAAATATTAATTCTGCATAATAACTTTCAAAGGGGAATAAAGCAGTGTTAATTATTAATAGCATGTGTATTCAAGGCATCTCCTTTTTTCAGATGCACCAAAATAATCCCCGACAGTTGCCACTCGAAGGAGGAGAATCCCCATAATACCACGCTAAGGAGAAAGTGACAACTGCTAAACAATGATGCAAGTTCCAGGAAACATCTAACCTACTTTTCACAGGTGTCAGTCGGGAACGTTTTGCATTTTCATGTCATTTCTCCAGCTGGGAAAAGTGAAGTCCCACCTCTTATTTGCATTTGAATACTAAAGTTAAAAAAGGAAGCATGTCAAAAGGCCAAAAATCTATTTTTTTTAACTTTTACTTTTACAAGACGGTGAAGTGATGCCAGAATGTTCTTGTATGTTCCCGTTATAAGACCCGAAGCTACAATGTGCACAACAAAGGTCATTAAAGGAACACCACAAAAAGCCCGTCTTCAAACTGCATGACTTTTTATTGTGATTATTAGGAGTGTACATTCGACAATCATCAGCATAGAAAAAAATGTCATTGGTTCGACGTTGAGACTTTAGAAATGTGTGTGATTAACATCGATTGTTTGTTTTTTTGCTAATCTGAAGTAATTTAGCTGAGATTGTTGTTTTAACCATCCAACCGAAAGGGCATACCTCAGACAGTAGAGTGTCTGGTTTGTAGCTAAACAGTTTTTGGTTTCGATCCCAGTTACCTGGATATGATTGGGCCATTTAGCCTAAAACCTTCTAGTTCTGATTCTTTTATCTGTTCTCCCTTCTCTTTCATTTTCTGCATTCATCAGTTCCCTGAAATACTCTTACCACTCACTTCCCTTAATAAGAGTTTACCATTCCTTTTGTTGATCAACCTAACCTCTGCTGCTCTCCCTGGTGATCCTGAATGCATCGTTCTTTTCTAGCCATCTAGTCTCTAATACAATTTAAATCACGTTAACAGTGGTAGAAGAAAAAAGTTTTAAACTGTACAAACATGAATCGTATGGGATAGGCCCCTCAATGTGAACATGTTGTACATATAGATTGTATTGGTTGAGGAAAAGTCGTGGCTAGTGGGTCTAGGTCAGCTCAGAGCCATAAACCCATCAGGCGTCAGTTAGGGGTGAAATCAAGCTAGCCACTTCTAAAAGAGGAAACATTATCCGCTAGACGATGGATATCTCATTTGCTGCATTTTTTGCCCCCATTTTAACACGATTTGCCTGGAGCCTGTTAATATGCACATTATTCTCCAGGGGGTGGGGCTCATCGGGGGATAGTGGTTTAAGAGAGGGCATCGGAAAACCATTTTAGTGTCAATTTACATCAGTTCTTACCGTCAGAAAAAAAGTGCTAGTACTTCCCATTTTCTTCCCAGATCTCTTTTAGTTTAATTCAATTCGGCCTTTCAACACCTTATTTATGACAGAGGAAGCGTCAGCACAATTGCATTATGGTGAGGGGGTGGAGGGGCGTAAAGACAGTGATTTTTTTAACGCTCTTCAGGACACCGCCAGATAAAACCAGATAAAAAGAGAAAAGTGTTTTTATTGTGTTGAGTGAAGAATTAAAGACACTTCATAACTTCATATTGCCGTTGTTCCAGACCAAACGAACGCTAACATGTTTTTTTGAACCAGGGTTTTCGGGCCAGGGATATGTTTTGTTTCTACTGTATGTGCTTTAGCAACGACCTGATAAACCTGGTCGAATTACAGGTTAGCCCATCACTGTTAGCTGAAGTATAGGTGCAAGAGCAAACAAAACTTAAATTTATATATGTTATTTGTTAAGCAAGTTTTGCCCAACTACATGACCAAAGCGACTTTACATCTTAAATTCATTCATTCATTTTCTGTCACTTATTTCCTTATGGGGATCATGGTGGGGCTGGAGTCTATCCCAGTTTATTAAATGTCATACCTTTGTTTTTCAGGTGTGCAGGTGTTATACAGTTTCATTTAGCAGGTAGACAGATTACAAGGTTACAGGTAACAGAATAGTCTGAGTCTATGTGTGGGTTTACTCCAACCACTCAACTTTCCTCCCACTGTCCCAAGACATGCAGAGTATTATTGGTAACTCTGTAATTGTCCCAAGCTGGGATGGACTCAAACCCACAGGACCCCATAATGGAATCGGCAGCAAAAAATTAAATGCATTCATTAATTGAACTCCGAGTAAGTAAGTAAGTAAGTAAGTAATATTTATTTATATAGCGCTTTTCGAGACCAGGGTCACAAAGCGCTTAAACAATCAAAAAAATACTCAAAAAAGTACATACTTTAAAGATCAAGATAATACTGAGAACAACACAGGAGTTCGAGAAATTCAAGGAAAAGCCTGAACAAATAGAAACGTCTTGTTAATAGTTCCTAGAACCAGGATCAATCTCGAAACCACTAATACGTGGTCACTATCCTTACTAGGGTTTGGTTTTGTCTTCGCTGGACGGGTTATGGACTTGTCTTAGGCTCATTAGATTTTGGTCTCAGCCTTGTCTTCGATTTGGTGGTCAATGTTCTTTTCCTGGTCCCCTATGTTTGGTCGAAATTTGGTCGAAATATTGGTTCTTCGTGTTCTTTTATTGTTCTCAACAGTCTTGGTCTTAGGGTTGGTCTTGGTCTTGGTCTTGGTATGGTCTTGGTCTTGGGTTCTCACCATCTTGCCCGTTCTCTAGCTGCAATAGTTTGCTGTAATTTGTTTACTGCTGGAACAGTCTTGGTATTGACTTGGTCTGTCTTGGCATTGAGTAGGTCTTGGCTGAGGCGCTCTTTACTTCAAGTCTAGTTTCAATAACAGGTAGTAATTCTACAAAAACTGTGACTTATTGTTGTCCCGACAGAAAATGGTAAACAGTGACGATTTTTGATACAATTGTTTTCTTGACAAAGGCAACAATCCCAGTACCCTTGTGACAGGATAATGGTTGAGGATTAATCAAACTGATCAATCAGTGCTGATACTGATTCAGCTTATCTTGTCTTCTCATGGATCTCAATCAATAAACCGTCACTAATGTCTCTGGTTGAGTGGGACGCCTGAATCCATATTTAAATTACAAGAAAAAGGGGAGGAGAGCACGAGCATCGTTTAAGTCACACATACGATTCCAGCTGTATGAAGATTTTAATTAGTTAAAGGATATATTTTCTGTTAATGATATGTAATACTTTCAACCGTGCTGGAATCAGCGGAGAGGAGGTTGCCAGATAAAACATAATAAAGTGACACAATCCCTCGCCGAGCGGCGCTGTCATGATGCCTTCAGGCGCTACCTTTGTCTCCATCACAGCGATGACTCAAATCAAGCATTGTAACATGACACCCCTGATTTCATGCAATATGGCAGATTATGGACTTGAATGGAGTCCTCTGCTATTTTTATTGTGTGTGTGCTCCTATTTCAAAATTAGGATTTTCTGCCTCCATAATGGCATCACGTTATTCTCTTAGTCGAATCAGCGGCAGCTATTTATACCAGCACTAATCCCTCACCCTACACTAAACTGCCAGACGTGAGCGATGGCTCTCAAAGAAACGTCGCTTGAAAAAAGAAAGAAACACCCTGGATAAATGCAGAATGGCTTTTCCGCCTGTTCGCCTCTGAGTCCGGGAGGCCAAGAGACCAAGAGTTTTCGTACGGCTCAGTCGGTAAATAACACGTAAAGCATGCTATCAGTTGAGATTATAATAAAAATGTTAGAATAAGCCTTCCCTCCTCAGTGCCAATTCCTCTCTGTCTTGCGTTTCAACAGATCAGGACATGAATGCCTGACAAGTAGGCTATGATCCAAGAGATCATTAAGCACAAGGGTTGAAGTGCCATCTTCAGTGCCATGGCAACAGGGTTGAGAGATGAGATAAAAACAATGCAAGGCAGGAGGCGGGGCGGGCGCTCCACGATAGCCACTGATCGATGAACCGCTCTCCCTCTCTATCTCCCACACGGCGCTCCCGTCTCTTCACAGAGGCCAGAAACAGGAAAAGCAGCTGGAATTGGACGTAGAGGCGGGAGGGGGGGCTCGGAAAGCGGTTGGGCTTCGTAGGTGCTACAACAGTGGGAACCATCTTTCTTCAAAGCATCAATCGTTTTAACCCTTTACGACCGATCTATTGAATGTGTCAGACTGCATTAACATGGCAATGATTATTTTTACTTTGTAGCTAGAGCTTGCCTGGAGACTTTTGCTAATGAAGATTAGCTGCCGCGTTCATTCTGTTAAAGTGAAACCAAAATATTTGCTGCTGTGTTGACAAACAGTTAACCAACAGTTGTTTCTAATTTGGAGTATATTATCATTACATTGAGCAATATATATCCTGCCACTGTAACGCTGTTTAAACTATTGATGGGTTGATGAAGAGGTCAGTAGGTTTTAAATTAGGAGAGGTTACAATACAATAGTTTCATAGAAAAATTACAGAGCAGAAAGTGCCATCTAGTGGACTGGAAAAAAAAGTACACTGGTTCATAAAGCTCCGTCAACCAAATCACTAGTTTAAATCCATTGTTAAGTAAGTAAGTAAGTAAGTAATTTGTATTTATATAGCGCTTTTCCAGACCAGGGTCACAAAGCGCTTAAACAATCAAAACAATACTCAATAAAATATATACTTTAAAGGTCAAGATAACACTGAGAACCACACAGGAGTTCCAGAAAATCAAGGAAAAGCCTGCACAAATAGAAACGTCTTAAGATCTTTCTTGAAAGAGTCAGTAGACTCCATCAAGCGCAAAGAGAGAGGAAAATTGTTCCAAAGTTTAGGAGCCAACCATTTAAAAAAAATGCTTTTAAAAAACCTGGGTTCCATCAAAGTGATAAACGCACACATAAGGACCTTTGAAACAATTGTTGAAGATTAACATAACAACAGATAATTAACAAAATCAAGGAAATCTATAATTTTATGTGTATTAGCAAATAGTACAAACACAAAAAATCAATACCACAGCATCATATGCCCTATATGGAGCCTCCTTATTGGTCAAGTTGTGCCATCCCAGATTCAATCTATATGTTTATGCATGCTATCAACATTATGTATGTATGTAATATATTTAACCTTAGCAGTGTGTGCTGCCAGTTGTATTGTTAGCTCCAGGTCATTAGCAGTAAAATAAAAAGATTCTTATCTGAAAGGGTTGACTTTTAGAATGTACAGTTCAGGCACTTTAATGTTTTTAATTTTAGTTAAAGTGGAAGACTATCGTTGTGATGATTGAAGATATGCTTGAGTGTTTGTCTACATAATTAAAATATTATAACAAGTTCATGTAAATTGAACGTGTTCATTGTTTTTATGCAGTGTTTCTCCTCTAATTTCAAATGTTCAATTTGCTGTGCAGCATATAAAGGCTGCCCTTATCAAAAGGCAGACGACCGAAGCCCTTTTAAATCGTTTGAGACTTTCCTTTATGTACCAAAAGAAAATTTGAAGCCTCGAAAGCCTCAAAGACAAGACCCTATCAGAGACATCTAGTGGTCGGCTGCAATTATCACAGTCATAAACATCCAACACTTAAGCATGTCAGTCAGTCTTAAATCCGAGAAATCATTCTCCACAAATGAAACTGTTGCATTTTGAAATGTCAATTTAATAAAACAAAATGGTGTCCTGTTTCTGCCTGTGATACTTGCAACATGATTTACATCGACGTGACATTTGGTGTTGTGAGGTGGAAAAATAGGAATTCAACATACGTGTTTTGTAGGTGTTGAGAAGTTATTGCTTTGGTTTGGTAGAAATCATTTGTGGTGATAATAGTCATAAGAACTTTGCTAGATTTGGGAAGAATATATTTTCCCGATTTTTCATTGAGAGATAATGCATCCTATACAAACAGGAAAATATGCAGTTCAGAAATTATCTGAATCTGTCTTGATCTCCATCGTCTATGGTTTCGGTCATGCCTTGGTCTCTAAGCTCTATGGTCTCAGTCTTGCTCTGATTTTCACGGTCTATGGTCTCTCTCATGTCATGTCTTGGTCTTAATGGTCTATAGTCTCTGTCATGTCTTTGCATCCATGATCTATGGTCTCAGTCTTGTCTTGGACTCCACAGTCCATGGTCCTGGTCATGTCTTGTTCTCCATGGTCTATAGTTTCATTCTTGGTTTGGTCTCCACAGTCCATGGTCCTGGTCATGTCTTGGTCTTAATGGTCTATAGTCTCAGTCATGTCTTTGCATCCATGATCTATGGTGTCAGTCTTGTCCTGGTCTCCACAGTCCATGGTCCTGGTCATGTGCTGAAGTCCATGGTTTATTGTATCAATCATGTCTTAGTGTCCATGGTCTATTGCCTCGTTCATGTCTTGGTCTCCATGCTCTATGCTCTCTGTCTATGGTCTCAGTCTTGTTTTGGTCTCCACAGTCCATGGTATTTGTCGTGTGTTTGTCACCATGATCTTTTATCTCCGTCTTGCTTTGGTCTCCAAGCGTGGTCTCAGTCTTGCTTTTGTCTTCGCGGTCTATGGTCTCGGTCATGTTTTGGTCCACATAATCTACGGTCCCTGGTCTTGGTCATGTCTTGGTCTTCATGGTCTAAACTCTCAGTCTTGCTTTGGTCTTCACGGTATATGGTCTCCCTGATATATGTATATCAGTGTTGTTAGTCTATGGTTACAGTCTTGTCTTGTTCTCTTAAGTACATGTAGTCTGGACAGATACACATTTTCCACTCCTAAATGTTATAATAGTAATTTAATTGATTTTCATAAAAGATAATTTATCTTGTGACAAAAACAAGACAAGACTAATATAATTATGTAGATATTGTCCATGGTGCATTCAAAAGCATAGGACAGTTACAATCCACAAGAGAAAATAAATGTTTACTGAATTAAACTCAACTGAACAAATGAACAAGTGATTTTGTTTTACAAATTAAAGCAAAAGACTATCAATTGACAATTGAAACAGCCTGCCAAAAAGATTACAGTGTAACTTTTGTTGTTCATTAAGAAAATGCATTTTATATTCAGGTACAAATCTATTATAAAGATTTTACAAACGCATAAATGCTTAATTTTAAATGGGAGAATCAGTGTACTCTTAATGAAGTGTTAATAAGTTCATTTTTTGTTGATTCACAATCTTGTTGGCTGGAAAAAAAAAATCACCTAGTGGACGAGACAAGATAACAGACCACTAGATAGCGGTCTCTGCACTATTTTTCAATGGTTTTGAACTGTTGTTCTAATGAAACATCACCTATTTTTTTAACTAATGGCGCCACCTACTGACCTCTAAACAACATGACACTGCTTCATTAAGCTTTATCAGCCCATCACTACAGAACAGTGGGAAACATTTGAATAATAGACAGAATGACTCACTTTAGGTTCAACATTGAGGCTGTACTAGAACATTAAAGGGACTATAAAAAGTTTTGACAAACCAGAATTTTTCCAATGAAGACCAAATTAATTCAGGTCTGGTGTTTTGGTTTCTGCAGAGCCAATGGAGAGTAGGTCCTGTAGAGGGGCCCCCGTCTTACAGGGGATTTACTAGAACAAAGTTTCATTGCAGCGTTTCCAGTTGTGTTGTTGACATGAAGCAATATCACTATCAGACATCTCTCGGGGGCCCCTGGCTACAATCAACAGTAATTAAGGGGGCCCACAAGGGGTATTTCTGGCATGTTTTTGTTGCAGTATCAGCACCAAAGATACATACTCATTTCTAATAGCCCTCCTTCAGGTGATGACTTAATACATTAAAAGGTGTTTTGTTTTTTTCCCCATGACCCTGATCACTCTTCTCTTTCCTCCTAGGGTTCAGAAAGTATTTTTGGAAGCTGATGAGTCAAAATTGTTCTGTTAATTTAGCAGTTCATGTCTCAACTTAAAATAAGATTCAAAATTAAATATATATTTTTAGAAACTTTTTATAGTCTTCATAGTTATTTAATCTTATTTTGATTAATTTCTAACAAAGACTTTTCTTCTGTAAAACCACAAAAAAATTATTTGAGAGAAAAACTGCGTTCAGATACGCCTACAGTAGTTTTCTTTCTTTCTCAAAACCCTCTGAGATTCATTTTTTTATGTTGTAATCCAAAACAGATGAGCGTCTATGAACTATCATTTCTGAAGCATAAGCACTTTTGTTGTGCTCGTGTGTGTGTGTTGCTGCGAACAGTATCTTTGCCTCCTCTCTGCCGACACAACAGCCATTTAGAGTGTGATAGAGGTGAGGTGAGAGGCTCTATTATCTTTTGCAGCTGTCAGCAGTGTTTTGTGCAGCAGCTCCACAGGGCTCCCTCTAAATGCCATCAGGTTATAAAACTGCCTTTTTTTTATATATTTTCGGAGGAATGCTTTTTGCGGCGTGTGATAAGTACGCGACACCTCCCGCCCTCGCCGTGGAAGCATCCTCACGGCTACCTGCATTCAGAAACCTCGACCCCGCGTCTCTACACATGCGAATCAATCTGCTGAAAGCAATCTGTCAGGAAATCTTTTGCTTTAAACAGTGAGAAAAGCGAACGCGGGCCTTTCCACGGGGCAGGGCACTGCAGGGACTTAGCTATAGCTGTCTTTACGCATTCCGGCGTGTCAATAAGGATTATGAGAGCAAGCTTTTATCTCTTCAAACACACAGACCAAGTCACTCATTTAAAATGGATGAACAATTCAAGTCAGCTCAATAAATAAAAAAAAGAATATACTTCCATAAATGCATTCAAATCCCAGCTCCATTGAAATTCCGGCGCCATATGCTTAATGTAAGATCTAATCTTCCTTTTTTGTATTCACGCAAGGAAAATCTTTTTACACATAGTTGTTTAAGACCTGGAAGGATAAACACAGACTACCTATTGTTGATGGCAGTGCACCTTTATCCTCAACTTAAGACCCTCAGTTCCTTTGAGAGGGCTGCTGGCAGATGCAGTATGCAAAGCAGGCGCACTGAGGGAAACACGCCCGACAAAGGAGACATTATTGCATTTCGCAACCTCCCAAAAAGACGAGTGCAATATTAGGATGACACGACTGTATTTACACATCGTTTCAATAGACCTAAAATAACCTGGCTTCTGTCTTGCTCCATCAAATAACAGGAGGCAATAAAAAAAACTGCAAAGAGAAGAACAAATAAAAGCAAATTTTGACATTTTGCTTTTTTGACGCCCTTCGTTTATAGGTCAGAGGAAACACCAGCCGACCTCTCTTTGTTTCTTAAATGCCATTTTTCTAGGGCTGGGAAGCAGGAATTAATGAATGCATGCTTAGCTGCCACTGTCAAGAGGCAGCACATTAAAAATCAATGATTAATAAATTCAAAACACACAACAAACTCAGCTGGGAGATGAAAATAGTATTGTGTGCTCCATAGGAAGCAGCCCCAGCACAAGTCCTCCCACCGAACAAGGCGTCCACTCAGATGGCTAATGGAAAGTGGCCGGTGACAGCTGTGTGCCTGTGAATAAAATCACTTTAATTAAAGGAATTACAATAGAAAAGGAACCGGGGATGTGTGGAGTAGTATCGACAGGAAGCTGGCTCTCTCACGTCAGACACGCACACACACACGCACACACACGTTATGAAATCCCATAAAGACTTAAAAGAACAGAGTGCCTTTGTGTTCGCATTATTAAATAGGCCTAATCCACACATGCTCTATTGTACTGAAGATTTACTCCAAATATGTCCTCCTCCGTCTGCTTTATACTGGATGATACAGATATTCTGCTAATGTCTCGGAGCATGACACTCGCTGAAATACGAACAAATAACAAATCCCTAAATACGCTTTATTAAAAAGGTATTTGTTTAATTAAGACGGGCATCAAAATAAGAGACGGGCAAATACTTGAAGCTGTTTGGCTGTCAACAATAAGGAGAGAGATTTATTCGCAATTTCTTCAAGGCTGTACCATCTTTCTCTTACTTGGTTAACAAATTTGGTTTAAGTTTTATTTATTGACTCATCTCCAAGTTTTAGAGGAAGGTTCATTTCTTTCTTCATGTGATACAGTTTATCGAAACTCGGTTGTCTTTCTAAGCACTGTTCCACTTGTACGGAATCAGCAAAGACGATCCCAGATTTGATATTTTCGTAAGTGGACTCACCCTTGGAATCCAGTGAAAATGGAATTGCCGCTGTGCGTTACTGAAGTGTTGCACTGTCACATGATCAATCAAAGTTTCTAGAAGACGAGCCCTGTTGAGTGTCTGGTACTTCCTTACATGTCACTGGATGGTATTTTTGTTGCTGACCACTTTTTGACAGTGAGAGCAGAGCAGAGTGGATCGTCCGGGAAGTGAAACACTTTCAAAGTAAAGCAAACTTTGGTTCACATTCACACATTTATTCATTCAAACAACACATCATATTGTGCGACACGTTCTCCGTACTAAAAGACATTATCACTTCAGGTGATACATGACATCGTGGACGATATGATTTTTGTGCAGGAAAAAAAGCAAAGTGAGCAAGACAACCAAGTGAAACGTTAGATGAACCAGTCTTATAACTACAAGTTAATTGTTCTTCTTGAACTTCAGTAACTGAGTGGTGGTTTCACTTTTGGTATAAACTAGTTTACGGCTCCATGCAATGCTGTGGCCATTGTTTCTGCTCCATAGTCTTTCACTGTTTTCAGCTGAGGAAGAGGACAGACTTTTCATTAGCTTTACAAGGAAAAATAATCAACCCGTTTTAGTGTCAATTTGGTTAAGTTGTAACACAATAATCAAGTCTCTCGTCTCTGACTTGATCGAAGTCTGTAGTAGATTGCGTGTGTGGTCAACCTCTTCTCTTTGTTTCATTTTGGGACTAAACACTGAGACACCACATTAAGACATGCTTCCAATGATGCTAAATCGTCCTTGACCGCTGCAGTACTCTACCGTTCCCGTACATGGCATGCATAGCTTTGACTTCCACTGCCTTTGACGTCCCATGGGATTTATTTTAGACGCAAACTAATATGGGATATTGTTCAGTTCTCAATTGGCCTGGACTGACATCGAGGATTAGTTGGATGCCACTTTTTCCAGCATCAATGGATGGATCTTTTGCAATGGGTTCGTCTTGTTTGCATTCTGGAAGATGCAACGTACACCTGGAAGTGTCACATGCCTGTTTCTTTATTTGCCATCACAGTAAAAAAAAATTTTTTGCGGTAACCCTCGTTTCTCTGTATGTAGTCATCATACTCTAATGAATACACCTACTTTGTTGTGGGTATATTCCAGCCATGTAAGCTGTGAAACCCCATAAAGTAGGGTGGCTAAACCTGATGTTAAGTACCTGAGTGTAGTTTCAAAGCCATTGTTGGCAAATTATCTGTGGGTAAAAAGCAGAAGACAGACTGATACTGACCCTTTTGGTGAACTTCCTCAATGATGTGATGGGTTCAAGGCAAGACCTGCTTGATGGGGTTCTTGCCACATGACACATTCTTGATGTCGATCCATGTCAGGAACGGGCCTGCTCCCCCTGGCTAAAGTCTTCAATTCCATAACTGCCAGATAAACTTTCTGTATTTTGGTACGATGAAAAAAGGAGAGAGAATTTCCCCTCGGTGGACTGTCGAAGGCGTCAACTGGATGATCAAGGGTAAAGAAGCTCTTTTAGAGTTATAAAAATATAAAAATAACTTCACTTTCTAGGCCCTCCAATTGCCTGAACATAGATGTGAAAACAGCAAACGTTAGCAGCATGACCTACAGTTGATCCTTTGATTAAAAAGAAGGTAAAATAAAGGAAATTACTTAGTCGTGTTATGGTTGTTGGGCTTTTGTTCACCAATCCTAGATCCGTCTACTCCCTCAGCAAAGAAAACAAACAAATGGGGTCAATATTTAGCCTTGACCATGGGATGGTCCTCTTGGAGGAACTAAAGAATTGGACAAGTGGTTTAAAAAAGAAATAATAATAATGTGTCATCGTTGATTCTTATTTACCAGAATCTGCTGTACCTAATATCTTGAGCATTAATCAGAATAAAAGCATTCCATTCAACAGACCGATGTTTTTTTTACATGCTTGGTGTCATATGGTGTTGTCTTTAATCTGATCAACCTGAAAGACTAACTAACTATGATCACATGTGTTACCCATGAACACATTGGCGTGTATTTGTTGGTACTCAAGTGCAACAAAACGATTATAAAGTCGATTACCTTCAGTTATTCAAAGATATCGACATTGCAAACAGTGAAACACGTTATTTATGTAATGAATTATTGATACATAACAACGGCAGCATTTTAAACAGAAAGCAGGTTTGCTATGTCAAAAATAATATTTTCGGATGTGAAATAATGTCAGCTCAACAAGAAACATTTCATATCACATAGAAAACTACACATTTAAAAAGGACATGTTTTACTGTCCCACAAGTGAAAGAGTAATATTTTGTGTGCTGTTGTTCCTCATGCAACACAAGAGCGAGAAACAGAAAACCACCGGGGTTTCAACCAGAGTTGCCACAAGGGGGAGGCAGAGGTCAACACGAGTCATGGGACCCTAAGAATCAATTCAACACATTCTGTGTTTCTTTCATGGTTACTGATCTTCATATACATTCCACTGCCTTGTTTGCTCCCCAAGAAGCATAAGACGAAGTCACATTATCAGCATTAATAAGTCAATCAAATATTTAGGAGGAGACATCAAAGTGTGTGCTAATACACAGCGAGGAGGCTTGTTTACATGGGATGGTGGCAGGGCCCTGAGGGAGGTCTGGCCTGGTTCTGACTCTACTCAACACCAAGAGAGGCGTCAACACGGGGAGGAAACCATCCGCTGGAGACAAACAAGGCGGTGGTTGAGAGGAGTATTGGTGTGGTTGTTGGTCTACTTTCTGCCTTGTTTAGTGGAACAACTAGTTCTCCTGACGCCCGGTTTCACTTTTCAGACACATGTTACAAAACACATGTATTAAAGAACATGTCAGGTTAGATTTTTTTTTTTAAAGCAGCCTTCCTGTCGTGATACAGACCCAAGGCACATCTACTGATATTTGTTGGGGGTATTTTACATTTGAAAGTGATGCTGTGAGAATTATTTAAGCTTTTGTAATAATATTGTTCATGGAAAAGGTGTTTTATCCTACGTTTGGAACAGTGATCCATTACTTAAAACATTAGATTACTTATATTGAACTAGATTATTTTTTAACAACTGGAAAAAATATATATGTCTATTTGTATGTATATGTGACATTTTTAAACAGTTTATTTGTAATTGATTTTAGGGAAAATGGCCAAGTCAATTGTCTTAAAAGCGTTTCTTTTATAATTATGATACAATAGTGCTGGTATATCACGCCTTACCATCTCCATTTTTAAAAGCATAATTAAAACAAGCTGAATTTAGTCGGATTAGCTGGAAGAGAAACTAAAGGTCATTGTCTGGGCTTTTGTGTGAGACACACAGAAGTTTATTGTGATGAATTGGTTTGGTCAAAACAGGTTAGACGTCAATTACTAAGTAAACAAAACTGATGGGTATTATTGGTTGAATGTCGAAAAAAAGAACGACTTTGATTTTTGTCGTGGTAAACAACACATTCAACTATTGACTCGTTTATGCTGCTTTAAAATAATTTGTTTGAAATTCAGAGCTGCCAGCTGTCAAGTCTGGATCTATTACTCAGCATTTTCCTGACATCTAGTGGGGGAAGTATGAAGTGCATGTGCAAAAGTAAAATAAAGCGTCTCCAATGGATACAAGTTGAATACAGTCATGCAATAAATGGTAAATGTGATATACAGTATATATATATAAATACACATTTATCATTGATAACGTGACTTGATATCTATTTAATCACAGTTCTAAAAAAATGATTCTAAAAATAATGAAACAAAGTTAAAAATAATAGATCACAAAAAGCCATTAATTCAGCCAATCTAAAAGAAACTGTAAGCAACCATATCAAATGACAACAAAATTATCATTAAAATAATTCCTGTAAAGGTAAACCTGAAGTGGTCAAAAGTGAAGGGGATAATAAGCAAATTCAGGATTATTAGTGTCAAGCTTGTGTGGTCATAATAATTGAATTTCAAATATTAAAATTAACGCAGTTAAACTTTGACATAAAGTCAATGTCTTTATTTCGAAAACAACTTTATTACAAAATATAAAGCAACAATACATTTTACAAGAGAATGGTCTAATGATGGAGGATGAGACGTTAAATACAATCAATACATTAGCTTCTGAAGCCCGGATTGTTTGGAATCCCTGTAGGCAGCACAACTACTGGTCCCTCAGAAATATGGCCTGGCATCGGAAAATATCTCAAAACAAATTGCGGAACCGCAAATATGAACATGCCATCTTTCTCAAACATACACGCACACACACACACACACACACACTGTAAAGCCCACTTTTTTTAGCAGCACAGAGCCTTTATGACTCCAGTAATAGTTTTTGGGCGATAATATCTCTATTTTACAAAAAAAAAAAAAAAAAAATGGGGGGGGGGGGAGCATACCAACTCAGTCAAGTATTAAAACTAATAAAATGCCCTTTTCATCTGCCCTCTGCATAGAATAGAAAATAATGGCTACCACTTGGCAGTGGTGTGTAAAATGAATGCAGGCATTTGGGTGCAAAGTTTTTGGAAAAAAAAAAAAAAAAAAAAAAAAAAAAATTATATTTCCGTCCTGAGCAGTGGCCACCTTGGTTTGTATGCAACTTCCAGGAAATCCATTATTAAAATCGTCTTTGGGAGGTTGGCAAAGTGAGAATTCAGCTCATGCCATCTCAAGACTACTAAACCGAGTTCCAACACTACGCGATTCATCATCTGTTCGCTCTTGTGCCGAGGCCGAGGACGAAAACGCAGGGGGGAAAAAAAAAAATCCAGGTGACCCTCGTGTTACTGCTGCGGAGATGCTGGGCGCATCCTCGGAATGATCCTCACAGCTGCTGCAGGGTCTACATGGGTGGACTCCTCCGTTTTCTCAATGCTCAAGGGGGGAGTCAGCACACCTGACGGGACATGGCAGCTACGTTGGCTCTCCAAATCCACATCCCTGTAGGAATACGCCTTCTCCTGTGAGGACACAAAGATCATATGCTTTAGAAACTTTGTCTCAGTGACTCGTGTAGAGAAAACGAGTGTCACAATATCCGAGAGCAAACTTGTAAAACAACTCCTCTCCCCCTGTGTTTGATGGATCTACCGACTCCTTCAAGAAACATCTTAAGACATTCTTATTTGTGCAGAATTTCCCCTGATTTTCATCTTTTAAAAAGTGTACATTTTAACACTGTATAGTTTTTGATTGCTAAAGCGCTTCGTGACCTAGTTACTTACTCACTTATGCCCATCCGGTGTAGAGAAGGTCTGTGGGATAAGATTAAAGGTCGGACCTGAATAACCCATTAAATCTAGGCTGCTCACTAGCAAATCACCACGTAAATGTCTGTCTGGAGTAGGGGTGTAAAATATGTATACACTTAAATCATACAATTCCTTTTTTCACAAGTCTGTGTAAAAAGGAATCATTTATTTAATAACAAATGACACCACAACAAACGCCATGAATAGTTGCAATTAAACCTCCTGGACCACAAGATGGAATTTATTTCCCAGTTTGTGTGTCATCTTATTTCATTCATTCAGCAAGTGTCAGACCTGGTTCTTTACTCACCAGCCATGTCATGTAGGCAGCGTGGGTCTGAATGTTGTGCATGTCATCCGCAGCAATTCCAGGGAATGTTCTCATGCTGGATGCTTCACGTTCCCGTAAAGCCATGGCAAAAGGCACCATCCACCGGACACATTCCTCCACCTCCGACCTCTTCAGGGCTTTAAAATAAAAGGCGTACATTAGTATACATGCAAGAACAGAACAAACAAACAACACTCAGACATTAGGAATATTGGTATTTACCCGAGACAGTTTCCACTAGCTCCAGCGAAGAGAAATGAAAGAGCGCAGAAGCAGCAAGGACACCATTGGAAAACTCAAAGCAATGTACGTCAAGCATACACAAATCCAACAACTGTGGAAAAAGAACAGGAATATTGTTAGGAGCTGATGAACACCAAGTGGATTTCCAACACTTATTCTCAATACTGCAGGCCAGGGCCAGAACTCTCATTTAATATCAAACAATAGTTTAAAAGATGTTTTCAGCTTCAAAATAAAACATGCAATACATAATAATAATGGAATTAATAAGATACCAAGTTAACCATCTAGCAGCTGAGAAACTCTTCCTATTGAGCCTTCATTTTAAGAGTGTCCTTACAATTAGATTATGGAAGATAGTGTTGAGTTAATAAAATCAATATGCCTTTATTCTTCCCCTATTTGGGAAATTTGAATCTGGCTGCAGATTCAAGGCAGTGCATCACAACGCATCACTACTCCCACAGGCCTAGTTCTTGTTGAGCAACTTCTTCCACATGAAGAAAACATAAACCACCATGTTGTTGAACAAGTACCTCAGCAATCTGTGTAAATGTGTCCTGTGGGTATTTGGGGATGAGCAACTCATTGCTCTCTTTCAGGTAAGCCACTTGCATGTAAACGTTCAGCCAGGAGATGGGAGTTTCGGGGCTCAGGGTCCAATTTAACTCCTGTGATAAAAGAGCAAAATCGGGTCACTTTAGGTCAAACACATCATGAAAACATTTGACAAACAGTGACATATTTAGTCAACCAATGAACCATCCTAAACACAAATATCTATATAAATGACGGCTGCAGTTAAACATATTGATGGTTGAAAATGCGGTGGTTGTCATCATTTTTATTTATTTAAAGTTTCTCTGTAGCCTATCCCGGGGACGCTTGCTCAAGATCAAGCCTTAGTAGCCTTGTAACTGGCGCTACAAACCAGATTAATTTCAACTATAGACTTACTTTTTTTTTTTTTATTAAACAAGTTCTCATGTTGAGACTACAGTACAAGAGACACAGGTATTTGGAAGTTTTGGTTTGGTTTGTCTTTTTCAATGGATAAAAGTGAGCTACGGTCCCTTAATATATATGGATATACATTGCTGCCTGCAACTAAAAAAAAAGGATAACTCTAAAAATAATCCCAATCCTAAATTGCCATCTGAATTTTGGAATCACTATTAGACTTTATAACGCTGAATTTGTGGGCAGGAGCAGAGATAAGGGATGATGTAGTCCATGTGTATCCTTCTAAGATCTTTGATCTTTAGTTGCACTTTGCAATTTCATTTTAACTTGTTCTTTTTGTTTGGGCTTGCTTTTAGGAAACTTGCTGTATCTTCCATCGTCTGCCCTGTACTGGCAATCTAATTTGCCGAAGGAGATCTCCAGAGGGATTAATAGTCCATCTAATCTAAAGGTATGACTGAGCCACGGATGCAGACCCCTGGCCTAGAGTGAAAAGCAGGGGGCATGCTGAACAGGTCACCAACGTTACAGGGTACATGGAGAAACAATCAATGATACTCAAACTACCTATGTATGTGTTTGGACTGTTGGAGAAATCCTAAGAGCAAGTAGGTTACCCATTCAAGAAATGCTAGAACTTATAACCTCGTACAGGATGGATGCAGATCGTCTCGGGTGGAAGTGAACGAGCAACCTTATACCTACGATAGCACCGTACACCCCCAGTTGTATCAGTATATACAAAATAAAAAGAGCATTCATCAAAATTAATGTCACACTTCAAGAGTCAAAGGTGGGCGGCAGTGAAATACGTACGTGTGCAACTGAAATAAAACGATTCTGAATGCAGTTGTGAGCGTCAAAACCAGATCAAAGTTGTTTGGATTTGGCCATTTGAGAATATACGGCAGGAGAAGAATTGAACTACTCAGATTTCGACTGCTATAAGTCATCATTTACCAAGGAACTCTACTGGGCCAGGATCACTTACCTTCATGATGATAATTTCCATGCTGAGAATTTCATCTTCAGTGCAGGCTTCATCAGTAACGTAGGCAAACTGGTGCACCTTGGGTGGATACATTTCCTAGAGGACAAAACCACACACAAGACATGAACATCTTTACGCCGAATGGAAATGACCAAGTGATCACCAGGCTGCCCGGTCTTACCTCCACTTTAGCAGCAATGAAGAGACAGGTGATGCCAATGAGCTGTAGTGTCGACTTAGAGACGTTTCTCTGTGTAGCCATGAAGCGATCGAAGTAATCCTGAGCTAGGTGATACGTCTCCCTGTGCAGTTTGTACACTTCACTGACCTGGAACAAGAAGAGTAGGTTGTGGTCATACTCATGTTAATGTGTGTGAAATACAATCATGATCAAGGAGCGTCAGAAACCCTTCTCCAAGTCTCACCTCCATCAGCCAGTCCAGGAGAATCGCCCTCATCTTTGGCTGCAGATGAGGATGATTTTCCAGCATCTTAACGTCTCTCATATACGTCTTGTCCTTGTTCAGCATGTTTTTCCAGACCACGTCTTTACTTGCCCAACTGATGAGGGGGGGAGTGAAGGGAAATATTGAGTAATTTGGACTTAAACTGTCTCACAAATTACAGTTTGTAAGGTTTGTTGAAAACATACATAGTCAGTCTTTTTAATTATTTTTTTTAAATCTGATTATGCTTTAAGTATATGATGAACATATACATTTTGCTTTTTGGTAGTACCTAGAAGAATGAAAGGCTTTATATGATCAAACACACTCACCACAGAGTCGGCAAGGGGGCGCAGTGTATCGGAGTTGAAAATACATTGTTGAAGTTGTAGTGGGGGAAGCCAGCGTTGATCAAGGTAATCTGTTGCACCTCTTCATGGTCTGGTGTTGGGATCCATCGCTGGGGACTTTTGCACGCAGCACCTTTGCTCCAGACCACCTGAACAAAGAAAAGACGTGACATTAGTAAACCAGATCTACGGAAAGGATGAATGAAGATGTTCAACGTTGAGCAACTTAGTTGAAAAGCCATGACGGAATGACTGACCTCAGATTCGCGCTGCTTTTTCTTTGTCATCTCTGCTACCTCCTCATCAACATCTGTGAGATACTAGAAAACAAAAAAAAATTGTTTATTGCCCAAGTTTAAGAAGACAATGTTAATAAAGAGAGACATTTTATCTAGGGAAAAGTTATTGTTTTAAAATAGATGAATTAAAAAGGAAACCGGGTGCCTATAAGACCTAGTTAAAATGGATCAAATCTAGAAATGTTAAAAGTATATAATTATGACTCATTAGTGATCAATTGGGTTAGCACTGATACTTACAATGGCCACATCTGCCTTCCTCTTTCTCGTTCGTACTGTATTTTCTTTGGGCACATCGGGAGGAGCAGACGTGGGTTCTGTCTCTTCCCTACAAATAAAAAAATTCAAGACGACATTGAGCTTCAAACACACGAATGTTCAGACAAATATAACGCTGTATAAGCTGGGGATAAATCACGATTAACACCACATCAAGGATCTCTAGCATCGGGGCTAACCTAGCAGCTAAACGCTCATCAACTTTTCCTGGAAGTTATAGTGGCAAAATAAATAAATACTGAACTCACCGTCTTCCTAGCATTATCCACAGACTGGTCGGTGATTGTTTCGGAGTTAACCTGGTGAATGAGAATTTGTTTTAAGCTTGCATTTTATGGTTTAAACAAACACTCTTTCACTCCCAACCCCCACTCACACAAACTCCCTCCTGACAAAGCCTCAGCTCGCCCAGGCGCGGGGAAATGGAACGCAATGTTTTAGCCCTTGCTAGTGTCCAAAAGAGAACTCGTGTCAGCCTCAAACTCACTCCAGTCCGAGGGTACATGTTGTTCTTCAATGTGACCAGGTCGTATTGAAATATTTTTCGCGGGAACATAGTTAGTTTCGGTGTTAAACTTCCACAGCTGGCTCAACACATAATGGCCGAACTGGAGTAGCAAGTAGGTCGCCGACTTATATTGACAAATAAAACCACGACATCCGACAAAACACAGACTATACTCACACTTGAGGGGTTTTTATCACCAAAAGCTGTTGGTATTAATATAAAATACGCGCGAATTTAACCAGGAAGAGATAGTAAAGCCGCACTAACTTTGGTATAATGAAAGTAAGCTCGCTTTACTCACCTCAAGATCGCCCCTTGAAGTTCACTCTTATATGCGTTTGAATGAAAATGTGATGTATTGTTGCAAAAGTTCGGGTATATAATGTAGTCGGAGGATTTCGGGTCGTGTGTGTCGAGGCCGGGCGACTCGTCAGACTGAGCTGGCGGGTTCCTGGAGCATCAGAATCAGGGAGGAGGCGATTTAACTTGGCGCTAAAAAAAAAACCCCGATCGACCACCAATGTTGCGATTATATTTCACCGACGTCCACTTGTGTTTTTAACCTCGAGATCACTCTGACACGCTGCGGTGCATTAATTTATTAAAATAGTGGGAAACAGAGTAAAAATAAGTTTAAAATATTGCCGGGTCTACCGGGAGGCGGTGCCGCGCAACTGACAGCTGCAGGGGCGGAGCTTAGCATTAGGAAGCGCGCCGGCACCGCGTGGCTAGTCTGTCAGATGTAAACAAAGCCGATGAACTCGAATTTAAGCCCTAATATCTTTGAAACGCGGTCGAAAAGTGGTAAACCTTAAACGCCATTACCTCCTACACCCCTTCGAGATTCGTATAAATCGCTGTCAGCGATGACGCACCGGTTAGTTTGAAATATATTAACTATCTTAGCTTAAAACCCCGCCGATTCTGGCGCCCATTTCCGCCAAGGTTGCCATATCTGCTCGTATCCTGCATTTTCAACCCCAATAGCGTAACCCAGATAATAATTGAAACAATATAGAAAGAATATGGTATTTTAGTTCCAGTTTTTAATGATGTCCATTATTTAAAAAAAAAAAAATTATTATGTTTTATTAAAACATTTTTTTTGTTAACCTTTGACCAGTCACCCGGTTCCCTTGCATGTCGAGCAAATAAACCCAAAGTCAAATATCGAATAGTCGAATATTCATGTCAAACTAAACTTCACTGCGGTAACTTCGTCCTGATCACTTTGAAAATGAAGTGGTTAAACCTCTTCGGGCGTTTAAAGTCAGTTGTTTTGGGGATGATTCACGTGAAAGCCTTACCAGGTAATGCATTGTTTTCGTATGAGATTTGTAACCTTGGGTACCTGTACTAGTATTCTCACATAGTACAGTCCCCGAAATAACTGAAGAATCTCAGTTAAAATGAATGTTGAATAACATCCTATTCTGTCAATTCTGATGAAGGGACATTTTGTGAATGGAGTCAAAATGAAATACTGATATATTTATTGACGTCCTGTTAACATTTGCATCTCTTCAATGTATTCTTAGGCACACCTTTGTGTCGACTGAGAATATCCCAGATCATTGAAGAAGCATGCAATGAGGCGACGATCTACCGTGATGCAGGGGTTGTAAGTAGATCCTTTGACTATAGATATTTGTTCCCAATGAGTCATGAGGACAATGTTTATGACAGCTAACAATTTGTTTATTATATTGACTCAAAACGCAACTGTCTTAAGCTATTTTGTCCTTGACTTCCTGTCCTTTGTAAATATTTCTTGCCACGAATAAAAATTGAGATTTCAATCAATTATTTGATTTACAAAAGTATTTGATTGGCATATATTTTATCTTTTTTTCCTCACAAAAGTTACAATATATGATGTGGCCCCTGAGGAAATGTTATCGCTAACCCCTTTCCTCAAAAGTTACTTGTTACTGTTTCACTTAATAAAACCCTTCTCTTACAGGATGGTATAATCATCGAGAACATGCACGACATTCCGTACACTTTCTCGGTGGGTCCAGAAGTCTGTGCCAGTATGACGGCTGTATGTACCGCAGTCCGAAGCGTTTGTCCATCAATGCCTCTTGGGATTCAAATCCTGACCTCCGCTAACCAGCATGCAATAGCGGTTGCTCTGGCTTCAGGTGTGTTTTCAATGTGAATAGCATTTAGCAGTTCAGAAACACAAACACATTATGAGTTAACCGCGACATATTGACCCTGTATTGCCACAGGTCTGGATTTCATCAGAGCTGAGGGTTTTGTTTTCGCTCACGTCGCTGATGAAGGCGTCTTGAATGCATGTGCGGGAGAGTTGCTGAGATATCGTCGTCATATTGGAGCTGATCATGTGCAGATCTTCACCGACATCAAAAAGAAACACAGGTGACTGATGAATTGTTTTTACAATCAACATGACTAACTTTTGTGTGACGAGCAGTGTTTTACCATAACAAGCAAGTGTAGGGTGACAGTATTCTGAACCTCCAAAAACAAGATACTACTACTTGGAGTAGAGTTGTTGGAGAATTTGAAGTGTTTTTCTCATAGTGTTTTATTCTAATTAAGGCATATTCCCCAATGGACACTTAAACAATGATGGTAGTTGTTTAGGGTTTATTTCACAGTTGGTGAGAGTTTTATTTAGAGGGATGGCGTTTCACATGCTGTTTGATTTACTAAAGTTCTAATAAATGACTGAATGTGTCTTCACTGAAAGTCAATCTACTAGTCATGGTTTCAGAAAATACAATTATCTATGATTTCAAGATAAACACACACAGCTTTTTTAAACACATAAAAAAAAAGAAGCAAATATACTCAGACTGACATCAGTGAACAGAGAAGTCGTTGGAGCGCAAGAATTATCCTCGTAGATGAAACACTAATGGACTCAAGGACTCATTCCTCCTGCTATTGGAATTTAACTCTGAGTTTGGGTACAGGAGCAGAGAGAATGGATGCTGTAGTCTATGTTAACCTTTGTATCCCTTTTATGATCTTTGTGTTATTTCCTTTGATCTATGCTCTTTATAGTTGCACTTTATCTCTTTGCGCTTGTTCCTTTGATTTGCACTTTGATCTTTCTTTTATGAAACTTGCTGTACCTTCTATCGCCTGCTGTGTACTGGAAATCTTATTTACAGAAGAAGATCTCCAGAAGGATTAATAAAGTCAATCCAATCTAATCTAATATTATGATTCAATAATTAAGGTTGTTTTTTTTTTGTTTGTTTTTTTTTAAACATGCATCTACATCCAGCTCCCATGCCATGACATCAGACGTGAGCGTTGGGGAGACAGCGAAGGCAGCAGAGTTCTTCCTATCCGATGGAGTCATCATTACTGGAACGGCGACTGGAGTGCAAGCAGACCTTTGTGATCTCAGAGGTACATGCATTTATCTTGAATAGTGTTTAGACCTATACGAGTCAAAGCACAGGAATTGCCAATTTTTCCTTTTTTTAACATCTGTGTATCAGTTGCAAAGAAATATAAATATTAGTAAACGCATTTGACAGAGTCTACTAAAAACCCTCACTTGCATGTGACTATAGTGTCCAGCAGGGGGAGCTCTCATTTGGTTGCTATAACCAGCAACGGTCTAGTCTTGCCTGGAGCAGTGATCATAGATACTGTGGTCATCTAAGGACACACATCTTTTGCTGAACAGGCACTTCGTGAAAGCATACAGAGCAGAAGCAAGTCGTCCCATGATGTTGTATTTGTGTGTCAAACTATCATGCTATAGAAAATGCAATTTAAAAGACTCGTCTAGAGTTCTCAAAATAAAATAATTAAAACATATGCATTAAGTAAGCAAGACTGGTCATAAGAACTAATGCAATAAAAGACAAGTGAGGTTGTGATTGATAAAGTAATTTTCTAGTCAAATAGTGAATGATTTAACAAATATTCTGGAAATGCAGCATTGCTTAAGGGGCAACAGCAGAACTCCAGAAAAGCCTAATGGCTTATGATATCTGGAACATCTCTGCCTCACTAAAGCTATTTCTGGTCCTGTCACCAGCTCAAAACTATACCAGCGCACTTCAAATACTTTCAGCTACACAGTGACCAGAAGCTGCAGAAACATACAAGCGAAGTCCCACGAGAGGAAAAAAGAAAGGTCAACACGTATTGTTGTTTTTTTTTCGAACCTGATTGGTCAGTATTTCTGGAAATAAAATGAGCCTTCTAAAACATATTTTTTTCAAAAGTTAAATAGGAAAAGAAAAACAGGTATTTGGTGTAAACCACTAATATAAATAAGAAAAGTTATGCATTTTAAAATGATAAAGCTAATTTTTTAGTCTGAAACTTTGCTGCAATATTGAAATAAAGCATAAAGTTAACATATAGTTGTATAAGTAATATATATATTTTTAGATATAGTTCATTTATTTCTACTTAATTCTAATTAATCATAGTAATGCTTTTTTTTCACCTCCATAACTTAACGCAAACTGTCTATATCAGGACAATGGAAATATTTCATGTTTGGTTGTGGTCTAACTGTTGGTGTGAGTCCACGCAAACAACCATTCACACTATAGTCAGACCTTTGGACATTTTCGTCTCCATTAACCACCAGAGTCTTCGTTTTTCAGCCTTGATGATAGACATTGTTGGTCCCCATGGTCCTGTGTTAGTCTGAGCTGACAAATGTCCCTCTTTGTCTATGTAGATGTTTCCCAGGCAGTACAAATCCCAGTGCTTATTGGCTCTGGAGTGACTCACGAAAATGTACATCAGTACCTGGAAGCGAACGGCATGATCGTGGGATCTCACTTCAAGAAGGACGGCAAGTGGGCCAACGCCATCGACCCCGAACGTGTGAAGCGCTTCATGAGAAGAGTTTACGATCTTCGGCAATGAACCATTTCGAGGAAATAAATCAAGTCTACAAATATTAAAACAAGATTTATTTGCTTTTTTTTGTACATTTTATAAATATAAACAAATAGAAAAACAAATTATTCACTGTATTTACATGAAACATGGCCGCAACATTAAACAGAAAGTGAGAACACACTTATACACTGTACAAGTCAAAAACCTTTACTGCCAAAGAAAACTAAAGCTACAGCACTTCAAAATTAATGGGTAATAAAATAAAAAATATTTCAAATCTCAACCGTCACGCCACATGCTAGCTAGTCTACGTGCTTTTGAGTAAACGGTCGATAGTTACCGTAGTTCTACCCTGAGGGTCGGACAGTGTGATGGTGTCACATTGTTCCAGGGGTGCAGTAGAAATCGAAAGTAGTTTGAAATGTTTTGTGATGTTTTCAACCAGGGGTCAGATCCAAGTATGTGAGGTGAAGACAAAAGACCTGACTGAGGGAAGGCACTCTGGGCTGACGAGCGCCACCACACCTCTCCTCAATAGTTGCACAGACGCTGGGATGGCTGCTTGAAGTGACCAACGCGCTTCTCTGCTGGGAAGTATCGCATCTTGGTCAAGTTCTGCCTTTTGAGGGCGCTGTGGCTCAGCTTCTTGCGTTCCATCTCTGCCCTGGCCCGCTGGATGGACAGCAGCTGCATTTTGTATGGCACCGGGAGACCCCAGGCAGCCAGACGCCAGGAGATGTGACGCCTCACTGTCACCGGCCTGTTCAAACACAAGTGGCACAAAGCATGTTTGAGTTTGTTTGTTTGAGTTTTAGAAATACTGCAGAGTCTTGCGAAGTAATACTGCAGAGTCTTGCAAAGTAATACTGCTGAGTCTTGCAAAGTAATACTGCGGAGTCTTGCAAAGTAATACTGCGGAGTCTTGCGAAGTAATACTGCGGAGTCTTGTGAAGTAATACTGCAGAGTCTTGCGAAGTAGTACTGCGGAGTCTTGCGAACTAATACTGCGGAGTCTTGCGAAGTAATACTGCGGAGTCTTGCGAAGTAATAATGCAGAGCTTTGCGAAGTAATAATGCAGAGCCTTGCGAAGTAATACTACAGAGGCACGCAGAGTAATACTGCAGAGCCTTACGAAGTAATACTACGGCGCCATGCGAGGTAATACTCCGGAGCCACTGCTAGGTAATACTCCGGAGCCACTGCGAGTAATACTCCGGAACCACTGCGAGTAATACTGTAGAACCATGGTGAGTAACACTAAGGGAACCACAAGGAGTAATAATTTGGTGCCTCGCAGAGCTATATTACGAAGCTTTGCGGAATAATATAGAACCATGTGGAGTAATATTACAGAACCTCGCAGAATAATAATATGCCATTCGGAGTAATACTAAGGAGCCATTCAGAGTAATACTGCAGAGCCTCACAGAGCAATACTTCATAGCCTTGCTGAGCAATACTACGGAGTCTCAAGGTGCAGCTTACTAAAGTCGTACTAGACCATTTTGGAGCGCCATAACACATAAATATAGCTCGGGGTCAGCAAGTACAACCAAAATAAATACATAAGGGACAACAGACTAGAAGTTGCCGTTGACGATTACTTTGGAAAAATGAAAAGGATTGTAAGTGCGTCCAGCATTGTTTTTTCATCACAAGAAATGCATTTCAATAGAAACTAACCTGCATGGTGACTCATCTTCTTCACCAAAGCCGTCCTCCTCCAGCTCCTCCTCACCCTCGCTGATCCTGTATCTCATCTGATAGACTGACATGCTGGGGTGTTCGATCAGCAGGTTCTCAAGTGGGTCTACAACATCTAAGAGGGGTCCCGTCTCTGAAAGTGGATTGATAATGTCACATTAATTTGAAACTTTTGTGTGTGTGTGCGCATGTGTGTGTTCTAACCAGGGAGATCCACAATGACCCAGCCTCCATCTTCAAGATCCATCAGGTCCTCAAAGTCATTATCGGTTGATTTACATACATCCTCATCATCGTTGCTTCCAAGAAGGTGAAAAAGAATCTTCCCCAACATATTTGTGTCTGTTGGGCTGTTAAAAAAAAGAAAAAAAGAAAGTTAAGAAACAGTTCAACCACAATTCAAGTCCTTGTAAAAATCACTGAGTTTTAAATGTTTACACAAGACGGAACAGCTCCCTCTAGTGACCAATGAGGTTACTTTGTGAGTGGAAAATTACCTTGTGGTAAATGATAGATATGGAAATTCTTTTGGCACAACAATGGTGGTACAAGAGTAGTCAAACTTTCTTTGAGAAAAATATGAGGTTTAAAATGGCGATGACAATGTACTGTTTAGAGTTTCTGAAGGTTTTCTGCTTTTATTTGCATCATCTGTGTTTCTGTGAGTTTCCAGAAAAAGGGCTGAGCATACTGCTTACAACAGCTGTGGTATTCGTGGAACTTGTATCACATGTTTTTAAAGTACGAGTCGTATCGCAAAAGTAATCTGATCAACATATATGTTTCAGTGACGTCACACACGGGATATTTCATAACACTAACAACACGCACCTTCACGCAGGTTGAAAACAAAGTGTCATTAAGTTACATAACTGTTTATCTTGGACGAGAAACAGAGAATTTTAGATTAATAGATGTATGAACTTGTTTTATGTTGGACATGTAGAAAAGTGTTATCAGGAACTTAACTTTTTGTGAAGAGAAATATATATTCACTATATGTATAATCCATAAACACGGAATTTTTAGATTTTTATTAATAATGAATTAACTTTGATCAATAATATAACAAGACTGAGGTGTATTGTCGATCATAATAGAGAAATAAATACCTTCTATGAGACTTTTGTTGATGCATACGCCAGAAATAGATAACAAACATGTTTTCCAAGAGTGTCTAGTGTCACTTCAACTTCGGCACGCAAACACTCGATATGACATAACACGAACAGCTGAGCTTGGACTTGATCCGGACGGACTTGATGGCAGGTTTTTTTTTGTTGGAGAACAGAAACATCGCAGTAAAAATACCTTGTAAACTAACAGCAGGAGCATCAGACAAAGAGCCACAAAGACTAGCGGAGAACAATAGAGGTAACTTCAAGTCAAGACACCCCCCGTTTATCAACAGTTTGTTCGTTTGCAATCGTGTATAGATAATGTTTTTTATAGTCACCTGAATTAAAGAATATCCGTCGTCGAACCTGGTGGGTGTTGGTAAAGAAAAGAAAAGCGTTTGTCGACGTCTCTGCTTCCAGATTGTTTTGATCCTCTACTTGTTTATCTGCCAGAGCCGTGCCCGTGTCTTCACACGTCACACGCTCTCAGCCAATGAGAGTCAGTCTATCACAGTTAAGTCCACCTAGATTTTTTTTCTGTCAGATCAACGCAAATTATCTAACGAATGTTTCTGCGTCTCTTTATCATAAATACACTAAGAACAAAATAATAAATCTAACCATATTCCACATGCGAAATAAATAATAAGTGAAAGCTCGGACGCTTAACGGACGTTAGTAAACCACCGAAAAGTAGCAATTTCTGACAGAAAAATTCCAAAGCAAAATAGTACCAGCTATCATTTGAACATGTCTAAACATACAACCACCGCTAAAAGTGACCTTTTTTTTAAAATAGCAAATATTATTAATTATTAATTATTTTTAATATTCGAAGCATGTAAAACTTTAAGATAAGCATGTTGATCCGAAAGGGGTCGCCACTAAAAATAAGCCGTGTGTCGTTTAAAGCCACGTTAACCAGTTTAGTAAAAGCTATTAAAGTAACGTTTATTTTCGAAACAAAAACTGTAAAAACGAATAATTACAGGAAACAAAAATTGGTTTCTTTTTGACGTCTTTGACCAACCGGAAGTTTCTGCCGGAAGTCAGTCCAGCAACATCATTCGACGACAGCAAGTTGGATCTACAGGTAAACAAAGTGGTTCCAATGTGATTGACATTTTTTATATAGAACCGTGGAAAGAGACGTCGAGTTTATATAATAAACCACTGTGCGCTACTTAAGCTTAGAAGATTTTGTACAGCACATTCGGTGGCATTAGAAGTATAAGAAAGTTTTGTCAAAATTAACACATTTAAAAGTTATACAAGTTGGTTTATTCCTCTCGAAAGGTCATAGTTGTTTAGCAGTTCATCGAGTTAACGCCGTTTAGTTCCTGTCTGTAAGTATTTGATACTTTTCTTGATCGGAAATGTGAAAGTAAAACTAGAAACTAACTTTTTTTTTCATTACTTTTGTATATAATCTACTTCTTGTGTATGTCAAAATATTTATACAAACATTATTTTTTAACGTTTATACGACAGATTTTGTTAGTTAAGAGTCATCGATCATAGACGAGTTAAAATGATCTTGATCTTGATGATCCTACGCTTCTACTAACTCGGTATAATGATTAATTTATAGTATCATAAATCTGAAAAAGAAAGACAAAGAGATTGAGAATCATTAAAAGAGACAAAATCCTCACCAGGGGTTTTCCACTCGGCCCTCAACGTGTCTGATCGGTAATGGTAGGGCTTGACTGTCAGTCAGTGCTTCTTGTTTCATCTGATTTGTTAAATGAAATTAAATGTGCTTGACTGGCTGGAATAAAAACCTTCACCACAAATGAGGAACGAGTTCAATATCTCTTCCCTACACTATAACTCCAACGTCAGGGTCTTTGTGTTGTTCTTGAAATTGTTCCTCAATGTTTCTCTAGAAATATTACTCTACCGGACAAACGTTTTCTTCTGTTGTTTGCTTGTTGACCTGTTATTTTACTAATATTGGATGAAGAAAGTGGCTCTTAAATGTACCTAATGTGTAAACAAAGAGAAACAAACTTGATACTTGATACTTTTCAGTATGTGTTACCTATGACCCATTGTCATTGCATTCCGTTGCCGGGTACTACTACATTTCCTTGCTGGGTACTTGTGAAATGTCCAATGACAATAAAGTTGAATCATTTTCTATTGTATTCTATTCTAATTAATTTGTATTGCTTATAATCCTAGTGATCAATAGTGTATTTTCTGCCTCCCTTTCATACATTTTGAACTCCAGCAAGTAGTAAATCATTATATTATAACAAAATATATGTTTTTTGTGGTTGAGTTCTCAACTCATAATGATGATCTCTACTTGTCTCTTTTTTCAGTCTCCCTTAGGGGTGTCAGAAAATATTGATACAGTGATACATCACAATTTATTTATTTATTATTAATACTTAATACACTATATTTCCGTTTTCTCTAGGGTTTCAAATCATATTTTTTCATTTATATTTCAATAAAGTATGTATAAAATCATATGATTCATGCTAGATGGCTGCAGTCATTACATCCTCTGAAACTAAATGAACCTTAAAGCTGATGTTTGGACATATTTTGTTTTTTTAAAACAGATGAAAGCAGTTACAAGATTCATGTGGTCTATAAATTCTGCAACACCAGAGTCAAGTACTGGACAATACTACAATAAATATCCTTGTTCCTGCAGTATCACAATATATCTTATCTTTCACCATGTATTGCCAGATTTATTTTTCAATAAACACCCCCAGTGTCCCCCTGCTTTTGTGGGTATATTCTGGTTTCTCCACACAATCCAAAAATGAAAAGAAGTTGATTAGGTTGTCCTTAAGTTTTATGTGTCCTGCGAGAGACTAGCGACTTGAGGGCGTTCTTCTCTTCTCCCCTTAAACAGTCTCCGGCCCCTGTGACGATGATAGTGCTAGAGATTGTTTTTCCAACATTGTTCTCCTTGTGTCCTCCAGTCTTAATACCTGATGGCTCCAAAAATAAATGACGTGATGCGGCTGTGCTGTGAAGTTTCCGATCATAACCAGATCAAGGTGGCAGTGAAAAGCTCAGCTAAAGGAGCATGTATGGCAGGAGGGGGTGCGTTTTTAGGAGGACTAGTAGGGGGACCACCAGGAATTGCAGTTGGTAAGAAATGTAGATTCTCCGATAACATTGACTTCAGCAATATAAACCAAACAGTTGATCGTAAATGCTTGTATTTAAGCCTTTGTCGCATCTCTTCCAGGTGCGTCGTTGGGAGGCGTTCTTGGCGCCTGGATGACTAGTGGTCAATTCAGGCCGCTACCTCAGATCCTGATGGAGCTGCCACCAGCTCAGCGGCAGAAGCTCCACAAGAACGTCATGGCCATCATCAGCGACCTGGACTGGATGGATGCGGCTCAGTTGGTCTCCCTAGTGATGGGAAATGCTACCTTGCAGCAGCAGGTCGCTGCAGCGATAATCAGCTTCATCACCAAAGAGCTGCGGGCTGAGGTGTCTTATGCTGACTGAGTGAAGGAAGCGTGATCAACAATATTTGATATACAGAACTGACTCTCCTGGCAACTATTTATGGAAAGCTTGCCTTTAAGACAAAATCAAGGATTACAAATTGTTGTGTCTCGTTCCTGGGGAGACGGTAATCACTCTGTATCAGGGTGTATTAATGGCACATTAAAACATGCTTAAAGCTATAATACGTTTCTTCTTCTTTCTGTTGAGATACAAGAGAAAATATAGCTTCACATCTGCTCTCAAACTAACTGACATGCAACATCCAATTCATACTCAATACTTTTTTACCTCAACCCTTCCAAGCCTTACATGATTGTCTTCCATCATCACATTATTTTTATGAGTACAGGCAGAACCAGAGGCTCTACTTTGGTTCAATGTCAGATTGTTGAGGAAGAAATAATCACATATATAGCTTGGATTATATAGTTAAGATGGGACTGAAAGAATTCTCAAAAAATTAGAAATTTCCCCATGAAACCATATAAATCGATGAAGCAATAAACAAAATATAAATCTGTCAAAGATAGAGAAAAAAAAAAGGATTAACCTGTTGCCAAGTCTCAAAAATAATATACCACTGACGACTGTAAATCAGTCATCTAATCCGGTGAAATGTAGTTTAAAACTAGGGATAAATTCAGCAGCCATTTGTAAAATTACAGTCAATATTTTATCCCTCCATTACTTACCTGTACCTCCTGATCATGCAACTGTCGCTGCAAAGTCTGAAACCTTCTTTTATATTACACTAAATTCTGCAGTCCATTTTGAACAAAATACAAATACTCTCTTAAAACTCATTTGGAAAAAAAAAACACATACAGGATAGGAGTAAAAACACATTTATAAAATTTGAGTGTTCAGGTTAAAGTTGTCTTTGTCCGACTGACTCTTTGTTTCTGACAGTGGCAAAAGCTTAAAAGGCACAAAAGTGTAATAGAAGAATAGAATGTCATCAAATCCTCCAGAAATAACTTGTTAGCTCAAAATTCAACCTGTTGTTGTGGTTCATTTCCTGAGTGCAACAAGTTCAAGTAAAACACATCAAGATTTCCATCTCTGAGTTGTTAAAATTGTGAATCCATGGAAAGCCTCATTACTGTCATTAAAATACACATCCGATCCAAAACTCTTTAGCCTTTGAGAACACACAAACACACAGACATGAACAGTGCGGTACATATTTAAAGCTGTGACAAAAATACCTTTTTTTCCCATTTACATGTGCAGAGTGTCCAATAAAAAATGTACACTGTACAAAACATTGATAAGGACAGAAGTGAGTCGAGGAGAGTAAAGGTTGCTGCTGCTGGGTCCACGTCTAGAACTGTTGGCCGAGCAGGTCACACAGTCTTTGAGACACGGAGTCCCTGCTGGTTCGCAGTGTCAGGCGGTACATCTGAATAAAACCACAAATTAAGTTAAAGAATGATCTGATCCAAGCTTGACTGCAATGTTTATATATGACGGTAGTTGCATCCGACTTGGATCCTGGGCCTATATTATCAGACTTATTTTTTGTTTTTTGGCCTACTTTTTTTGGATCTTTCTTTCCTTGGTCTCCACTTTAAAAATGAAATGAATCTTTAAGATTTTGCTTCCTTAAAACATTTGAATAGTCCTGCTGAACTAGAATGGGGGTCTCAAACTCAATAATACAAGGTTCCAAAATCCTTGAGCTGTTCAAATCGCAGGACAAACTAAATATAAAGATTATAAAAACAACATTCCATAATAGAAGGAACTGTACGAGTATGATTAGGATATTATTCTTCATTCTCGTACACGCAATATATCATCATTATATTTGTGTTTGTCCACCTCAATCAACAGTTCTTTACTGTAACATAACTTTTACTGGTATTACAAGTCTTTGTATAATTGTTGACATCCATAATCTCTGTAATCGTAGTTCATATTAAACACTGGCATCTCAGGATATCAATATCAACACTAGAAGAATTTCATTTCCACAAAAAAATGCAGTGTGAATGCTGACCCTGAATCATTCAACTGAAATGCTTAAAAGAAGTTAATTAGGAATTTAATGTAAAAATAAGTCAAAAAGTTAAAATGAAGGAATGAAGGAAAAAGTTGAAGGGAGAAGAAGAAGAAGTAATATTAGTATTTATAGTAGTCACAGTAATAGAAGTAGTAATTAACGTAGTTGTAGTAGTAGTATTAGCAGTATTAGAGGTAGTATTAGAAGCAGAAGAGATGACATAGTAGTAGTTTAGGTAGTAGTAATAGAAGCAGTAGTCGAAGTAGAAGTAGTAGAAGTTATATAAATAGTAGTAGTTGAAGTAGAAGCAGAAGCAGTAGTATTAGAAGCAGTAGAGAAGAAATCCTTCCAGACTGTTGCTCCTAAGCTTTGGAACAATCTTCCTCTCCCTCTGTGTTTGATGGATCTACTGACTTCTTCAAGAAACATCTCTTCATTTTCTGGGACTCCTGTGTTTGTCTTATGTTGTCTGGTCTTTGAGAGTTCTAAAATGTGTATTTTTTTTTAACTGTGTATCGCTTTTGATTGTTCAAGCGCTTTGTGACCTTGGTCTAGAAAGACGCTTTACAAATAACTTTTTTTTACTTACTTAGTAGTAGTCAAAGTAGAAGAATTAGAAGTAGTAGTAGTAGTAGTAGTAGTAATGCTTTCATTATTTCACTTTGATTTGAGCCAACCATCTGGCGGGCCACATAGAATGACTTGGTGGGCAGGTTTGGGCCCATGAGCCATGAGCTTGACACGTGATCTAGAGTGTTGCACAATTGCAATTGTTCAAGTACTTGGTCCCTTACTTATGTTTTTTAAAACTGTGACTCCATTATTCTGTTCACTAGGCATGTTATGAAAGACAAAGAAATGACTGCATAAGAGACAAAACATAAGAAATGGTAATACCAAGGTTACATCATTGAATAATCCTATGAAGGAGGAGAACAATAAACATCACTAGTTAAAAAAAAATAGTATCTATAGAGCAAAACCACTGTTTCTCAATCTGAGAGGAAAATCATATGTTAATGGTTGAGCAATTATCTGTAGCGCAAGAATCGTGCTGCGTGTAATTTTGATGTTGTTAATATAACTATTGTTCACAGACAGAAGCAGACTTTGCCTTCGAACAATCACAACAGGGGAGCGTGCTCACTAGCTACACTAGTACATATCTGTTTGTGAGGGCAAGTGTGTGTTTGCCTTTACCTGTGCTTGTATGTTGGGCTCCAGTCTGAGCAGACAGCCCACCTGAGTGCCCTTAGTGTGGATGACACCAGCTCCCACAAAGTTCACAGGGTTTGGATCAACACCGTCCAATAGAGCCACACCAAAGCCCAGAATCTGAACAGGAGTGGATAAATAAAGGATGAAGTGACACACAGCTCATAAATACCACACAGACTATGACACAGAGCATTGCTAGACTCAGAGTCTCGGTGGACATGTGTTTTTTTCTGTGATATTTTACCTTAGCTTTGGAAGTTTCCGTGTCCATCGGCAGATTGGCCTTGAAGATCTTTTGAACCTCCTGCTGTGGACTGAAGAGAAACATTTTCATGATTAAGAATTTGCTTTAAATAAAACATAAAATTAATAAATAGTTGTGATAAAAACAGCCATTTACCCATCATTGAATAACAATGAAAAATCATGACTGATCGGTTTAATTCCTGCACTCTTAGTATTGAAATGTGGCATCTTAACACAAAAGACTTGAAAATGTGACCCGCTTTTGAGGCTTAATGTGATTTGGTTTCCTAATATCCTTACAATTCAGATGAATTAAATCGTGTCCTTTTCAGGGACCTACAGTATATTTGTTAAACTATACTAAGAATAATACACACAGAAACTATTGTTAAATTTCTAACTACAATCAATATGTTTCAACCATAATGAAACAATTTTCTGATGATCACCTTTTTTTTTTCAGAGATTAGAATATATATAGATATTTTTATCAAATATTAACAAGTTTGCAGTCTATCTTTACTGCTTGTTCCTCATGTCTTGATTCCGTTTTTGGAATTCATTAATCGAACTCAGTATGAGATGATTCTTACGCTCCCAGTTGTTTCCAGCGCTGAAAGAATTCCTGCGACGACATCTCAGTGGGCTGGAAGAACTTATTGAGCATCACGGGCAGTTTGACAGCGATGCTCTGGGGGGTGCCAGCGTACCTGTGTAAGAAGAGCATGAGGATAGTTAAAACCATCCCATAGCGTGCAGTTTTAAACCAGGACTGACCTGAATTGGATGTTGAGCACTGGTGCGTCACTGAAGTCAGACACACACTCGATGTTGAAGATCTGCTGCACCTGAGCTCCGGCTTCTATGAGAGGTTCCACTGACTTGGTGTGGATGTTCAACTGTGGAGCAATAGTTAAGGAACAGAACTATAGAAGACTACTCTCAGACTGGAATCAAGAACAAAAGGATATGACTCTGGAGATTTTCCTCACTGCTCACTGATGTGGAGAAGTTGAGAAACTGAGTGGAGGTCTTGTTCCCGATAAAGATATACATGCGACCTGGATAAAACAATCGTTACAATGATTAATATCCGAAACAAGAGCGATGGCATGATGAAATCTTTGGCATTGGTATGGTTCATTTTTCTCTATGGCTCAAGTGAAGCAACAACTGCTGAATTATTCAGAGTAAAAGGTGAACCAGGAATAACTGCAGGACGTTTTTGGTGAAGATGAATCATTCATAGCATTTTAAAGAGCACGCCTTTTTCTCAAGAAGTTATGGGAGATTATTTATTGAGTCTTTCTTTATCTTTTCTGTCTAAAGTTTGGAAAATGTATAAGTTTGTAAATTCAGAAAGTGGTTTATCTTAACATTTCTCTTGGAAGTGAAACAACTTGAAAATAAAAAACAAAGAAATTGAGACAATACTTTACCTAGGCTCTGACGGTACTCAGACTTGAGCCCAATCTGCAGGTGCTGGTTCTCATAGAGAACACCATTGTTCTTACAGACGAACCTGAAAAACACAGAATAACTAAGCATCAGCTGGATCTATTTTGTAATCACGCAAATTATTTTGTGTTAGATTAAATCCTTGAAAAACGTAAAGGAGTTATTTCAGAAATAATTGCCGGATAATATTAATCTATGCTATTAATATTGGAAATATCAACATCAATTTTATTTAGCATACTATGCTTACTTGTTATAGATAATGAAACATTTTAACATGTTCAAACTCAAAATAAGAACACACAGTAATATTTCAGTAAACATTGACAAAAAAAAAGTGAACAAAAAAATGTGATTATAGAGCAACTAATCATTTGTTATCCTGAACATCATCCATTAAATACAATATTTGATGATGATCATAATCTATTAAATACGATATTTGATAATACCTTTATTACTCCCATATTTGAGATGTACATTAAAGAATGCACAAGAGTCACTCAAAACAAGAAGATTAAAACAACATTTGAAAATGATCCAGCCTTAATTCTGTTGCTGTAAAACATGAATTAAGAGCTTTGTAGGACATTTCAGACACATATTTTCTCAGAGTATATACTGTATATATGTGTGAGAGAGGTCTAGAAAGAATAATGTCAAATACATTAATCTTGGATTTTGAACTTGCATTTTCCAAGTGGCCCCATTATTTACTTTGAACAGGAATGAATAAAGATAAATAGCCTTAAAAACAACTGACAAAGACCAAGTATGAAAAAAAAACGTTTTTTTCCCTGAAAGTATCCTCATAGCAAGAAATTAAATATGTACTTAATGTAATCGTGTCATGACAGTGTAAAAACAATTTATTTAGATGGCTGTAAATTACTTTTTTGTTTAATTTATGGATTATGCATAATAATGTATATACTGTATAATATGATGACACTTTGGCTTCCAAATTATTAAAGCAAAATACAAAATGCACCATAAATAGGAAAAGATAAAAATATCTACTAAAAGAATAAGAACAAAATATTTATTAAGATGCATAGATAAAAAAAAAAAAGCTTTCGCAACAAAAACATTTGTGCTTGATCAGTTAAATCGTTATACTCGGACTATATGTAGACTCTTATGAGGTCAAAGGGGCCACATGTGACCTTCAGGCTACATTTTGACCTGGTAGATAGTGTTCTGAAGTAACATTAGGTCTAAGACAGGAAAACTGAGGTTTGATGAAACTGCTGATGAGGTTTTGTCAATGATGTGTCCTAATTTTCCCTTAATAAGTAATTTTTCCTTAAAACTGCTGGATTCCAAAGCATATTTGGAATGAAAAAAAAACTTTCTAAATCCTGATCCGTTTTTTTCCCACCTTGTAAAACTTTCCTCAGAAACCTCAGCGGCAGGAGCGGTGAAGCTATCCGAGAAGACGTCGACCAGCAGGCTGGCTCCCGTTGCAGGAGGAGAGTTTAGATTCAGCAAGTCAGTGAATGGTTGGGTGGTGTTCTAAGAGGAAATAATAAGCAACATTATTTAAAAATTCTATACTGCACAGAAACAAGAAAACAACTTCACATTAAAGGGAGATTTCAATGTGAAAACATGAACGATGTAGAAACAGGTGACCGACAATCTACAGCCACAGTTTTAATATACCAGAGTCCGAGGAGAGGACAAGAAGGAACTAGAGGAGGCGGGGCGGGGTCTGTTGGTGGAAATGTCTGTCATCAATGAAGGAGAGAACTGATGAAAAAAAGAAATATAGATAAAAAAGCCAAGAAAAAGTTAGTAGAAGCTTGAGGAATGGTAAGTAAAAAAAGAGTCAAGGTTGCGGGAAAATAAACAGATCGTATAATAAAAATAAAGAAGGATGATTTAAAGACATACCTGTGGAGGAACTACAGGTGTAGCTTCAATACTTTCTGTGGCCTCTGTAATGCCATTCATGTTCCGCCTGTTTTCATCAATGTCCGCAAGGTTTCCGGGACCTTTCTTCTTTTTCAGCTTTGCCAGAATTGAAGACTCTCTTTCCGGGAATGGAGGCATCTCCTCCAAAACCGTGGCCTGTAAAGATGTTGGGTTTAAGATAAGAGTAAGGGCAAGATTTCCTTTTATCATGAATCAAAAGATTGTGATGAAATGCATTAAACAGTCATGCTAAAGTGTGAGTACCATTGGATTAAATTTAGGAAAGGGAGCAGAAAAAAAACCAACATTTTTCTACCACTCCGCCTTGCATTTACCTAAAAGATAAGAAGCGTTTTCCTTTTTCTAATGTAAACACATCCAACTACATCCAAATTCGGAAAACACTGTGAATTGCCTGTGATCGAGGTTGGGTTAAAGACTTGCCAATATGTCCGTTGTTGCGATGGAGCTTAGCCTCAGGTACTCGACCGCCCGCTGCTGCAGCTCCACATCAGCGTTGCGTAGCTGACTATCAGAACGTAGAACGTCTTGTATGGTGCTCTTGACCTCTGGAAACAAGTTGATGAACTTGATGTATGCCGAGAGCAACAGCGCTCGTGTGGGCACGGAGCAAAGGTGGAACTTGTAGTGCAGAAGGTTGAACTGTACCAGCGGGCTGAAAATAGAGCGCATCAGGTTTGCAGTCAGAACACACTTGGCACTGAACAATCGTGGAAATATTTCAAAACTATTACTAGATAGGAATAGTAAAAATACAGTAGTAAAGAAAAAAAAATACGAAACACAAATTGAAGTGTCAATTTATAAGGAACAAATAACATTCATACTACCATGTTCTGGTCAGACTATATACGTTTATAATGGTATAGTATGGATAATCTGTGCGGCTTATTCGACTATTAAAACAAACAGCTTTCCTTGAATTTGAAGTCATTTCTACTAATAATAGTCACACAACATAGTTCATTCAAAAGAACTGAAAGGTGAATGATACATTGCTTATAATACAAGTGGGCTTCAGAACATTTTTCAAAGAGAAATTTCAGCCCAACAGTCTCAATCGAAAAGCTGACATCAATATACCATGTACTGTAAAAACTTTCGATGGGAAATTTGTAACAAACCTTGAACGTGAGTCACCAGCGATCAGGTTTCCAAACTCTCCCAGGATGTATCCGCCCACCTTCACTAGATTCTCATGACAGGCTGGAGCTTGAAGTGCCTGGAATGTTGAAATGAAAGAATAAGATCATAAATTTGATTTGAGGAATAGATAACTATTGAAAGAAGAATTGGGATGACTTTGTGAGGTAGTCATCAAGAGTATAAGTTGCATTTTCAAGAACAGGAATACATTATAATTGTCTTAAATATTTGTCCCATGCGCTTGATTTTGCAAACTGTTACTTTCCAGCATTATTCCATTATTTGAAGATGCAGACATTTTAACAGGAATGAAAATGCTCTGACAAAAACACAACAGGGGCAAAAATACGTTGGAATAGAGGAATGTGACTTGATCTTCACCTTGATACATGTCCATGAAGGTTTCATGGATAATTAAAGTGCATTAAGAAAGTATTCATAACTGTTGAACTTTTCACATTTTTTCACTTTACTATGACAAATTTGGACATCATTTATTAAGCTTTAATTGGATACAGCAACACAAAGTAGGATACAATTGTGAAGTGGAATGAAAATAATTAAAAAATTGAAAAAGATAATAAAATAAAAGATTTACAAATAATAATTATAATACAAATTACTATATTTCAGCCTCCCTGTGTCAATACTCGTGGTGATTTCAAGACTTGCCACAGACACTCAACGGGATTCAAGTCTAGACTTTGACTGGGTCATTACAACACATGAATGTTCCGTATTCTGAACCATTACATTACAACTATGGCTCTTAGTTGAGGTTCATTGTTTTGCTGGAAGGCTAATCTTCCAGGATTTAGTTCCATTCATCCTCCCATCGACTCTGACCAGCTTCAGACTCCCTTATAAAAAAAACATCCTAGCAACAAGTTGATGTCACCAACAAGTTTCACAGTGGGGATGGTGTGTTCAGGGATTAGCATTTTCTTTTTCCTGCCACACATTTAGCATTTGCATTCGGACCAAAACGTTCAACTTTAGTCTCATCTGCTCAGACTTCAGACTTTCAGAAGTGGTGGGTTTAAAGAGTGTTCCTTGAGATGTTTAAAGCTTGGGATACATTTCTAACAACCTAACCCTGCTTTAAACCTCTTACAAGTTTCTCCCTGACTGGTCTAGCAAGTTGTTCGACTAGTGTTTTCTAACAAAAAAGGCACATAGGCCCTCACAAAAAAATCTGTAATTATATTGTACTGATACTTGTTCATTACAGGTCAACTCTTTTAACCAATGAGGAGACTGCTGAAGTCAATTGATTGAACTGTATTTCTTTTTGTGCTGTCAGAGTACAGGGGCTGAATACTAATGCACAAAAATCTTTTGAGATTTTTATTTGTTAAGAAATATTGAAAACCATATATCATTTGCATTTCACTTCATAGTGATGTTTTACTTTGTGTTGATTTATCACATAAAATAAACATCAAATACATTGAAGTTTGTGGTTGTACATGAAAATGTAAAAAAACAAAGGCAGAAGAACAACTGTCGGTCACCAGAGTAACGCACCTCAAATACCGTCTTTGCAGCATAACCTTGGACATCATCCCTGTTAATGACGATCTGGATAACACGATACCAAACTTCTTCGCTGACGTGGTCTCCTGCTATTCGGATGAGATTGAGGATGGTATCCACGTACCAGGTGTAATCGACTGCGTATTTTTCTGCGAGGATGGCGACTTTAAGGACCTAGGGTAGTTGATATTGCAAGATTTAACAAAAAGTGATATCAATAAAATGTCACAAACGTCAGGACGATGACCTACTATCTCCTCTCTGATGGAATAATCCGCATTCTCCAAGTAGCTGAGCATCTCTGCCACAATCTGCTTGGCATTACTTCGGTCACACATGGCGTAGAGAAGATCCACAGCACGCTGGCGGACACTAACATCGCGTTCCGTCTGCAGGAAAGCAGTTTGGTAACAATTAGATTAGACCTTGCGTTCAGTGAGTGGATTTCAGGAGCATAGAGACAGTTGGTCTGCTCTCAGTGAAACATGTCAGGAGCAAATGACCAGGCATGTATCCAGGAAGCATCCTTACCTCAATTCATCTTTAAAAAAATCCCTCTAGCACATCATCATTTAAAAAAAACGCCATAACTTGAACATTACTGTTATAATAGATTAAAATTACTTTCATTATTGGGTATACAATTCTGCCAGTTCAATTTTCTTATTACCTTGTACTCCTTTTAATTATCCCTTTCTTATTGTTGATTATTGAATTTTTTTATTAGAGTGTAAATCTCCTGTCTTAACTATTAGGTTTGTATTAACGGGTAGATCAACTTTTGTACCAATCAGCTCTATTTTGTGGTGATATATGTATTATTTTGGTTCCATCTCCGATTTACAAATAAACTCTCTACACTGAATGCTACTTTAATTAACAATGTCATTTTATACTCTCCCATATTCTCCTAATAGTTTGGCTCTTTCTGTTGTGTTTTGTGTTCAGAATGTTGAATTATGACAATAAAGACCCTTGAATCTTGATTATCTTGAAAAAAAAAAAAAACGACTGGACTATTATTTGTTGAAATAAGACAAACGTAATTTACACAGACTGATATACATTTTAATGCTAACAATTAACAAAAAACATTTTATTCTTTGTTATGACCATAACATGTACATGTTTAAAATAAAAAATAACTACTATTAATGGCTCAGTACTATCACAAAATACACTCTCTGGACCTTTAAGTTGGACAGGCCAGACGAGATTAGATTCACATGCCAATGACAATGACTCACCTTTAGAGCATTAATCACTGTGTCTATGTGGGTCTTCACTGCCTCGTGAGAGAACTCCGAGCTGGCCAGCGTGCACATGCTTTCCAAGGCCAAATATCTCAGGTTTGTTTCCCTGTGCTGGAGAAACTGTCCCAGTTGGTTGCACGCTCGTACCAAGAGAGTGGGCTCACTGTTGAGGAAAAACAATTTTCATTATCTTTATATTATTCATTTTACAATGGAGCTTTCCCGATTGATCAATATATCTATCTATACAAATTTATTCTTTGAATTTAACCTAGTAAATAACTTCCAAAAGCCATTTTAAATACAACTCGACCCATAGTATGTCAGAACATTGTGACCACTAAGAAAATTATTACTATAAAGCCAAAAACCAGGCTCTTATGACACAAGTCTATTAGGCAAGCATGTGGTAACCATACAATAACAAGACCATGGCAACCCGCCAGCTTTTTAACGTGTGCAAAAGACGAAACACAACAGAAAAGGTGATGATGGCTTAGCCTTCTTTACAAAATAAAAACTACGCTAAACATATCCACGTTGATCAGGCTCGAAATTATATAATTAAAGTAAAAGTTTTTACTTTTTATTGACAAATGTGCTTTGGGTGCATTTAATAATGTTGGAACAGATATGGGGCATTTAATAGCGTTGGACGAATCAAATTCACAGAAAAAATGTTTTAATGCAGTGGCATCAAACTCATTGAAACAATGGGACAAAAATATGAATCCCGGTCCAAGACAGGGTCTGAACTAGTTTTAATCTTTACCATCTGTAACCGGCACAACTAGGAGTGAATACAATGATAATTGTGACGTCAAGTTTTAATTATTGGATGTTAAAAGTAGCATAACCATCGATCTGTGGTTTTAGTTTTTGTAAGTTCCTTTATAATTGCTGACATCAGCAAAATCTGTTTCTTAGCTCATCCTGAACACCAGCATTAGCCAGATTTGGCCTCGAGTTTGACATATGTGGTTTAATAAATAAAAACGAAATAAACACATTTGTTTTAAAAAATAAAAAGCAGTTAAAATCCATCTGAAAATGTGCCTAACAGCACCACCCCAACCCTTAATTTACCCTCATTCTCTCCAAAAGTTCTCTGGGATTAATTTGACTGTATATCTTCTTCCTAATCCATTTATTTCTAATCTGCTGTACAGTTGATGTTTACTCTGCTGCTGTACATTTAAAACAAACATCAACTGGTGACTTGTAAATGGGCATCTTTATATTCTAAATCTCTTATGGCTAATTCTTGTTAAATAAGAGTAAGTGGCTATAATACACATTACACGCTACTGTTGCACTTTGACGTCCAATAAACTCCAAATAGGAAAATAGTCATGTTGTTGGTCAAGGCACGATATTGATCACATGTGGGTACAGTTTAACAGGTGGAATTTGCACAATACGGAACCAATCAGCTTTTGCAGTAAAGTGACAGACCTGTCATGGTGGATGATGAGAGAAATGGCTTCAAAAAGAACAGCATTCTTTGCATTGGAGTGCTGAACCTTCTTGGATTTGGGAGGTTCTTGAGCTTTGTTGAGGATGGTCTCTAGACATTCAGTCAGTCTGCTTCGGAGTGCAGCGTCCTCTGCAACAACAGAAGCAATACCATTTATGTTTAATGAAAGCTGGAATTTCATTTTTTCTATTTATAGTTTGATAGTGAAGGTATTTTTAACAGAACCAAAGTGCTGTTGCTTTTCCTGTATCTGGACCCAACATGTCTGCTAGCCAAAAAAACAGTAGCTTTCTCATCACTTTTAAGCCAATGTGTCAATAATTCCACAATTGGAGATATTTCAGAGAAAGGAAGAAATTGGAATTCAAATATTCGAAATTCAATGCTAAATAATAATAGTAAAAAAGGTCTGATAAAATCCTGAATCTGGCGATATTTTTTAATCTTTAGGAGTAAGAGTTGAAGTTTATGACATACCAGGAGGAGGATAACACTGGAGCAGGCGCAGTAATTTCACCGACAGCCAGGGTGCTGCAACAAAGTAGTAGGTGTAGTCCTGGAGGTCGATGGACGCTGACGTCACAATCTGTCAAAAAAAAAAATAGTTAAACCAAATATTAACCTTTGATGAGGAGATAAAGACATTGTTTGCCAAATTGCCACTCACTCTGCTGAGTCTAGCGATGGATAGCGCTACAGAGGTCTTGAAATCATCAGGATTCTTCTGCGCTAATGTGGTTATGAGGCTTGCCGCTGCCGTCACCACACCCTAGAAACATATATATATGCATATGTACATTAGATTGTGCAATACATTCTCGAGTTGATTCAGATAATGAAAATGTGTATCTTACAAGGTGCTGATCGTTAAGCAAGTGGACCACTCGGGCCGTCCATTCACCCACGGGGACCAGGTCGGGGGAAGTACGATTGAGGCGAAGAAGACAGAGAGCTGCGCTCTGCTTGACACTGTCCATGGTATCCCTGTAAGAGCACAATGGTATGACACTCGTCACAAAAGTATGATATTTAAACCGTTAGGGTCGCTTAAGAACAGTGCCTATTTAGGATTGTCTTTATTGTTATTTGATCATCATAACCACCAGTATTCCAAATCCTTTTTGAACATCATTAACAAGACAATAGTATCATTCTTCTACCTGAAAAAAGGGGGAGGAAAATAGGGGAGATGAAATCATGCTTGGGTGTGGGTATATAAAAAATGTGCTTTAGACAGGAGCTACTGAAGATTGGTTGTGCATATTGTGCTGTAAATGCTAATTTAGAGGGAAAAATAAATCATATAAGACACATTATGTCATACACAAAATGCACAAAAGGTGTTTTCGTGTAGAGGTTATAAAGAATGTATATGAAGTGGGTCTTAAGCAATGTAAAATAAGGCAGTACATCTACAATGAATGGCTCAAAAGAAATGCTAGAATAGGGCATCAAAATTCTTTCATTCATTTTCCTGGGACCGTGTGTAATACCTGAATTCCAATATTGTCTCAAGAAACCCATTCTTATCCATCTTGTTTGATGCATATTTAATTCAGAGGTGACGTGTCGGGTCAACGTGACACAAAATAGTAATCAAATGATTTTAACCTTAAAAAATGTCATGAGGATATTGAGAAAATAACCACCAGTTGTATATACACGATTAGACCTTCTTCTACTAAATAAATATAAAAAAAATGTGTGTACACACCCAGCCACCAAGATGCGAGGTATTTCTATGGCAAAAGCTTCTGCCATTTCTCTACTCCCAACATTAGCGATGCAGTGCAATGCCAGGTTCATGAAGGTAGGGTTGCGGCTGCCCAGGTCATTCTTGATGCCATTGTTTATCAGACGGATCAGGTCACTGTTTGAGTTGACGAGCACCGAGATGAAAAGGTAACCCTGAAAGATGGGACAGATGGTGACACACAAGTAAATTATTCATCATCAGATTTGGGGGACATTCTACTTACGATCTGCTTTTCTGTGTACTTGTTTGAGCTGAGGAGGTTAACTGCCTCCATGTGTCCAAAGTCAATATCATGGCCGAGTAGAAAGATGAAGAGGAGTTTACAGATGTATTTCTTTTTGCTGTAGCCGTCGAGAGCCTTGTCTCCTACACACAAAGAAAATTATAATTAACATGTGCTGTGAAATACTCTTCTAAAGAAGCTCCCACATTTACAAGTAAGAATGATATTGAGCGATGGATCAATGACGTCCACCTTAACCAGCCCATGATTAAGTTTTAAATGGATCAGACAATAGATCAACCTACCCTGTCCTTGAATTTATGTATTGGTTCTTTAATCAGGCTAGTCCAAGGGAGGAATTTTCAGCAATATCTTTTTTTTTTTTTGGAGAAGCTTTCTAGCCATGGGTATATAGAATAAATGGTTTGCAAAATGGGCGATTTAAAAATACCATAACTGCCCCAAACGGTTTTAAAGGATGGTAAAAATAAGAACCACCTTAATCACTGTTAGCTTCTACACTCACCGATAGCGATCCTTACTGCACCGCTGAAAGAGCAAACTTATTTTAGGCACCACTGAACAGGTGGCAGGATAAACAACACCAGCAGAATATACTACAAGAAAGACACTAATCAAGTTTCCATCAAGTACATTTGAGAGTTAGGTCAGTGAAGGATCATCATAAAGATTATTGACCTTATACTAACTAGCTTCTTAAATATCATTATCAGGAGTACCAGATTCCCCAAAAAGCAAAGACATTTTAGAGATTGTGAGATACAAGTTTTGGGAAGAATGGAAATGTGAGGAAAAGAGCATGAACAAAGAATACTTTTGTAAAGGAGGGCAATAGCTGCAGAGATTGACTCACAAAACAAGAATCTTGAATATTTATAATACTTGGCTTCTGTGAATGCAGATTTAAACAGATGTTGAAGATATTTCTCCATCATATTTTCCAAAGAAAATATATCGGTTAATTTGCATTGATTCCAGATGCGGTCAGGAGATTTCATCATGCTCTCTCCCAAACACACAGCCACGCCATTAGTAATCGCTAGCAATGTGATGGACTCACTTTTTTTCTGAATCAACTGAAACTGTTATTTTCAAGTTCTAAAGTAGAACTCATAAAAGCTCGATTTTATTAGGTGTATTTGTATGCATGTCATTTTGTTTTAGGGGAAGATCGACCCTTAATTGTTTCACAAATGTATGCTTGTGTGTCGTTTCTGCATTTGCTTGGCATTATTCAATAATAATAAAAAAACAAACAATCTGCACTTCCATTTAATTTTCCATATCTCGATCTTTGTCCATGTCCAAGTTAAAACAGAACATTTAAACCTAGATACTTAGAAAGAATTATAAACTGAGATTTAAGAATTAGATCTCTCCTTGATGTTGGCCTTCTATAGCTATCAAATAAAAAACGTTTCAGCACTGTTTGGGTAGCCTTTTGGAATCTTGACCTAAAAATGAACCAGGAAATGAGTTCTTTACACAACCGGGAAAAACACATAGACGGAAGTTATTATTGGAAGGCAATAAATGGGAACACTTTTTCTTTACTTACCTTTAAATTTGGAACGGATATTGGCCAGCTCTTTGTTGATTCTCTTAATTTCTGCCTCTTTACTTTTACCTGGGAATGAATCGAGGAAGAACAAAAGAACAAAAACAATTATATAAATAACTTAATTTATATTGCACCTTTCAGGCATCCAGTGTCACAATGTGCTTTGCATAAAATTGAACAATATTATATTAAAAATGTCATTATAGTAAAAACGATATGATATAAAACAGGATGAATTCCATATACAAACGTAAGAGAAAAACACATTAAAATGAGTAAGAGAGTCAAAACACATTAATCAATGCAAGTTAAGACGACATCACGTAAAAAAAAATCTGCTATAAAAATAATCCAGAAACATCTAAAACATTGTATGCTTAAGGTTTCTACAGGTTAATGTCTGAAGAACTTGTCAGGTGAAGGAAAAAAAGCTGCACTAAAAAAATGTAAAATAAATATTTTAATATTTTTAAACGTGTGCCCTTGTTATATTTGGTCATATTGTGAATATTTGTATTCAACGCAGTTAAAAAAAAACCATTTAGACTGCAAAATTTAGATTATATTTTATGTGGTTGTGTCACAAAGACATACATATTTTATTACATACATGCATGTATCCATGTTTTCTATTTCAAAGATCGCTTAAACTAAAGAAAAATGTAGTTCATTTCTCAATACACTGGTTTAAAAGAAAGTGGTTTCTGCTTTAAATAACAAGATGTATATAAAAATAACCCGTTATGTTATATAAACGGTATATCGCAAACCATACAATTGGAAAAAAAAACACAACTAACAAACGGGTATTAGAAGATGCACAGACAATAACTGTAGATAAAGAAAATTAAAAAGTAAAAAGTCAGTTTCTTGTTGTTGGCTCCGGGGACTGGTCCACGCCCTTCTCCATGACGTTAGCAGCTGTAAGCTAACAGCTAACGAGCCACTCAGTGTTTCAATAAAAACTGCATTTGTTCAGATATCAGTCGCTAACTTTACAAACGTGGATCGATGACTATATTTATTTTTGCTGAATCACCTTTAAAGAGGTGCTTCCTGAAAAGATGGCAGGAGTTGTTTTTTTTCAAGAAGAGTTTGACAAATAAAACTTACAGTTCCGGATGTCGGAGATGAACACGGCCAAGCCACGCATCCCGTCTCCTTTAGACACCGCAGGCATGTTTTCTTCCTGACCCTGGATCCGGACCCTGGTCTGCGTCTGTGTGGCCGGACCTGAACCACAGACTTCTAGCAGAGGGAGGTCAGTCCCGCACTGAGACGGTGGCTGCGTTCCATCACGCTTGGCTACACCTTACAATCCGGCTGCGTTCCATTCAAGTTTAGTTTGATCGGTTGCTCTTAAGACTCTTTAAGCATATTTCTTATTTTAATTCGAGCTCATTTTAAAATCATGGGATACAATTACAAAAACAACAATCCTTCAGTTCTATTAATTTATTTTTACAACTGACTCCTTTAGTGTTGTTGTTGTTGGTGACTGTGAGGAACAAAAAAGGCACAATACACACAAAAGAAAAAACACGAGTTTAGCACCAAAATCAAATCGAATAAATAAAAAAAACAGAGATTAAATCCCAATTCTAAAGAAAAACAGAAGTGTAACGATAAGAAAAACACCAACATTTATGGAAAAAAAAGAAGTCCAACCGCACAAAAATAAATCCCATAGAGAAAACAGAAGTGCAACCACCAAAACATTTTTTTTAACAAATAGAACGATCACATGAACAAAAGTACATTTAAAGAAGAGAAGAGCAAACACAAGACCAATAAGAAAAAATCCCAATGATATAAACAGGATGTGCATCCATAGGAACAAAAGTACCACAAGTGAAAGCACAAATCTTAATAATAAGAACAGAGGTGCAACCACAAACTCACAACAACAAATGCAATCATTTAAAAAACAAAATCACAATTACCAAAACAGAGGTGCAACCCCAAAAAACATAATAAAAAAATTTAAAAAAAATTGAAGTAGAAGCCCACTAAAAGAAATCCCATAAGAAAAAATACAAGATACAACAACAGCACTATTTAAGCATGGAGAAAAATACAAATATAAAGAAACAATGAAGGCAAAAAAAGGCAATGAGCAGCAAGTTAGTAGAGCAGGATACTCTTCCTGGCAAACATCTGTGCTCTCAATAATAAGAAAGATGCTTAACAACATCATGCCTAATTTAACCAGATCGATGGTCTGTAGCTCTACAGCTCAGTGTGTGTGGACTGACGCTACTTCCCATCTTTATTCCTTAGGAACAGTGTGTTCCCAAGTGTTTTCATCATGTGTGTGTTTCTATACCTGTGGCCTGTAGGAACAATGCAGAGGTGTTTAATTCCTACAACCCATCTTTCCTCATGTGTTTATATTTCATGGAATTCAAGATGGCGTGGCAGATGTGCTGCCTCAGTACTCAATTCTCTCCCATATGTTTGTTTTGTTTTTGTTGCATATATTCTTTTAGTGATTGGAACGACCAGCAGATGTCAGTAATACTAAGTATCCTGTTCAACTGAGCCTCCTGTGATCAGCGTTTGAGGAACGCTATTGACTGGAATATTCCACCTTCCATTTTCATTTATAACTGTAGATGAAAGGTTTACAAAAAAAAAGCTTTCTTCACTGCTGATAATGATTTTGTTGAAAATCTGAAAATATATATTCTCACAATCAATACGTAAGTAATTAAGTAAGTAATAAGATTATAGGCGCTATATAAATAGAGATTATTATTATTATTATTATATTTGTAGGGCGCTTTTCTAGACCAGGGTCACAAAGCGCTAAAACAATCAAAACAATACCCAATAAAATATATACTTAAAAGGTCAAGAAATAATTAATATAGGTTGGTAGAACTTTATTGATCAACTCCTTAGTTTCCACATTCATTATGATTTCTTCATTATTATTGCATGTGCATGTAAATATTTCAATTAAAATAGTTATGTTCAAACAGACACATACTGATGAGTACAATAGATCCAAGATACATTTAAGAAACACTTAAATCAACACATTAGTTAAACATTAAGACTGACAGACTAAGAAGTACAATTGTAGTGCCAGTGGGCTGTGGGTGAGGAATTATGGTAAAAATCACCATTGAACCAATCGACGAATTCAATGATTTATCACAAGATTAACATTTTAAGAAAATAAAAGAAAGGAAAAAAATTAACACAAAAAAAGCATTTTAATTATTATATAATATGCATTATACAGCTTGTCGAGTTTGTTTAAAAATGCATCTTCATACTATAGTGCAGTAGTTCTATCACTCATCATCTATCTGATGATATTTAATTGATAGATAAAACTTTATTGATCCCTCTGGAGGTCTCCTTCGGGAAATGGTTTCAGTTGCATCATAGAATGAAAATGAAATCAGTGATGTCCATATGTTTCTCGAATGAACCCTGAGCAGACCACGCCATGATGACGGCTGCAGAAAACCAAGGCCTGGTTTCTCTAATTGTATAAAGGCAGAGCAGATGTATCACACTCTTGAGATTGGTTTTCATTAAGCTTCTCAAAGTAGCAGAGCTGCATCAAGGGCACCTTTACCACAGTGGAAATCCTGCTCGCAGACTACTTATGAACCTGCATCCCTGCTGCTCTTCTGAAAAGGTTGCTGAGGGCCATTTCCGCCTGATAATGCTTTTACGTATGTCAAAACTCGTATGACTCCTGCAGAGATGGCTTAATGTTTACAATTAAAGAATCTCATTGACAGACATCCTGCCTCTTTCATTGAATCAGTCGTCATCAGGTCAAAAGGTGGGAAAATGGATGGTAAGAACATAACCTCGTACCACTTTATAGATCTTGCTTTTAAACATGTCTTAAAAACAAGAGCTTAAGATGTGCTCATGGAACCTTTTTCTAGTTACGATTTATGTTAACTTAATACCCTCACTGACAAATCATAATCCCACCTAGGCCCTTCTTTTTTATCCTCCAGTAAGTCTCCTTTGGTAAACAAAGCCTGTAAAGGGAAACAGACCCTGATAAGGGAATCCTCAATAAGAAATGAATAAACAAATGAATGAATGAATGACTGAATGAATGAATGAATGAATGAATGAATGAATGAATGAATGAATGAATGAATGAATGAATGAATGAGATAAAAAATCAATCTTTTTTGTCTAAAATAAGTGATCAAGATGGGTTTATGTAGTCAGTATATAGTAACAGTGAGCCTTTAGGTGCTACAATTGCATAGAAACATCTTAAGACTTTCTTATTCCTGAAGGCTTTCCCCGATTTTCTGGGACACCTGTGTTTTTCTCGGTGTTATCTTGATCTTTCTAGTATATATTTTTTATTATTTCGTTTTTTAGTTTTTTTTTATTGTTTAAGCGTTTTTTGACCCTGGTCTGGAAAAACGCTCTATAAATATAAATTACTGAAGATATGTAAAATCACTAAGAATGCTTGTTTGGGTTACAACCTTTTTTTAAAATAAGTAGCAAGTTCGACACAATCCAGTGCGTTATTTTTCACTGTGTGTGCAGCTTGGCTGGATTATGGGAGAGCGAGATAAAAATCTGTGACATAAAACTAAACTTGTATAAGAGTTCTTACTTTGAGCCTGCGAATGTGCTATTGATGTATAATTCCACTTTGTCGTTCTTATTTCAAGGATTATGGAAGTTTATCAATGCCATCAGAATATTGAATGGTTTCATCTATTTTCTTCAAATATTGAAAGGTTGAATTCATTTAAATTCTTCGATATTTGTTATATTTTAATTTCGATTATTCAATATTTGTTGTATTTTAATTTCGATTATTCAATATTTGTTATATTTTAATTTCGATTATTCAATTTTTGTTATATTTTAATTTCAATTATTCAATTTTTTTTTCTAAGCGTTTTAAATTCAATATTAAAAAATAAAAAGAGTACCAAGATGTCAAAGGATTTAAACAGAAACGATAGTTTACTCTGATGGTCTGATCCTTCACTATAAGACAGTTTGTTGAAGCCCCGTCCACAACATTTGTTTAACTCATCTGATATCTCATCTTTTGGAGTCGTGGTTCGAAACCTGCTCTAGAACTTTTGAAGAATTATCTCATATCTGGTGAGACTGACTCTCCTCTCCAAGGTTTGTTCCGTGAAAAAAAATGCAATTTCTTCTGGTGAATTCTAATGATTTATGTAGGGATATAAAACTGCAAATCACCTTCAAACCTGTCGAAAAGTTCACACATTTTCATAATCTGTTAATTCTTGATACATATGGACGTTGACAAGTCAGTCTCACCAGATATGAGATAATTCTAAAACATGACAATATGCATATAACAAATATTGAATAATTCCAATTAAAATATGAAATATGAAATTATTTCAACATTTCAATATTTCAAAAAATAAATTCAACCTTTTAATATTTGAAAAAATAAATTCAACCATTCAATATTCTGATGGCACTGAATCCGTAAAGGGTTGTACGTTAAAACATTACTCCGAACCTGGAGGTCACATGTTCATCTAGTCATCCGTCTATTGTATAGTAATTCAGAAATACGGTGCTGAGAATCAACGTTTTCTCGGTTTTGTTTTGAAGCATTTGAGATATTTGGGGAAAAATATTAAGTATAAACCTTCAACTCAGCTGATTTCTGAACTATTAGTGTTTGTGGTGGCAGGATGGGCCCAGAAGAAAGTAGAACACACAGCAATGACGGGATGAGCAGGTGTCTTTCTTGAACAGATCAATCGTTTATTGAGAACACCACAGCATCATCGAATACGTCTCAGTCTCAGCACATTTTATAGCATTGTCACAGAGGGCAGTCCTCTTGACGAGAAGTTACATTTCTCTGTAATCGAACAATACGTCAGCAGTCCAGATGTTTCCTCTCTGTTCCCTCTAACTATGAACTTGAAGTCCCTTACGTTAGTTTACATCTTATTTTCGGGTCTTAAATCAGATGAATTCTTCCACATGTTCAAATTCAACAGAAGGTACTTTGTGGACAATGTATAATAATTTAATTCTAGATATTATACATAGTACCAACATTGTGTCACAGGCACATGTTTAATCAACGACTGATTCAGGAAAACAGCTTAATACTCATTTTATTTTTGCAAATGTGAAATGATGACAAGGAATTAACAGGCTTGTTAAGATTTTTAGTAGCTTTTACAGTCAGCAACGTTGGGGTTGCCAACCTTTTGTTGTGAAAGGCTGACTCAGAAATTACAAGGTTTTTTTTTCTTTTCAGTGTTCCCTCTTAAGAGGAACCATCCTTGACGCAATTTAGACTTCCCATCATCCAAACATCCCTGACTAATTGTTTTATCCAATGAACCAAAAATATGACGTGAGGAATTAGGAGTTTATAAGGAATTCCATGGTTAAGCGGGACTGTAGCTGCTCACGTGACTCAGACTAAGAGGATATGGCTCAGAGATTTCCTTCCACACAGAGATTGCGGTCAAGTATTAAAGTGCTCCATGAAGGTGAACCTCAACTTTTACGACTTGTTACCTCCCATTCAGGCGTTCTTCATTAAAAAAAAAACAACCTTGCTCTAGCAGGACAGTGTAATTAAACATCACTTTTTAGGCTCTTTCTGGAAATTAATGGTGTATGTGTCATGAAGCACCCCCTGAGTTTACAGTTAGCAAGATGGAGCAAATCCTTATTAAATCGAATTAAACTAAACCAACAGGATGAAAAAGTCTGGAGAAAAGTGATGGCGGTTACATGCCTTCAACTTAATTTCCAGGCAACAAGCTCAAAGATGCATTCTGGCTCAGCTCTTCTGCTTGTGTTGAAGCGTTTACTGTTTACTAATCTACGATTACGAATTTAAAGTTGGCTCACCCTGCAAAGAAGACCAGAGACTCTCAGGACTATCAGAATTCCGTTGTCATGCCCTTCTTCTCTTCCATCTTACAGATGGATTAGCTCTGATAAGAAAAAAGAAAGCGGAGGTTTTTGATACGTGGAGAAGCAACAGCTTTCATCAACGGCTAAGCAAAGAAAGTACTTTATTTCTTGTAATCACGATATCAATTACATTTATTTCCATGAAATGCTACTGAAAGTTAATACAGGATACAACAGCTTATCATAGAAGTAGAGTGCTCATCCATGTGAGTACAGGTGATAATCATGACCTTGCCTCTAATTTCGACCTTGCTGCAGGAAATGAAGCGTACTTTCCGGCCCCTTCGGCTCCTTAGCCCCCTCCCTCTACATCCTAGCTGCTGCTTAAATACACCAGATCTTCACACTGATGTGGAAACAGTTCACTCAGACTGTTGAAAAACATCCTCACCATCAAGAGCATGTATAGCCAGAGGTCTGTTGAGAGGGGACCCAGGACCAAATCTGTTGACTCTGTCAACTTCAGCTTTGAGGAGAAGAAAATCAACGATGAGGTATGTGACTGCGTGTGTGTTGGTGTGTGTAAACAAACATTCATTCCCTGCTCAAAGTTGGCTTACCTAGCCAATGGTGCATAATCTCGACCAAGCAAAACGAAGATCTTTTCTCAAAAATATACCATCATTGGTCATTTTTTTAAGTTTCAATTCTTTCTCCCGGAATGAACAAGTTGACTCTGAGTAAAGCTGGGGGGATTCAAGACAACAAGAGAGAGTCCACAGAAAGATCCCAGAGCTTTGAGAGAAGTGGAGCAACGATAATATTCTCACTCAAAAATGAAGTTGGAAGTCTCATCAAGGCACTGCAGAAGTTCCAGGTAGGTGGACATTTTCAGAAATATTCTGGGATATAACTTCTATTCAGCATATTAGAATTCTGGTATATTATTCATATTGCTAGGATTGCATTGTTTTATGGAATGGTGCCGTTTAGCAGATAAAATGCATGTTTGAGACACTTATTCTGTAAATAGTTTTAAGGGAAATTCATTTTAACAAAAACTTGAAAAAGAACATTAAGAGTATCCTGAATTTTGCATAAATATATATACATATATATGTTTCAACAATTTATCCACACAAGTCGTCTTACAAAGCCTTGGTTTAAAGATATATATACACGTTTCAAATGAGCTTTACAGTACACTTTACAACCACGAGAGGACGCCCCTGACCGTGAAATGGACTAGGTTCAGAATAGCGTATTTAATAGACCACAACCCGATTAAAATTGTACTTTTATATTTAATTTGCAGCCAATTTCATAACCGTTTGTTTTCCGCGTGTGCGTTGGCTCCAATATCTTACAAGCCTATTAGTGCTTTATAACATATCCAATTCATTATTTAAAAAATATCTATACATTTGTAATTGAACTCCTGTCTCCGTTGAGTTTTTAGGTTGTAGGTTGATGTGTATTTCCCTGAGAAACCTCACACGCCATAGAAAAGAAACTAGGCAACAACACCAGATTATCCCAAAGAGCCGAGCTAGAAAAAAAAAAGTAGATTACGTTTCTGGAGTGGCTTCAGAGCTCGGTCTGATTTGGAATGTGCAGATTACAATTTCCTTACTTTATTTATTATTTATTATCTGCCCACTTGTGCGGGTGAAACTATAAATATGTCACATATTTCAGCATCTTTGAGGTTGTGCCCAACTGTCTTGTCCAGTTTATGATAATCATTTTGTTTTAATTTTTTGACATGGATTTCAAGTCTTTTCTTTTTTAATGTAACTTGTTTCATATATTGTTTTTACTTTTATAATGAATGCACTTTCCATTTATTGTTTTCCCCAATTGTTTTGATTCTATTTTTATATATATTTAATTTGAAACCAAGTAAACACTTTATTCAAATTATTTTTTCTTAACCCAAATCGGAAATCAGAACGCTTTATTTAGTTTAGTAAAATCATTGTTTGTCTTTTTCATGTCTTCTCCATTTGTCTGTCCGACCTGTTGCTTGGGCAATGAGCTGTTAAAAAAACAACCAGATACTTTGAGGACGATGCAATACAATTTCATTCTAGATATCAGACATAGTACCACCATTGTGTCACAGACACATTTCTTTTGAGATGCAACAACTAATTCAGGAAAACAGCTTGATACTCGTTTTAGTTTTGCAAATATGAAGTGATGACATCGTCTTAACAGGCTTGTTAAGATGCATAATATATAAAGATCAAATACCCCAAGTTACCCTGGTTTTAGGAGTTGGTACAATGTCTGACTGATGCAATGAAAGTCAGATTGACAGATTGTCAGATACAGAGGCCTTTTATAGCGGGTCTAGGTCGCCCCCTGCTGGTGTCTGATCTTGCTCAGTTTTTTGTAGTAACATGGTTCTTGTGATTACCCTAAAAAAAAAAAAGCGGAGTATGCCGAAATAAAAACACGTATGGAAAGTCAGTTTTCCGTATAATAATTAGCTGAATACGGGCAGAATCGTTGAATGTAAAATATAATATCTTTCTTATATTATGAGAGTGGATGAGGTACAAATCATTGTTTTTTTTTAACCTTGTTAAAATTAAAATAAAAACAGTTCCTATACCCTATATGAAATGAGTCCTTACATGCTCAACAGAGAAAAGAGAACATTTAATTAGACACACTGACATATTTCTCATTGTGTGTTCTTATGACCCGATCTGTGTTTTTCTGCAGGAGAAACACGTCAATCTTGTTCCCATCGAGTCACGCAAGTCCAAACGCAGGAATTCCGACTTTGAGGTGTTTGTAGATTGTGAGAGTGAACACGAGCAGCTTAAAGAGCTGACTCAGCTGCTGAGGAGGCACACAGATGTGATGGAGAGTACTGCAGGAGACCAAACAACCGCGACGGATGATGGTACAAAGCACCATCATTTGGATTTGAATTAAATATATAATGTATAATGAGAGGATAACTAAAGATACATGTTGAAAAAGCAAGTCATGCATGTTTGAGTAGGACATTAATACAACAATTTTTCGCTATTTCAGGGCTGCCGTGGTTTCCACAAAAGATTTCAGATCTGGATCTCTGTGCGCAGAAGGTTTTGATGTACGGCTCAGATTTGGATGCAGATCATCCTGTAAGAATGTTGACAAAAGAGCTAAAGGAAGCTGCACAAACATTGAATCTATTGTTTTGTTTGATTTTCTCTCGTTTGTGTGTGTCTTTCGTGTTGCAGGGATTTAAAGACAATATATACAGGAAGAGAAGAAAGTATTTTTTTGACTTGGCAATGATCTACAAACAGTAAGTCAAGATGTTTCTCTAGCTTCATCCCTCCATTTGGCTCTGGGAACAACTGTTTTCAACAGATTGGGACTAGAGAACCAGCCAAGAATATAGAAGACATTGTTGCTAAACTCCGGGCCTTTGGGCTGAATCCCGCCATATTATTTAAAGTGGCCGATGAGAAGTGAAATTATGGCAATTATGCCTTAAGCTACTCTAGCTAATTTATTTTATGGGACTTGCCACAATTAACTAACAGCGCATCCCCTTAAGTCTGCTTTTATTAGGATGATTGACGGAAAAAAGGCAAAAAATCAGTCATTAGAAAAGCAAATTTCTTACAAAAGTTAATTTTGTTTTAAATCAACAAGAGCCGGCCTGCCTAAATTTGGCCCTCTAACAGGAAGGCTTAAATTCTGAAAATGAAACAGATCAATCAGAAAATGTTTTCTTTTTCACTGTTTAATGTAATATTTTTAAGTTGTTATTGTGTTTTATGTTGTTTTTTTGTTATTTCCTTTCTTAACATATTGTAAGATAAGTTTGACATTAAATGTGTTTTAACAATAATTACAATTATTGATTTTCTTTTTTACAGTGGTGACACAATTCCTCGCATAGACTTCTCACCAGAAGAGGTTCGCACCTGGGGTGTTGTGTTCAGAGAACTTAACAAGCTATATCCTGCATACGCTTGCAAAGAGTACTTGAAGAACCTTCCTCTGCTGAGGAAGTACTGCAACTACAGTGAGGAAAACATTCCCCAGCTGGAGGACGTTTCTCGTTTTCTCAGGGGTACGATTTTCAAGACACTTTGATTGTGCCTGATAATAAGGTTCCAGGGTCAATCAGTACTTGGGTGACTTAGGCCAGTCTGTCAAATTTAGCCTGAGAAATTTGGTGTTGTATTTGATAAAGACATGTCTCTTGTTCAAAACTGCAGAAAACTGACCAGAAACTGTTTCCTTCAACTGAGAAAAGTCTCTAAACTTAGGAAAATGATGTCACGACACGATCTGGAGCTTGTAATCCATGCGTTTGTGTCTTCTTGTTTGAACTATTGTAACAGTTTATTTTGGTGTCTGAACAAGAAGGAGCTGTCTCGCCTGTAGTTAATACAAAACTCTGCAGGGTGAATTCTGACCTGCTCTAGTAGAAGAACTCACATTTCTCTGATCCTTAAAACTCTGCATTGGCTGCCAGTTTCTTTCAGGATTAATTAAAAAATTCCGGTTCTTACTTTCAGAGATATTCCTCTGGGCTGTTCTTCCTAAGCTTTGGAACGATCTTCCGCTCCCTCTGTGTTTGATGGAGTCTACTTTTGTGTTTGTCTTATGTCTTGGCCTTTTAGAGTTTTTATATTTGTAGATATTTTCAAATGTGTTTTGCTCTTGATTGTTCAAGCGCTTGTCTAGAAAGCCACTTTACAAATAACTATTACTTACTTACTTACTTATTTACTTACGGTCTATTTTAACATGGAAATAATTGCTATGTTAGTTATAATAGTAACAATTAGCTCTTTCTCTCAATTTTTTATGTCATTAGACAATTCTAGACTTTGTTACTTCAACAGAATCTCTGTTGTAAGAATTGAAAAAATAATCTGGAAACACTTCCTTTGAAGGTTTCATGAATAATTTATTTAACTATGTCCACAATACATTATAACATAAGTCATCAAAAGATGACAAGTTTACACTGGCAGGGTTGTTTGGAACGATGCACGTCATTTATTGTGTATCTGTGTGTCTTTGAGCAGAGCACTCAGGCTTCACAATCAGACCAGTTGCAGGATACCTTTCCCCCAGAGACTTCCTGGCTGGTCTAGCATTCAGAGTCTTCCACTGCACCCAGTATGTACGCCACAGTTCCGACCCTCTATACACCCCTGAACCGTGAGTATATCCCCTCTCAGGTACAGTATAAACACCATTGTGAGAAGTAAACACATATTTTGATATCTATTCTGCACAGAGACACGTGTCATGAGTTGCTGGGTCATGTTCCCCTGCTGGCTGAGCCCAGCTTTGCTCAGTTTTCCCAGGAGATCGGCCTGGCTTCGCTAGGGGCCTCAAATGATAATGTGCAGAAACTAGCCACGGTGAGGACGGATGGAAATTGGTATGAGCTTTGCTGTCCATTGGACGGACCGGCAACCGGACATGGTACTGTCCAGCTTCTGTGTTGTTGAGTTTCCCCTGCTGTAGGTGCAGAATACCTACTGCGTCGCTTGTATGTTGAGGCTAAAGTGGGGTTGTTCTGTAGAATAATTTTGCACAGCCACTTAATAGAATACAATAAACTTAAATTTTAATAACTTCAAATACACATAAAAAAAGTGGCACTAAAAATACATATTGTAGGTACAGACATACTGTACATGCTGCAGACGAGAGTAAACTGAAGATTCAACTGTTAGCTGTGGAGGCATAACAAAACTTAACAAAAAATGCGTTGAAGATAAAGTTTTATGTTTAAAAAAATAAATAATTTATACTTCTTTGCATTTTCCAGTGTTATTTTTTCACAGTGGAGTTCGGCTTGTGTAAGCAGGATGGCAGACTCAAGGCATATGGAGCCGGACTCCTCTCCTCCATCAGTGAGCTTAAGGTGAAATCCAAACACCATCAGTGTGACACTTATATGTGCAAATTATTGATATTAATAATGTCCATCAGCATGCTCTGTCTGGCAAAGCTCACATCCTTCCTTTCGACCCGATGGTGACCTGTAACCAGGAGTGCATAATAACTGCCTTTCAAGACGTTTACTTCGTCTCAGAGAGTTTTGAAGACGCAAAGAACAAAATGAGGTCAGTTAAATATTATTTTTGACATCTCATTAACAACATGTCTACAACATGTCATCTTTCCTGAATCTCAAATGAATCACTTCCTGGCAAGGAGGGTCTAGAGTTCACTTGTATTCCAATGTGAAACCGTTAAAGGGCAACTAATGTGTTGATTTAAGTGTGTCTTAAATAGATCTTGGACCTCTATTGTACTCATCAGTATGTGTCTTTTTGTAAAAAACTCTCTTTTCATTGAAATATTTACATTAGAAAATGTGTTTAAGATCCTGCCCACTGAAAACGTTTCATTTTTCCGGACATTCAATGTTGTTTATCATAACCACACCCACTCTGCTGTTATTGGTCAAACATTGAGGTTTGTGGGAGCGTATTGTAAATCCAGGAAGTCTCCACCTCTAAGAGACAAGTTGTACAAACAAAACAGGGCTTGATTGGCATTATCTGATCTCTAGGCCAGGGGAACAAATCTTGCCCGCCAAGTCGTTCTTTTTGGGTCCACTGGATGGTTACCTAAAAATCTAAGTAAATAAAATGTTCTATTATTATATTTTAACTTATCAAGACATCAGTGTTTCAACTCAGCTAAGTTTTAAACCTCAACAATAATAACTAGACTTTTAATATCAGTAAAACCGATGCTGAAGCAAAGGATTTTGATTGAACTGCTTGCTACAACAACAACAAACAAAGAGGAAATCAGAATAGAATGGTCCTCCTAAAGTACAATACAAAATCAGACACATGGCCTCTTAAACCTTGTTTTATCTCATGGTCAAGGTGACCTGAAGGCCCAAAAACAATGTTTTTTGGAGAAAAAAACAGTACTAGTAACAGTAGTACAGTTGAATACACAATGGTAAAATGGTACAATGGTTGAACCTCCAACACTGCATATGTATTATGATATGGTATGATAGAAGCCAGGGAGGTCGTTTACCTTGACCCAGAGTCAACAAAAGGGTTAAACCAACTGTATGATTGAGTTTGACACTATGAAATATATAAATACAAATATATAAAAATAAATTTTCTTCAAAGAAAACTGTAGTTCATAAGGATTTGAGCCAAAAGAGCTTCAATCATTGGCTTTATATGCTTTTTGGCTTGACTCTCCTAACAAATACAGTATTTAGCATAACATTTTTATTTTATATGAAGCAAAAATTCAAAGCAAAAAAATAAATAAAAAATTAGTTTGGATTATTGTAATAAATTGGAAGACAAAAATATACAGCTGGTTATAATAAAACATAACCTAGTAAAAACATTTGTTTAGGTTAGCTAGGCCTTGCATCAATTGCTTTGTTAACATAGATATAAAAAATATTAAACATTTCACTGAAACAAACTCTTTCACGTGAAAAATAAATTTACGGGGGTGATCATGATTCAATAATGTTTTTCTAAAATAATGATGATTTACATTTGTTTTCTTTATGGAATCCTCAGGGAGTTTGCCAAGACCATCAGTCGCCCTTTCTCCGTACGCTACAATGCCTATACACAGAGTGTGGACGTCCTAAAAGACACTAACTGCATCAACGACATGGTGAAAGACATTCAACATGAAATAGACATCGTGGAGGATGCTCTCAATCGTCTAAACCACTACAAAAGAGTCTAACCTTGACGACACATCAAGAAATCCAAAGGTGTAATGCTTTAATAGTTTAAACAGCAACAGCAAGTAAGCATGACAACCTATGCCTACTGTACTTGGTTCTTCATAGCATAACATTTGCAATTGTAGTAGCTGGTCTCAATATGCCGCCATGTTGGTAACTCCTCCAAATATATTTATTTGACTTCTAACACACTTTTCCTCATCCCAAATTTCTTTGATTTTGTTGTACAATTGTTGCTTCTGTGTAACTCGGAGTATTTTTGGTTCATTTATTTGCTACTAAATAGACATTTTAATAATGATAATAATGTCTTTAGTAGGTGTAAACCAATAATAAAAGTCATAGCACATTAAAAAACAATTCATTATTTTGAGGGAATTTAAATACTTTTTGTTTTGTCTGTTTGGTTGAAAGAAACACCCTATGGAATTAAATCCCCACCTGATTAATGTTTTTTTTGTAAATGTCCAAAACAGGAAGCCATTATTAAGTCTACCCAGACTGTTTAATTTCATCAATAATCAATTCTGGATTTTTAAATTCATTGCTGGAATGGTTGTTGACAGAAAATGTAAATGTAAAAATAAATCGAAATAAAATTCGGGATAAAGTGTGAGTATTAAATAAGCCCGACTTATTACATTTGTTGGGTGTTGTAGTACCAAACAATTGTTTTTTAACACAGAAATAAGGCTAATTTTGACCCTTTTTTTTATTTTTTAGCCATGACCCTGTATATTCTATTATTCCTTGAGCACATGCAAAACATTTTGTTTCAAACAGGGACTACATATGTGTTTTGTCTGGTAAAGTCACTAAAAGACTGTGAATGTCTAACCAATAAATCTGCGTAGGAGTGGGGAAATTTAGCAATGCACTAAAGAAGCGTGACTGCCCAAAATTTTATTTTGAATGCAGAACTGTTTGTTATCTATCATGTAAGAAAGGGTGTGAATTTATTTATCTATTCCCTTATCATGATATTCCTTTCTTTTTTCTATGTCTATATAATAATAAAAATCTTAAGTGGCAGATGATGCATCTTTGTTTAAACATTGACAACACTAAACATCTGAATGTATGCTAATCCAGGATGAAGGTGTTTTTAGTGACTAACACTAAATAAATCTCACAGAGACATTCAGCAGGAACCTGTCACTCAAAGGGCAGTCAACTGCGTAAGAACCACATCCTGCTACGCAATGTAATCTTCCAGCCTTAGGTAAGCAAATAAACGATTGCCAAAGATCTTGTCTGTGTTGATTTGAAAAAGCATGAACGCCGTGAGTCAGTTTTCTTTTTGAAGTGGCACTGAAGATGTGACAGGGGTGGAACAAGCAAGTATTAAAGATGGTAAACAATGATGTTGATTTGATTTAACTTTAATCCTGGTGTTTATTAGATAAGATTATATTTTCTCTGAAAAGAGAATTCATGTGCTGTCATTTTGTTACGAATAAAGTGTTTACAGTTCATTGGTTTGTCACATGGTTGTAATTTACAGCACAGAAAATATTTTAAAAAAATCTAATCCTGTGCAAAGGTTTTTCAAAGGAAGCAAAACAGAGTAAAATGGTTAATAAAGGATATAAAATGTATTACATATAAATGATAGGAGCATATACTACGTAATAACGGTTAGAACTTTGTATTGCTTAATAAGGGATAGAATGATGTTTTCAGTTGAAAATAATGACAGAAGCTGTATATCTTTAAAAGAAGGAAAATATGCATAAATTGAGAGGAATATGCATACGTTTAACATAATAAAGGATAGAAATATGTATTCAGTAAAAAAAAAAGAGGAAGCTGTATAATTTTATAAATGAGAGAAATATAGACAAGAATGACATATGAAGTATAACGAGAAAGATGCATTCAATAAGAACAATGAAAGAAATATACATATGTATTTATTATAAAAATAAGAGAAGCATGCACCCATGAAAATAGTTTTTTTTTTATGAAGTATAAAAACAAGATAAATATATAAAAAGGTTATAGCCACATTTGATGTCTCCGTGGCGTGGATATTTTACATTAAAACAACACCAGATTAAACACTTTTTATGTTTATTTGTCTTATGTCTTATCGGATACGTCACGCTCTACAAGCAGATTTCAAAGGTATCTCGAATAAGTTAAAAGACATAAAAATACACTAGCAAACTCACATAAGAAGTTAAATTTACTGCTCATATTTCCCAGCTTTGGTATAAACTAACAGGGATAGTTCCATGTTACTAAAACATCAGTAGATTTTACACCCAAGGTTAGACATCTAAATTAATACATCGTTTTGAACACAATCTACGGTGTATATCACGTTGCTTAAAAGCCAGAAACGTTTGAACATACAAGCTCTACAGTGATGTGTGGCAAACAGGGAAACATTCTACACCAAGGCTACTTATAGACTTATAGATATAGACATAGATATAGATTTTCGGAAGGTTGTGCAGCCTGGTGCCTGGTCAACCACTACTTTCTGTTGAATGACAAATAGGTTAAAAATATTTACTCAATGTAAAATTGATTGAAAGTGTCTTCGCACGTTATATGGTACAGTCCACAAGTTTGTACACACCTTCTGGGCTCATTCTTTTTTTTTTTTGTTGCAATTTTTCAGACTGAATAAACTTGATCTCTTAAAGTCAGGATGTTTACTCATTTCTCTTAACTTAGCCGATTGGTTTCATAAAATGAATCATGTCCAATATTGTCCGATAGGGTTGTATCAACCTAAACACAACCAATGGTCCACCATTTATAAGGCAAAAAATTCCATGAGTAAAGACACACATGTGGAGTGTTTTTCTATTTAAAAAAAGAAATGTCAAAATCTTAATAGCATTTATCAGAGAGAGGGAGGCTACTTTGAAAAAAACTTGAATATAAGAGAAGCTTTCAGTTATTTCACACTTTTTTTGTTAACCCATGTGTTATCTCGGGGTCAAGGTGACCCGAAAGCCCGAAAACAAATGTGTTTATAGTATCCCTTGGGTTGTCTCTGGGTCAAGGTGAATTACCCCCCTGGCTTCCATAAATACATATGCAATGGTGGAGGTCGCTTAGATAACAAAAGGATTAAGTACATGATTAATTGTCATTCATAGTTTTAGCGTATTGAGAATCAAAACATGAAAAAAGCATCGAATGAGAAGGTTTCTTCCAAACATGTGGTCTGTACTCTACTTCTTATTAAAGGCGCACACATCGTGACACAAAGGAAAAGGGGAATGTCTTGAGAATTTCTTCTGTATAGATTATTTAAAGTCTTTTTGTCCATCCGTCATATTTCTGATGCCGGCAGTGTTGCATTATCCTAACTGGAGCTCCAGGGATTATTGTAAAACGGCATTGGCGGAATAAAGTGTTGCAGACGATCCTGACCGATGATCCTAATTAGATAACATTTGGGTGCTAAACAGACAAAATCATCTCTATTAAAACCTGGTTATTTCGTCAAGATTCCATGACAATTCAAAGATACTCCATAACTTTAGCAATACTATATATGGCAATATGTCAAATATAAAATAGCTCAATTATTGACAAAAACAAAATGAATAATAAACCAATAAAGACAACAATAACATCTGGGACCCTCTGTTGCAAAAACAAAAGGTAGAGTAGTGGAGAACTATCCCTTAAGATCAATGGTAGGATCATTTTGTCAAATCCATGCCAATCATTTTGGGTTTAAGACGCTCTGACCTTTCCTGTCTTGTTACAAAGTGTTGTTCATGGATTGCACAATATTATCAGGCGCCTAAGAAATCAACCAATACGACTTGATCTGTTAATCCCTGTTTAGTAAATGAACAAGGCATTGTAGAGAAATAAATATAACATAAGATAAACAGAGAAGTAGTAAAAAAATTTACAATTTAAAAAAATGAATGAATTATCGTCCTACTTCAACTGTAAAGTGTCTCGAGATAACTTTGTTATGATAAGACACTTAAAATAAAATCGAATTGAATTGAATGAAGGGGATAAGAATGACCTACTAACCATCTACTAACAACAGCCAATCAAGACTAAAATAAGTGAAATACTTAGGTTAAAGTTATACGAATGATTAAATACTGAAAAACATAAAACATAGTGAAAGAAATAAAACTATTAGGGCAAATATTGCATTTTAACTATGAGCTTGAAACGTAACGACTTGTAAAAGCCATGAAGGATGTTCCAAAGCAACTGAATGATTGGACGAATATATTACATGACAACTCTTGAATCCAATAGAAAAAGGTCATATTTTTGTTGGAGTGTTTTTAGTTTGTTTACTCGGAGAGAGCTGTCCCTCACCACGACCCTTAGGTGCGCAGAGAACTATAAGGAAGTTGATTCTGAGCTTTGTTGACATACAATGATAGATGTACGTTTTATGTATCAGAAGGTCTGGAAAAGTTCTTTTGTGATAGCAGTGCGCTAGCATTTGGTTATGTTAGTGGGTGAGGTTAACACGACGTTTGTAATTTCTTTAGTTTTTAAATTTCTTCATAAGAAGGCGCAGTACTGCCAATATGATACTTTTTTTTTGACACTGCTTCTGGTTTGAACGTATTGTCAAACACGTTTCAATGTATTTCAAACACGTTCAAACGGAATTTGAAAGTAAGTGCCACAGTTCCACCCTCCATCTCAGATTTTTTAAATCACACTGTAAAACAAATGATTATTAGCATATATAAAAGAAGTAAATCACGTAAATATCATTGAATTATCACACTCACTTCACGACGGTTCGTTTAAACATGTTTGGAAATAATTTAAAACGCATTTGTAATAACGTTAAAACGAGTTTCGAACTAAGTTTAAATGTATTTGAAATACGTTCAAATGTGTCTAACAATACAATAAAACTTATTTCAAATACGTTAAAACGTGTTTGGATTACGTTAAAATGTGTTTGAATATAAATGTCAACAAGAAGCACAGTCGAAAAAAGTTAAATCACCTTGGCAGTACGCGCTAACGTATCTTCAAGCACAACAAACCTGTGGAACTTCAAAAGTCGTTGTGTGTGTTGAGAGGGGAGTTAAGCTGGCTGTCACCACTAGAGAAGGAAGACAGCACTGTAAAACCACAAGCTTCAATCAGGTGGAATGGAAAAAGGCTCAGAAGTTAGTTTTTCAGCTACATCCAACACGTCGTCGACATGTCCTGCTGCAGCGAGAGCAAGACCTGAGGCAGCCGTGAGCTCACACCCACAACACCAGGCCGGATGGGAGAATAGTTTTGCGCACTTAGTGCTAAGCTTACGGTAAAGACGCTGAAAGCTGCCAGGAAAATAGTTAATAATGAAATAAATTATTATAATCATTATAATTTTTTTTTCATACAGTAACAGTTATTTTCCACTTTTGTTGATGTAAATTATTAAGAAGAAGATTATTTATTTGTTCATTACATTTTACCAAAACTACAAATTGCTGAAAACTGTTACGAGGTTAGTAAAAGATTGCACTTTACACTTGTTTATGATAACCTTGACTACTATCTCTGTAAATCTGGCGAAAGTTTACTGTAGAAAATTGGAATAAATGATCTTTATGTATTGTCATTATATGTTAATGACAACACTTGTTTTTAATTATATAAAATTATCCTTAAAAGGTTAGTAAAATAATCCACTGTTTTCAGATCCATGATGTTCTTGACAACTATCCTGGTAAATCTGGTGAGATTTTACTGTAGAAATTTGAAGTAAATTGTCATTACGTACCGTCATTATATGTCAATTAAAACTTTCTTTTTTAATTATATAAGAAGAAAATCCTTCAAAGGTTAGTAAAAAAAATTGATTATGATCTACGATGACCTTGACTACTATCCCTTTACATTTGGTGAGATTTTACTGTAGAAATTTGATCATTATCTACCAGCATTATATGTCAATGACAACTTTCTTTTTTAATTATATAAAAAAAGCTTAAAAGTGTAATAAAATTACACAGGGTTCTGATCCATGATGACCTTGACTACTATGCCAGGAAATTTACAATTATCATTATGTAAGAGCCTTATATGTCAATGACAACACATTGTCTAATTATCTAATGGATCATGGATGCTAAGACCTCAGAAAAGATATATTGATATTGTTTATCCTGCTGTCCAACAGCAAACCAACCCGAGCAACTGTAGGCTACAGTATATGCAATTACCTTTGCATTTGCTCTGTCTGTCTAAAGAGTGAAATTTTATCGCTCTGCCAAAAAAGATGTCGATTTACGCCTGATTTATGTCAGCAATATCATTCTAAACCTGTCACCTTTGACAATGCCATATGGACAAGTATATTAAAACATTGTTAATTTAAAAAACTGAGACAGTCATTTACTGTAAATAGAGATAAGTATTGGTTTATAGCACAGTCATCTTTGACAATTACTTATGGCTACAAAAGTTAAAATGTGCTTAAAAGTGGAATGTTGACTGAAGGCGCAGCTATAAAGCTCTATCTGTAAAGCCGAAATGTATTTCATAATGACACAAGAAAAATTAAGGAAGACAAGGAATCGAACCAAGCCTTTTCTCTCAATTTCTTTAAATTGTATTTGATTTTGCAGGTTACTATATTAGAATTGATTTGAAGTTTAGAGTAAAATCTCACCAAATTTAAGGGATAGTAGTCCAGGTCATCATGGATCATAATAATTCAGTGGAATCTTAACAAACCTTTTACTGTAAGAATTCTTTCATACAATTTAAAAAGTGTTATTGAAATAGAAAATACAGTATGTAATGATCATTTATCTCTCATTAATAATTTTATCTCATACAGTAAAATATCACCAACTTTATTATTGTTGATTTATTTTGTGACAAAAACTATTTTCCAGGCAGCTTTCAGCACCTTTAGCTTATTACTAGACGCTGCTGCCGCAATGGGTGTTTGTGGAGTGTGGGCTAACGTGATGGCAGTATGCTGAAGAGGAAGCAAACTTGAAGTTGCCAGAAGCTAAGTTGGAAGTGTCAATCAACATCCTAAAGCAGAGAAGAGACGCGGCTGCTGCGATTGCTTAAGCTAATTAAATCGAAGCTGCTGTTGAACTACAAGGTGAGACACACAGGAGTGAGTCTACGCTGAATGTTTTGAACCCTACGCACCACACTGAACGATATGTAAGAGAACCGAGCAGAAAAGTAGAGCAAATGCTCAGGGTTCCGTCTTACCATAACCTTCCATCCATGCTGAAGGACTTCCATGAGCCACACACCAGAACATATCTAGACCCTTAGGCGCACTTTAAAGGTCAACAGTGAACATGCTTCACCTCTACAGCCCCACTGCACTCAAAATGACGTGGGACAGACTTCAGAAAACGTATAGCTCATCAATTGCCTGGACAGCTTTCCCAGAATAGAAGGACGAGATTCACTTAAACTGACTAAGCTAAACTACCTCTTGATGGAGCTTCAGGCAGCACAAATCGAGGGTGATCTATCAGGACTCACCGACCTCGACACAGCAAGAGGCGTCAACCCAATATTGCAAAAGCCTCCATCACACCTTCAGGAAAAGTGGATGTTAGAGCAGTCTACAAACGTCAGAATATGGTAAATGATCCCACATTTCCTTCTTTTTTAACTGTCTCTGAGCAAACTAGCATTATCAATGACCCTAGCTTTAACTTCCACACTAACAAAGACACAATTTATGACAATAATGAAAATATTGATGTATATTGTAAAACAAACTACATCCCTTACGAAGTTGTCGAGCATTAAAGAAGGAAAACTATTCAAGAACGCATTAGACTCCAAAGAGAATGTCTGCTTTAATTGCTGCTCTTCCACAAACCACATTGCTAAGAACTGCAGTATGAACACTCAACGCTCCAAGTGTAGCAGTGATCGGCATAACACAGCACTTCATCCTGGAACACCTCGGGAAAAAGAGGCTACACCTGCATTTGAACATGTCGGGCTGAATTCTGAATTACGAAGTCTCACAAGTAGATAACAAATGCACAAATATCTGTGGATAAGAACTCTGAAACCGCTCATGCTCAAAGATATGTCTTGTCAAAGTATATCCTGCAGGCTTTTGAGAAAAAGCAGCCAAGTTGTAAGCAATCTTAGCTGAACAGAGCAACAGATCAATAGCTCGTGGACAATTTTTCAGCATTTTCAATGACAAAAATTTGTGTGAACTTTACAATCTGAGAACCTGTGCTGGTGTAAACAATCCACAGGAAGAGGAGTCTGTGGTTATGAAATATACTCAGTATATGGAGGTGTTTGCTTGCTGTTACCAAACTTGATAGAGTTCAGTGACATCCCAAGCAATAGAGAAGCTATATCAATAAAATAAATGGCTGTTTATCACTCTCACTTAAGGTACGTCGTACACTTCATCCCTGACATTGACTCGCAGGCACCCATCAAACCTTTTTTCTGGGGCGAGACATCACCAGAGTGCATAAAGTCAGACAGTTTAGTGGATCTCAAATCCTGCCCTACGCACAGAAGTTAGACCTGGGTTGGGTCATCGTTGGAAATCTGGTCTCAGAAATGTACACAAACCATTTCACACAACTGTTATTGATTAAAAATGCCTATCTCTCTTTAATCCCTGTCCAAATGTCTTTTATGTGAAAGAGAAAGTAACAATCATACTATCTGTTTACAAGAGCCCGGTGAGGAATTTACCTGTAAATCTGATAATCTTGAGTTCACCGACTGCAGACCAAAGACAACAACCAAAAAGCTCCCTCAATCGAAGAGAATGTCTTCATGGATATTGTGGATGAGGGCTTCAAACACAGTTTTCTCAGAGATCCACATCCAAGCGTCTAACAACTAGCCCTTGGCCCTTTAACGTCTCATGTCTCTCAAATGCAACCATGAAAGGAATCCATAAATGAGAGAACAGGTTCTTGGATCTGTGCAGAAACAAAATTTGTGTTGTGTTTAATTCAAGGTCCCAATTCAAAGGTGCGTCACTTGATGTGCTGCTGATGGGACCAGACCTGAACAAAACTTTTCTTGGGTTGCTTATCCGATTTTGAAAAAATTCCATTGCATTCAAACCTGACATCGAACATATGTTGTACTCCTCCCTTTGGTTTCAAGAAGACGACATATCGAGGCAGTGAGTTCCACATTCTGCATTGAGACTTCTCCATCCTAGGTATAGGAAGTAGTGGGCCAACATAGTCAATGCCAGTATATTCCAAAGGTGGCTGTATTGGTATCATGAGACCTGCAGGTTTTCTCTGACTTGGTTTGGTTATCTGGCACATGTCACATGATCCAACATAATGTTTTACATCAGAGGAAAACTTTGGCCAGAAAAATATTTTGATATTTGACCGGCTGTGGGACGATCATGATAGTATGCAAGTAAAGCGCAGTATTGCGCACAAAAAAATTTAAGCACAAAAAACCTGTGTAACTAAAAAGCTCCTTCAGAGTCTTTGTGTTGAGAGGAGAGTGAAGCTGGTTGTCATCAACAGGATAGTAGACAGCCAACCCTTATATAAACTTTATTGTGTATTAAAAAAATCTCAGATCAGGTGATAATGTGACTGCTTGCTTAATTAGATAATAAAGGGCAGTAATGTGTTGATTTGCATGTCTTTTAAATGGATCTTGGTACTCTGCTTGGTTTGTCACTGAGCGTCAGAAATATTTGTAACTTATTGATACTTTTTTATATAAGTAAGTAAATAAGTAATTTATATTTATAGAGTGCTTTTCCAGACCAGGGTCACAAAGCGCTTAAGCAATAAAAACAATACCCAATAAAATATATACTAAAAGATCAAGAAATGAAGCTTAGAAATAGGCCTGAAATTACTCGAGGTCAGTCAGATCTAACCTGACTTTTTGAGCAAAGATTCCACAATGGCATGTTTAAATGCATTGGGAAAAACCTCTGTGGAAAGGGAGAGGTTAACCATATTTGTAACCCAGTGGCCATCAAAATACATCAAACACTTTGAATAAGAGCCTACAAGGAATCATCTTGTTCACCAGAGCTAATATATCACCCAGAGATACTGTACTGAAGGAAGACCACAAGGAGGAGATAGGCTCAGTAACAGCAGGGGTTCCACACAAAGGGGGAACTAACTTTTCTCTTGTGAAGAGATCATTCAGAGAAAAGGATTTATTTTTAATGGAGCAAGTATTTAGAAGTCTCGCTCAGCACTGATGACGTCACAGTCGACTCCTTTTGTAGGGAACAGAAGCGGTCACGAGTGCCAAAACCCCTCAGTCGACTCTGATGTTGAAAAGAGCATCGCAATCGTAGATCTGTGATTCTTCAGACATATCTTTAGTGATATGAGCATAAATACGATCACCCTGTGCTGTATTTTTTAATGATTGCCAAGCAACGGAATTTCATTGCCAGTTTCACTGCTGTGTGCTTCTGTGAAATGACAATAAAAGAAAGTCTTAAGTCTAAAAGTATCTCTAGAAACTTCTCCAAAATATCAGACAGGGGGGGGACAGGTTTTGCAGCGTGGTCACTTTGGATAAACGCATAAAAGCAAGAGGCCCCCATGGCACAACACAAGACCAATGATACCTACAGTATGTTTGTTTCAGTAGAAAAGCTAATCTAAACTTTTTAATGTATGCCAGGAATCAAAAGACATTTAATTACTATCTTAAAGAAAGATGCAATGAAGCTTTAAATTACTTGAATCCTTTTTGAATATTGATCGCAATAACTATTTTTTTTAATGCAGGCGCGTTTGACCATGAACACAAACCATTCACACGAGCGTGAAACCATAAATCTAGCTATATGTCCTGTTTCAGTAAACCAAACAAGACATTATTGACCGAAGACAAACACTTTGTTGGGTAGAGATTTTTCAAAGTTACAGGATCAGCATCCTTGAGGATGACACAAAGTGACCCTTTTGATCATTCCAGCATGAACGCAATCTACTCCTCCCTAGGCCAACACTGGTGTTGTTTTCACCTTATTATCATTGCCACAGAGGTGTGAGGCGCTGTCAACCAAAGACAGTCACTCACGGCTTTCAAGCATTTGACATTTTTATTCTAGAATCTTCAGAAGAACTCCAAAGAAAAAAAAAGATTAGTTCTATTGGTTGAGGGCACAGAGGAATAAACCCAAAAAGGGGGTGGGTGTTGAAGTATTTTTTCTTGAGAAATATAAAATGCATTAACACATTCACACAAATATATGACAAAAATGAGTAGAGGAGGACAGCAGGAAGAAGCATAGCAAGGAGTGTTAAGAAGAAAGGCGGACTTTCTGCACAGTAGTCCCCCACAACTGGCCCAGAATCCAGGCACCGGTCTAACATTTGTTACTGGGCCATGCAGCAAGTTTAGTAAAAAAAACGTGCCAGTAAACAATAATTTAACCTCGCAGAGAAACCAGCCCAGGTCACACACTGATTTAGTCCCAAAGTGAAAACTATTTTCCTTTTTTCAGAAAAAAAAAAGTTTTAGGTCTACCATTCCAATTGGGGGCTCTGAAAGCACAGACAAATAAAAAATGTTCCTGATCTGGAAATACAAGTAAATCTAAAGTCCTTGGACTTTACCAGAGGACTTTGAAGCGCTAGAGACTTGACATCATCTGGAACTGTTTAGGCCTTGCTGTCTTTAAAAACCTGCTACACACATTTCATTTCAATATGCTTTGTTTATTGAATATGGATAAAATAACCTTTTCAGCATATTAACACGTTGACTAAAATAGATGAAGAAATTTTACTCAAGGATTTTTCATTTACATATGTGTATGTTTCGCTTTGATTTAAAATGAAGAAGAAGAAATATGATTAAATGACAGTTAGACTTAAACACAAATTAAAACCGATGTATCAGTGATGAAATATTGTTACCTGGAAATGATGGACCCTTAATACCACAAGGATGCCAATGTGTGATTAAATTGACCTTTTGCTATTAAGTTCATGGGACTAAACTTTTCTTGTAAATACCTTTATATCATATAATGATTGTATACTGTATGTATATCTATCAAGTCCAAGTGTACGTTTTACTCAAAATGCATTTTTTTCAATTTGTAATGTGTAAATGTCACTGTTCTACTGTACTGATGTGGTAGAGGTGAAGAGTGAGGATGATTGGAGCTGTTTTGTAAACACAAATACTGACAGTTTTCTCCATACCTGGGCAGCTCCTCCCATGTCAAATGGCTATAAAAGCTAGATCCTTCAGGTGAAGATTATCAGAGCAGGCCAGTCCTAAGTTCCAACATGGGGACTCCAGGACTCCAATCAGCGTTATGGCTCCTCTATCTAATGCTGGTCAGCGTGCTGGCTCAAAATGGTGGGTGATGACCAAACCACATGGGATTTTACACTCCCTAGATCCATTTTGAGATGGGGTGTTTCAACCAAGTGAGGGGAAACACTCAATCTCAAATTGGATACATATTAATATATATATACATATATATATGTATATGTTTATTTAAAGTCAGATTTCTCAAGTGTGTTTGGTTAAAGGCTTTAAACACTTTTTTAAGTTAAGTTCATTATATTCTGTCTTTATCTCAGTATCAGTATTTAATCCTTCTAAAATTTGGATTCAGACCTAATCTACAATCAACTGTGCAATATACCAAAGATTTGATTCTTCTACATCATCTTGATTTCAGGAAGATCATCTCATTTGGGCCAAATCTGCAAGAACTGGGGAAGGAACCGATGGAAGACATTTGACGGCGACTATTTCCAGTTTTCTTCCTCATGCACACATGAGGTGGTAAGACAGTGCCAAGGCTCCTTTGAAAACTTTAACATCCAGATGCAACGCAAGCTGGTGGACGGCATCTCCACCATTGACCGTATCTTCATGAAGCTCGGGGCATCAGTAGTTCTGATCACGAAAGATGATGTAAAAGTCAATGGAAATTCGTAAGTTAAGTCTTTAATTTTTTTTCCCTTTGACTTAAGATAATATTTTTACAGTATATATTTTTTCAAAATATATATATTTTTAAAGAATGATGAAGTCCATATATCTTTATATGACGATTTTATTGACTACACAAAATGCTAAATTATTCACAGGTAAATTTGAAAAGTTCTACTTATGTAAAAAAGTAATCTTAATTAAATTGGAAAAAAAAAAAAAAACATTGACTCTGCTTTCTCTGCAGGACGACTCTGCCATTTGTTTCATTTGGGTTTACTGTCAAAAAGACAACATCCAATATAATCCTTCAGTCAAAAATGGGAATCCTAATATCATGGAACCGTGATGACTCCATGGAAGTAAGTGCCCCCTTGTTTATTTCACTCACTGGAGGCATTTAAAAGCACGAAAAATTCAGTGACGATCAGATGTTATTGGGAGAGGAAGAATATAATTATTATTTACATTGGCGCTTTTTGTTTGACTCTATTTACTTATTTTTGCACACTGCATTTTCATCTGCAGATTACTTATATTTAGACCATTATTTTAGCTTTGTTAGGTCGACAACATTATTTCATTTTCATCATTTCTTGTTTATAGGGTTTGTGTGATGCCACAAATTGTTGTAACATGACAAGACAGAAAGACGGTACACAGAAGTTTTTCATTGTTGTTTCAAACTTTATTTATGGGTGAATTGGATTGTTAGAAAATAAAACATCACCAATATGACAGTAAGACGCCTGGTAAGAAAAGAAAACGCACTTTAGCCTAAAAGTTTTTGGTCGCTCTCTTCATCTTCCTTATCCTCTTGCGCACTCCCTCTCAATGTCACTTTCATCTTGCGGCAAATCCTAACTTGCGCTGTCATCTCCATCACGCAACAGTCCAGCTTTTCGAAATCCGTTGGTGATGTAGGACATTTTCACACTGCTCTACGCTGTCGTGATCCACTCGCACACGTGAGCAAAAGTTGCTCTTTTTATGCAGCCATTGTTTGTGAATTATTTATCGCCTACAGACATCCAAGCTTGCCACTGGCTGCAAATATTTTGTTGTGGTCCCGGGAATCACAGCTGGAATTAAGTTTGTTCTCTTGATGACTGCTTTCACAGAATCTGTTATATGGGCCCTCATGCTGTCCATAATGAGCAATGCTTTTTTTCTGTGAAAAAATCCAGATCCATAACACTCTGTAAACCATTCCTTCATTAGGCTTTCTACCGTCCACCCTTTTGCATTGGAGCAAAAGCAATCCTAGTAATGATTTAAAAGGATGATCTGGCAAGCAATTTTATCTTCATTGTCTTCTTAGATTGAGATGGATGAAGAGTTCAGAGGACAGACTTGTGGACTTTGTGGAAACTGTGATGGAATCAACAATGAATTATCCACAGATGGTATATATCCCAACAAAAGATGTTTTAACAAAATTCAATACTAAACAGATTATTTTTTTCAGGATCCCTTTCCATAATAGATTATGCTGAATTTAGCAAAGTCAGTGATCCACTACGTGTTTGTGTGGAACCAGAACAAACTGTTCCAGAGCTCTGTGGAACCAAAGTGAGTTTGTCCTTCTCTACTTATTTCTACTTCCATACGACACCGTGACTCTCCCTCTATTGCTCAACACATAGCCAAGTTTAATTACTTCCTGGTTACTCTGTTTGTTAAACAAATGCACTAGTTCAGTTTTTAATTTGAGTTAAAGGTTTAAATATTCTTAAGACAATATCGATAGTATGATCATTCTCTCAGAAATTTGTTTGACACTCCATTACTGTTCTCATAGTTAGATTGTTAGACCTTTATTAAGAAAAAAAAGTAAATGTTTCTTTGCATAAATGCTGCATAATGTATAATGTCTAAGGTATCTTTTTAACATTTATTTTACAGGCTGCCTGTGAGGCTATCTTCTTCAGGGCCTCATTTAGCAGTTGCCAAAACCTCCTGGACACAGACTCCTTTGTAACCGCCTGCATGTCTGATCTGTGCACCGGTGACAATTCTGTCCTGTGTAAAACAATCTCAGAGTACTCAAGAGAGTGTGTCCATGCAGGTGGACAGCCACAACATTGGAGGAGTTCATCTTTTTGCCGTAAGCATGCTAACCCTTTTTTTTCAATTTTATGGCAGCTAGAGGTGAAATACTGTTGTCTCTACAGCTAAGTCATGTCCAGCTGGCATGGTTTTCATGGAGTGCTGCAGCTCGTGTCCCAACACTTGCTCCAACCCTCAGGCCACCCAAACTTGTGACACCCACTGTTCAGACGGTTGCAGCTGCCCTGCTGGTATTCACCAATAATATTACTCAAAAAAATAAAATGATACTTACATTTTCGATCTGAGATTTAAAACCCCATAATGATGTTTTCTTTCAGGGACTGTCATTGATGACATTGGTGATAATGGCTGTGTAGCAGTTGAATCGTGTCCATGTTTGCATAATGGAAATGTCTACAAATCAGGGGAATCATATGACTACAACTGCAAATCTTGGTAAGACAAACACACTTGAAAGGTTTAAAATGTCACTCGTCAGGTTTTTAACTAACTGACTAATAAATGAAAACCTTCCTGGTCATATTAACTAGAATCAACATTTCTGTATTTACAGTACGTGTCAAAATGGTCACTGGTCTTGCACTGAAAACGATTGTCCAGAAACTTGCTCAGTGGAAGGAGGCTCCCACATTAACACATTTGACGGCAAACTCTACACGTTTCATGGAGACTGCAGCTACATTATGGCACAGGTAGTTCAATAATCTGTGCTTTAAATCAGAATGAATAAGATAATTTAACTATGAAGATGATTAGTATGAGAAGTAGGTTTCTAGAAAGGTTGGATTGTTAAGTGTTTGAAAGCTGATGGGAAGTGCTTTTAAAAAAAGATAGTGACTTTTAAAAAAAATGCACAACTTTCATGCCAAGTTTGGTCAGCGACTCAAACTGTTGAAAGAAGTTGTCTCCTTGTGATTGAAATTGAGACCTATATATAATTTGAATGGTGGGCCTGACAAATCTCCTAAGAAGAGTGTGGAATGTATATGAAGGCTGCAAGTTCACTAAGTCAATAAAATGAAAACGAGAACAGTGTATATATTGTTTTTTAAATAAGGTTAAAATAATAAAAGTTGCGCTGTTTGTTAACCTCCTCATTTCTTCTGCTGGAGGATTCTATCGACTATCCTTTGTAGTCTTCTCGACAAAACCTGTGAGACATTTTTTATGAAGTGATTCAATGTTGTGTTTTGATATATATTTTCAGGAAAAAAGTGGCTTGTATGTAATAACAGGAGATCTCGTCGAGTGCGGTGTGGTTAGAGGCAGAACCTGCCTTCGAGCTGTTACTTTGTCTCTGAACAGCAACGAGGTGGTAAGTGTTGAAGTCATTACATCATGATGATGATTGTTAGCTAAGCTTGTTAGCATAACAGCATATGCATTATATTTTTACTGTATAAAACACTATCCTCGCTGTTATGATTTTAAATAAATGGTTTCAGATTTTTGACAGCGAAGCCAAACATTTGACATTAAAGATGTATAACATTTCTGTCTGCAATAGCATGCAACATAACACATTTGTTTGATTATTTTCACAGGTAATTAAAGTTCGATCTGCCGGTCAGGTCTTTGTGAACAAGATTCTGTCTCAGCTTCCGTTGTTTACCTGTGAGTGGCTACAAATAATAACAAAGACTCAAATCTTTTGTTAAAGATTTATATGGTTTATTACATTCAGGAACGTAATTTATATATTCCCTCTTTTTTGCAGACAAACTGAGTGTCTATAAACCTTCATCCTTCTACATCCACATCAACACCAGGATAGGCCTTCGATTGATAATCCAGCTCAGCCCTTTGATGCAAGTCTATATTTTAGCGGACAGTTCACTCAGAGGGACCACTTCAGGTGTGCCTTCAATGATTCTTAAATTGAGTTTCTTTTATAAAAGTTGTATTTTCTGTCGTCTAATATCACATATCATACATCTACCATTCAACAGGTTTGTGTGGAAACTTCAACAACATCATGAGTGATGACTTCAAGGTGAGCAGTGGGCTTGTGGAGGGTACAGCAGCAGCCTTCGCCAATGCCTGGAAAACGAGAGCATCTTGTCCAGATGTTTCGACACGCTTTACACACCCTTGCACACAGGGAATCAACAAAGGTACACATAAACTCTGCCTTTTATGTAGTTTCATCCATATTTCTTTGTATTTTGTTACATTTTTTATGACTTTTCCAGAGGATTTTGCTCAGTTCTGGTGCTCCAAACTAACTGACCCCAATGGAGTGTTCGCTTCCTGCCACAAAGTTGTTAGCCCAACAAGCTACAAAGATGTATGTTACACATTGAAACATATGAATCGAATAGTTTCACCCTGACAAGTCTTTAATCCTCTCTACAGAACTGCATGTATGACACATGTAGCTGTGAAAAGAGTGAGGACTGCATGTGTGCTGCTGCTTCTGCGTATGTCTACGCTTGCTCAGCTGCAGGAATCGTGATCACTGGATGGAGGGACGTTATGTGCAGTGAGTTCTACCTCAGGACTCTTTCATTAATAACTAGTACTCTTTAGTAAGATTAAGGATAAATGATGAAGGGAAAAGTAAATATATTAGCCAACATATATTTATGCTGACACATGTTCTCCTCTCATCCAGGCAAATTCACCAAGTCCTGCCCTGCAGGAACTGTGTATGAATACAGCATGTCGCGTTGTGGCCGTACTTGTTACTCCATCAGTCAAATGGACTACAGTTGTCAATCAAACTTCCCCTCAGTTGATGGTTGTGGCTGTTCAATGGGAACATACATGGATGAGAATGGTCTTTGCATCCCTCGCTCAGATTGTCCTTGTTATGACGGCGACAACATAATTCCAAGCGGTCAATCCATCACTAAAGACGGTGGAACTTGGTAACGTTTCTTTCTTCACTTGTTTATATTCTTTAGAGTTTTAAGATCAGTTTAGAAAGTGCCACAAGTATGTAGCACCAGCAAAATGTAACAATTTAGTTAAATAATTTGTTAGGAATAAATATAATCTATGCAGTGTTCATTTGCTTCTTACATTCTTGTAATTGTTCTAACAGTTTCTGCAGAGAAGGACGTCTAAGATGTCGAGGTCTACAAACACAAGGTAAGTGTTTATGGTTGTTCTAATTGAAGTTATGGACGTACTTTATGTCTAACATTACACAATACATCAACTTGTGTTCATTATGTGCATGAATTAAGCAGAAATACACATCATATGTTCAAATATAACTGTATTTGTTATTGCACAGTAACACCAACATGCAAGAATTCCATGGTTTATTTTAACTGCTCTGATGAGGCACCTGGAAGTTCTGGAGTTGAGTGCCAGAAGAGTTGCGGTACTCTGGACATGGCATGCGTATGTACACGAAACATTCTTACTTTTTTTAAATTTTTATCAGGCTTACATGATATCATTCTGGTTCTGATAGATAAGCGCTGGGTGCGTATCAGGATGCATGTGTCCCGATGGTCTGGTCGCAGATGGACTTGGAGGTTGTATCAGCAAGAGTAGCTGTCCGTGTATGCACAATGGAAAGAAATACCAACCAGGAGAAACACTTACTGTTGATTGCAACACATGGTTTGTATAGATACTTCTTCAGATTAAAATATTTATACAATAATTACACATCATTTTCTATAGAGCCCCTAAAGGGAAATGACAAATGAAAAGTTAAAAGGTTTTCTTGTTAAAAGAAAGGGAAAGACGATAAACCTGACAAGATGTGTAAGGATGTTCATGCTTGTGATGCACATGTGGAAACATGAAGGAAGCTGATGTGATGCTCCTCATACCATAATAAAGGTTCAAGATCAACCCAGAATGAGTCGATCATCGATCAACAATAAGTCTCCACATGGGCATCACAAGCATGAACATCCTGACACACCTGGGCAATTGAATACTCTTTCCCCTGCTTAATCCAGAGGGAGATCTATCTTTTTAAAATATGTATTGAAGAAAAAAAAGATTGTAATTGTTGGAATTCAGTTGTTGGAATGCGGAAGTGGATCAACCGGAGAAGTTTCCGTTCATAAAGTCAAAATCTGCGCCAAATCTTAGACAGATGATCATCCACGGACACTTTTAAATTTAAGGAAGTCTGTCATAATCGCTGTTCTAGTATTTTTCTGAAAGACACTTAGAACTGATAATGAAGTGTGTTTTTCGGTGCAAGTGATGCGCCGCTATGGTTCGAATCAGTGACTTCATCAAGACATGTGTAATGTTCTTAAATCAAACATACAAGTGCTTGTATTTCTAGTTATCTTTATTAAGGATTCTGAGAACACAAACAAGCATTTCGACCGATGCTAACGAGACTGATTCGAATCAATGCGCAGGTTATCTATATCCGCCACATAACACAGTCCTTTTACAATTCTATTGACATAACTTTCTCGTTCTTACATGAAAATTTCTCCATCTAACGTGAAAACTCTCTCATTCTAACGCGAAACTTTCTCGTTCTAACGAGAAAACCTTCCAACATTTTTTTTCATGTTCCTTTAGGGGCTCCGTAATTTTCACTTAATACTGTGTAGAATCAGATAAATGACACGCTTTTAAAATTGATTATTCAAATGTAATAAAATTGCTCATGATCATGGAATTTGTTATTTCAGTACAGTTAAATTAACTTTATTTTAAAAAATATACCTTGACGAACTTATCCCTGTGTTTAAAAATAAATTGTTCAATAGGTGACATTTGATCAACGTTCGTGTGTCCTTACAGCTCCTGCCGCAATAGAAAGTTCACTTGTACCACCAACGTTTGTGATGCAGTTTGTGGTATCTATGGTGATGGTCACTACAAAACATTTGATGGGAAAAGGTTTGACTTCAGTGGAGAATGTGAATACGCTCTTGCACAGGTAAACTTCATGGAATTAACAAGTTGAGATTGATTTACAGGGTGTAGTGCTTTGATTTTAGGAAACAGGTTTTCAATATGTTTTCATGTTTGTGTATAAACCAGATACATTTGCAACAGGAACAAAATGTTAACGTGAAAACAGTCTATGTTTATGAAAATATCATGTAACCGCGTCAAACCAACTCACCATCAATCCTATTGCTTCACTTAGGACTATTGCGGCTCAGAGAATGGAAGCTTCAGAATTGTCACTGAAAACGTTCTTTGTGGAACCACTGGAACTACCTGTTCCAAAACAATCAAGATCTACCTTGGGGTATAATAACTTTGAATTACTTTTATTTTCGTCTTTAAATATATGAATCTGCGCAACTAAGCTACTGATTGTATGAGGGACACATAAAACTTTTACTGGTCGATGACAGCAAAACCAGGTAGCTAGTCTTTACCTATTTGTCTTAGAACAGGAACAAGCATGTTAAAGGTTGCATTTCCCTGATTGTTAAAATCATATTTTAGTGTTCTCCTTTTTTTATTCTATTTACAATGAATTTGTGGATCATCACTATGTAGTAACGTAATTCAGAAACGTGTTGAGTAATGTTACAAATGTATTTTTTTCACGTCTACAGAGTGATGAGTATCAACTTAAAGATGAAACAATTCGTGTGGTCAAGGGCAACAGGCCTTCTCAAGTTTCCAAGATGGGCATTTACCTTGTGGTGGCCATCAAGCCAGGAATTGTGGTCATGTGGGATAAGAAGACCAGTCTGTTCATTAAACTTGGTCCACAGCACGAGGTAAGACCTACAGATCACATTTCTTTATATTAATTCATAATCTTGTACCAAAATGTATATTTTGCTCGACATTTGTTTTACATAATTTCTACATATATAACTCCCCTTGTCAGGAAAAAGTGTGTGGACTATGTGGAAACTACGATGGCAATAGCAAAAATGACTTCACCACACGCTCCCAGGAAATAGTAGCAGATGTTCTGGAGTTTGGTAACAGTTGGACGGTCTCATCGGGATGCCCTGATGCCAAGCTATCAACAGATCCCTGTACCAAGAACAGATACAGAGCAGCTTGGTCCCAGAGGCAATGTAGTATCATCACCAGTGTTACATTTCAGGACTGCCATTCAAAGGTAAACATTACATAGAAGAAAGTACTTTCTGAAATTACACTATAATAATCATGATTAATGTATATCTTAAGATGTAAATAGCCCTAATGTTTTTACATATGTTGTACAAAAGTACAAAATCAAATCAGATCTTCACATACTGTATAAGAGAACCTCAGCATGAAAGAATTAACTTAAATTTTTTTATTATTTAATCCAAGGTGGATCCTGGTCCATACTACGACTCATGTGTGAGAGATTCTTGTGCTTGTGACACTGGTGGGGACTGTGAGTGTTTCTGCACAGCTGTTGCTTCCTATGCAAAATCTTGCACTGAAGCTGGAGCCTGTGTGAGATGGAGAACTCCAAAACTATGCCGTGAGTACGACTACATGACCATCAAGAAACAAAAACATCAGTAATTTATTTGACACAAGTCAAGAGAGTTGATTATTATAATGTTTGTCTATTGTATCTCTTGCAGCTGTTTTCTGTGACTACTATAACTCCCCTGAAGGCTGTGAGTGGCATTACAAACCTTGTGGCGCCGACTGCATGAAAACCTGCCGGAATCCTTCTGGGAACTGTTCTGCTCTCATCACTGGCCTAGAAGGTATGATTGAATTGACATTTGGTAACAAACAAATCTTCAGATTTATGAAAGTCTTATTTAGAAGAAAAATCTACATGTTCAGCTTCAAAGTTCTGTAAATAAAACTCATACGCTGTGATTGTTTTTGCAGGATGTTACCCACAGTGTCCACCAGCTGCACCTTTTTTCAACGAGGACTCTATGACATGTGTTGCCTGGGAACAGTGCGGCTGTTATGATGACCAAAGCACCAATTATGCTATTGGGGATTATGTTCCAGCGGAAAATTGTTACCAATGGTATGTTCTTATTTTAACATAATTTACTATCAACATATACAATGTATATTATTCTTTGGTTTTCAAATACAGAGAGGTTCCCTTATTGGTAATAAAAACACATTGTGATGTTTTACAGCTCTTGCACACTGTCTGGAATTAGGTGTGAATATGATGTGAACTGTAAGTAACAATGCATAGTCAGAGAAAATAGTCTAAAATTTTATCTATATAATAAAATATGTTGTATTGTATTGTATGTGTATATATGTATTAAAAATATTATTAAAATATTTGCAGATTGCTCATGCTTTGTCAATGGAAGAACATACAAGTACGGTGAAATGATCTACAGCACTACAGATGGCCTTGACAGTTGTATCGAAGCTTTCTGTGGCCAACATGGGGAGGTAACAAGGGATGTGTATCCCTGTCCTTCGACTACACCGCTTCCTACAACAACTCCATTTACATTCACTACAGGTAGTGTAGATATAAAGAATATTTTTAAATGTGTCATGAATGATAATTTAAATTTGTAATATATGTATTTCAGTTGTTACAACGCCAGTAAAAAAGAGCACAGCTGTGGTAACAGAAACCCCGGCTCAAACAACAGGAACCGCTGCAACAACTCAGCCTCCAGTTGTATCCACTGGTCCAGTTTCCACAGCTACCACACCAGTTATCATCACAACAACTACAGTTCCAGTTGAGACAACAGTAGGACCCACCACAGCTGTCGTTACTTCAACACCATCTATTGTCACAGGGACAACCAAAGTACCAGAGACAACTACAGAGGTGGCCACAACTACCCCTTCAGTAACAGAAACCCCAGCCCCTACAACTGCTACTGCTGCAACAATTCGGCCTCCAGTTGAAACCACAGGTCCAGTTTCCACAGCTACCACACCAGTTAACATCACAACAACTACAGTTCCAGTTGAGACAACAGTAGGAACCACCACAGCTGTCGTTACTTCAACACCATCTATTGTCACAGAAACTACCAAAGAACCAGTGACAACTCCACAAGTGGCCACAACTACCCCTTCAGTAACAGAAACCCCAGCCCCTACAACTGCTACTGCTGCAACAACTCAGCCTCCAGTTGTATCCACTGGTCCAGTTTCCACAGCTACCACACCAGTTATCATCACAACAACTACAGTTCCAGTTGAGACAACAGTAGGACCCACCACAGCTGTCGTTACTTCAACACCATCTATTGTCACTGGGACAACCAAAGTACCAGAAACAACTACAGAGGTGGCCACAACTACCCCTTCAGTAACAGAAACCCCAACCCCTACAACTGCTACTGCTGCAACAACTCAGCCTCCAGTTGAAACCACAGGTCCAATTTCCACATCTACCACACCAGTAATCATCACAACAATTACTGTTCCAGTTGAGACAACAGTAGGACCCACCACAGCTGTCGTTACTTCAACACCATCTATTGTCACAGGGACAACCAAAGTACCAGAGACAACTACAGAGGTGGTCACTACTACCCCTTCAGTAACAGAAACCCCAGCCCCTACAACTGCTACTGCTGCAACAACTCAGCCTCCAGTTGAAACCACAGGTCCAGTTTCCACAGCTACCACACCAGTTATCATCACAACAACTACAGTTCCAGTTGAGACAACAGTAGGACCCACCACAGCTGTCGTTACTTCAACACCATCTATTGTCACAGGGACAACCAAAGTACCAGAGACAACTACAGAGGTGGCCACAACTACCCCTTCAGTAACAGAAACCCCAGCCCCTACAACTGCTACTGCTGCAACAACGCAGCCTCCAGTTGAAACCACAGGTCCAATTTCCACATCTACCACACCAGTTATCATCACAACAACTACAGTTCCAGTTGAGACAACAGTAGGACCCACCACAGCTGTCGTTACTTCAACACCATCTATTGTCACAGGGACAACCAAAGTACCAGAGACAACTACAGAGGTGGCCACAACTACCCCTTCAGTAACAGAAACCCCAGCCCCTACAACTGCTACTGCTGCAACAATTCGGCCTCCAGTTGAAACCACAGGTCCAGTTTCCACAGCTACCACACCAGTTAACATCACAACAACTACAGTTCCAGTTGAGACAACAGTAGGAACCACCACAGCTGTCGTTACTTCAACACCATCTATTGTCACAGAAACTACCAAAGAACCAGTGACAACTCCACAAGTGGCCACAACTACCCCTTCAGTAACAGAAACCCCAGCCCCTACAACTGCTACTGCTGCAACAACTCAGCCTCCAGTTGTATCCACTGGTCCAGTTTCCACAGCTACCACACCAGTTATCATCACAACAACTACAGTTCCAGTTGAGACAACAGTAGGACCCACCACAGCTGTCGTTACTTCAACACCATCTATTGTCACAGGGACAACCAAAGTACCAGAAACAACTACAGAGGTGGCCACAACTACCCCTTCAGTAACAGAAACCCCAACCCCTACAACTGCTACTGCTGCAACAACTCAGCCTCCAGTTGAAACCACAGGTCCAATTTCCACATCTACCACACCAGTAATCATCACAACAATTACTGTTCCAGTTGAGACAACAGTAGGACCCACCACAGCTGTCGTTACTTCAACACCATCTATTGTCACAGGGACAACCAAAGTACCAGAGACAACTACAGAGGTGGTCACTACTACCCCTTCAGTAACAGAAACCCCAGCCCCTACAACTGCTACTGCTGCAACAACTCAGCCTCCAGTTGAAACCACAGGTCCAGTTTCCACAGCTACCACACCAGTTATCATCACAACAACTACAGTTCCAGTTGAGACAACAGTAGGACCCACCACAGCTGTCGTTACTTCAACACCATCTATTGTCACAGGGACAACCAAAGTACCAGAGACAACTACAGAGGTGGCCACAACTACCCCTTCAGTAACAGAAACCCCAGCCCCTACAACTGCTACTGCTGCAACAACGCAGCCTCCAGTTGAAACCACAGGTCCAATTTCCACATCTACCACACCAGTTATCATCACAACAATTACTGTTCCAGTTGAGACAACAGTAGGACCCACCACAGCTGTCGTTACTTCAACACCATCTATTGTCACAGGGACAACCAAAGTACCAGAGACAACTACAGAGGTGGTCACAACTACCCCTTCAGTAACAGAAACCCCAGCCCCTACAACTGCTACTGCTGCAACAACTCGGCCTCCAGTTGAAACCACAGGTCCAGTTTCCACAGCTACCACACCAGTTATCATCACAACAACTACAGTTCCAGTTGAGACAACAGTAGGACCCACCACAGCTGTCGTTACTTCAACACCATCTATTGTCACAGGGACAACCAAAGTACCAGAGACAACTACAGAGGTGGCCACAACTACCCCTTCAGTAACAGAAACCCCAGCCCCTACAACTGCTACTGCTGCAACAACGCAGCCTCCAGTTGAAACCACAGGTCCAGTTTCCACAGCTGCCACACCAGTTATCATCACAACAACTACTGTTCCAGTTGAGACAACAGTAGGACCCACCACAGCTGTCGTTACTTCAACACCATCTATTGTCACAGGGACAACCAAAGTACCAGAGACAACTACAGAGGTGGCCACAACTACCCCTTCAGTAACAGAAACCCCAGCCCCTACAACTGCTACTGCTGCAACAACTCGGCCTCCGGTTGAAACCACAGGTCCAGTTTCCACAGCTACCACACCAGTTATCATCACAACAACTACAGTTCCAGTTGAGACAACAGTAGGACCCACCACAGCTGTCGTTACTTCAACACCATCTATTGTCACAGAAACTACCAAAGTACCAGAGACAACTACAGAGGTGGCCACAACTACCCCTTCAGTAACAGAAACCCCAGCCCCTACAACTGCTACTGCTGCAACAACTCAGCCTCCAGTTGAAACCACAGGTCCAGTTTCCACAGCTACCACACCAGTTATCATCACAACAACTACAGTTCCAGTTGAGACAACAGTAGGACCCACCACAGCGGTTGTTACTTCAACACCATCTATTGTCACAGGGACAACCAAAGAACCAGAGACAACTCCAGAGGTGGCCACAACTACCCCTTCTGTAACAGAAACCCCAGCCCCTACAACTGCTACTGCTGCAACAACTCGGCCTCCAGTTGAAACCACAGGTCCAGTTTCCACAGCTACCACACCAGTTATCATCACAACAACTACAGTTCCAGTTGAGACAACAGTAGGACCCACCACAACTGTCGTTACTTCAACACCATCTATTGTCACAGAAACTACCAAAGTACCAGTGACAACTCCACAAGTGGCCAAAACTACCCCTTCAGTAACAGAAACCCCAGCCCCTACAACTGCTACTGCTGCAACAACTCGGCCTCCAGTTGAAACCACAGGTCCAGTTTCCACAGCTACCACACCAGTTATCATCACAACAACTACAGTTCCAGTTAAGACAACAGTAGGACCCACCACAGCTGTCGTTACTTCAACACCATCTATTGTCACAGAAACTACCAAAGTACCAGGTACAGCTCCACAAGTGGTCACAACTACCCCTTCAGTAACAGAAACCCCAGCCCCTACAACTGCTACTGCTGCAACAACTCAGCCTCCAGTTGAAACCACAGGTCCAATTTCCACATCTACCACACCAGTTATCATCACAACAATTACTGTTCCAGTTGAGACAACAGTAGGACCCACCACAGCTGTCGTTACTTCAACACCATCTATTGTCACAGGGACAACCAAAGTACCAGAGACAACTACAGAGGTGGTCACAACTACCCCTTCTGTAACAGAAACCCCAGCCCCTACAACTGCTACTGCTGCAACAACTCGGCCTCCAGTTGAAACCACAGGTCCAGTTTCCACAGCTACCACACCAGTTATCATCACAACAACTACAGTTCCAGTTGAGACAACAGTAGGACCCACCACAACTGTCGTTACTTCAACACCATCTATTGTCACAGAAACTACCAAAGTACCAGTGACAACTCCACAAGTAGCCAAAACTACCCCTTCAGTAACAGAAACCCCAGCCCCTACAACTGCTACTGCTGCAACAACTCAGCCTCCAGTTGAAACCACAGGTCCAGTTTCCACAGCTACCACACCAGTTATCATCACAACAACTACAGTTCCAGTTGAGACAACACTAGGACCCACCACAGCTGTCGTTACTTCAACACCATCTATTGTCACAGAAACTACCAGAGTACCAGGTACAGCTCCACAAGTGGCCACAACTACCCCTTCAGTAACAGAAACCCCAGCCCCTACAACTGCTACTGCTGCAACAACTCGGCCTCCAGTTGAAACCACAGGTCCAGTTTCCACATCTACCACACCAGTTATCATCACAACAACTACAGTTCCAGTTGAGACAACAGTAGGACCCACCACAGCTGTCGTTACTTCAACACCATCTATTGTCACAGGGACAACCAAAGTACCAGAGACAACTACAGAGGTGGCCACAACTACCCCTTCAGTAACAGAAACCCCAGCCCCTACAACTGCTACTGCTGCAACAACTCAGCCTCCAGTTGAAACCACAGGTCCAGTTTCCACAGCAACCACACCAGTTATTATCACAACAACTACAGTTCCAGTTGAGACAACAGTAGGACCCACCACAGCTGTCGTTACTTCAACACCATCTATTGTCACAGGGACAACCAAAGTACCAGAGACAACTACAGAGTTTGCCACAACGACCCCTTCAGTAACAGAAACCCCAGCCCCTATAACTGCTACTGCTGCAACAACTCAGCCTCCAGTTGAAACCACAGGTCCAGTTTCCACAGCTACCACACAAGTTATCATCACAACAACTACAGTTCCAGTTGAGACAACAGTAGGACCCACCACAGCTGTCGTTACTTCAACACCATCTATTGTCACAGGGACAACCAAAGTACCAGAGACAACTACAGAGGTGGCCACAACTACCCCTTCAGTAACAGAAACCCCAGCCCCTACAACTGCTACTGCTGCAACAACTCGGCCTCCAGTTGAAACCACAGGTCCAGTTTCCACAGCTACCACACCAGTTATCATCACAACAACTACATTTCCAGTTGAGACAACAGTAGGACCCACCACAGCTGTCGTTACTTCAACACCATCTATTGTCACGGGGACAACCAAAGTACCAGAGACAACTACAGAGGTGGCCACAACTACCTCTTCGGTAACAGAAACCCCAGCCCCTACAACTGCTACTGCTGCAACAACTCAGCCTCCAGTTGAAACCACAGGTCCAGTTTCCACAGCTACCACACCAGTTATCATCACAACAACTACAGTTCCAGTTGAGACAACAGTAGGACCCACCACAGCTGTCGTTACTTCAACACCATCTATTGGCACAGGAACAACCAAAGTACCAGAGACAACTCCAGAGGTGGCCACAACTACCCCTTTATTAACTGAAACCCCAGCCCCTACAACTGCTACTGCTGCAACAACTCAGCCTCCAGTTGAAACCACAGGTCCAGTTTCAACAGCTACCACACCAGTTATCATCACAACAACTACAGTTCCAGTTGAGACAACAGTAGGTACCACCACAGCTGTCGTTACTTCAACACCATCTATTGTCACAGGGACAACCAAAGTACCAGAGACAACTACAGAGGTGGCCACAACTACCCCTTCAGTAACAGAAACCCCAGCCCCTACAACTGCTACTGCTGCAACAACTCAGCCTCCAGTTGAAACCACAGGTCCAGTTTCCACAGCTACCACACCAGTTATCATCACAACAATTACTGTTCCAGTTGAGACAACAGTAGGACCCACCACAGCTGTCGTTACTTCAACACCATCTATTGTCACAGGGACAACCAAAGTACCAGAGACAACTACAGAGGTGGCCACAACTACCCCTTCAGTAACAGAAACCCCAGCCCCTACAACTGCTACTGCTGCAACAACTCAGCCTCCAGTTGAAACCACAGGTCCAGTTTTCACAGCTACCACACCAGTTATCATCACAACAACTACAGTTACAGGGACTACCAGAGTACCAGAGACAACTCCACAGATAAGGGAAACAACCCCTTCAGTAACAGCAACAACTGTGACTGTGAAGACACCCCCAACCAGCACAACTCAGTTTACTTCCATTTTTACAGCTACTACCTCAGTCCCTCCATTCACCACGTTACCAATATGCACATGTATTGTGAATGGTACCTCTTATAATCCTGGTAAGTCACTGATTTAAATGTGTATATTTCTTTGTCTTTTGTCTCATCTTCAGTATGCAAGACTTAATCAAATAACATTGTATATCCATCTTTACAGGTGAAAATGTTTACAATGTCACAGATGGCTTGGGCTGGTGTTATATTGCATACTGCAATGCATCATGTAAAATTGACGCACAATTCAGTAAATGTGTTACTCCTAGCACAACCGCTCCAGCTTCTACAACTGTATTCATAAGTACTATCACCACCCCACAAGTTACAACTACTCTTGATTGTACACACTTGGATCCACCTCGGGAGGTTTGTCAAGTTATTTCTCTTTCCAATTAAGCTTTTAACAGCATATAGTCGATAGTATTCCAAAGGTTTTTTGTAATCCTGCTCAGTAAGGAACTTTTTTTTTTTTATTCTTTCCCAAATAGAATGGTGAGTCATGGAAGACTGATAATTGCACAACAGCCACATGCGTTGAAGGAAATGTTGAAGAGGTCGCTAGTATTTGTACCACACCGAAGCCAATTGTGTGTGCCAATGGACGTGAGCCTGTCTCGGTCACTGAAGATGGTTGCTGCTACGAATATCATTGCCAATGTACGTACCTTCATACATTTTTTTATTCATACCTTGATAAAAATATGTTTCAGCAGATTATTGTTTGTTGTATTATCAATATACTGATAAAGAAATATTATTATTTACACTTTTCTTTTAGGTATCTGTAGTACCTGGACGAAAAAACACTACAAGACATTTGATGGATTTAACTATGATTTTAAGGGCCAGTGCTCTTACTACCTGGTCAAAGAAATTGTAAATAATTATGAACTTAGTCTTATTATAAACAACGCAGACTGTCAAGCTGAAGACCAAAGCTTCTGTCCCCAGTCCCTAAATATAACATATGGAGCGCATTCAATATATTTAACTCACAGTAAGAATTCAATTTTGGAAATAACTAATGAGGTAAGCTTTCATTAGACATTTAATGGATTTAGACAGTTTTAAATAAGATTAACTCCATCTTTGTCTTCATTTAGGTTTATTTAAATCAGAAAAGAATCTACCCTGCCTACCGTAATTCTGGATTACTCATTACAAGCTCTGATATGGTCGTTAAAGTGGAGATACCTGATATCAAGACTGAAGTTCTCTACTCGCCGACTCTCATCCTTGCCTCACTTAATTATCAGATATTTAGTGGTAAAACTGAGGGACTTTGTGGTGAGTTGCTCTGACAGGCAAGGGTAAAGCAAACCAAGTGAAAATGCCTAACTGTATAAAACCATCTTTCAGGAACATGTGACAACTCACAGGCCAATGACTGCCGCTCTCCCAACGGTCAGGTGGGAGATTGTCCTACGACCTCAGGAGAGTGGACTGTACCAGGAGAACCTTGTGTCCCTACAACAACACCTGTTTATACAACAACAACACCAGCATTTACAACTCCACCAACTCTTACAACTGCACCAACTCTTAAAACCCCAACAACTCTTACAACCCCAACAACTTTTACAACACCTTCACCACCCTCAACACCATCGTTAAAAACCACACCCATTGCCACCACGACACCCACTGTTTGCTATCCGACCATTTGTGACCTTTTGACCAGCAGGTGAGAACTTTTATTAGTAAGTATAGGATTTTTGAGTTCTAAATATAATAAAACGTCTTCTTTTCCTTGCAGTGTGTTTGAGCCTTGCCGTTCAATTGTACCACCTGATCCTTATCAAACATCCTGTGTAACAGACAATTGTGATAACACATGTGAAAGCCTAGATGCATATGCGACTGAGTGCGCCAGGGAAGGCGTCTGTATTGATTGGAGGAATTACACAAATGGGCAATGTGGTAATTTTAATAACTTGTCATTTTAGGGAAAGTAAAGGTTATTGTTAAATCATGCTTCTAAAAACAATTTATTTCTCGCAGAGCACCCATGTCCTACAAATAAAGTGTACAAGGCCTGTGGTCCAAATGTTGAGCCCACGTGCAATGACAGGTAAATTATACCTTAGATAATCGTAATTCTTAATGATCCTGAAAGTATAGAAGTTTGCCTCCTGATCTATTTGATGTTTAACATCACAACTTCTCTGGGAAAAGGTACAATAAAAAGTATGAGGCAGACAACTCCAACAACATGACAAAAGAGGGCTGCTACTGTGCTGAGGGCACAACCTTGTTCAACACTGTCTGTGGCACATGTGTTGAATATTGTGGTAAGAACTAAGTCCCTGTTTTTGACTGAGATCCTTTTGTAAGCACAGATGCATAAACACTGGTAAACCTTGTCTCAATTCCAGATTGTGTCGGCCCTGATGGACACCCAATGAAAGTAAGAAACTCTTCAATCCATGTTAGATCCTCCTCAACACACTTAACCAGGCTCACAGTTATATTGTCGAACCACAGATGTAGGATGACAAACAAATTAAATCGGTTGCAAAGGTTTGGAGGCATAGATGGTTGATTCTTTTCTAATGGTGATGGTGGTAGATGTTTTATAATTTGCAACATTGCAAGATTGAGCAGAAATTAGATTTTTCAGAACTAATTTAGTAAGCCAAACTTAATTTAGAAGAAGTTTTACTGTAATTAATGTTTCAATTACAACAGCCTGGTGATACCTGGACAGCCAATTGCCAAGTCTGTGAGTGTGACAGCGACATCATGGGCATCCATTGTGAGCCAGTGAAGTGTGAAGAAGAAGAAGTTCTGGATTGTTCTGAGCTAGGCCAAGAGCTTATCAACAAGACAGAAGGCTGCTGCACTAAACAGTCCTGCGGTTGGTTATTATGTTTGATTATTTTGATGTATTTTTTTTTTAGATTTTAACCTTGATTTACCAGCACTGTAGTTCAATACATTCAATACTTTGTTGTCTTAAACAGTGTTTAATCCAAAACCTAGCCCGTGTTCCTAATACATTTAAAATGTTTTCTTAATATTTTTTACATAGATCAGGAGCTTGTCTGAACTCATAGAACCCATTTGTAAATTTAAGTTAATTATTTCATTTCAATTTACCACTGCCTTTATTTGAAGACAAATGATGGAACATCAATCGAGCATTTAGACTTTTATAACCTTTGAACAACTATAATCTGATAATAATAATTAACATTGTTCTTTCTTTACCATTCAGAATGCAATGTAAACCTTTGTACTGAGGAAATCAACTGTGAATTGGGATTCACTCTCAACATAACCAACAATGGAACCTGCTGTCAGACGTACAGCTGTGGTAAAATCTTCAGATTAATTCTCTTTTTGTTGATTACATAATTAAATCAAAATCAATTGGTCTATTTATGTCACCTGAATGTTTTTGCAGTGCCAAAGGGTGTATGCGTCTACGACATGACTGAATACGAGGTAACAAACCTTATATATTGGGAATATATGAAAGTAATTTAGCTCTGTGAATTTTTTTTTAAGGATTCTTACAAATAATAACAGGGGGGCTAATTGTGTATTACTTTATTAAATACGGCATACAATAAATATATAAAATTACTTTCACAAATGTTTATTGGTTCACAGTAAAAGTACAGAGTCCTCAAACTATCATTAAAACTAATTTAATAAGTGAACGGTGAACACAATGCACGTGATTTCAAGTAGTTATAAAATATAAACATATTGATCTGTATTTACTTGTTGTTTAATCGATGGTTTGCTTTACGATATTGTGCTCTTTTATTCTACTCACCATTCTCGGTTGGAAATGAGTACACCAAATGTAATCTAAGATTTTGAAAATACTTGTTAAATGCGACATTTTAGTTTGACATAGACAGAAAAACCTATGGGTGTACCACAAAATAAATTGTGTTAAAACTTTATATTTGTTGAATAAAAAATGGTCTTGAATCAATGTAGAATACATTTAAAAGGTCATCTTATACAAATGAACTTTGATCTGAAGCTGCTCTTTTATTTCCAAGCCTGGTGAGGAAATACCAGAAACAGAACCCACAACCGTGCCTCCAACAGTACAACCCCTCAGAACAACACCGTCACAAACTGTACAACTCTCAAGAACAACAGCAAGAACAACATCTGGACCTGGTCAACCCACTGGTACAGCAACACGGACAACAGGACCTCCACCAGGACCTGAGCAGCCATCTATAACAGCAGGTACGACAGCACCACCTACAGGACCTGCACATCCATCTGCAACAACCCCAAAGACAACAGCACCACCACCAGGACCTGGCCAACCAACTGAAACAGTAACAGGAACAACAGCTGCGCCAACTGGCCCAAGCCAACCTTCTGGCATGACAGCTGCCACGACAGCACCACCGCCTGAACCTTCTCAGCCTTCTGTAGCAACAACAAAAACAACAGGATCCCCATCTTCAACAACAGCAGCCATAACAGCACCCACACAGAGGCCAGTACAGCCTTCAGGAACAACACCAAGAACAACAGCACCATCACCAGGACCCACTAATCTAATAGGTGCAACACCAACAACAACACCGCCCCCATCAGGGCCAAGTCAACCCTCAGTTACAACAGCAAAAACGTCAGCTCTTCCACCAGGACCTGGTCAACCCACTGGTACGGCAACACAAACTACTGGAACTCCACAAGTACCTGAGCAGCCATCTATAACAGGAGGGATGACAGCACCACCTACAGGACCTGCACATCCATCTGGAACAACCCCAAAGACAACAGGACCAACACCAGGTCCTGGGCAACCAACTGGAACAACAGCAGGAACAACAGCTCCACCACCTAGCCCAAGCCAACCTTCTGGCATAACAGCTGCCACAACAACACCACCGCCTGGACCTTCTCAGCCTTCTGTAACAACACCAAAAACAACACGAGCCCCATCTGCAACAACAGCAGCTATAACAGCACCCACACAGAGGCCAGGAGAGCCTTCAGGGACAACAACAATTACAACAGCACCACCACCAGGACCCACTAAATCAATAGGTGCAACACCAACAACAACACCGGCCCCACCAGGGCCAAGTCAACCCTCAGTTACAACAGCAAAAACGTCAGCTCCTCCACCAGGACCTGGTCAACCTACTGGTACGGCAACACAAACTACTGGAACTCCACCAGTACCTGAGCAGCCATCTATAACAGGAGGGACGACAGCACCACCTACAGGACCTGCACATCTATCTGGAACAACCCCAAAGACAACAGGATCAACACCAGGTCCTGGGCAACCAACTGGAACAACAGCAGGAACAACAGCTCCACCACCTGGCCCAAGCCAACCTCCTGCCATAACAGCTGCCACAACAGCACCACCGCCTGGACCTTCTCAGCCTTCTGTAACAACACCAAAAACAACACAACCCCCATCTGCAACAACAGCAGCTATAACAGCACCCACACAGAGGACAGGACATAGTTCAGGGACAACCCCAAGAACAACAGCACCACCACCAGGACCCACTGAACCAATAGGTGCAACACAAACAACAACACCGCCCCCACCAGGGCCAAGTCAACCCTCAGTTACAACAGCTAAAACGTCAGCTCCTCCACCAGGACCTGGTCAACCCACTGGTACAGCAACACAAACTACTGGAACTCCACCAGTACCTGAGCAGCCATCTATAACAGGAGGGACGACAGCACCACCTACAGGACCTGCACAGCCATCTGGAACAACCCAAAAGACAACAGCACCACCACCAGAACCTGGGCAACCAACTGGAACAGCAGCAGGAACAACAGCTCCGCCACCTGGCCCGAGCCAACCTTCTGGCATAACAGCTGCCACAACAGCACCACCGCCTGGACCTTCTCAGCCTTCTGTAACAACACCAAAAACAACAGGACCCCCATCTGCAACGACAGCAGCCATAACAGCACCCACACAGAGGCCAGTACAGCCTTCAGGGACAACACCAAGAACAACAGCACCACCACCAGGACCCACTAAATCGATAGCTGCAACACCAACAACATCATTGCCCCCACCAGGGCCAAGTCAACCCTCAGTTACAACGGCAAACACGTCAGCTCCTCCAGGACCTGGTCAACCCACTGGTACGGCAGCACAAACTACTGGAACTCTACAAGTACCTAAGCCATCTATAACAGCAGGGATGACAGCAGCACCAACAGGACCTGCACAGCCATCTGGAACAACCCCAAAGACAACAGCACCACCACCAGGACCTGGGCAACCAACTGGAACAGCAGCAGGAACAACAGCTCCACCACCTGGCCCCAGCCAACCTTCTGGCATTACAGCTGCCACAACAGCACCACCACCTGGACCTTCTCAGCCTTCTGTAACAACACCAAAAACAACAGGACCCCCATCTGCAACAACAGCAGCCATAACAGCACCCACACAGAGGCCAGTACAGCCTTCAGGGACAACACCAAGAACAACAGCACCACCACCAGGACCCACTAAATCAATAGCTGAAACACCAACAACCACACCGCCCCCACCAGGGCCAAGTCAACCCTCAGTTACAACAGCAAAAACGTCAGCTCTTCCACCAGGACCTGGTCAACCCACTGGTACGGCATCACAAACTACTGGAACTCCACCAGTACCTGAGCAGCCATCTATAACAGCAGGGACGACAGCACCACCTACAGGACCTGCACAGCCATCTGGAACAACCCCAAAGACAACAGCACCAACACCAGGTCCTGGGGAACCAACTGGAACAGCAGCAGGAACAACAGCTCCACCATCTGGCCCAAGCCAACCTTCTGGCAATACAGCTGCCACAACAGCACCACCGCCTGGACCTTCTCAGCCTTCTGTAACAACAACAAAAACTACAGGACCCCCTACTGCAACCACAGCAGCCATAACAGCACCCACACAGAGGCCAGTACAGCCTTCAGGGACAACACCAAGAACAACAGCACCACCACCAGGACCCACTAAACCAATAGGTGCAACACCAACAACAACACTGCCCCCACCAGGGCCAAGTCAACCCTCAGTTACAACAGCAAAAACGTCAGCTCCTCCACCAGGACCTGGTCAACCCACTGGTACGGCAGCACAAACTACTGGAACTCCACCAGTACCCGAGCAGCCATCTATAACAGCAGGGATGACAGAACCACCTCCAGCAACAACAGCAATGACTACAATAGTCACAACAGGCCCACTGCCACCAACTGGTGCAACCGTGGGAACAACGCTGCCATCATCACAAACAGCACCAACTGGAACAACTTATAAGTCAGGACCTTGCACAAAATGTTACTGTGGTCCAAAAATGGATCCAGAGACAGGACTCAACATGATTTCTTGCAAGCCTATCATCTGCAACACAAGCTGCTCCGAGGTAAGTGCATTTAATTAACCTCTACATCCATTAGGTTCCATTTACCTCAGACCTACAATAAAAACCGAACCATCTAAAAGTCTAAGCCTCCTCTATCTCACTTCTTGTTTTTGTGCCTTCCGTTCCTCGTCATGTTCACTGTCTTATGAATCTTACTCTTCACTTTGGATTTTAAATATCATCCCTTCCAATCGAGTCCACACATTTCATCTTGGTACACTATTCTCACATACATTATATGTGTATGACTGATTACAAATACCTGAACTCCTCTGATCTCATAGACTCCCTGAAACCTTCCTTTTTGCCTTTCTATTATTTACACAAATGCAATATTTTTTATCTTCTATCCAGCTCAAACCCTTTGATTAATCCCCAATTTACCTTATCTGTCCACTAAGAAGGGGCTTGGGGCTAAACCTTGGTGTCTCACTGATCTTATATATGTTCTGCACAATACATTATTTATTACTATCTCATATCATATTTTCGTTTTCTATAGTTCTCCTTTAAAACACTGGCATTCGTCTCTATGCTTAACATTTTTATTTTTTCTATTTGCTTCTTTATATCTCCTGATACTTACTAATAATATCAACATTCCTCCAACACTTCTCTTTCTTGCACTTGCCCCATTCATACACTTCCTGAATAAACAGATCCTACATTTAATCATGAGCTGGGCCTTCAACGCTTTCTTCTTCCTCGTCAGTCACTTCAGAAGCAGTTGCGTGAATTCATTTAATTTTCCATCCAGGGCTATGAATATGAACCCGATTCTGACAAGTGCTGTGGAAAGTGCGTTCAGAAGAGCTGTCTCGTTACTGCTCCAGATAATTCTACTCTTTTCATTGGGGTACGTATTAACTTTGCTTTATACAAAACCCCTTTTGGGCCAGAATTATGTAGACACATTGAGTCATTTTGTGGTTTTCTAATCCTCCCACAGCTCAACGAGACTTATGTTTCCCCTGATGATCCTTGTGTCAAATATACTTGTGATAAGATCAGTGGTACACTGGTGACCCTTGAGAAAATCAAGTCCTGCCCCCTGTTCAACCCAGATGACTGTGAACCTGTGAGTTTGTCAACACAATTTTACATCAGAAAATTGTTACCTCTAATCTTCTAAATCTTCCTCAATGTCCAGGGAACAGAGACAACTGACGCTGATGGATGCTGCAAGTCTTGTAAGTTACTGGTCAAACTGAACATTTTTAAGCTCAGAAATTGTTTTCTAACTTTAGACAATTCTCTGTTGCAGGCCAGCTGATCAGTGTCTGTGAGGTAAAAACTGAAGAGATCATTCTTGAGGATGACAACTGCAGAACAACTGTGCCGGTCAACCTCACCTACTGTGCAGGCCACTGTGGAAGCGTATCCAAGTAAGTGAACAAAATGTGTAATATTTAATTAAAATATTGAAATGAAATATGATTTGAAATATATCATGCAAGAAATATCTTCGGAATTTGCACAGGCACCCATACCTTTAACGCAAGCTAAAAAAAATAGGATTTTTATTAATTATTTTGTATTTAAATCACATTAGATTACATTAGATTACATCACGATTAATTATTTCTCTTACTTTGGAAGAATGCAATCATATGAACATTATACACGTCCCCATACTTTAACAGTAGTTCATTTAGAAGAGTGATCTGAGGAATTTATAAGTGCCAGAGTGATTGAGCATCTTTTTTAAGTTAAGTTTCAGCCCATTAGTTTCTGTTGCTGCCTTTCAAAAATAAAATAAAATCTATCATTTTACAAACTTGTTTTTTACGTGTGTGTGTTCAGATATTCTGCTGCATCAAACTCAATGATGCACCAGTGTGAGTGTTGCCAAGAGGATGCTACTAGTCAGAGGCAGGTAGAGATGACCTGTGAGGATGGAACCAAAATCCCGCACACCTACACCGTGGTGGAATCATGCCTCTGCACCAAAGCTGAGTGTGTGCCAGGGACACATCCACGCAGCGGTAGAGCACAGACCTGACCTACCTGGAATGACCGGAATGATTGAAATGTTTTAGAACAGTTACTTTCCCTTTTTCTTTTTTTCCTGTCACATTTTGACAGAATTTCATATAAACACATTTCCTGCAACATGAAAACTGGTGTTGATATTTATTACATTACATATAAACAAGTACGTTTGTTTATGTGTGTGCATTTGTACATGCATGTGTGTGTGTGTGTGTGTTTCTACCTAATCTTAAAGTCTAAGAGACTTCCAAACTTAGCATGTAGAATACTGACCTTTCAGTGAGAGTTTAGGGGTAGGTGCCACTCACAGGAGTCACAAGGGATTGCAACAGGCCTTGATGTTGCTGCTTACATAAAAAAAGTCAAGAGCAGGTTTCGAACCTGCGACTCTAAAGACAAAGTGTTGATTCATCAATTGATTGAGATAAACAGATGTTGTGGGCAGGTCTTCAGCAAACTTTGTTATGGAGACTATTGATCAGACCATCAGAGTAAAACATTGTTTCTGCTTAAATCCTTTGACATGTGAAACCAGATTGACCGTGAGATGTGTCCAGACGTTAAAACGAAGTTGACACTGTCAGGAAAATAACTAAATTAATGCGTCAGTGCTTCAATGTTGTCACCTTATCGTTATGCCTAGCATGTTTGGCTGAAACTACAAGTGGCTCGGTACTGGTTTGGTTTTGTCTGGTGGCACTTTAGACTCGCATTTATGTTGAATTTGAAAGGCTTCGAATTTCATTTTTTGAAATGCTTAGAACTTTGAATTTAAATTAATTTTGAAAATATTTAAATTATTAAATTGTATTATACATTTTGGAATTCAAGGCAACCTATTTATATTTGAATAATTTAATTCAATCATTCAATAAAAACAATATCAACCTTCCAATAGGTATCAATCAAATTATTCACAAACGTAATAACCGTTACAACATTTAAAATCAACCATTCATATTATGCTGGCACTGATATACTTCCATAGTGATCTCACTGGGGCAAATTGCACTTCATAAACTTCACAATGCTGTGAGCCTAGTAAACCTGAATAAAGGATTATTATAATTATAGGCCTCATGATGCAGCAAAACTCACAAAATAGAAAGGTTTCATTGAATTTGTTGATCAGAGCCAAAAAGCTTAATGTAGAGAATGCCAGCTAGTAACCAATCCTAATTGTGTAAATGAATCATGAATCAGCTCCAACAACAGATGCTGCATCATGAGGCCTCATCAACCCATCACTAGTTTGCGATAACAGAGGATGGTGATTGATGCTGCTGGATGTTTAGTCAATGTCGATTACAACCCTGTCATCTAGTGGTTAAAATGTGAATTGCAAGCAGATTTGCGAATCTGAGTTACCTCAAAATTTTCTATTGTCCCCAAATACGGCAGACTTGTACGTGGCCAATGCCTGTAGTCACATGACTTTTAAATGGAGAATCGGTGTAATTGCTGATCCACATGTAAATATAATTTCACACACAGAATTTACAATTTAACAAATTTACTTGTTTTTTTCAAATAAATTGATATTTCTAAAATAAAAAAGGTATTTGTAAATACCAAAATACAAATTACGAATATTAAATTGAAAACGTGTGGCTATCACAACAGACGTGCAACCATAGCATATTTTCAGATCATCCTCTGTACAGTTACAAACATTATGAGACAAAAAATAAGCCTGTAGTTTTAGGCGGGATTATATTGTCAAATCCACGCCAACCATTTTGGGTATACAACTCTTATCCTTCTCTGACATTTCCTGTCATGTTTACACAGTGTTGTTCCTGGATTGCGCAATATTTGCAGGCTTCTTAGCAATCAACCAATACAACTATATAAAACAACTTTTGTCTGTTAATCCATTTTAGGGATTGGACATGGCATTGTACAAGATAAATTAATATTAAATAAAATAAACAGCAAGGAGACAAAAGGTACAATATTAAAAGTACAAATGCAATAAAGTAAGTAAGTAAAGTAAAGTTAAGGTTATATTTCAGTAGACCCCATCAAATGTAGAGGGAGAGGAACATTGTTCCAAAGCTTAGGTGCAAGAGCCTGGAAGGATATTTCTCCTCTGGTCCTGAACCATGTGCGTGGAACCATCAGTAGATTCTGATCCACAGACCTAGGAGCCTGAGCTGGGGTCTAAGGCTGGATCAGAGATCAGAGATCTGCTGATTCAGACCTTATTTGATTGGCAGATACACTTAAACTGCGCCCAAAAAGGTATGATGAGAACACAGACCCAGACAGTCCCACTTCATTAATGAAGTTATCAACTGTGTCAAAGGCTAGAGGTGATGTTTGCAGAAGCCAGACTGAATCATCTCAGGAATCCAGGAAGAACTATAACTGCTCTGACACCACCTTCTCAAAGATCTTGGACAAGAATGGAAGCTTAGAAATAGGCCTGAAATGCAATGCAATGTTTTTCTTATTTACTGTCAGCAGTTTCCGAATCAGATCTGTCAGTTTCCATCTCATTGAATGGGGACATCAGTCCTGAGGTGAAGTCTGTGCACCTCAGGTTTAGTGGACTTCCAGAGACGCTTAGTCTTTCGTCAAAGTCTCTTCAGACTCAGGAGAACTTCATTTGTCCAAGGGCACCGTTTTTTCTGAATTGTCAAGTTCGATTTAACTGGTGCCCCTTGATCCAGTATTTCAACACAATGATTAGTGAAACAGTGAATCAAATTATCTACGTTAAAACAAGCATTGAAGAGAAGAGGGTCAAACATAGCAGAAAAACTGTCTGCCTCTGAGACCTAACTTTCAAGGGCTTAGGTGCAGGTTAAACAAAACAAGAGAATGATCTAAATCCAGACCTTATATTAAATATATTGGGGTTTGATCTAAGATTAAATAATAATGGAACTGATTACTTAATTTAAATATTAGAAGAGCAACTAATGTGTTGATTCGAGTGTCTCTTTAATTGATCTTGGACTCTATTGTACTCATCAGTATGTGTCTTTTTGTACAAAACTCTCTTTTCATTGAAACATTTATATTAGAAAATGTGTTTAAGCCAAGGCAACAAACGCTATGTTTTTCTGATGATAAAATATAATTAACCCCAACCTAGCCCACTCAGCTGTGATTGGTCAAGCATCAAGGTTCTGCGCGTCATCAATTCCAGAGGTTCAATATAAAAGGCTTTAATGGCTATTTCATATCAAATGCTTACTATAATAGCTGACCAGCTGTTTGCATGTCCCCACTCTTATTTTCTGCCCATTCATCTATGGAAATTACTCCCAACTATTTCTGGTTCAATTCCACGCCAAGGCAACCTTTCTGTGTGGAGTTTGTGTTGCGTGGGTTTACTCTGGGCCCTGCGGTTTCCTCCCACAGTCCAAAAACATACAGAGGTTAATTGAGAACTTTGAGAAATTGTCCATAGGTATGAGTGTGTGTGTGAATGGTTGTCTGTCTTTGTGTGTGCCCTGCAACAGACTGGCGTCCTGTCCAGGGTGTCCCCTGCCTCTCGCCCTATGATTCTGGGATAGGCTCCAGCCTCCCCGCAACCCTGACCCCGGGATAAAACGGTTGTCAATGAATGAATATTTCATGTTTAAGGGTCTCGACATCCTGATTTGAAGCTCCTGCCACAGATTTTTATACGGTTCCAGAATCCTGACTTGAACAGCACATGTTTTTGTCTGCTAACCATTTCTTCACCCCATTTTCTGTTTGCAGTGGGTCATTGTCGTGCTGAAATGTCTACAGAGGCCCACAGTCAAGTTTCTCTGCAGACTGCCTGAAGTTGTTGTTCAGAATCTTGATGCACTGCTCTTTTTAATAGTGATGTTTATGAGGTTCCCTGGTCCATTGGCCGAAACAGGTACGATAAGCAGCCATGGTTCCTCAAAAAAGCTCCTTGGTTTTAGCCATGGTTATCTAGAAAACCAACTGCAGAGAGCTGCTTGTTTTTCACCTATTGACTTAATTAAAACAACTGTTACCAATGAATGTGGGTAATTATGAAGATGTAGAAAAGGGTGGATTGGTTGAAATTGTATTTTCCAGAGTGTTTGCAGTCAAAAAAAATTAAACCGCTGGTTAAATAGTAGTAACTTTTTGTCAAAATTTGCAGGGGTATATGAATAATTTCTTGCTCCACTATGGATATCGTTGTAAAAACAAAAAGGCCGTGTTTACAGCTGGCTGGAGGAGGAGCTTCTTTTCTTCTTCTTCTTCTTCTTCCATTTCCATTTGGCTGCTCCCTTCAGGGGTTGCCACAGTGAATCAACCTCTTCCATCAAACCCTGTTCCCTGTATCGCCCTCTCTCACACCAACCAACTTCATGTCCTCTTTCACATCCATACACCTTCTCTTTGGTCTTCCTCTAGACCTGCTGCCTGGCGATTCCAACCCCAGCATCCTTCTACCAATATACTCACTATCCCTCCTCTGTACATGACCAAACCTCACCAACTCGTTTTGGCCTCTCTGACCTTATTTCCAAAACATTTAACTGTGTAAAACTGTGCTTTTCCTCTGACCGACTCATTCCTGATCCTATCCTTCTCCGTCACTCTCAAAGAGAACCTCAACACCTTCATCTCTGCTACCTCCAGCTCTGCTTCCTGCCTTTTCCTCAGTACCACTGTCTCTAGATCATAGATCATGGCTGGTCTCACCACTGTCTTGTATATCTTTCCTTTCATTCAGGCTGATACTTTTTTACCACTCATTAACCCAGACACTTTTTCCACCCATACCTACCACGTTTCTTCACCTCTTTTCACAATTTCCACTGCACTGGACTGTGGACCCTAAATTCTTAAAATTCTCCTCCTCCAGTCCTTTATCTCTCATTATCTCTCATCACCATCATCTCATTATCACTCCCTGTTCTCTACCAAAATTCTTAAATCAAATACTGCATCTGTAGTACTCTTTCACTCTTACACGCTTGTCCGTTCACACAAACCGTTAGTAAATCTGACCCTATATGTACTGACGCAGTTCAATAAATCAAACAAGCCATTATTGACTAAAGACAAACACTCTGATGGGTAGAGATTTTTCAAAGACACAGCACAGGATCTGCATCCTTGTTGATCACTTGAAGTGACTCATTTGTAAGTCCTCCAGCATCAACACAACCTATTCCTCCTTAGACCAACACTGGTGTTGCTTATACCTCATTTTCATTGCCACCGAGGTTTAAAGCGCTGCCAACCAAAGACACCCATTTTAGAGTTTAATTTTTGAATCTTCAGAAGAACATTAGGTAAAAAATTGTATAAGTTCTGATTGTTCAGGGCAAAAATTAATAAACCCAAATGTTTGAATTGTTAGTATTTTTCCTTTATGGAATACCAGCTGTGCCATAATTATTTTAATTACGGAATACACATATTTCTTTATTGATATACACATTTATGCATGTATTTATTTCAAACCTTTAAAAACGTATTTCAATATACAGTATATCGTTACTTCTTTTACCCTGGTTGTCTCCAATCCAAACACTTTATTATGAATATTAATTAGTATGGAACTCCTGGTATTCGACAGTAAGCATTTTTTCTTGAGCAAAATAAAATGTATTGAAACTACACACCAATATGTATTTATTATTACTGTCTGTAAAAGACCTGGGGATTCATGTACTAACAAGTTCGTAGATCTTCTACTAAATATATCCGGAAACTGAAATCCAGAAGATGGCGCAGCAATCAAACATACTTTTTGAAAAAAATGAATTGAAAGTTGAACTTTAAACGCCATCAGTGACTATGAAATGTTACATTTGTAAGCGCGGACCATTCACGCCTGCTCCAAATGCATCAAGCATTTTCAAATCATTTTTAATCAGTCACAAATATATGAACTCACCCAGAAGTCAACTATCACGCACTGTACCAGGTTGTACTCTGTACTCTCAAACCATGCTGTTACGCCACAATATTGGTAAGTTGCATTTGCGCATCTCATATGAGTTGCACATTAATTGAGTGGGAACTTTTACATTTTACATAAATGTACCCGTTATGAGATGGGGCTTTTATAGCAATGTGTGTGCAGTCGATAGCTCCGATCAACTTAGGAAACCCCAGTTTCGCTGCAAATTTAATGTGCGCTTTAATGTTGGCCTGTTCAGCTGGATGGTATGAGAGTCTGTCATATCTGTCTGACATGCTAATGATTTGCTCCCACAAGACCGGCATGGTTCGACTGGCACAGTCCAGATCGGTAAGCCAGCTCTCCCTAGAATGCCACAGTTGCCAGGAAATCAAGTGTGGTCGGTACTTGAACCTGCATGGGCAACAAATGGGTCCTCGCTGTGCGCCTTATTAATCGGTTAACTTTGTCCTCCAACAATGATAATGCAGCCATTTTTTTGTTAAACTTCGCCCAGGTTTTTATACACACTCGTGTAATCACACGTGTAATTGTAGACACCTGGTAGTTTTAATTAATGATGAAGGTTGACAGTTAATGTGTCTCGGATGTGTGTGCGGGAATTACAAACTTTTTACCGCTCTTTTCAGTATTGATACATATGGACTTTGACATGAACGGTGGCTCAGCATGTTTTTTGTGCGTATAACCCCTTTGTACATGAGGCCCCAGATTTTTAACGAAGTCATATTAGCCTTTGACTTGTTCTACATTTAGACGTTTGTTTTGGTCAAGTTTCCCCCAAAAAAATACATGCCAGTAAACTACAATTTACTGCCGCAGAGAAACAATCCCACGTCTCAGACTGAATTAATGGTATGTTGAAATTTATGTGAGTTAATCTAAAGTCCTTAGGATTTGTAAGGCGTGACAAAAACAAAACCTTAATCAAAGACAAAAACAAGACAAAAAGGAATAGTAATAAGTCTGAAACTATATAAAGGCCTTGAATGTGTACTGCAGTGATTTTGATTAATCTTTGTTTTGGCTGATCACATCCAGACAAAGAACTTGGTACAATTTGTAGATCTTTATATTAATAAATAACTTTTAAATGCATCATTAATTTACTAAAATTTTTCACTTTTAATTTACTACTATTTGTGAATGTGTTTTTACAGTGAAGAGCATGGATGAAATGTCAATAATGGACAAGATGATTTTGAGGGCATTATAGAACAATGTAATTTATGTATGTGTATGTTTGACTTTGATTTAGAAGTATGAAGCAGAAATATGATTTACACATAAGTGACGCAGTTAAAAAGTAAAGCACAAAGTAAGACTGACGTGTCAGTGATGAAACATTTATAACAGGAATGTGTGGACCATTATTACCACGAGGATACCAATATGTGATTGAAGTTGACCGTTTAAAAACTGTTAACTGATAACTGAAAAGTTCATAGGACTAAACTGAACTTAAATTCCTTGAAATTGTACAATGATTGTGTATGTACTGTATATCTATCAAGTCCAAGTGTGTGTTCTACTCAATAAATAGGATCATCATTACTTAAGATGCAATTTGTTATGTGTAAATATCACTGATCTATTGTACTGATGTAAAGAGTGAGGATGATTGGAGCTGCCTTGTACACACAAATGCTGACGTTTTTTCTCCATACCTGGGCAGCTCCTCCCATGTCAAATGGCTATAAAAGCTAGTTCATTCAGGTCAAGATCGTCAGAGCAGGCCAGTCCTAAGTTCCAACATGGGGACTACAGGACTCCAATCAGCGTTATGGCTCCTCTATCTAACGATGCTGGTCAGCGTGCTGGCTCAAAATGGTGGGTGATGGTGCCAAACCAGATGGGATTTTTGACTCCCTAGATCCATTTTGTTTTAACTGAATGTTGGACGAATGATGATTTAAATTTATATATTTATAATTTATAATTTATACATAAAACTGCCTGATATACCAAAGGTTTGATTTTTCTCCATCATAGGTTAAATTTTTAATATTTGATTTTAGGAAGTTCATCTCATCTCGGCCAAGTCTGCACGACCTGGGGACAGAACCACTGGAAGACATTTGACGGCGACTATTTCCAGTTTTCTTCCTCATGCACACATGAGGTGGTAACACAGTGCCAAGGCTCCTTCGAAAACTTTAACATCCAGATGCAACGCAAGCTGGTGGACGGCATCTCCACCATTGACCGTATCTTCATGAAGCTGGAGGCATCAGTGGTTCTGATCACGAGTGATGATGTAATCGTCAATGGAAATACGTAAGTTTAGTTTTAATTTTTCCACTTCGATCAAATTTTTCAAAATCGTAAAAAACTATTTAAAAAAAGTAAATGATGAAGTAAGATATATTTATATGGCTATTTTATTGACAACAATCAGCATATGCATGTCCACTTTGAAGATAAATACAGAAAACGCTAAATTATTTACAGGTAAATTTGAAATGTTCTACTTATGCTTCACCAAGTTAATATTGATTCTAACCTGTTAATACTGTGTTATGCAAATTATTTTGAAAATACAATTCTAAATAATATAAATGGGTGCACATTTAAAAGTATAATCTTAACAAAATAAAAAAAACATGGACATTGACTCTGCTTTCTCTGCAGGGTGACTCTGCCATTTGTTTCATTTGGGTTTACTGTCAAAGAGACAACATCCAGTATCATCATTGAGTCAAAAATGGGAATAATTATATCCTGGAACCGTGCAGACTCCATGGACGTAAGTGCCACCTTTGTTTGTCTCACTCACTGGTAGGGCACTTACATTTTCTGGTAAAAGTCTTTGAGTTATTGATGTGGATGGTGGGATTGCCAACAAGACGATCAAAGAAAATAAATATATATAGACCTATTGTATGTGACAGAGTAAATGCTAAGGATAATTGTCTCCAGGTAACAGATTCCTTGTGTTTTTTGGGTGATACAAAAGTTTGAAGAACTGATTCCTCTGGGTATTTTCTGTAATATAGTGATCAGTCAATCAATCCTAATTTTTTCAGTTGTTAAAGTAGGTTAGTCACTTTTGTTTTGTACCTTTTGGGGGGATCCCGTTTCAGAGACTCCTATGTGGCAATGTTAAATAGTTTTGTTTCCTTTTCATAGTAACTCTGTAGTAACATATATAACTGATCCTCACAGCAGTTATTTGGAACTAAAGAAGGTTCCTGAGATAGAGTCTAAACACCTTTTCAAAAAACTTAACACAGTCCAGTTAACTCGCTACGCAACCTTTAGAATAACCATGGTAGGTATGAATAAGAATTCACATGGATACGTTTGCCTCAGAGGTCTTTGGGCTTCAAACGATAACCTTTTATGTTCTTGTAAAATATGTTGTAATGTTAAGACTCTGAGTATATAAATACCAAACCAATCGTGTATCATTTTATGTATTTCTATGAAATGAATGAATGATCTGGCAATCAACTTTATCTTCCTTGTCTTTATAGATTGAGATGGATAAAGAGCTCAGAGGGCAGACTTGTGGACTTTGTGGAAACTTTGATGGAATCAACAATGAATTACCCAAAGATGGTATATATCCCATCAAAAGATGTTTTAACAAAATTCAATACTAAACAGATTTTTTTTCAGGATCCCTTTCCATAATAGATTATGCTGAATTTAGCAAAGTCAGTGATCTAGTACGTGTTTGTGTGGAACCAGAACAAACTGTTCCAGAGCTCTGTGGAACCAAAGTGAGTTTGTCCTTCTCTACTTATTTCTACTTCCATACGACACTGTGACTCTCCTTCTATTGCTCAACACATGGCTCAGTTTTATTACTTTTCTTCTTTTTCTGGTAACTTTGTTTCACAAATGCACTAAATTAGGTTTTTTCATTTGAGATAATGAATAAAATATTCTTGAGACAATATGGATTGGAAGATACTTTTCTAAGAAATGTGTTTAACACTCTACTGCTGTTTTAATATTAACAGAAGTTGCAGTTGTATCAGTGTAAGACCTGTTTTAAGGGAAAAAAAGTGCCACTCATACTCACAGAAAAAAAAGTGTTTCTTTGCATAACACTGACTGATTTATCTATTTAACATTTCTTTTACAGGCTGACTGTGAGGCTATCTTCTCCAGAGCTTCATTTAGCAGTTGCCAAAACCTCCTGGACATAGACTCCTTTGTAACCGCCTGCATGTCTGATCTGTGCACCGGTGACAATTCTGTCCTGTGTAAAACAATCTCAGAGTACTCGAGACAGTGTGTCCATGCAGGTGGACAGCCACAACAATGGAGGAGTTCATCTTTATGCCGTAAGCATGCTAACCCACCCTTTACCGTGGGTTTTTACAATTTCATGGCAGCTAGATGTTAAACCTGTTGTCTTCACAGCTAAGTCATGTCCAGCTGGCATGGTGTTCATGGAGTGCAGCAGCTCGTGTCCCAACACTTGCTCCAACCCTCAGGCCACTCAAACTTGTGACACCCACTGTATAGACGGTTGCAGCTGCCCTGCTGGTATTGACCAATAATATTTCTCAAAAAAATAAAATCATACTTACATTTTCAATCTGAGATTTAAAACCCCATAATGATGTTTTCTTTCAGGAACTGTCATGGATGACATCGGTAAAAATGGATGTGTAGCAGTTGAATTGTGTCCATGTTTGCACAACGGCAATGTCTACAAATCAGGGGAAACATTTGAATACTATTGCAAATCTTGGTAAGACAAACAAAAATGTACATGTGAGATGTTTACAATGTCACTGGTCAGACTTTAAACAAACTGACACTAAATGAAAACCTTCCTGGTCATATTAACTAGAATCAACATGTGTCTGTATTTACAGTACGTGTCAAAATGGTCGGTGGTCTTGCACTGAAAACGATTGTCCAGAAACCTGCTCAGTAGAAGGAGGCTCCCACATTAACACATTTGACGGCAAACTCTACACGTTTCATGGAGACTGCAGCTACATTATGGCACAGGTAGTTCAATGATCTGTGGTTTACAAAAATCAAATTAATGAACAAGATCATTTAACTATGAAGATGATTACTATGGTGAGTAGGTTTCTTTAAGAAAGGTTAGATTTTTGAGTGTTTGAAATCTGGTTGGAAGTTCCTTCAGATTGTGAGATATAAGAGCACATATATGGCCTTGGCCCCAGAACTGGGAGGACAAGTTATTCTATATGGCCCACCGGATGGTTTTCTCAAATGAAAGCAGTTTATTATTCATGTTGATATGGTGACATATGACTATGTCACCATATCAACATGAGTTGATGAATGAGATGAATTGTTTAAGATGAGAAAAATAACAAAGATTATGGGTATTGAGGGTTCAAAGATTTAAGAACTCAAGGATTATTATTGTCATCAATAATTTATTTCTGAGGCATTTTATATTGCAAAGACAGCAACATGACAGACTAACTAAATACGCAATAATAATAAGCAATACGCAATAAGCTTATTATTACAACAACAATAAGGTTTCGTTTTTTTTAGTAACCTCATTTCTTCTGCTGGAGGATTCTATCGACTATCCTTAGTAGTCTTGTCGACAAAACCAGTGAGACATTTTTTATGAAGTGATTCAATGTTGTGTTTTGATAAATTTTGCAGGAGAAAAGCGGCTTGTATGTAATAACAGGAGATCTCGTCGAGTGCGGTGTGGTTAGAGGCAAAACCTGCCTTCGAGCTGTTACTTTGTCTCTGAACAGCAACGAGATGGTAAGTTTTCTAAAAGTTGAAGTCATTACATCATGATAATGATTGTTAGCTAATCTTGTTAGCATAACAGCATATGCATTATATTTCTACTGTATAAAACACTATCCTCACTGTTATGATTGTAAATAGATGGTTCCACATTTTTCTGATTTACGAAAGCAAAAGCAGAAAATGGAATACATGGAATTTCATAGCTATTAGCTGGTAGTTAGCATAACAGTGATAACAAGCAGAAAGACAGTGAAGCTAAACATTTGACATTGATGTATAACATTTCTGTCGACAATACAATGTTAGATTATTTTATTCTGCAACATAACACATTTGTTTGATTATTGTCACAGGTAATTAAAGTTCAATCTGCCGGTCAGATCTTTGTGAACAAGATTCTGTCTCACCTTCCATTGTTTACCTGTGAGTGGCTACAAATAATAACAAAGACACAATCCTGTTGAAGATTTCTATGGTTTACTACGTCCATATTTCCTCTATTTTACAGATGAACTGAGCGTCTATAAACCTTCATCCTTCTACATCCACATCAACACCAGGATAGGCCTTCGATTGATAATCCAGCTCAGCCCTTTGATGCAAGTCTATATTTTAGCGGACAGTTCACTCAGAGGGACCACTTCAGGTGTGCCTTCAATGATGCTTAAATTGAGCTGTTTTTCTTCTTTTTAGGTTGTATCTGTTGTCTAATAACATATATTTGTTGCAACTGCCATTTAACAGGTTTGTGTGGAAACTTCAACAACATCATGAGTGATGACTTCAAGGTGAGCAGTGGGCTTGTGGAGGGTACAGCAGCAGCCTTCGGCAATGCCTGGAAAACGAGAGCCACTTGTCCAGATGTTTCGACACGCTTTACACACCCTTGCACACAGGGAATCAACAAAGGTACACATAAACTCTGCCTTTTATGTAGTTTCATCCATATTTCTTCGTATTTTGTTACATTTTTTATGACTTTTCCAGAGGATTTTGCTCAGTTCTGGTGCTCCAAACTAACTGACCCCAATGGAGTGTTCGCTTCCTGCCACAATGTTGTTAGCCCAACAAGCTACAAAGATGTATGTTACACATTGAAACATATGATTCCAATAGTTTCACCCTGACAAGTCTTTAATCCTCTCTACAGAACTGCATGTATGACACATGTAGCTGTGAAAAGAGTGAGGACTGCATGTGTGCTTCTGCTTCTTCGTATGTCTACGCTTGCTCAGCTGCAGGAATCGTGATCACTGGATGGAGGGACGTTATGTGCAGTGAGTTCTACCTCAGGACTCTTTCATTAATAACTAGTACTCTTTAGGAAGATTTAGGATAAATGATGAAGAGAAAAGTAAAAAATATTAACCAACATATATTTCTGCTGACACATGCTTTCCTCTCATCCAGGCAAATTCAGCACTTCCTGCCCTGAAGGAACTGTGTATGAATACAGCATGTCGAGCTGTGGCCGTACTTGTTACTCCATCAGTCAAATGGACTACAGTTGTCAATCAAACTTCCCCTCAGTTGATGGTTGTGGCTGTTCAATGGGAACATACATGGATGAGAATGGTCTTTGCATCCCTGGCACAGATTGTCCTTGTTATGACGGAGACAACATAATTCCAAGCGGTCAATCAATCACCAAAGATGGTGGAATTTGGTAAACATTATTTTCCCCACAAGTGCATATTATTTACAGTTTGCAGATCAGTTTAGGAAAATCATATTTTTTAAAGTGTCAGGAGTAGTGAGTAGACAACACCAGAAAAATGTACAATCTGTTAGGAATAAATATAATCTATGCAGTGTTAATTTTGTTTCTTACATTCTTGTGGTTGTTCTCACAGTTTCTGCAGAGAAGGACGTCTAAGTTGCCAAGGTCAGCAAACACAAGGTACGTTGTTTCGTTGTTTTTAATTCTATGGATGTACTTTATGTCTTACATTACACAATACATCAACTTGTGTTCATTATATGCATGAATTAAGCAAAAATACACATCATATGTTCAAATATAACTGTATTTGTTATTGCACAGTAACACCAACATGCAAGAATTCCATGGTTTATTTTAACTGCTCTGATGAGGCACCTGGGAGTTCTGGAGTTGAGTGCCAGAAGAGTTGCGGTACTCTGGACATGGCATGCGTATGTACACGAAACATTCTTACTTTTTTTAAATTCTTATCAGGCTTACATGATATCATTCTGGTTCTGATAGATAAGCGCTGGGTGCGTATCAGGATGCATGTGTCCCGATGGTCTGGTCGCAGATGGACTCGAAGGTTGTATCAGCGAGAGTAGCTGTCCGTGTGTGCACAATGGAAAGAAATACCAACCAGGAGAAACACTTACTGTTGATTGCAACACATGGTTTGTATAGATACTTCTTCAGATTAAATTATTCATGCAAACAATTCTCATTGCTTTGAAAATGTATAATAATCCTATCTGGACACAATAATGACCTGTAATTCAGTAGAGTTAAATTAATGAACTTTATTGTACAAAGTTGATATACTTTGGCAAACCTATCACTGTGTATAAATATAAATGTAAGAGGAATAATATTTGATCAACCTTCATGTGTGTCCTTACAGCTCCTGCCGCAATAGAAAGTTCACTTGTACCACCAACGTTTGTGATGCAGTTTGTGGTATCTATGGTGATGGTCACTACATAACTTTTGATGGGAAAAGGTTTGACTTCAGTGGAGAATGTGAATACGTTCTTGCACAGGTAAACTTCATGGAATTAACACTAAAACAAGTTGAGATTGATTTACAGGGTGTAGTGCTTTGATTTTAGGAAACAGTTTTTAAATACTTTTCCATGTTTGTGTATAAACCAGATACATTTGCAACAGGAACAAAATGTTGACATGAAAAGAGTCTATGTTTATGAAAATATCATGTAACCGCGTCAAACCAACTCACCATCACTCCTATTGCTTCACTTAGGACTACTGCGGCTCAGAGAATGGAAGCTTCAGAATTGTCACTGAAAATGTTCTTTGTGGAACCACTGGAACTACCTGTTCCAAAACTATCAAGATCTACCTTGGGGTAAAATAACTTTATGTTACTTTTATTATCTGTCTTTCAATATATGAATCTGAGCAACTAAGCTAATGATTGTATGAGGGACACAAAAAACTGTAACTGGTCGATGACAGCAAAAGCAGGTAGCTAGTCTTTACCTATTTGTCTTGAAACAAGGACAAGCATGTGATGTTGAGGTTGCAAATCCCTGATTGTTAATATTATATTTTAGTGTGCTCTTTTTTAAATTATATTTAACAATGAATTTGTGGAACAAGATTAAGAACACACATGTGTATCTCTGTCACTAATTCCTTTCTTTCACATCTACAGAGTGATGAGTATCAATTTAAAGATGAAACCATTCGTGTGGTCAAGGGCAGCAGGCCTTCTCAAGTTTCCAAGATGGGCATTTACCTTGTGGTGGCCATCAAGCCAGGAATTGTGGTCATGTGGGATAAGAAGACCAGTCTGTTCATTAAACTTGGTCCACAGCACCAGGTAAGACCAACAGTTCCCAACTCTAAATCTACATATAAATGAATAATGTTATACCAAAATGTATATTGTGGTCAACAATATACATTTTTACAAACGTATATTTGTAAAATATACAAATGCTATTGATATATTAAAAATGTATCAATATACATTTTTCATATTTCTACGTATAACTTCCTTCATCAGAGACAAGTATGTGGACTATGTGGAAACTACGATGGCAATAGCAAAAATGACTTCACCACACGCTCCCAGGAAACAGTAGCAGATGTTCTGGAGTTTGGTAACAGTTGGAAGGTCTCGTCGGGATGCCCTGATGCCAAGCTATCAACAGATCCCTGTACCAAGAACAGATACAGAGCAGCTTGGTCCCAGAGGCAATGTAGTATCATCACCAGTGTTACATTTCAGGACTGCCATTCAAAGGTAAACATTACATCAGTGGTTCTTAACCTTGTTGGAGGTACCGAACCCCACCAGTTTCATATGCGCATTCACCGAACCCCTCTTTCGTGAAAAATAAAATATGATTTTTTTTAAAATTCAAGACATAGATATGTATATGATATGTTTCTGTATTCCCCATCTAAAGTGTTCCTTTAGTTTTGCCGGTGCGAGACTAGAGTTGCTCAACTTGGCGTTGCAAATCATGCAGATAGTACGCTCACTCCCATCACATTCCGTGATACGTGTGAATCCATGTTGTACATATTCGTCCGACCACTTTCTTTTTCCCCGACATAGTTAGTATGGATTCAAATATTAACAAAGAAATCACACCACGTACTACCACGACAGTCGCACGTTGACTACTGAGCGCACTAAATTCACCGCAGCACGGATTGTCTAAACAGTGTAGCATGATCATCCTCAGCCAGTGATGGCCAAGCGAGGTGTGTCATCACGAATTCATACGATAATTCGGGTGTGTCCGGACCTCCATGGCGGAGGCTCTGCCAAACCCCTGAGACCGACTCACCGAACCCCTAGGGCTTGACCGAACCCAGGTTAAGAACAACTGCATTACATAGAAGAAAGTACTTTCTGAAATGGTACAATAATATGCATGATTAATGTATATCTTAAGATGTAAATAGCCCTAATGTTTTTACATATGTTGTACAAAAGTATACAATTAAATGATCTTCACATAGGTCAACCTCAGCGTGAAACAATTAACTCACAAATTGTATTACTTATTCCAAGGTGGATCCTGGTCCATACTACGACTCATGTGTGAGAGATTCTTGTGCTTGTGACGCTGGTGGGGACTGTGAGTGTTTCTGCACAGCTGTTGCTTCCTATGCAAAATCTTGCACTGAGGCAGGAGCCTGTGTGAGATGGAGAACTCCAAAACTATGCCGTGAGTGCGGTTACATGACCGTCAATTACATCAGTAAATTAGTTAAAACAAGTCAAGATACTTGATTATTATATCGTGAAACTATAGTGAAATAGCAAACCATTATGCATAACTGGCATAAAGTAACTTGTTTTTTTAATACAAGTTGTCAAAAGTAACCAAACGTATCCCTTGCAGCTGTTTTCTGTGACTACTATAACTCCCCTGAAGGCTGTGAGTGGCATTACAAACCTTGTGGCGCCGACTGCATGAAAACCTGCCGGAATCCTTCTGGGAACTGTTCTGCTCTCATCACTGGCCTGGAAGGTATGATTGAATTGACATTTGGTAACAAAAAAGTCTTCAGATTCATCCACCTCTTATTTTGAAGAAAAAGCTTCATGTACACCTTCAAAGTTCTGTAAATAAAACGAATGATTGACTCGTGATCGTTTTTGCAGGATGTTACCCACAGTGTCCACCAGCTGCACCTTTTTTCAACGAGGACTCTATGACCTGTGTTGCCTGGGAACAGTGCGGCTGTTATGATGACCAAGGCACCAATTATGCTATTGGGGATTATGTTCCGTCAAAAAATTGTTACCAATGGTATGTTTAAGCCGTCATCAAATCATTTTGAAATTTAAACAACATTCACTGCCAAAATGTACAATGTACATTATTCTTTGGTTTTCAAATACATAAAGGTTCCCTAATTGGTAATATAAACACATTGTAATGTTTTACAGCTCTTGCACACTGTCTGGAATTAGGTGTGAATATGATGTGAACTGTAAGTAAATATACATAGTAAGAGAAAATATTTTATTTATATACTAAAATATGTTTCCTTCATTTGCAGATTGCTCATGCTTTGTCAATGGAAGAACATACAAGTACGGTGAAACAATTTACAACACTACAGATGGCCTTGAGACTTGTATCGAAGCTGTATGTGGCCCAGATGGGGAGGTAACAAGGGATGTGTATCCTTGTCCTTCAACTACACCGCTTCCTACAACAACTCCATTTACATTCACTACAGGTAGTGAAGATGTGATGAAAATGTATAAATTTGTCATGAATAATAACTTAAAGTTGTAATATGTATATGTGTCTATTATCACAGGAACTACCATAGTACCAGAGACAACACCACAGGTGGCCACGACTACCCCTTCAGTAACAGGAACACCAGCCCCTACAACTGCTACTGCTGTAACAACTCAGCCTCCAGTTGTATCCACTGGTACAGTTTCTACAGCTACCACACATATTGTTATCACAACAACAAGAGTTCCAATTGAGACAACAGCAGGGCCCACCACAGCTGTTTTTACATCAACACCATCTATTGTCACAGGAACTACCAAAGTACCAAAGACAACTCCACAGGTTGCCACAACTACCCCCTCAGTAACAGAAACCCCAGCGCCAACAACAGGGACTGCTGCAACAACTCAGCCTCCAGTTGTATCCATCAGTCCAGTTTCCACAGCTACCACACCTGTTGTCATCACAACAACTAGAGTTCCAGTTGAGACAACTGCAGGACCCACCACAGCTGTTGTTACATCAACACCATCTATTATCACAGGATCTACCAAAGTACCAGACACAACTCAACAGGTGGCCACGACTACCCCTTCAGTAACAGGAACACCAGCCCCTACAACTGCTACTGCTGCAACAACTCAGCCTCCAGTTGTATCCACCGGTCCAGTTTCTACAGCTATCACACCTGTTGTCATCACAACAACTAGAGTTCCAGTTGAGACAACTGCAGGACCCACCAAAGCTGTTGTTACATCAACACCATCTATTGTCACAGGAACCACCAAAGTACCAGAGACTACTCCACAGGTGGCCACGACTACCCCTTCAGTAACAGGAACACCAGCCCCTACAACTGCTACTGCTGCAACAACTCAGCCTCCAGTTGTATCCACCGGTCCAGTTTCCACAGCTATCACACCTGTTGTCATCACAACAACTAGAGTTCCAGTTGAGACAACTGCAGGACCCACCACAGCTGTTGTTACATCAACACCATCTATTATCACAGGATCTACCAAAGTACCAGAGACAACTCCACAGGTGGTCACGGCTACCCCTTCAGTAACGGGAACACCAGCCCCTACAACAGCTACTGCTGCAACAACTCAGCATCTAGTTGTATCCACAGGTCCAATTTCAACAGCTACCACACCTGTTGTCATCACAACAACTAGAGTTCCAGTTGAGACAACTGCAGGACCCACCACAGCTGTCGTTAAATCAACACCATCTATTGTAACAGGAACTACCAAAGTACCAGAGACAACTCCACAGATGGCCACGACTACCCCTTCAGTAACAGGAACACCAGCCTCTACAACTGCTACTGCTGCAACAACTCAGCCTCCAGTTGTATCCACCGGTCCAGTTTCAACAGCTTTCACACCTGTTGTCATCACAACAACTAGAGTTCCAGTTGAGACAACAGAAGGACCCACCACAGCTGTTGTTTCATCAACACCATCTATTGTCACAGGAACTACCAAAGTACCAGAGACAACTCCACAGGTGGTCACGACTACCCCTTCAGTAACAGGAACACCAGCCCCTACAACTGCTACTGCTGCAACAACTCAGCCTCCAGTTGTATCCACCGGTCCAGTTTCCACAGCTACCACACCTGTTGTCATCACAACAACTAGAGTTCCAGTTGAGACAACTGCAGGACCCACCACAGCTGTTCTTACATCAACACCATCTATTGTCACAGGAACCACCAAAGTACCAGAGACAACTCCACAGGTGGCCACGACTACCCCTTCAGTAACAGGAACACCAGCCCCTACAACTGCTACTGCTGCAACAACTCAGCCTCCAGTTGTATCCACCGGTCCAGTTTCCACAGCTACCACACCTGTTGTCATCACAACAATTAGAGTTCCAGTTGAGACAACTGCAGGACCCACCAAAGCTGTTGTTACATCAACACCATCTATTGTCACAGGAACCACCAAAGTACCAGAGACAACTCCAAAGGTGGCCACGACTACCCCTTCAGTAACAGAAACACCAGCCCCTACAACTGCTGGTGCTGCAACGACTCAGCCTCCAGTTGTATCCACCGGTCCAGTTTCCACAGCTACCACACCTGTTGTCATCACAACAATTAGAGTTCCAGTTGAGACAACTGCAGGACCCACCACAGCTGTTGTTACATCAACACCATCTATTGTCACAGGAACTACCAAAGTACCAGAGACAACTCCACAGGTGGTCACGACTACCCCTTCAGTAACAGGAACACCAGCCCCTACAACTGCTACTGCTGCAACAACTCAGCCTCCAGTTGTATCCACCGGTCCAGTTTCCACAGCTACCACACCTGTTGTCATCACAACAACTAGAGTTCCAGTTGAGACAACTGCAGGACCCACCACAGCTGTTGTTACATCAACACCATCTATTATCACAGGATCTACCAAAGTACCAGACACAACTCAACAGGTGGCCACGACTACCCCTTCAGTAACAGGAACACCAGCCCCTACAACTGCTACTGCTGCAACAACTCAGCCTCCAGTTGTATCCACTGGTCCAGTTTCCACAGCTACCACACCTGTTGTCATCACAACAACTAACATTCCAGTTGAGACAACTGCAGGACCCACCACAACTGTTGTTACATCAACACCATCTATTGTCACAGGAACTACCAAAGTACCAGAGACAACTCCACAGGTGGCAACGACTACCCCTTCAGTAACAGGAACACCATCCCCTACAACAGCTACTGCTGCAACAACTCAGCATCCAGTTGTATCCACAGGTCCAATTTCCACAGCTACCACACCTGTTGTCATCACAACAACTAGAGTTCCAGTTGAGACAACTGCAGGACCCACCACAGCTGTCGTTAAATCAACACCATCTATTGTAACAGGAACTACCAAAGTACCAGAGACAACTCCACAGGTGGCCACGACTACCCCTTCAGTAACAGGAACACCAGCCCCTACAACTACTACTGCTGCAACAACTCAGCCTCCAGTTGTATCAACGGGTCCAGTTTCAACAGCTTTCACACCTGTTGTCATCACAACAACTAGAGTTCCAGTTGAGACAACAGAAAGACCCACCACAGCTGTTGTTTCATCAACACCATCTATTGTCACAGGAACTACCAAAGTACCAGAGACAACTCCACAGATGGCCATGACTACTCCTTCAGTAACAGGAACACCAGCCTTTACAACTGCGACTGCTGCAACAACTCAGCCTCCAGTTGTATCCACCGGTCCAGTTTCAACAGCTTTCACACCTGTTGTCATCACAACAACTAGAGTTCCAATTGAGACAACTGCAGGACCCACCACAGCTGTTGTTTCATCAACACCATCTATTGTCACAGGAACTACCAAAGTACCAGAGACAACTCCACAGGTGGTCACGACTACCCCTTCAGTAACAGGAACACCAGCCCCTATAACTGCTACTGCTGCAACAACTCAGCCTCCAGTTGTATCCACCGGTCCAGTTTCCACAGCTACCACTCCTGTTGTCATCACAACAACTACAGTTCCAGTTGAGACAACTGCAGGACCCACCACAACTGTTGTTACATCAACACCATCTATTGTCACAGGAACTACCAAAGTACCAGAGACAACTCCACAGGTGGCAACGACTACCCCTTCAGTAACAGGAACACCATCCCCTACAACAGCTACTGCTGCAACAACTCAGCATCCAGTTGTATCCACAGGTCCAATTTCCACAGCTACCACACCTGTTGTCATCACAACAACTAGAGTTCCAGTTGAGACAACTGCAGGACCCACCACAGCTGTCGTTAAATCAACACCATCTATTGTAACAGGAACTACCAAAGTACCAGAGACAACTCCACAGGTGGTCACGACTACCCCTTCAGTAACAGGAAAACCAGCCACTACAACTGCTACTGCTGCAACAACTCAGCATCCAGTTGTATCCACCGGTCCAATTTCCACAGCTTTCACACCTGTTGTCATCACAACAATTAGAGTTCCAGTTGAGACAACAGAAGGACCCACCACAGCTGTTGTTTCATCAACACCATCTATTGTCACAGGAACTACCAAAGTACCAGAGACAACTCCACAGATGACCACGACTACCCCTTCAGTAACAGGAACACCAGCCCCTACAACTGCTACTGCTGCAACAACTCAGCCTCCAGTTGTATCCACCGGTCCAGTTTCCACAGTTACCACTCCTGTTGTCATCACAACAACTAGAGTTCCATTTGAGACAACTGCAGGACCCACCACAGCTGTTGTTACATCAACACCATCTATTATCACAGGATCTACCAAAGTACCAGAGACAACTCCACAGGTGGTCACGACTACCCCTTCAGTAACAGGAACACCAGCCTCTACAACTGCTACTGCTGCAACAACTCAGCCTCCAGTTGTATCCACTGGTCCAGTTTCAACAGCTTTCACACCTGTTGTCATCACAACAACTAGAGTTCCAGTTGAGACAACAGAAGGACCCACCACAGCTGTTGTTTCATCAACACCATCTATTGTCACAGGAACTACCAAAGTACCAGAGACAACTCCACAGGTGGTCACGACTACCCCTTCAGTAACAGGAACACCAGCCCCTACAACTGCTACTGCTGCAACAACTCAGCCTCCAGTTGTATCCACCGGTCCAGTTTCCACAGCTACCACACCTGTTGTCATCACAACAACTAGAGTTCCAGTTGAGACAACTGCAGGACCCACCACAGCTGTTGTTACATCAACACCATCTATTATCACAGGATCTACCAAAGTACCAGACACAACTCAACAGGTGGCCACGACTACCCCTTCAGTAACAGGAACACCAGCCCCTACAACTGCTACTGCTGCAACAACTCAGCCTCCAGTTGTATCCACTGGTCCAGTTTCCACAGCTACCACACCTGTTGTCATCACAACAACTAACATTCCAGTTGAGACAACTGCAGGACCCACCACAACTGTTGTTACATCAACACCATCTATTGTCACAGGAACTACCAAAGTACCAGAGACAACTCCACAGGTGGCAACGACTACCCCTTCAGTAACAGGAACACCATCCCCTACAACAGCTACTGCTGCAACAACTCAGCATCCAGTTGTATCCACAGGTCCAATTTCCACAGCTACCACACCTGTTGTCATCACAACAACTAGAGTTCCAGTTGAGACAACTGCAGGACCCACCACAGCTGTCGTTAAATCAACACCATCTATTGTAACAGGAACTACCAAAGTACCAGAGACAACTCCACAGGTGGCCACGACTACCCCTTCAGTAACAGGAACACCAGCCCCTACAACTACTACTGTTGCAACAACTCAGCCTCCAGTTGTATCAACCGGTCCAGTTTCAACAGCTTTCACACCTGTTGTCATCACAACAACTAGAGTTCCAGTTGAGACAACAGAAAGACCCACCACAGCTGTTGTTTCATCAACACCATCTATTGTCACAGGAACTACCAAAGTACCAGAGACAACTCCACAGATGGCCACGACTACTCCTTCAGTAACAGGAACACCAGCCTTTACAACTGCGACTGCTGCAACAACTCAGCCTCCAGTTGTATCCACCGGTCCAGTTTCAACAGCTTTCACACCTGTTGTCATCACAACAACTAGAGTTCCAATTGAGACAACTGCAGGACCCACCACAGCTGTTGTTTCATCAACACCATCTATTGTCACAGGAACTACCAAAGTACCAGAGACAACTCCACAGGTGGTCACGACTACCCCTTCAGTAACAGGAACACCAGCCCCTATAACTGCTACTGCTGCAACAACTCAGCCTCCAGTTGTATCCACCGGTCCAGTTTCCACAGCTACCACTCCTGTTGTCATCACAACAACTACAGTTCCAGTTGAGACAACTGCAGGACCCACCACAACTGTTGTTACATCAACACCATCTATTGTCACAGGAACTACCAAAGTACCAGAGACAACTCCACAGGTGGCAACGACTACCCCTTCAGTAACAGGAACACCATCCCCTACAACAGCTACTGCTGCAACAACTCAGCATCCAGTTGTATCCACCGGTCCAGTTTCCACAGCTATCACTCCTGTTGTCATCACAACAACTAGAGTTCCAGTTGAGACAACTGCAGGACCCACCACAGCTGTTGTTACATCAACACCATCTATTGTCACAGGAACCACCAAAGTACCAGAGACAACTCCACAGGTGGCCATGACTACCCCTTCAGTAACAGGAACACCAGCCCCTACAACTGCTACTGCTGCAACAACTCAGCCTCCAGTTGTATCCACCGGTCCAGTTTCCACAGCTACCACACCAGTTGTCATCACAACAACTAGAGTTCCAGTTGAGACAACTGCAGGACCCACCACAGCTGGTTTTACATCAACACCATCTATTATCACAGGATCTACCAAAGTACCAGAGACAACTCCACAGGTGGTCACGACTACCCCTTCAGTAACAGGAACACCAGCCCCTACAACTGCTACTGCTGCAACAACTCAGCATCCAGTTGTATCCACCGGTCCAATTTCCACAGCTACCACACCTGTTGTCATCACAACAACTAGAGTTCCAGTTGAGACAACTGCAGGACCCACTACAGCTGTTGTTACATCAACACCATCTATTGTCACAGGAACCACCAAAGTACCAGAGACAACTCCACAGGTGGCCACGACTACCCCTTCAGTAACAGGAACACCAGCCCCTACAACTGCTACTGCTGCAACAACTCAGCCTCCAGTTGTATCCACCGGTCCAGTTTCCACAGCTTTCACACCTGTTGTCATCACAACAACTAGAGTTCCAGTTGAGACAACAGAAAGACCCACCACAGCTGTTGTTTCATCAACACCATCTATTGTCACAGGAACTACCAAAGTACCAGAGACAACTCCACAGATGGCCACGACTACCCCTTCAGTAACAGGAACACCAGCCCCTTCAACTGCTACTGCTGCAACAACTCAGCATCCAGTTGTATCCACCGGTCCAGTTTCCACAGCTTTCACACCTGTTGTCATCACAACAACTAGAGTTCCAGTTGAGACAACTGCAGGACCCACCACAGCTGTTGTTACATCAACACCATCTATTGTCACAGGAACCACCAAAGTACCAGAGACAACTCCACAGGTGGCCACGACTACCCCTTCAGTAACAGGAACACCAGCCCCTACAACTGTTACTGCTGCAACAACTCAGCCTCCAGTTGTATCCACCGGTCCAGTTTCCACAGCTACCACACCTGTTGTCATCACAACAACTAACATTCCAGTTGAGACAACTGCAGGACCCACCACAACTGTTGTTACATCAACACCATCTATTATCACAGGAACTACCAAAGTACCAGAGACAACTCCCCAGGTGGCAACGACTACCCCTTCAGTAACAGGAACACCAGCCCCTACAACTGCTACTGCTGCAACAACTCAGCCTCCAGTTGTATCCACCGGTCCAGTTTCCACAGCTACCACACCTGTTGTCATCACAACAACTAGAGTTCCAGTTGAGACAACTGCAGGACCCACTACAGCTGTTGTTACATCAACACCATCTATTGTCACAGGAACTACCAAAGTACCAGAGACAACTCCACAGATGACCACCACTACCCCTTCAGTAACAGGAACACCAGCCCCTACAACTGCTACTGCTGCAACAACTCAGCCTCCAGTTGTATCCACCGGTCAAGTTTCAACAGCTTTCACACCTGTTGTCATCACAACAACTAGAGTTCCATTTGAGACAACTGCAGGACCCACCACAGCTGTTGTTACATCAACACCATCTATTGTCACAGGAACCACCAAAGTACCAGAGACAACTCCACAGGTGGCCACGACTACCCCTTCAGTAACAGGAACACCAGCCCCTTCAACTGCTACTGCTGCAACAACTCAGCATCCAGTTGTATCCACCGGTCCAGTTTCCACAGCTTTCACACCTGTTGTCATCACAACAACTAGAGTTCCAGTTGAGACAACTGCAGGACCCACCACAGCTGGTTTTACATCAACACCATCTATTATCACAGGATCTACCAAAGTACCAGAGACAACTCCACAGGTGGTCACGACTACCCCTTCAGTAACAGGAACACCAGCCCCTACAACTGCTACTGCTGCAATAACTCAGCATCCAGTTGTATCCACCGGTCCAATTTCCACAGCTACCACACCTGTTGTCATCACAACAACTAGAGTTCCAGTTGAGACAACTGCAGGACCCACTACAGCTGTTGTTACATCAACACCATCTATTGTCACAGGAACCACCAAAGTACCAGAGACAACTCCACAGGTGGCCACGACTACCCCTTCAGTAACAGGAACACCAGCCCCTACAACTGCTACTGCTGCAACAACTCAGCCTCCAGTTGTATCCACCGGTCCAGTTTCAACAGCTTTCACACCTGTTGTCATCACAACAACTAGAGTTCCAGTTGAGACAACAGAAAGACCCACCACAGCTGTTGTTTCATCAACACCATCTATTGTCACAGGAACTACCAAAGTACCAGAGACAACTCCACAGATGGCCACGACTACCCCTTCAGTAACAGGAACACCAGCCCCTTCAACTGCTACTGCTGCAACAACTCAGCATCCAGTTGTATCCACCGGTCCAGTTTCCACAGCTTTCACACCTGTTGTCATCACAACAACTAGAGTTCCAGTTGAGACAACTGCAGGACCCACCACAGCTGTTGTTACATCAACACCATCTATTGTCACAGGAACCACCAAAGTACCAGAGACAACTCCACAGGTGGCCACGACTACCCCTTCAGTAACAGGAACACCAGCCCCTACAACTGTTACTGCTGCAACAACTCAGCCTCCAGTTGTATCCACCAGTCCAGTTTCCACAGCTACCACACCTGTTGTCATCACAACAACTAACATTCCAGTTGAGACAACTGCAGGACCCACCACAACTGTTGTTACATCAACACCATCTATTATCACAGGAACTACCAAAGTACCAGAGACAACTCCCCAGGTGGCAACGACTACCCCTTCAGTAACAGGAACACCAGCCCCTACAACTGCTACTGCTGCAACAACTCAGCCTCCAGTTGTATCCACCGGTCCAGTTTCCACAGCTACCACACCTGTTGTCATCACAACAACTAGAGTTCCAGTTGAGACAACTGCAGGACCCACTACAGCTGTTGTTACATCAACACCATCTATTGTCACAGGAACTACCAAAGTACCAGAGACGACTCCACAGATGACCACCACTACCCCTTCAGTAACAGGAACACCAGCCCCTACAACTGCTACTGCTGCAACAACTCAGCCTCCAGTTGTATCCACCGGTCAAGTTTCAACAGCTTTCACACCTGTTGTCATCACAACAACTAGAGTTCCATTTGAGACAACTGCAGGACCCACCACAGCTGTTGTTACATCAACACCATCTATTGTCACAGGAACCACCAAAGTACCAGAGACAACTCCACAGGTGGCCACGACTACCCCTTCAGTAACAGGAACACCAGCCCCTACAACTGCTACTGCTGCAACAACTCAACCTCCAGTTGTATCCACCGGTCCAGTTTCCACAGCTACCACACCTGTTGTCATCACAACAATTAGAGTTCCAGTTGGGACAACTGCAGGACCCACCACAGCTGTTGTTACATCAACACCATCTATTATCACAGGATCTACCAAAGTACCAGAGACAACTCCACAGGTGGTCACGACTACCCCTTCAGTAACAGGAACACCAGCCCCTACAACTGCTACTGCTGCAACAACTCAGCCTCCAGTTGTATCCACCGGTCCAGTTTCCACAGCTACCACTCCTGTTGTCATCACAACAACTAGAGTTCCATTTGAGACAACTGCAGGACCCACCACAGCTGTTGTTACATCAACACCATCTATTGTCACAGGAACCACCAAAGTACCAGAGACAACTCCACAGGTGGCCACGACTACCCCTTCAGTAACAGGAACACCAGCCCCTACAACTGCTACTGCTGCAACAACTCAGCATCTAGTTGTATCCACAGGTCCAATTTCAACAGCTACCACACCTGTTGTCATCACAACAACTAGAGTTCCAGTTGAGACAACAGAAGGACCCACCACAGCTGTTGTTTCATCAACACCATCTATTATCACAGGAACTACCAAAGTACCAGAGACAACTCCACAGGTGGCCACGACTACCCCTTCAGTAACAGGAACACCAGCCCCTACAACTGCTACTGCTGCAACAACTCAGCCTCCAGTTGTATCCACCGGTCCAGTTTCCACAGCTACCACTCCTGTTGTCATCACAACAACTAGAGTTCCATTTGAGACAACTGCAGGACCCACCACAGCTGTTGTTACATCAACACCATCTATTGTCACAGGAACCACCAAAGTACCAGCGACAACTCCACAGGTGGCCACGACTACCCCTTCAGTAACAGGAACACCAGCCCCTACAACTGCTACTGCTGCAACAACTCAGCCTCCAGTTGTATCCACCGGTCCAGTTTCCACAGCTACCACACCTGTTGTCATCACAACAACTAGAGTTCCAGTTGAGACAACTGCAGGACCCACCACAGCTGTTGTTACATCAACACCATCTATTATCACAGGATCTACCAAAGTACCAGAGACAACTCCACAGGTGGTCACGACTACCCCTTCAGTAACAGGAACACCAGCCACTACAACTGCTACTGCTGCAACAACTCAGCATCCAGTTGTATCCACCGGTCCAGTTTCCACAGCTACCACACCTGTTGTCATCACAACAACTAGAGTTCCAGTTGAGACAACTGCAGGACCCACCACAGCTGTTGTTACATCAACACCATCTATTATCACAGGATCTACCAAAGTACCAGAGACAACTCCACAGGTGGTCACGACTACCCCTTCAGTAACAGGAACACCAGCCACTACAACTGCTACTGCTGCAACAACTCAGCATCCAGTTGTATCCACCGGTCCAATTTCCACAGCTTTCACACCTGTTGTCATCACAACAACTAGAGTTCCAGTTGAGACAACAGAAGGACCCACCACAGCTGTTGTTTCATCAACACCATCTATTATCACAGGAACTACCAAAGTACCAGAGACAACTCCACAGGTGGTCACGACTACCCCTTCAGTAACAGGAACACCAGCCACTACAACTGCTACTGCTGCAACAACTCAGCATCCAGTTGTATCCACCGGTCCAGTTTCAACAGCTTTCACACCTGTTGTCATCACAACAACTAGAGTTCCAGTTGAGACAACAGAAGGACCCACCACAGCTGTTGTTTCATCAACACCATCTATTATCACAGGAACTACCAAAGTACCAGAGACAACTCCACAAGTGGTCACGACTACCCCTTCAGTAACAGGAACACCAGCCCCTACAACTGCTACTGCTGCAACAACTCAGCCTCCAGTTGTATCCTCCGGTCCAGTTTCCACAGCTATCACTCCTGTTGTCATCACAACAACTAGAGTTCCAGTTGAGACAACTGCAGGACCCACCACAGCTGTTGTTACATCAACACCATCTATTATCACAGGAACCACCAAAGTACCAGAGACAACTCCACAGGTGGCCACGACTACCCCTTCAGTAACAGGAACACCAGCCCCTACAACTGCTACTGCTGCAACAACTCAGCCTCCAGTTGTATCCACCGGTCCAATTTCCACAGATACCACACCTGTTGTCATCACAACAACTAGAGTTCCAGTTGAGACAACTGCAGGACCCACCACAGCTGTTGTTACATCAACACCATCTATTATCACAGGAACTACCAAAGTACCAGAGACAACTCCACAGGTGGTCACGACTACCCCTTCAGTAACAGGAACACCAGCCCCTACAACTGCTACTGCTGCAACAACTCAGCCTCCAGTTGTATCCACCGGTCCAGTTTCCACAGCTATCACTCCTGTTGTCATCACAACAACTAGAGTTCCAGTTGAGACAACTGCAGGACCCACCACAGCTGTTGTTACATCAACACCATCTATTGTCACAGGAACCACCAAAGTACCAGAGACAACTCCACAGGTGGCCACGACTACCCCTTCAGTAACAGGAAAACCAGCCCCTACAACTGCTACTGCTGCAACAACTCAGCCTCCAGTTGTATCCACCGGTCCAGTTTCCACAGATACCACACCTGTTGTCATCACAACAACTAGAGTTCCAGTTGAGACAACTGCAGGACCCACCACAGCTGTTGTTACATCAACACCATCTATTGTCACAGGAACCACCAAAGTACCAGAGACAACTCCACAGGTGGCCACGACTACCCCTTCAGTAACAGGAAAACCAGCCCCTACAACTGCTACTGCTGCAACAACTCAGCCTCCAGTTGTATCCACCGGTCCAGTTTCCACAGCTACCACACCTGTTGTCATCACAACAACTAGAGTTCCAGTTGAGACAACTGCAGGACCCACCACAGCTGTTGTTACATCAACACCATCTATTATCACAGGATCTACCAAAGTACCAGAGACAACTCCACAGGTGGTCACGACTACCCCTTCAGTAACAGGAACACCAGCCACTACAACTGCTACTGCTGCAACAACTCAGCATCCAGTTGTATCCACCGGTCCAATTTCCACAGCTTTCACACCTGTTGTCATCACAACAACTAGAGTTCCAGTTGAGACAACAGAAGGACCCACCACAGCTGTTGTTTCATCAACACCATCTATTATCACAGGAACTACCAAAGTACCAGAGACAACTCCACAGGTGGTCACGACTACCCCTTCAGTAACAGGAACACCAGCCACTACAACTGCTACTGCTGCAACAACTCAGCATCCAGTTGTATCCACCGGTCCAATTTCCACAGCGTTCACACCTGTTGTCATCACAACAACTAGAGTTCCAGTTGAGACAACAGAAGGACCCACCACAGCTGTTGTTTCATCAACACCATCTATTATCACAGGAACTACCAAAGTACCAGAGACAACTCCACAGGTGGTCACGACTACCCCTTCAGTAACAGGAACACCAGCCACTACAACTGCTACTGCTGCAACAACTCAGCATCCAGTTGTATCCACCGGTCCAGTTTCAACAGCTTTCACACCTGTTGTCATCACAACAACTAGAGTTCCAGTTGAGACAACAGAAGGACCCACCACAGCTGTTGTTTCATCAACACCATCTATTATCACAGGAACTACCAAAGTACCAGAGACAACTCCACAGGTGGTCACGACTACCCCTTCAGTAACAGGAACACCAGCCCCTACAACTGCTACTGCTGCAACAACTCAGCCTCCAGTTGTATCCACCGGTCCAGTTTCCACAGCTATCACTCCTGTTGTCATCACAACAACTAGAGTTCCAGTTGAGACAACTGCAGGACACACCACAGCTGTTGTTACATCAACACCATCTATTGTCACAGGAACCACCAAAGTACCAGAGACAACTCCACAGGTGGCCACGACTACCCCTTCAGTAACAGGAACACCAGCCCCTACAACTGCTACTGCTGCAACAACTCAGCCTCTAGTTGTATCCACCGGTCCAATTTCCACAGATACCACACCTGTTGTCATCACAACAACTAGAGTTCCAGTTGAGACAACTGCAGGACCCACCACAGCTGTTGTTACATCAACACCATCTATTGTCACAGGAACCACCAAAGTACCAGAGACAACTCCACAGGTGGCCACGACTACCCCTTCAGTAACAGGAAAACCAGCCCCTACAACTGCTACTGCTGCAACAACTCAGCCTCCAGTTGTATCCACCGGTCCAGTTTCCACAGCTACCACACCTGTTGTCATCACAACAACTAGAGTTCCAGTTGAGACAACTGCAGGACCCACCACAGCTGTTGTTACATCAACACCATCTATTATCACAGGATCTACCAAAGTACCAGAGACAACTCCACAGGTGGTCACGACTACCCCTTCAGTAACAGGAACACCAGCCACTACAACTGCTACTGCTGCAACAACTCAGCATCCAGTTGTATCCACCGGTCCAATTTCCACAGCTTTCACACCTGTTGTCATCACAACAACTAGAGTTCCAGTTGAGACAACAGAAGGACCCACCACAGCTGTTGTTTCATCAACACCATCTATTATCACAGGAACTACCAAAGTACCAGAGACAACTCCACAGGTGGTCACGACTACCCCTTCAGGAACAGGAACATCAGCCACTACAACTGCTACTGCTGCAACAACTCAGCATCCAGTTGTATCCACCGGTCCAGTTTCAACAGCTTTCACACCTGTTGTCATCACAACAACTAGAGTTCCAGTTGAGACAACAGAAGGACCCACCACAGCTGTTGTTTCATCAACACCATCTATTATCACAGGAACTACCAAAGTACCAGAGACAACTCCACAGGTGGTCACGACTACCCCTTCAGTAACAGGAACACCAGCCCCTACAACTGCTACTGCTGCAACAACTCAGCCTCCAGTTGTATCCACCGGTCCAGTTTCAACAGCTTTCACACCTGTTGTCATCACAACAACTAGAGTTCCAGTTGAGACAACTGCAGGACCCACCACAGCTGTTGTTACATCAACACCATCTATTGTCACAGGAACCACCAAAGTACCAGAGACAACTCCACAGGTGGCCACGACTACCCCTTCAGTAACAGGAACACCAGCCCCTACAACTGCTACTGCTGCAACAACTCAGCCTCCAGTTGTATCCACCGGTCCAGTTTCAACAGCTTTCACACCTGTTGTCATCACAACAACTAGAGTTCCAGTTGAGACAACAGAAAGACCCACCACAGCTGTTGTTACATCAACACCATCTATTGTCACAGGAACCACCAAAGTACCAGAGACAACTCCACAGGTGGCCACGACTACCCCTTCAGTAACAGGAACACCAGCCCCTACAACTGTTACTGCTGCAACAACTCAGCCTCCAGTTGTATCCACCGGTCCAGTTTCCACAGCTATCACTCCTGTTGTCATCACAACAACTAGAGTTCCAGTTGAGACAACTGCAGGACCCACCACAGCTGTTGTTACATCAACACCATCTATTGTCACAGGAACCACCAAAGTACCAGAGACAACTCCACAGCTGGCCACGACTACCCCTTCAGTAACAGGAACACCAGCCCCTACAACTGCTACTGCTGCAACAACTCAGCCTCCAGTTGTATCCACAGGTCCAATTTCCACAGATACCACGCCTGTTGTCATCACAACAACTAGAGTTCCAGTTGAGACAACTGCAGGACCCACTACAGCTGTTGTTACATCAACACCATCTATTGTCACAGGAACCACCAAAGTACCAGAGACAACTCCACAGGTGGCCACGACTACCCCTTCAGTAACAGGAACACCAGCCCCTACAACTGCTACTGCTGCAACAACTCAGCCTCCAGTTGTATCCACCGGTCCAGTTTCAACAGCTTTCACACCTGTTGTCATCACAACAACTAGAGTTCCAGTTGAGACAACAGAAAGACCCACCACAGCTGTTGTTACATCAACACCATCTATTGTCACAGGAACCACCAAAGTACCAGAGACAACTCCACAGGTGGCCACGACTACCCCTTCAGTAACAGGAACACCAGCCCCTACAACTGTTACTGCTGCAACAACTCAGCCTCCAGTTGTATCCACCGGTCCAGTTTCCACAGCTACCACACCTGTTATCATCACAACAACTAGAGTTCCAGTACAGACAACTGCAGGACCCACCACAGCTGTTGTTACATCAACACCATCTATTGTCACAAGAACCACCAAAGTACCAGAGACAACTCCAGAGGTGGCCACGACTACCCCTTCAGTAACAGGAACACCAGCCCCTACAACTGCTACTGCTGCAACAACTCAGCCTCCAGTCGTATCCACCGGTCCAGTTTCCACAGCTACCACACCTGTTGTCATCACAACAACTAACATTCCAGTTGAGACAACTGCAGGACCCACCACAACTGTTGTTACATCAACACCATCTATTGTCACAGGAACTACCAAAGTACCAGAGACAACTCCCCAGGTGGCAACGACTACCCCCTCAGTAACAGGAACACCAGCCCCTACAACTGCTACTGCTGCAACAACTCAGCCTCCAGTTGTATCCACTGGTCCAGTTTCCACAGCTACCACACCTGTTATCATCACAACCACTAGAGTTCCAGGTGAAACATCAGCAGGACCCACCACAGCTGTTGTTACTTCAACATCATCTATTATCACAGAAACTACTAAAGTACCAGAGACAACTCCACAGGTGGCCACGACTACCCCTTCAGTAACAGGAACACCAGCCCCTACAACTGCTACTGCTGCAACAACTCAGCCTCCAGTTGAAACCACCGGTCCAGTTTCCACAGCTACCACACCTGTTATCGACACAGTTGAGACAACAGCAGGGCCCACCACAGCTGTTTTAACCACAACGCCATTTTTTGTCACAGGATCTACCAAAGTACCAGAATCAACTACACAGACAAGGATAACAACCCCTTCAGTAACAGCGACATCTATGATTTCCCCTATTACAAAGACACCCCCAACCAGCACAACTCACTTTACTTCTATTTTTACAGCTACTACCTCAGTCCCTACATTCACTAAGCCACCAATATGTACCTGCATTGTAAATGGTACCTCTTTTAATCCAGGTAAGTCATTGATTTAAATTTGTATGTTTCTTTGTATTTTATCTCATCTTCAGTATGCAAGACTTAATCAAATAACATTGTATATCCATCTTTACAGGTGAAACTGTTTACAATGTCACAGATGGCTTGGGCTGGTGTTATATTGCATACTGCAATGCATCATGTAAAATTGAGACACAATCCAGTCAATGTGTTACTCCTAGCCCAACCGCTCCAGCTTTCACAACTGTATTCATGAGTACTATCACTACCCCACAAGTTACAACTACTCTTGATTGTACACATTTGGATACACCTCGGAAGGTTTGTCAAGTTTTTTCTTTTGCGAATTAAGCTTTTAACACTTTATAGTCGATAGTATTCCCAAGTTTTGTGGTAATCCTGCTAAGTGAGTAACTTTTCTTTTTTTTATTCTTTCCCAAATAGAATGGTGAGTCATGGAAGACTGATAATTGCACAACAGCTACATGCGTTGAAGGAAATGTTGAAGAGGTCGCTAGTATTTGTACCACACCGAAGCCAATTGTGTGTGCCAATGGACGTGAGCCTGTCTCGGTCACTGAAGATGGTTGCTGCTACGAAAATCAATGCCAATGTACGTACCTTCATACATTTATTTATTCATACCTTGATAAAAATCATTTTCAGCAGATTTTTTTATATTTATATTATCAACATACTGATATGGAAATATTATTATTTACACTAATTATTTTCTTTTAGGTATCTGTAGTACCTGGACGAAAAACCACTACAAGACATTTGACGGATTTAAATATGATTTTAAGGGCCAGTGCTCTTACTACCTGGTCAAAGAAATTGTAAATAATTATGAACTTAGTCTTATTATAAACAACGCAGACTGTCAAGCTGGAGACCAAAGCTTCTGTCCCCAGTCCCTTAATATAACATATGGAGCGCATTCAATATATTTAACTCACAGTAAGAATTCACTTTCGGAAATAACTAATGAGGTAAGTTTTCATCTTATTTTTTATGGACTTATACAATTTAAAATAAGATCAATTCCATCTTTGTCTTCATGTAGGTTTATTTATACCAGAAAAGAATCTACCCTGCCTACAGTAATTCTGGATTACTCATCACAAGCTCTGATATGGTCGTTAAAGTGGAGATACCTGATATCAAGACTGAAGTTCTCTACTCGCCGACTCTCATCCTTGCCTCACTTAATTATCAGATATTTAGTGGTAAAACTGAGGGACTTTGTGGTGAGTTGCTCTGACAGGAAGTGAAAAGCAAACCACGTGAAATGGCCTTGTTTGAATTGTATAAAAACATGTTACAGGAACATGTGACAACTCACAGGCCAACGACTGCCGCTCTCCCAACGGTCATGTAGGAGATTGTCCTACCACGTCAGAAGAGTGGACTGTACCAGGAAAACCTTGTTACCCTACAACAACACCAGTATTTCCAACAACAACACCAGCATTAACAACTCCACCATCTATTACAACACCTGCAACACCCTCAACACCATCGTTAAAAACCACACCAATTGCCACCACAACACCCACTGTTTGCAGTCCGGCCATATGTGACCTTTTGACCAGCAGGTATGAACTTTTTAGTAGTAAGTTTAGAATTTTTTTTAGCTCTAAATAAATTAAAATGTTTTCTTTTGCCTTGCTTTCTGACTGTCTTCTTTTCCTTGCAGTGTGTTTGAGCCTTGCCTATCAATTGTACCACCTGATCCTTATAAAACATCCTGTGTAACAGACAATTGTGATAACAGCGGTAACACATGTGAAAGCCTGGATGCATATGCAACTGAGTGCGCTAGGGAAGGCGTCTGTATTGATTGGAGGAATTACACCAACGGGCAATGTGGTAATTTAAAAACTTATCATTTTAGGGAAAATAAAGGTTATTGTTAAATCATGCTTCTAAAAACAATTTCTTTCCCGCAGAGCACACATGTCCTACAAATAAAGTGTACAAGGCCTGTGGTCCAAATGTTGAGCCCACATGCAATGACAGGTAAAGTATACCTTTGATAATCTTAATTCTTAATGATCCTGAAGGTATAGAAGTTTGCCTCCTGATCTATTTGATATTTGATGTTACACATCACACCTTCTCTGGGAACAGGTACAATAAAAAGTACGAGGCAGACAACTCTGTCTCCAACAACGTGACAAAAGAGGGCTGCTACTGTGCTGAGGGCACAACCTTGTTCAACACTGTCTATGACACATGTGTTGAATATTGTGGTAAGAACTAAGTCCCTCTTTTTGACTTAGATCATTTTGTAAGCACAGATGCATAAACACTGGTAAACCTTGTCTCAATTCCAGATTGTGTCGGCCCTGATGGACGCCCAGTGAAAGTAAGAAACTCTTCAATCCATGTTAGATCCTCCTCAACACACTTAACCAGGCTCACAGTTATATTGTCGAACCACAGATGTAGGATGACAAACAAATTAAATCGGTTGCAAAGGTTTGGAGGCATAGATGATTCTTTTTTAATGGTGATGGCGGTAGATGTTTTATGTTTTGCAGCGTTCCTAGATTGGAAATAAATTCGATTTTTCAGAACCAAATGAGTAAAGCCAAACTTAATCTAGAAGAAGTTTTACTTTAATTAATGTTTCAATTACAACAGCCTGGTGATACCTGGATGGCCAATTGCCAAGTCTGTGAGTGTGACAGCGACATCATGGGCATCCATTGTGAGCCAGTGAAGTGTGAAGAAGACGAAGTTCTGGATTGTTCTGAGCCAGGCCAAGAGCTTATTAACAAGACAGAAGGCTGCTGCACTAAACAGTCCTGTGGTTGGTTATCATGTTTGATTATTTTGATGTAATCTTTTTTTAGATTTTAACATTGATTTACTGGCACTGTAGTTCAATACAGTCAATACTTTGTTGTCTTAAACAGTGTGTAATCCAAAACGTAGCCTGTGTTCCTAATACATTTCAAACGTTTTCTTAATATTACAAAGAAGAGGAGCTTTTCTGAATTTTTAGAACCCATTTGTATATTAAAGTGAATTATTTCAAGACAAATGATGGAACATCAATTGAGCATTTAGACTATTATAACCTATGAACAACTATAATCTAATAATGACGATACATAGTAACATTGTTATTTCTTTACCATTCAGAATGCAATTTAAACCTTTGTCCTGAGGAAATCACCTGTGAATTGGGATTCACTCTCAACATAACCAACAATGGAACCTGCTGTCAGACATACAGCTGTGGTAAGATCTTCAGATTAATTCTTTTTTCGTTGATTACATAATTCAATCAAAATCAATTGGTCTAATTACGTCGCCTGAATGTCTTTGCAGTGCCAAAGGGTGTATGCGTCTACGACATGACTGAATACGAGGTAACAGACCTTTTGGGTATATATGAAAGTAATTCAGCTCTGTGAAACCATTTCAGAATTTATACAAATAATAACAGGGGAGCTAATTGTGTATTACTTTATTAAACACAGCATACAATAAATGTATAAAACCACTTTTACAAATATTTTTGGTTTACAGTTAAAGTACTTAAACTAGTATTTAAACTATTTGAATGAGCGAATGGTGAATACAATACACTTGATTTCAAGCAATTGATTGAGCTGATAATAATCTGTATTTACATGTTAAAAAAATCAAATGTTTCTTTCATGATATTGTTCTCATTTATTTAACTCACCATTCGCGTTTAGAAATTAATACACTTTTCATTTTTGTTAAGAATGAAAAATGAATCAGCTGTTCCCTGTCCCATAACCTTCTTTTGTGATTTGTGTAAAACATCTGGAATATGTTATGGAATTTGTAATAAATGTTCTCTTTTCTTTCCAAGCCTGGTGAGAAAATACCAGAAACAGAACCCACAACAGTACCTGGTCAACCCACCGGTACAGCAGAACGAACTACAGAACCTCTACCAGGACCTGAGCAGCCATCTGAAACAGCAGGGACGACAGCATTACCTACAGGACCTGCACAGCCATCTGGAACAATCCCAAAGACAACAGCACCTATCACACCTTTTAAACCTGGACCTTGCACAAAATGTTACTGTGGTCCAAAAATGGATCCAGATACAGGACTCAACATAATTTCTTGCAAGCCTATCATCTGTAACACAAGCTGCTCCGAGGTAAGTGCTTTGAATTCACCTCTACATCCATTAACCTCAGACCTGTAATAAAAACCTGACCATCTAGAAGTCAGCCACGTCTATCTTTGCTTCTTGCCTTTATGCCTTCCGTTTCTTGTCAGGTCCACTGTCTTATGAATCTTACTTTTCACTTTTGCTTTTACATATCAAACCTTTCAGTGTGTCCACCCATCCCATCTTGGTACACTCTTCCCAAAGACTGATCTTAAATATCTTATCTGATCTTATCGACTCCCTAATATCTCTCCCTTCTGCCTCCCTCTAATTTACACATATGCAATTTTATTTAATTTATTGTTTCTTTTCTATCCAGCTCAAACCCTTTAAATAATCGTCAACTTACCTTATCTTTCCACCAAGAATGGGCTGGGAGCCAAGCCTTGGTTTCTCACTATATATATATATATATATATATATATATAGGCACAACTGTCATATATTTTTTACTATGTCATATCATATCTTTTCTATAGACAAAGACATTGGCACACATATGCTTATCTCACATTTTTATCTGCTGTCTTCTTTTCCTGATACTCAAAATCTCTGCCTATAGGTCTCTCTTGAAAATGGGACTCTAGGTCTCAATGAGAATTTTACATGTATAAATAAATGTTAATAAAAAAGAAAAAGATTGCTCCAACATTTCTCTTTCTTGCATTCTCAAGGTACTTGCCTCACTCATACACTTCCTGACTATCCAGATCCTAGATTTAATCTTGAGCTGGGCCTTCACTGTTATCTTCTTCCTCATCAGTCATTTAAGAATCAGTTGTGTGAGTTGATAACATTTTCCATCCAGGGCTATGAATATCAACCTGATCCTGACAAGTGCTGTGGAAAGTGTGTTCAGAAGAGCTGTCTCGTTTCTGCTCCAGATAATTCTACTCTTCTCATTGGGGTACGTATTAACTTTGTTTTACACAAAACCCCTTTTGGGCCAGAATTATGTAGACACATTGAGTCATTTTGTGGTTCTGTAATCCTCCCACAGCTCAACGAGACTTATGTTTCCCCTGATGATCCTTGTGTCACATATACTTGTGATAAGATCAGTGGTACACTGATGACCCTTGAGACAATCAAGTCCTGCCCCCCGTTCAACCCAGATGACTGTGAGACTGTGAGTTTGTCAACACAATTTTACATCAGAAAACTATTTTACCTCTAATCTTCTAAATCTTCCTCAATGTCCAGGGAACAGAGACAACTGATGCTGATGGATGCTGCAAGTCTTGTAAGTTACTGGTCAAACTGCACATTTTTTAATTCAATAATTTTTTTCTAACTTTAGACAATTCTCTGTTGTAGGCCAGCTGCGCAGTGTCTGTGAGGTAAAAACTGAAGAGATCATCCTTAAGGATGACAAGTGTAGAACAACTGTGCCGGTCAACGTCACCTACTGTGCAGGCCACTGTGGAAGCACATCCAAGTAAGTGAACATAATTTTCAATATTTAATAAAAAAAAATTTTAAATATACTTTGGAAATTATCATGCAAGAACCGTCTTCAGAAATTGCCTTTGTTCCAGATTTATCTTCAAATTACGTATAATTACCCTTCTTGAAAAGCTAAAGAAATGCATAAGGCTAGAAAAAAAAGCTAAAATGACAGACATCAACAACAAACAACAAACATGTACTTGACCATTAAAAAACGTCCCCAAACTTAACAAGTGCCACAGTGATTGAGCATATTTTCTTAAGTTAAGTTTTAGCAAAAAAGAAAATACAATCCATCGTTTTACAAACTTGTTTTTTCTGTGTGTGTGCGCAGATATTCTGCTGCATCAAACTCAATGACGCACCAGTGTGAGTGTTGCCAAGAGGATGTTACCAAGTATAGGCAGGTAGAGATGACCTGTGAGGATGGAACCAAAATCCCGCACACCTACACCGTAGTGGAATCATGCAGCTGCACCAAAGCTGAGTGTGTCCCAGGCACATCCACGCCGCAGTAGACAATGAGCACAGACCTGACCTACATGGATTGACCGGAATGATTGACACGTTTTAAAGCACTAACTTTCACTTTTTCTTTTTGTCTTGTCACATTTTGACAGAATGTCATGTAAACTCTCTAATTTAAAAATGGTGAATATTAAAACATATTTCCTGCAACATGAAAACCGGTGTTAATATTTATTTACATATGAACAAGTATGTTCGTTTATGTGTGCGCATGTACATGCCTGTGTTTGTATGTGTGTGTTTCCACTTGATCTTAAAGTTTGAGAAACTTCCAAAGTCAGCATGTAGAATACTGACCTTTTGGTGAGGATTTCAGGTGCGACTCGCAGGAGTCACAAGGGATTGCAACTGGCCTTGATGTTGCTGCTAACACTGGCATTATTATAGTTGCCTGGTATTGGAGGAGGGTTTACAAGATTAATCTCCAGCAGCAGTGAGGGTTGCTTGCCTAGACCTTCTGCTTTCTTCACTGCTAAAGGGAGTCTTTTTATAGGTCTACTTAGTTATTACCTGTAGGTACTCTAAGATGGGAGTCTTCAGTGATTGAGGATTGCTTAACATTTAACCTCAGGTATTAGGCAGAGGTCAAACTGGATATGACGATGATTTACTTGTAAGTTTGAACTTGAATCAATCACATCAGTCAACCACAGGGATAAACGGTTATGTGTCCTTGATCCTTTCAGTATCATGAGTAGTCACCACCAACTTCTAAAATCACACATAGACGGGCCATGTTTGTGGCACGGTTTTTGGTTAACTTTTTGGAAATTGAGTAAGGACAAGGGCCAGTATTTGGGTCTGTAACAGACTACTGTATGGAAAGGGCCCCACAACATTGTGATGTAAAGGGTAGATTTACTCTAAGGAAAGCAACAGATATACAATGGTTTTAAGAACACTACTTTTGGCCAGGTTGGGCTTGGGCTTTGCTTTCTCTGACTGTGAGCCTTCACATGAGTGTTATCTTGATTTGTATTGAATCCTACATCTTGTCTTCCTTCTCAACTCAACCTAAAATATGGTAATGGGTTCTACACCCTTTAAAGGGCTTGAGTATTGGTTATGAAATGATTGACCAAAACAAATATTAGAGGGACACAGAATCAGAAGGATGACTCAGATCTTTATTGAAGCAATTTACTTCACAAGAGCATTTGTTTATTAGGCAATGTCAATGCAACAAATCATCAAATCTCTCTCCCACGTCATGGGCATATTTTTTAGACACTTACAGTGGGAAGTCTGTGGGAGGCATTACTTCCCCAACGTGACTTCTAGACAATCAAAGGCTAGCTCTATTGGCATTTGGAACCCAGATGTTTTTTTCTTGGTGTCCCCGAACATAGTGAGTGACAGTTCAAGATTTGCTTGAGAGACACATGGCTGTGGATGCAGGGTTTGGTTCTGCTGACACCCGGTGGAGGGAAGGACAAAGCGCAGTCTTCACCAACAACGTGCCGCCCTTGCAGCATGAGCGTCCAGAAAGTATGCAAAACTCCAAATTACTCTGGTAGAACTGACCGGCAAGCTTTCCATGCACAAAAGCTGGCCCTAAGCCTGACAGGGCCTAGAGATCTGTACGGTGTCAACCTGACCTTGGGGAAACACTAATGCGTTTTCTGCTCCTCAGTCCAGAAGAAAGAACAGTCTAGGGAGCGTTTGTTAGGGCTCTGCAGAGACCTTTTTGACATTGTGACATTGTGTTCAGGACTTAGTAGTCAGTGACAGTAGACAGTAGTCACAGATAACCTGGGGAACCTCTTTGTGTGCTTGCAAATTACATTTAGATACTGGCCAGAAGGGCTTGCGCCCACATGCCTCCTGCAGTGCAGACGGAGATTGCTTCTGACCAGTTCAGTCAAGCTGTAACACCAAAAAGTTTCATTTTTCAAACTAAACTGGCCTATCCCCACTCTACTCAAGATGCTTTTGAGCTTGCTATGAAACTAGAGATTGTGGAAGAAGGAGCAGAAGACAACGTACCTGCTGCAGTGAGGACTGCTATGTAAACCCTGCTGACACCAGACCCAGGTGGGTCGAGAAGATTACTGGACTGATCAGGGCAGTGTCAGTGCAGCCACCTCAACAGCGTTCACGAGTATGCTGGAGGTGTGGACAGCCAGGCCATCTTGTCAGAGACTGTCCCAAGTATGCAAATAATCAGGGAAATTGTTGTGGAAATTGCTTGCCGAGTTCTCCAACATTTTTGTACTAACAGACAATTAGGTGGGGTCTGCACATTTGATGCAGACACTGGGGATGCACAACCAATGACAATGACAGTAAGTAAGCAAGTAAGTAAGTAAGTAAGCCGTGGGCTCTTGTAGTGGTGATGGTGTCCAAGAAGAACAGCGCCACAGTTTCTGGTTGCAGCGATCCTGGAAGATTGTCCTGAACACTGCCTGGATAAATTGCATTTAATGAAACCTTCATCTGAACCACTGTGATTGAGTGAGGATCCCGAAATACAGGAGAGGGTAGCATAAGGCCCAAAAATGGTTACAATGGTTATGATGCAAATGTGCGCTTTTTAATTGTAGCTTGAATAATGCATTAAAAAGAAAATCAGAAAGCTAATATCAAGCTCTGTGACGTAAGATTTTAACTTAACTTATTTTATTATTATTTATCCATTTTTATCATTGCATGGCATATTATTGAAATAATTTTTATTATTGTCATTTTTCTTTTTGCTATGCCTTTGAGTAATAGTTTCATAGCTGTTTAATAATAACCTGGACAGAATGGATACAAATAATTAATGTTTATTTTGAAGCCAGAGAACAAACCGTGAATGCATCGAGCTTGAAATGCCTGAGGCTAAGCAATACGTAGAAGAAGCAAGTATAGTCTTATTAGGACTAGTTTAAATGGTAAGCTGAGAAGAGGTAAGCAAAAGATTCTGTGCAAATCGCAATATTTTAGGTATAACCTGCAAAGTACTCACTCATTTTGAATCTCATGTCCTTCAAAATTAGCTAAGCGTTTGTGTAAGTGCAGAATGGCTTCTGGACAGATGCTCCTGAAATCTGGCAGTTGAAGAGAAGCGCATCAGCTACATATTCAGGTGACTTGATAAATGACGACAGTGGTGAAATTGTGGTTGACGACGAATCAAGTAAAACTACTCGTGAATGGCATGGTGGCGTTTGGGAAAGAACCCCCTAAATATTTCGACGACGTCTTGTCAATGTCAATGAGTACTGCAATGCGCTTCACAGCTAGTGTTGCGAACATGACATGCGATGGCAGGTTTCGATATAGAATAGTGCCGATGAGAGGGAAAAAAACAAGTCCAAACCTGGAAAATCACTGGCCTGGAAAAAGGAAACCCTGAAGGCCAAGGCGTCTGAAAGAAATCGTAGAGCAGCAACTCTTAGTCTTAATCTGAGAAGGTTGGTACTGTGGGCTGCAATGAGGTGGGAACTTCTTTAGGTGCTTGTATGATGCTTGGACAGTGTTGAATAAACTGATGACCTCAAGTGTATAAGAACTGTGACTTCATCAAGAAGTCAAACCTTCCCACTGGTTCTAGAAAACTCCGTATTTAGCCTGAATTCTCCCCCACCACAACTGCATCAAGTGAACATGGTACAATTCAAATGGTGTAATGTGAATGAATGTCCTTGCAGAATGGATCTTCATAGAAGATGAAAAAAGACGGCTGTTTAGTTAGTTATCTCTCATTATTGTTTTTTCATTTTTTTTTTTATCATTCATTTATTTTGTTTGAATTTTTTATTATGATTTTTTTTATTGCTATTACATGTGAAGACTAAAAGTGACTTTTATGTGAAAGTGAAGATATTTCGTATGGCAAAAATTATTTTTACAGAACTGATGTGACTTTGTTCTGCAGCGCGAGATCCTGCAAGAGCTTCAGAGACTTTTAGTAAATAAACACCACGGCTCCAGAGAATGAGATATTACTTTCATTAAATGAATGTATTTATGCATTTTAATTATATGTCATTCATTTTGATTTGCTCTCAAGTAAGTATTTTTTCCCTGCTTTTGTCACACTCAAACTTGAAACAAAATAAATAAATAAAGGGTCATCTTACCTCGAATGCATTTTCTGCCTACGGTGACCAGAGAAGTTGCGCTAAATGAGTGAATATCTCATGAAATATCAGCAGAAGACTTGGGTAGCTGGAATATGGTTCAGCTGTTGTGTCAGCAGACTTGAAGGTGTCGAGCGTTAGAGGTGACGGAGACTGCAACGTGTGTCAATGGCATGCATGGCAGGAGGAGGACACATTCTCCGCCTTGACTTTTCCCCGGAACTTCGATCGTCGAGATGTTTTAGAACAAAACTGAGTGAAAGACTTGTGGGAAGGAAACACAAGAAGTCTTACTGATTGAACTTTCGCTTAGCTTCATTATAGATAGTTAACAATATAGGAAACAATACAATGTGAAGAAAGAATTAAAAAATATATATCATTTTACTAAGAGACTATTCGTACAGTATATTCGTGCACATTGTGCAAGGTTGATGTTCAAGGAATACAAAACCTTCTTGTCATGATTCGTACATTAGTTTACTGTGATATTGTCCAAGATAACAGTGGGGGAAGAATGAATAATTGCTTTCCAAAATTAGAATATAATGAATCAACACTTTTCTCTTTTGGAGTTGTAGGTTCGAACCCCTGGGCCTCATGTACTAAGAGTGCGTGCATGCGCACGTAATTTTTAGCATCAAAGTTTCATTTGTATCAAGAATGAAAAGACGATGAAACCGTGCAGACTTCCTGACAAGTTTGAAGGTGTCGTACATATTTACTGCTCAGATCCATGTCAGCCTTACTAGTCATGTTGAGAAGTAATGTTTGCAAATAAATTAGTGGATACTCGACAACTGTATATGGACCGTTTTTAGAAGCACTATTTCATTGCACTTTTTATGGCTTGTTTTACGAGAGTCACAGACATTCTTGTGAAACAACTTCACGTCATTTTTATCAATCTATGGTTTACCTGTAATGTATAATGTATTGTTGTTATTGTATTCATGTATGTACTCTGTGTCATCTAACCTACCTTAGGACAACGGATGAAAATTAGCTATTGTGCTTACATCGTCCTAGTTAAAATAAATAAATCATATCAAAATATAATCCGGTTTCCCTCATGATCACCTGATTGAAGTCCCATCGCCACTGTGGGCTGGGCCTCCTTACATCCCTCCTATTTGTCTCTGTCGTGGTTTGAGCTTTTGTGTTCAGAGGTGTGTTTCTCCCTTCAGGAGCAGAGCAGGGATGCCTGTTTTTCTGCACCTGCACCCCCTCCCACTTTCCTTATGTGATTTTAGTGCAAGACAAGTTTTTGGCGCTGTCATGGCTGCCTCTGTGATTGTCTTGCGTTTTTCCATGCACCACTTGTGAATTTCTCTATGGAGATTCATAAAGTATCTTTCATTTCATTCATTAATGTATGCCAGAAATCACTTCGACATTTAACTACCATCCTAAAGAGTAATGCAATGAAGATTTACATTACTGGAATCTTTTTTTAAGTTGATAGCATTATCCTTTTTTTAATGCAGGAAGATGTTTGTCCGTTCACACAAACCGTTAGTAAATCTTACCCTATATGTACTGACGCAGTGTAGTAAATCAAACAAGCTATTATTGACTAAAGACAAACACTGATGGGTAGAGATTTTTCAAAGAGACAGCACAGGATCTGCATCCTTGTGGATGACACAAAGTGACTCTTTTGTTGGTCCTCCAGCATCAACGCAACCTATTCCTCCTTAGACCAACACTGGTGTTGTTTGCACCTTATTATCATTGCCAACGAGGTGTGAGGCGCTGTCAACCAAAGACACTCATTTGAGATTTCAATTCTTGAATCTTTAGAAGAATTATAGAAAAAAAAGAGTAATAAACCCAAATTTTCGAATTGTTAGTATTTTTCCTTTATGGAATACATGTAGTGCCATAATTAGTTAATTGTAAAGTGTTTGAAAATAGAAAAATCGCTTTTTGGAATTACATATACACATTAATATACACATTTATGCGTGTATGTATTTCCCAATAGCCATTTAAAGGATTGTATTTAGAAACGTTTAAACGTATTTCAATAAATATTGTTACTTCTTTTACCCTGAACGTCTCTCTGTCCAAACAGTAGTAGTGATACCTGCTATAGAAACAGTTGCTCTGACACAAACACAGAAAGACAAATCACATATAAGAAAAGTAATGTAAGAAATGGAAGTGCTTATTAGAAGACCTGGTAAAGGAGGACCGTGAGAAGAAGCATAGCAAGGTGTGTTAAGAAGAAAGGCGTAATATGTTGCCCAGCAGTCCCCCATAAGTAGGCCGGGATCTGGGCTCAAGTCTGACATTTGTTACTGGACCACACAGCAAGAAATGTATTTGATTCGTGATTATTACTGTCTGAAAGGTATTTATTTGAAGAAAAAGACCAGATTTTACCCAGAGGAGCTAACCCCTCCCCAACAGGTATGCTAGCTGTCGACTCATTGGAGCTGATGGCATCACTTGGAAAATAAATATCTAACATCTTCAGAATTGAACTGAAGGCATTACTTGTTGATGGTTTAAGCACACTTAAACTGATATCAAGTCATTGTAAGCACAGCTCACCAATGAGAAGGCCGCTTTGGATGCAAACATGGCCACGTTCAAAAACACTGTGGGTTCGAGTCACTATCAACATACACAGACGGTGTGGTGGAACTGAAAAGCAATTTTGAGCACTTAGCGGCTGAGTTTGTTAAGCTAAAAGCTAAGTATGAAGACGTTGAGTTCCAAATTTTGGCGTAATAATATCAGAATTATTGGCGTGCCGGAATACGGCAATCTTAAAATAAAAAATAAAAAACTATTCAGGTTAACAAGCTACATTAGTATTCACTATGTTTTTTACGACTTAATTTATACTTTAAGTATGCTTGGTGCAATGTATCTAAAGTATTCCATAACTACATGCTGTGTCTATTGTTTCATAAGTTACATTTGTATTGTATTATTTATTCTCTTTTTTTCTGCAAATTAATCGGTTGGGTTTTCAACTTCAAGGTTCTCATGGCTTTTGGCGTCATTTTAGTTTGGCAACTATAGTCGTTTTTTTTTTCACACCGCTCTTTCTCTTTTGGAGAATTGGGGTGTTTTTGTTTTAGTGGGGTGTTTTTGGTAGGTACATAATGGTTGCTGGTGTTCTGATGAAAAAGAAAGTTATTTTGTAAATGTTTAAATTATTTTTTACTTAATTGTATAAATCAAATGCTCCAAATGATAAAACTAAAATGCATTTTTTTTAAATAATCTTGACATCCCAACAATTATTAATTAATATTAATATCTATGCTAAGGAATTAAGAGTCCCCGCTATCATTGGAGGAAGTTAATAGTGCCATAAAAGCAATGCAGCCGAAGAGAGCACCAGTCCAAGCAACTATGGCTTTACTTCTAAAAGAGGGTAAAGACCCAACACTGTGTACTTCAAATAGACCACTTTCGTTATTGGATGTAGATGTTAAATCTTGCCAAACGCATTGCTCTGAGACCAAAAGGGGCAATGCCAATCATTACTACAGAGGAACAAAATGGTTTCATTATAGGATGGCAACTATTTTTTAACATGCGGACTCTCCTTAACATTACCTATTCTATAAAAACTACAGAAGTACCAGAAGCTCAAAAGGGTGCTGTTTGTTTTCTTGTATTGCAATTTAAAAAAAAGAGTCAAAGAAGTCAAAGAAGATTGTGTGATGTACACTGTGATGTTATTTGTTGTTTTCCAATAAAATTTGAAATAAAAATAATAATAATAATAATAATCTGTAACAATTTAATCTGTAGGCAATTTAATTTGGATCGAGGCCTCATGAAAGCAGTTTCCTCAAAGATATTCCTCTAATCACAGAAATAGAGTAAGAAATGCTTTAGGTGATAAAATAAATGTTAATCATAGAACATAAATGTGGAAAAAAAAAGTTATAATAAGAGTCTAAAATTATGTTAAAGCCTGGCATGTAATTAATTTTAAATGCATCATTCATTTATTAAACATTTTCACTTTTTAATATACTATTATTTGTGAAGAGCATGGATAAAATGTCAATAATGGACAAGATGATTTTGAAGGCATTATAGAACAATGTAATTTACGTATGTGTATGTTTGACTTTGATTTAGAAGTAAGAAGTAGAAAAAATGATTTACACATAAGTGACACAATTAAAAAGTAAAGCACAAAGTAAGACTGACGTGTCAGTGATGAAACATTTATAACAGGAAAGGGTGGACCCTTAATACATCAAGGATGCCAATATGTGGTTGAAGTTTACCTTTTGAAAACTGTTAACTGATAACTGAAAAGTTCATAGGACTAAACTTAACTTAAATTCTTTGAAATTGTAAAATTATTGTCTATGTATATCTATCAAGTCTAGAAGTGTGTTTTACTCAATAAATAGTTAACCGGATCACCATTTGTCAAGATGCCATTTGTTTAATTTGTAATGTGTAAATGTCACTGATCTACTGTACTGATGTGGTAGAAGTGAAGAGTGAGGATGATTGGAGCTGCCTTGTACACACAAATGCTGACGATGTCAAATGGCTATAAAAGCTAGATCCTTCAGGTAAAGATCGTCAGAGCGGGCCAGTCCTAAGTTCCAACATGGGGACTACAGGACTCCAATCAGCGTTATGGCTCCTCTATCTAATGCTGGTCAGCGTGCTGGCTCAAAATGGTGGGTGATGACCAAACCACATGGGATTTCACAATCCCTAGATCCATTTTGAGATTGAGTGTTTTAACTGAATGTTGGACAAATGAGGATTTATATATATATATATATATATATATATCTTAGGTTAAATGTTTAATACTTGATTTTAGGAAGTTCATCTCATCTCGGACGAGTCTGCACGACCTGGGGACAGAACCACTGGAAGACATTTGACGGCGACTATTTCCAGTTTTCCTCCTCCTGCACACATGAGGTGGTAATTCAGTGCCAAGGCTCCTTCGAAAACTTTAACATCCAGATGCAACGCAAGCTGGTGGACGGCATCTCCACCATTGACCGTATCTTCATGAAGCTCGAGGCATCAGTGGTTCTGATCACGAATGATGATGTAATCGTCAATGGAAATCCGTAAGTTTAGTCTCTTCAATTTTTCCACTGTGATCACGGGTTGTTTTTTTTGTTGTTTTTTTAAATATTAAAAAAAGTTAAAAAAAAAGAAAATGATGAAGTTAGATATTGTCTTGTGAGGATTTTGTTGCAGCAGCAAATGCATGTCCATGTTGAAAATAAAAAAACTAAATTATTTAAAGGTCAATTTAAAATGTTCTACTCATGTTCACCAAGTTAATACGGATTGTAACCTGTTAATACTGTGTTATGCAAATCATTTTGAAAATAAAGTTCTAAATAATATAAATGGGTGTAAATAAATAAGTATAATCTTAACATTTTTTTTTTAAAGGGACATTGACTCTGCTTTCTTTGCAGGGTGACTCTGCCATATGTTTCATTTGGGTTTAACGTCAAAGAGACAACATCCAGTATATTCCTTGAGTCAAAAATGGGAATCATAATATCATGGAACCGTGATGACTCCATGGACGTAAGTGTCCCCTTTTTTATTTCACTCACTGGAGGCAGTAAACAAATCCAGTGAAGAACAGATGTTATCTGGCGAGGTTGTTCCCACCTCCAGGGTACTATACTGTAAAAGTAGCTTTCTTAGCGTTTGGTCGTCCACTGATGAAGTAACACTAGTGATCAGTGATTCGATATTATATGAAACAGGGTATCTTTTGGACCCAGCGTGATGTACTTACATTTTCTGGGAAAAGGCTTTAAGTCATTGATGTGGATGGTGGAATTGCCAACAAGATGATCAAAGAAAATAAATAAATTAAGGCCTATTGTATGTGACAGAGTAAATGCTAAGGATAATTGTCTCCAGATAACAGATTGCTTGTGTATTTTTGGTGATACATAAGTTCAAAGAACTAATTCCTCTGGGTATTTTCTGTAATAAAGTGATCAGGCAATCACTCCTACTTTTTTCATTTGTTAAAGTAGGTTAGTCACTTTTGTTTTGTACCTATTGGTGGGATCCCGTTTAACATGGCAATGTGAAAGAGTTTTGTTTCCTTTTCATGGTAACTCCGTAGTAAGATATATAACTGCTCCTCACAGCAGTTATTTGGAACTAAAGAAGGCTCTTGAGTGAGAGTATAAACACCTTTTAAAAAAACTCAGCACAGTCCAGTTACCTCGCTTTGCAACCTTCAGAATAACCATGGTAGGAATGAATAAGAATTCAAATGGCCTGAAAGGTCTTTGGGCTGCCAACGCAAACCTTTTATGTTCTTGTAAAATATGTTGTAATGTTAACCCTCTGAGTGTATAAATACCAAACCAATCGTGTACAATGTTACCATTTTATGTATTTCTAATATTCTATGATTAATATTAATGAATGATCTGGCAATCAATTTGATCTTCCTTGTCTTTATAGATTGAGATGGATAAAGAGCTCAGAGGGCAGACTTGTGGACTTTGTGGAAACTTTGATGGAATCAACAATGAATTACCCAAAGATGGTATATATCCCATCAAAAGATGTTTTGACAAAATTCAATATTAAACAGATTTTTTTTTTTTCAGGATCCCTTTCCATAATAGATTATGCTGAATTTAGCAAAGTCAGTGATCCAGTACGTGTTTGTGTGGAACCAGAACAAACTGTTCCAGAGCTCTGTGGAACCAAAGTGAGTTTGTCCTTCTCTACTTATTTCTACTTCCATACGACACTGTGACTCTCCTTCTATTGCTCAACACATGGCCGAGTTTTATTACCTTTCTTTTTTTTCTGGTAACTTTGTTAAACAAATGCACTAAATGAGGTTTTTTATTTGAGTTTATGAATTAAATATTCTTGAGACAACATGTATTGGAAGATACTTTTCTAAGAAATGTGTTTAACACTATACTGCTGTTCTAATATTAACAGAAGTTGCAGAGGTTTCAGTGTTAGACCTGTATTAAGAAAAAAAAGTGCCATTCATACTCACAGAAAAAAAATGTAAGTGTTTCTTTGCATAACAATGACTTATTCATATCTTTAACATTTATTTTACAGGCTGACTGTGAGGCTATCTTCTCCAGAGCTTCATTTAGCAGTTGCCAAAACCTCCTGGACATAGACTCCTTTGTAACCGCCTGCATGTCTGATCTGTGCAGCAGTGACAAATCTGTCCTGTGTAAAACAATCTCAGAGTACTCGAGACAGTGTGTCCATGCAGGTGGACAGCCACAACAATGGAGGAGTTCATCTTTATGCCGTAAGCATGCTAACCCACCCTTTACCGTGGGTTTTTACAATTTCATGGTAGCTAGAGGTTAAACCTGTTGTCTTCACAGCTAAGTCATGTCCAGCTGGCATGGTGTTCATGGAGTGCAGCAGCTCGTGTCCCAACACTTGCTCCAACCCTCAGGCCACCCAAACTTGTGACACCCACTGTATAGACGGTTGCAGCTGCCCTGCTGGTATTCACCAATAATATTACTCAAAAAAATTAAATCATACTTACATTTTCAATCTGAGATTTAAAACCCCATAATGATGTTTTCTTTCAGGAACTGTCATGGATGACATCGGTAAAAATGGCTGTGTAGCAGTTGAATCTTGTCCATGTTTGCACAACGGCAATGTCTACAAATCAGGGGAAACATTTGAATACTACTGCAAATCTTGGTAGGACATAAACAAAAATGTACATGTGAGATGTTTACGATGTCACTGGTCAGACTTTCACCAACTTACTAAATGAAAACCTTCCTGGTCATATTAACAAGAATCAACATGCGTCTGTATTTACAGTACGTGTCAAAATGGTCTGTGGTCTTGCACTGAAAACGATTGTCCAGAAACCTGCTCAGTAGAAGGAGGCTCCCACATTAACACATTTGACGGCAAACTCTACACGTTTCATGGGGACTGCAGCTACATTATGGCACAGGTAGTTCAATCTCTGGTCTTGTCGACAAAACCAGTGAGACATTTTTTATGAAGTGATTCAATGTTGTGTTTTGAAATTTTGCAGGAGAAAAGTGGCTTGTATGTAATAACAGGAGATCTCGTCGAGTGCGGTGTGGTTAGAGGTAAAACCTGCCTTCGAGCTGTTACTTTGTCTCTGAACAGCAACGAGATGGTAAGTGTTTTTAAAAGTTGAAGTCATTACATCATGACGATGATGATGATTGTTAGCTAAGCTTGTTAGCATAACAGCATATGCATTATATTTCTACTGTATAAAACACTAACCGCACTGTTCATCTTTATGATTTTAAAAATAGATGGTTCCACATTTGACATTGATGTATAACATTTCTCTCTACAATACGATGTTCGATTATTTTATTCTGAAACATAACACATTTGTTTTATTTTTGTCACAGGTAATTAAAGTTCAATCTGCCGGTCAGATCTTTGTGAACAAGATTCTGTCTCAGCTTCCGTTGTTTACCTGTGAGTGGCTCAATTAATAAAAAAGTTTTTGAAGATTTATATGATTTATTATATCCAGGAACATAATTTTTTGGTTCATATCCCTCTATTTTACAGATGAACTGAGTGTCTATAAACCTTCATCCTTCTACATCCACATCAACACCAGGATAGGCCTTCGATTGATAATCCAGCTCAGCCCTTTGATGCAAGTCTATATTTTAGCGGACAACTCACTCAGAGGGACCACTTCAGGTGTGCCTTCAATGATGCTTAGATTGAGCTGTTTTTTCTTTTTTTTTTAAAGTTGTATTTGTTGTCTAAAAACATATCTTTCTTGCAACTGCCATTCAACAGGTTTGTGTGGAAACTTCAACAACATCATGAGTGATGACTTCAAGGTGAGCAGTGGGCTTGTGGAGGGTACAGCAGCAGCCTTCGCCAATGCCTGGAAAACAAGAGCATCTTGTCCAGATGTTTCGACACGCTTTACACACCCTTGCACACAGGGAATCAACAAAGGTACAAATAAACTCTGCCTTTTATGTATTTTATGTTTCATACATATTTCTTTGTTTTTTGTTAAATTTTTTATGACTTTTCCAGAGGATTTTGCTCAGTTCTGGTGCTCCAAACTAACTGACCCCAACGGAATGTTCGCTTCCTGCCACAATGTTGTTAGCCCAACAAGCTACAAAGATGTATGTTACACATTGAAACATATGAATCATAATTATAAATAATAATTTCAACCTGACAAGTCTTTAATCCTCTCTACAGAACTGCATGTATGACACATGTAACTGTGAAAAGAGTGAGGACTGCATGTGTGCTTCTGCTTCTGCGTATGTCTACGCTTGCTCAGCTGCAGGAATCGTGATCACTGGATGGAGGGACGTTATGTGCAGTGAGTTCTACCTCAGGACTCTTTCATTAATAACTAGTACTCTTTAGGAAGATTTAGGATAAATGATGAAGAGAAAGGTAAAAATATTAACCAACATATATTTATGCTGACACATGTTCTCCTCTCATCCAGGCAAATTCAGCACTTCCTGCCCTGAAGGAACTGTGTATGAATACAGCATGTCGAGCTGTGGCCGTACTTGTTACTCCATCAGTCAAATGGACTACAGTTGTCAATCAAAGTTCCCATCAGTTGATGGTTGTGGCTGTTCAATGGGAACATACATGGATGAGAATGGTCTTTGCATCCCAAGCACAGATTGTCCTTGTTATGACGGCGACAACATAATTCCAAGCGATCAATCCATCACCAAAGACGGTGGAACTTGGTAAACATTATTTTCCCCACAAGTGTATATTATTTACAGTTTGTAGATCAGTTTAGGAAAATAATATTTTTCAAGTAGTGATTAGACAGCACCAGCAAAATGTAAAAATCTTAGTTAAATTGATCGTTAGGAATAAATATAATCTATGCAGTGTTCATTTTGTTTCTTACATTCTTGTGGTTGTTCTCACAGTTTCTGCAGAGAAGGACGTCTAAGCTGCCAAGGTCTACAAACACAAGGTACGTTTTTCATTTTGTGGACGTACTTTATGTCTAACATTACACAATACATCAACTTGTGTTCATTATGTGCATGAATTAAGCAGAAATACACTTCATGTTTTCAAATATAACTGTATTTGCACAGTAACACCAACATGCAAGAAGCCCATGTTTTATTTTAACTGCTCTGATGAGGCACCTGGCAGTGTGGGAGTTGAGTGCCAGAAGAGTTGCGGTACTCTGGACATGGCATGTGTATGTACACGAAACATTCATGGATATTTGCTTGATTCCTATCAGGCTTACATGTTGTCATTCTGGTTCTAATAGATAAGCACTGGGTGCGTATCAGGATGCATGTGTCCCAATGGTCTGGTCGCAGATGGACTCGGAGGTTGTATCAGCGAGAGTAGCTGTCCGTGTGTACACAATGGAAAGAAATACCAACCAGGAGAAACCCTTACTGTTGATTGCAACACATGGTTTGTATAGATACTTCTTCAGATTAAATTATTCATGCAAACAATTCTCATTGCTTTGAAAATGTATAATAATCCTATCTGGACACAGAAATGGAATTTCTTAATTCAGTAGAGTTAAATTAATGAACTTTATTGTAAAAAGTTGATATACCTTGGCAAACCTATCACCTATGCGTATAACTAGAAATTGTCGAATTAATTATGTTTGATTAACCTTCGTGTGTGTCCTTACAGCTCCTGCCGCAATAGAAAGTTCACTTGTACCACCAACGTTTGTGATGCAGTTTGTGGTATCTATGGTGATGGTCACTACATAACTTTTGATGGGAAAAGGTTTGACTTCAGTGGAGAATGTGAATACGCTCTTGCACAGGTAAACTTCATGGAATTAACACTAAAACAAGTTGAGATTGATTTGCAGGGTGTAGTGCTTTGATTTTAGGAAACAGGTTTTAAATACTTTTCCATGTTTGTGTATAAACCAGATACATTTTCAACAGGAACAAAATGTTAACGTGAAAACAGTCTATGTTTATGAAAATATCATGTAACCGCGTCAAACCAACTCACCATCACTCCTATTGCTTCACTTAGGACTACTGCGGCTCAGAGAATGGAAGCTTCAGAATTGTCACTGAAAATGTTCTTTGTGGAACCACTGGAACTACCTGTTCCAAAACTATCAAGATCTACCTTGGGGTAAAATAACTTTGAATTACACTTATTCTCTGTCTTTCAATATATGAATCTGCGCAACTGAGCTAATGATTGTATAAGGGACAGAAAAAACTGTAACTGGTCGATGACAGCAAAACCAGGTAGCTAGTCTTTACCTATTTGTCTTAGAACAAGGACAAGCATGTGACGTTGAGGTTGCAAATCCCTGATTGTTAACATTATATTTTAGTGTGCTCTTTTTCATTCTATTTAACAATGAATTTGTGGAACAGGATTAAGAACACACGCGTATATCTCTGTCACTAATTACTTTCTTTCACATCTACAGAGTGATGAGTATCAACTTAAAGATGAAACCATTCGTGTGGTCAAGGGCAGCAGGCCTTCTCAAGTTTCCAAGATGGGCATTTACCTTGTGGTGGCCATCAAGCCAGGAATTGTGGTCATGTGGGATAAGAAGACCAGTCTGTTCATTAAACTTGGTCCACAGCACCAGGTAAGACCAACAGTTCCCAATTCCAAATCTACATATAAATGTATATAATTCATAATTCTATGTAAAACTTCCTTTATCAGGAAAAAGTATGTGGACTATGTGGAAACTACGATGGCAATAGCAAAAATGACTTCACAACACGCTCCCAGGAGACAGTAGCAGATGTTCTGGAGTTTGGTAACAGTTGGAAAGTCTCGTCGGGATGCCCTGATGCCAAGCTATCAACAGATCCCTGTACCAAGAACAGATACAGAGCAGCTTGGTCCCAGAGGCAATGTAGTATCATCACCAGTGTTACATTTCAGGACTGCCATTCAAAGGTAAACATTATATAGAAATTTTTGAAATAGTACTATAATAAGCATGATTTATGTATATCTTAAGATGTAAATAGTCCTAATGTTTTTACATATGTTGTACAAAATTATAAAATTAAATGATCTTCACATATAAGTCAACCTCAGAGTGAAACAATTAACTCACAAACTGTATTATTTATTCCAAGGTGGATCCTGGTCCATACTACGACTCATGTGTGAGAGATTCTTGTGCTTGTGACACTGGTGGGGACTGTGAGTGTTTCTGCACAGCTGTTGCTTCCTATGCAAAATCTTGCAATGAAGCTGGAGCCTGTGTGAGATGGAGAACTCCAAAACTTTGCCGTGAGTACAACTACATCACCATCAAGAAACAAAACATCAGTAATGTAGTTACCACAAGACAAGAAACTTAAACTGAAAATACAGTGAAATAGCAAAACATTAAGCATAACTTCCATAATGTAACTTTTTGTGTGACCAAATGTATCTCTTGCAGCGGTTTTCTGTGACTACTATAACTCCCCTGAAGGCTGTGAGTGGCATTACAAACCTTGTGGCGCAGACTGCATGAAAACCTGCCGGAATCCTTCTGGGAACTGTTCTGCTCTCATCACTGGTCTAGAAGGTATGATTGAATTGACAATTGGTAACAAAAAATCTTGAGATTCATCAAGCTCTTATCTTGAAGAAAAAGCTTCATGTACACCTTCAAAGTTCTGTAAATAAAACTAATGATTGACTCGTGATTGTTTTTGCAGGATGTTACCCACAGTGTCCACCAGCTGCACCTTTTTTCAACGAGGACTCTATGACATGTGTTTCCTTGGAACAGTGCGGCTGTTATGATGACCAAGGCACCAATTATGCTATTGGGGATTATGCTCCGTCGGAAAATTGTTACCAATGGTATGTTTTAGCAGTCATCAAATAATTTATATAATTTACAACATTTACTATCAACATGTATAATGTCCATTATTTTCTTTGGTTTTTACAGATACAAAACAGAGAGGTTACCTAATTTGTAATAAAAAAAACATTGTGATTTTTTTGTTTACAGCTCTTGCACACTGTCTGGAATTAGGTGTAAATATGATGTGTACTGTAAGTAAATATACATAGTTGGAGATACAACTTGTCCAATAATTTTATTTATATACTGAAAAATGTTTCCTTAATTTGCAGATTGCTCATGCTTTGTCAATGGAAGGACATACAAGTACGGTGAAACGATCTACAACACTACAGATGGCCTTGAGAGTTGTATCGAAGCTGTCTGTGGCCCAGATGAGGAGGTAACAAGGGATGTGTATCCTTGTCCTACGACCACACCGCTTCCTACAACAACTCCATTTACATTCACTACAGGTAGCGTATATAAAGAATATTTGTAAATTTTCCATGAATGATCATTTAAAGTTGTAATATATGTATTTCAGCAAAAAAGAGCACAGTTGTGGTAACAACCACACCTACAGTAACAACCACAGGGACCGCTGCAACAACTCAGCCTCCAGTTGTATCCACTGGTCCAGTTTCCACAGCTACCACAGCTGTTGTCATCACAACAACTAGAGTTCCAGTTGAGACAACTGCAGGGCCCACCACAGCTGTTTTTACTTCAACACCATCTATTGTCACAGGGACTACCAAAGTACCAGGGACAACTCCACAAGTGGCCACAACTACCCCTTCAGTAACAGAAACCCCAGCCCCTACAATTGCTACTGCTGCAACAACTCAGCCTCCAGTTGTATCCACTGGTCCAGTTTCCACAGCTACCACACCTGTTGTCATCACAACAACTAGAGTTCCAGTTGAGACAACAGCAGGACCCACCACAGCGGTTGTTACTTCAACACCATCTATTGTCACAGGGACTACCAAAGTACCGGGGACAACTCCACAAGTGGCCACAACTACCCCTTCAGTAACAGAAACCCCAGCCCCTACAACTGCTACTGCTGCAACAACTCAGCCTCCAGTTGTATCCACTGGTCCAGTTTCCACAGCTACCACACCTGTTGTCATCACAACAACTAGAGTTCCAGTTGAGACAACAGCAGGACCCACCACAGCGGTTGTTACTTCAACACCATCTATTGTCACAGGGACTACCAAAGTACCAGGGACAACTCCACAAGTGGCCACAACTACCCCTTCAGTTACAGAAACCCCAGCCCCTACAACTGCTACTGCTGCAACAACTCAGCCTCCAGTTGTATCCACTGGTCCAGTTTCCACAGCTACCACAGCTGTTGTCATCACAACAACTAGAGTTCCAGTTGAGACAACTGCAGGGCCCACCACAGCTGTTGTTACTTCAACACCATCTTTTGTCACAGGGACTACCAAAGTACCAGGGACAACTCCACAAGTGGCCACAACTACCCCTTCAGTAACAGAAACGCCAGCCCCTACAACTGCTACTGCTGCAACTACTCAGCCACCAGTTGTATCCACTGGGCCAGTTTCCACAGCTACCACAACTGTTGTCATCACAACAACTAGAGTTCCAGTTGAGACAACAGCAGGACCCACCACAGCTGTTGTAACATCAACACCGTCTGTTGTCACAGGGACTAGAAAAGTACCAGAGACAACTCAACAAGTGGCCACAACTACCCCTTCAGTAACAGAAACCCCAGCCCCTACAACTGCTACTGCTGCAACAACTCAGCCTCCAGTTGTATCCACTGGGCCAGTTTCCACAGCTACCACACCTGTTGTCATCACAACAACTAGAGTTCCAGTTGAGACAACTGCAGGTCCCACCACAGCTGTTGTTACTTCAACACCATCTTTTGTCACAGGGACTACCAAAGTACCAGGGACAACTCCACAAGTAGCCACAACTACCCCTTCAGTAACAGAAACGCCAGCCCCTACAACTGCTACTGCTGCTACAACTCAGCCTCCGGTTGTATCCACAGGTCCAGTTTCCACAGCTACCACACCTGTTGTCATCACAACAACTAGAGTTCCAGTTGAGACAACAGCAGGGCCCACCACAGCGGTTGTTACTTCAACACCATCTATTGTCACAGGGACTACCCAAGTACCAGGGACAACTCAACAAGTGGCCACAACTACCCCTTCAGTAACAGAAACCCCAGCCCCTACAACTGCTACTGCTGCAACAACTCAGCCTCCAGTTGTAACCACAGGTCCAGTTTCCAAGGCTACCACAGCTGTTGCCATCACAACAACTAGAGTTCCAGTTGAGACAACTGCAGGTCCCACCACAGCTGTTGTTACTTCAACACCATCTATTGTCACAGGGACTACCAAAGTACCGGGGACAACTCCACAAGTGGCCACAACTACCCCTTCAGTAACAGAAACCCCAGCCCCTACAACTGCTACTGCTGCAACTACTCAGCCTCCAGTTGTAACCACAGGTCCAGTTTCCAAGGCTACCACACCTGTGGTCATCACAACAACTAGAGTTCCAGTTGAGACAACAGCAGGACCCACCACAGCGGTTGTTACTTCAACACCATCTATTGTCACAGGGACTACCAAAGTACCAGGGACAACTCCTCAGGTGGCCACAACTACCCCTTCAGTAACAGAAACCCCAGCCCCTACAACTGCTACTGCTGCAACAACTCAGCCTCCAGTTGTGTCCACTGGGCCAGTTTCCACAGCTACCACACCTGTTGTCATCACAACAACTAGAGTTCCAGTTGAGACAACAGCAGGACCCACCACAGCGGTTGTTATTTCAACACCATCTATTGTCACAGGGACTACCGAAGTACCAGGGACATCTCCACAAGTAGCCACAACTACCCCTTCAGTAACAGAAACGCCAGCCCCTACAACTGCTACTGCTGCTACAACTCAGCCTCCAGTTGTATCCACAGGTCCAGTTTCCACAGCTACCACACCTGTTGTCATCACAACAACTAGAGTTCCAGTTGAGACAACAGCAGGACCCACCACAGCGGTTGTTACTTCAAAACCATCTATTGTCACAGGGACAACCCAAGTACCAGGGACAACTCAACAAGTGGCCACAACTACCCCTTCAGTAACAGAAACCCCAGCCCCTACAACTGCTACTGCTGCAACAACTCGGCCTCCAGTTGTATCCACTGGTCCAGTTTCCACAGCTACCACAGCTGTTGTCATCACAACAACTAGAGTTCCAGTTGAGACAACAGCAGGACCCACCACAGCGGTTGTTACTTCAACACCATCTATTGTCACAGGGACTACCAAAGTACCAGGGACAACTCCACAAGTGGCCACAACTACCCCTTCAGTAAAAGAAACCCCAGCCCCTACAACTGCTACTGCTGCAACAACTAAGCCTCCAGTTGTAACCACAGGTCCAGTTTCCACAGCTACCACACCTGTTTTCATCACAACAACAAGAGTTCCAGTTGAGACAACTGCAGGTCCCACCACAGCTGTTGTAACTTCAACACCATCTATTGTCACAGGGACTACCAAAGTACCAGGGACAACTCCACAAGTGGCCACAACTACCCCTTCAGTAACAGAAACCCCAGCCCCTACAACTGCTACTGCTGCAACAACTCGGCCTCCAGTTGTATCCACTGGTCCAGTTTCCACAGCTACCACAGCTGTTGTCATCACAACAACTAGAGTTCCAGTTGAGACAACAGGAGGACCCACCACAGCGGTTGTTACTTCAACACCATCTATTGTCACAGGGACTACCAAAGTACCAGGGACAACTCCACAAGTGGCCACAACTACCCCTTCAGTAAAAGAAACCCCAGCCCCTACAACTGCTACTGCTGCAACAACTAAGCCTCCAGTTGTAACCACAGGTCCAGTTTCCACAGCTACCACACCTGTTTTCATCACAACAACAAGAGTTCCAGTTGAGACAACAGCAGGACCCACCACAGCGGTTGTTACTTCAACACCATCTATTGTCACAGGGACTACCAATGTACCGGGGACAACTCCACAGGTGGCCATAACTACCCCTTCAGTAACAGAAACCCCAGCCCCTACAACTGCTACTGCTGCAACTACTCAGCCTCCAGTTGTAACCACAGGTCCAGTTTCCAAGGCTACCACACCTGTTGTCATCACAACAACTAGAGTTCCAGTTGAGACAACAGCAGGACCCACCACAGCGGTTGTTATTTCAACACCATCTATTGTCACAGGGACTACCGAAGTACCAGGGACATCTCCACAAGTGGCCACAACTACCCCTTCAGTAACAGGAACACCAGCCCCTACAACTGCTACTGCTGCAACAACTCAGCCTCCAGTTGTATCCACTGGTCCAGTTTCCACAGCTACCACACCTGTTGTCATCACAACAACTAGAGTTCCAGTTGAGACAACTGCAGGTCCCACCACAGCTGTTGTTACTTCAACACCATCTATTGTCACAGGGACTACCAAAGTACCAGGGACAACTCCACAAGTGGCCACAACTACCCCTTCAGTAACAGAAACCCCAGCCCCTACAACTGCTACTGCTGCAACAACTCAGCCTCCAGTTGTATCCACTGGTCCAGTTTCCACAGCTACCACACCTGTTGTCATCACAACAACTAGAGTTCCAGTTGAGACAACAGCAGGACCCACCACAGCGGTTGTTACTTCAACACCATCTATAGTCACAGGGACTACCAAAGTACCGGGGACAACTCCACAAGTGGCCACAACTACCCCTTCAGTAACAGAAACCCCAGCCCCTACAACTGCTACTGCTGCAACAACTCAGCCTCCAGTTGTGTCCACTGGTCCAGTTTCCACAGCTACCACACCTGTTGTCATCACAACAACTAGAGTTCCAGTTGAGACAACAGCAGGACCCACCACAGCGGTTGTTACTTCAACACCATCTATTGTCACAGGGACTACCAAAGTACCAGGGACAACTCCACAAGTGGCCACAACTACCCCTTCAGTAACAGAAACCCCAGCCCCTACAACTGCTACTGCTGCAACAACTCAGCCTCCAGTTGTATCCACTGGTCCAGTTTCCACAGCTACCACACCTGTTGTCATCACAACAATTAGAGTTCCAGTTGAGACAACTGCAGGTCCCACCACAGCGGTTGTTACTTCAACACCATCTATTGTCACAGGGACTACCAAAGTACCAGTGACAACTCCACAAGTGGCCACAACTACCCCTTCAGTAACAGAAACCCCAGCCCCTACAACTGCTACTGCTGCAACAACCCAGCCTCCAGTTGTATCCACTGGTCCAGTTTCCACAGCTACCACACCTGTTGTCATCACAACAACTAGAGTTCCAGTTGAGACAACAGCAGGACCCACCACAGCGGTTGTTACTTCAACACCATCTATTGTCACAGGGACTACCAAAGTACCAGGGACAACTCCACAAGTGGCCACAACTACCCCTTCAGTAACAGAAACCCCAGCCCCTACAACTGCTACTGCTGCAACAACTCAGCCTCCAGTTGTATCCACTGGTCCAGTTTCCACAGCTACCACACCTGTTGTCATCACAACAATTAGAGTTCCAGTTGAGACAACTGCAGGTCCCACCACAGCTGTTGTTACTTCAACACCATCTATTGTCACAGGGACTACCAAAGTACCAGTGACAACTCCACAAGTGGCCACAACTACCCCTTCAGTAACAGAAACCCCAGCCCCTACAACTGCTACTGCTGCAACAACCCAGCCTCCAGTTGTATCCACTGGTCCAGTTTCCACAGCTACCACACCTGTTGTCATCACAACAACTAGAGTTCCAGTTGAGACAACAGCAGGACCCACCACAGCGGTTGTTATTTCAACACCATCTATTGTCACAGGGACTACCGAAGTACCAGGGACATCTCCACAAGTGGCCACAACTACCCCTTCAGTAACAGAAACGCCAGCCCCTACAACTGCTACTGCTGCAACAACTCAGCCTCCAGTTGTATCCACTGGTCCAGTTTCCACAGCTACCACACCTGTTGTCATCACAACAACTAGAGTTCCAGTTGAGACAACAGCAGGACCCACCACAGCGGTTGTTACTTCAACACCATCTATTGTCACAGGGACTACCAAAGTACCAGGGACAACTCCACAAGTGGCCACAACTACCCCTTCAGTAACAGAAACCCCAGCCCCTACAACTGCTACTGCTGCAACAACTCAGCCTCCAGTTGTATCCACTGGTCCAGTTTCCACAGCTACCACACCTGTTGTCATCACAACAATTAGAGTTCCAGTTGAGACAACTGCAGGTCCCACCACAGCTGTTGTTACTTCAACACCATCTATTGTCACAGGGACTACCAAAGTACCAGTGACAACTCCACAAGTGGCCACAACTACCCCTTCAGTAACAGAAACCCCAGCCCCTACAACTGCTACTGCTGCAACAACCCAGCCTCCAGTTGTAACCACAGGTCCAGTTTCCAAGGCTACCACAGCTGTTGTCATCACAACAACTAGAGTTCCTGTTGAGACAACTGCAGGTCCCACCACAGCGGTTGTTACTTCAACACCATCTATTGTCACAGGGACTACCAAAGTACCAGGGACAACTCCACAAGTGGCCACAACTACCCCTTCAGTAACAGAAACCCCAGCCCCTACAACTGCTACTGCTGCAACAACTCAGCCTCCAGTTGTATCCACTGGTCCAGTTTCCACAGCTACCACACCTGTTGTCATCACAACAACTAGAGTTCCAGTTGAGACAACTGCAGGTCCCACCACAGCGGTTGTTACTACAACACCATCTATTGTCACAGGGACTACCAAAGTACCGGGGACAACTCCACAAGTGGCCACAACTACCCCTTCAGTAACAGAAACCCCAGCCCCTACAACTGCTACTGCTGCAACAACTCAGCCTCCAGTTGTAACCACAGGTCCAGTTTCCACAGCTACCACACCTGTTGTCATCACAACAACTAGAGTTCCAGTTGAGACAACAGCAGGACCCACCACAGCGGTTGTTACTTCAACACCATCTATTGTCACAGGGACTACCAAAGTACCGGGGACAACTCCACAAGTGGCCACAACTACCCCTTCAGTAACAGAAACCCCAGCCCCTACAACTGCTACTGCTGCAACAACTCAGCCTCCAGTTGTATCCACTGGTCCAGTTTCCACAGCTACCACACCTGTTGTCATCACAACAACTAGAGTTCCAGTTGAGACAACAGCAGGACCCACCACAGCGGTTGTTACTTCAACACCATCTATTGTCACAGGGACTACCAAAGTACCAGGGACAACTCCACAAGTGGCCACAACTACCCCTTCAGTAACAGAAACCCCAGCCCCTACAACTGCTACTGCTGCAACAACTCAGCCTCCAGTTGTATCCACTGGTCCAGTTTCCACAGCTACCACACCTGTTGTCATCACAACAACTAGATTTCCAATTGAGACAACTGCAGGTCCCACCACAGCTGTTGTTACTTCAACACCATCTATTGTCACAGGGACTACCAAAGTACCGGGGACAACTCCACAAGTGGCCACAACTACCCCTTCAGTAACAGAAACCCCAGCCCCTACAACTGCTACTGCTGCAACTACCCAGCCTCCAGTTGTAACCACAGGTCCAGTTTCCAAGGCTACCACACCTGTTGTCATCACAACAACTAGAGTTCCAGTTGAGACAACAGCAGGACCCACCACAGCGGTTGTTACTTCAACACCATCTATTGTCACAGGGACTACCAAAGTACCAGGGACAACTCCTCAGGTGGCCACAACTACCCCTTCAGTAACAGAAACCCCAGCCCCTACAACTGCTACTGCTGCAACAACTCAGCCTCCAGTTGTGTCCACTGGGCCAGTTTCCACAGCTACCACACCTGTTGTCATCACAACAACTAGAGTTCCAGTTGAGACAACAGCAGGACCCACCACAGCGGTTGTTATTTCAACACCATCTATTGTCACAGGGACAACCCAAGTACCAGGGACAACTCAACAAGTGGCCACAACTACCCCTTCAGTAACAGAAACCCCAGCCCCTACAACTGCTACTGCTGCAACAACTCAGCCTCCAGTTGTATCCACTGGTCCAGTTTCCACAGCTACCACAGCTGTTGTCATCACAACAACTAGAGTTCCAGTTGAGACAACAGCAGGACCCACCACAGCTGTTGTTACTTCAACACCATCTATTGTCACAGGGACTACCATAGTACCAGGGACAACTCCACAAGTGGCCACAACTACCCCTTCAGTAACAGAAACCCCAGCCCCTACAACTGCTACTGCTGCAACAACTCAGCCTCCAGTTGTATCCACTGGTCCAGTTTCCACAGCTACCACACCTGTTGTCATCACAACAACTAGAGTTCCAGTTGAGACAACAGCAGGACCCACCACAGCGGTTGTTACTTCAACACCATCTATTGTCACAGGGACTACCAAAGTACCGGGGACAACTCCACAAGTGGCCATAACTACCCCTTCAGTAACAGAAACCCCAGCCCCTACAACTGCTACTGCTGCAACTACTCAGCCTCCAGTTGTAACCACAGGTCCAGTTTCCAAGGCTACCACACCTGTTGTCATCATAACAACTAGAGTTCCAGTTGAGACAACAGCAGGACCCACCACAGCGGTTGTTATTTCAACACCATCTATTGTCACAGGGACTACCGAAGTACCAGGGACATCTCAACAAGTAGCCACAACTACCCCTTCAGTAACAGAAACGCCAGCCCCTACAACTGCTACTGCTGCTACAACTCAGCCTCCAGTTGTATCCACAGGTCCAGTTTCCACAGCTACCACACCTGTTGTCATCACAACAACTAGAGTTCCAGTTGAGACAACTGCAGGTCCCACCACAGCTGTTGTTACTTCAACACCATCTATTGTCACAGGGACTACCAAAGTACCAGGGACAACTCCACAAGTGGCCACAACTACCCCTTCAGTAACAGAAACCCCAGCCCCTACAACTGCTACTGCTGCAACAACTCAGCCTCCAGTTGTATCCACTGGTCCAGTTTCCACAGCTACCACAGCTGTTGTCATCACAACAACTAGAGTTCCTGTTGAGACAACTGCAGGTCCCACCACAGCGGTTGTTACTTCAACACCATCTATTGTCACAGGGACTACCAAAGTACCAGGGACAACTCCACAAGTGGCCACAACTACCCCTTCAGTAACAGAAACCCCAGCCCCTACAACTGCTACTGCTGCAACAACTCAGCCTCCAGTTGTATCCACTGGTCCAGTTTCCACAGCTACCACAGCTGTTGTCATCACAACAACTAGAGTTCCAGTTGAGACAACTGCAGGGCCCACCACAGCTGTTGTTACTTCAACACCATCTTTTGTCACAGGGACTACCAAAGTACCAGGGACAACTCCACAAGTGGCCACAACTACCCCTTCAGTAACAGAAACCCCAGCCCCTACAACTGCTACTGCTGCAACAACTCAGCCTCCAGTTGTATCCACTGGTCCAGTTTCCACAGCTACCACACCTGTTGTCATCACAACAACTAGAGTTCCAGTTGAGACAACAGCAGGACCCACCACAGCGGTTGTTACTTCAACACCATCTATTGTCACAGGGACTACCAAAGTACCGGGGACAACTCCACAAGTGGCCATAACTACCCCTTCAGTAACAGAAACCCCAGCCCCTACAACTGCTACTGCTGCAACTACTCAGCCTCCAGTTGTAACCACAGGTCCAGTTTCCAAGGCTACCACACCTGTTGTCATCATAACAACTAGAGTTCCAGTTGAGACAACAGCAGGACCCACCACAGCGGTTGTTATTTCAACACCATCTATTGTCACAGGGACTACCGAAGTACCAGGGACATCTCCACAAGTAGCCACAACTACCCCTTCAGTAACAGAAACGCCAGCCCCTACAACTGCTACTGCTGCTACAACTCAGCCTCCAGTTGTATCCACAGGTCCAGTTTCCACAGCTACCACACCTGTTGTCATCACAACAACTAGAGTTCCAGTTGAGACAACTGCAGGTCCCACCACAGCTGTTGTTACTTCAACACCATCTATTGTCACAGGGACTACCAAAGTACCAGGGACAACTCCACAAGTGGCCACAACTACCCCTTCAGTAACAGAAACCCCAGCCCCTACAACTGCTACTGCTGCAACAACTCAGCCTCCAGTTGTATCCACTGGTCCAGTTTCCACAGCTACCACAGCTGTTGTCATCACAACAACTAGAGTTCCAGTTGAGACAACAGCAGGACCCACCACAGCGGTTGTTACTTCAACACCATCTATTGTCACAGGGACTACCAAAGTACCAGGGACAACTCCACAAGTGGCCACAACTACCCCTTCAGTAACAGAAACCCCAGCCCCTACAACTGCTACTGCTGCAACAACTCAGCCTCCAGTTGTATCCACTGGTCCAGTTTCCACAGCTACCACACCTGTTGTCATCACAACAACTAGAGTTCCAGTTGAGACAACAGCAGGACCCACCACAGCGGTTGTTACTTCAACACCATCTATTGTCACAGGGACTACCAAAGTACCAGGGACAACTCCACAAGTGGCCATAACTACCCCTTCAGTAACAGAAACCCCAGCCCCTACAACTGCTACTGCTGCAACTACTCAGCCTCCAGTTGTAACCACAGGTCCAGTTTCCAAGGCTACCACACCTGTTGTCATCATAACAACTAGAGTTCCAGTTGAGACAACAGCAGGACCCACCACAGCGGTTGTTATTTCAACACCATCTATTGTCACAGGGACTACCGAAGTACCAGGGACATCTCCACAAGTAGCCACAACTACCCCTTCAGTAACAGAAACGCCAGCCCCTACAACTGCTACTGCTGCTACAACTCAGCCTCCAGTTGTATCCACAGGTCCAGTTTCCACAGCTACCACACCTGTTGTCATCATAACAACTAGAGTTCCAGTTGAGACAACAGCAGGACCCACCACAGCGGTTGTTATTTCAACACCATCTATTGTCACAGGGACTACCGAAGTACCAGGGACATCTCAACAAGTAGCCACAACTACCCCTTCAGTAACAGAAACGCCAGCCCCTACAACTGCTACTGCTGCTACAACTCAGCCTCCAGTTGTATCCACAGGTCCAGTTTCCACAGCTACCACACCTGTTGTCATCACAACAACTAGAGTTCCAGTTGAGACAACTGCAGGTCCCACCACAGCTGTTGTTACTTCAACACCATCTATTGTCACAGGGACTACCAAAGTACCAGGGACAACTCCACAAGTGGCCACAACTACCCCTTCAGTAACAGAAACCCCAGCCCCTACAACTGCTACTGCTGCAACAACTCAGCCTCCAGTTGTATCCACTGGTCCAGTTTCCACAGCTACCACAGCTGTTGTCATCACAACAACTAGAGTTCCTGTTGAGACAACTGCAGGTCCCACCACAGCGGTTGTTACTTCAACACCATCTATTGTCACAGGGACTACCAAAGTACCAGGGACAACTCCACAAGTGGCCACAACTACCCCTTCAGTAACAGAAACCCCAGCCCCTACAACTGCTACTGCTGCAACAACTCAGCCTCCAGTTGTATCCACTGGTCCAGTTTCCACAGCTACCACAGCTGTTGTCATCACAACAACTAGAGTTCCAGTTGAGACAACTGCAGGGCCCACCACAGCTGTTGTTACTTCAACACCATCTTTTGTCACAGGGACTACCAAAGTACCAGGGACAACTCCACAAGTGGCCACAACTACCCCTTCAGTAACAGAAACCCCAGCCCCTACAACTGCTACTGCTGCAACAACTCAGCCTCCAGTTGTATCCACTGGTCCAGTTTCCACAGCTACCACACCTGTTGTCATCACAACAACTAGAGTTCCAGTTGAGACAACAGCAGGACCCACCACAGCGGTTGTTACTTCAACACCATCTATTGTCACAGGGACTACCAAAGTACCGGGGACAACTCCACAAGTGGCCATAACTACCCCTTCAGTAACAGAAACCCCAGCCCCTACAACTGCTACTGCTGCAACTACTCAGCCTCCAGTTGTAACCACAGGTCCAGTTTCCAAGGCTACCACACCTGTTGTCATCATAACAACTAGAGTTCCAGTTGAGACAACAGCAGGACCCACCACAGCGGTTGTTATTTCAACACCATCTATTGTCACAGGGACTACCGAAGTACCAGGGACATCTCCACAAGTAGCCACAACTACCCCTTCAGTAACAGAAACGCCAGCCCCTACAACTGCTACTGCTGCTACAACTCAGCCTCCAGTTGTATCCACAGGTCCAGTTTCCACAGCTACCACACCTGTTGTCATCACAACAACTAGAGTTCCAGTTGAGACAACTGCAGGTCCCACCACAGCTGTTGTTACTTCAACACCATCTATTGTCACAGGGACTACCAAAGTACCAGGGACAACTCCACAAGTGGCCACAACTACCCCTTCAGTAACAGAAACCCCAGCCCCTACAACTGCTACTGCTGCAACAACTCAGCCTCCAGTTGTATCCACTGGTCCAGTTTCCACAGCTACCACAGCTGTTGTCATCACAACAACTAGAGTTCCAGTTGAGACAACAGCAGGACCCACCACAGCGGTTGTTACTTCAACACCATCTATTGTCACAGGGACTACCAAAGTACCAGGGACAACTCCACAAGTGGCCACAACTACCCCTTCAGTAACAGAAACCCCAGCCCCTACAACTGCTACTGCTGCAACAACTCAGCCTCCAGTTGTATCCACTGGTCCAGTTTCCACAGCTACCACACCTGTTGTCATCACAACAACTAGAGTTCCAGTTGAGACAACAGCAGGACCCACCACAGCGGTTGTTACTTCAACACCATCTATTGTCACAGGGACTACCAAAGTACCGGGGACAACTCCACAAGTGGCCATAACTACCCCTTCAGTAACAGAAACCCCAGCCCCTACAACTGCTACTGCTGCAACTACTCAGCCTCCAGTTGTAACCACAGGTCCAGTTTCCAAGGCTACCACACCTGTTGTCATCATAACAACTAGAGTTCCAGTTGAGACAACAGCAGGACCCACCACAGCGGTTGTTATTTCGACACCATCTATTGTCACAGGGACTACCGAAGTACCAGGGACATCTCCACAAGTAGCCACAACTACCCCTTCAGTAACAGAAACGCCAGCCCCTACAACTGCTACTGCTGCTACAACTCAGCCTCCAGTTATATCCACAGGTCCAGTTTCCACAGCTACCACACCTGTTGTCATCACAACAACTAGAGTTCCAGTTGAGACAACTGCAGGTCCCACCACAGCTGTTGTTACTTCAACACCATCTATTGTCACAGGGACTACCAAAGTACCAGGGACAACTCCACAAGTGGCCACAACTACCCCTTCAGTAACAGAAACCCCAGCCCCTACAACTGCTACTGCTGCAACAACTCAGCCTCCAGTTGTATCCACTGGTCCAGTTTCCACAGCTACCACAGCTGTTGTCATCACAACAACTAGAGTTCCTGTTGAGACAACTGCAGGACCCACCACAGCGGTTGTTATTTCAACACCATCTATTGTCACAGGGACTACCGAAGTACCAGGGACATCTCCACAAGTAGCCACAACTACCCCTTCAGTAACAGAAACGCCAGCCCCTACAACTGCTACTGCTGCTACAACTCAGCCTCCAGTTGTATCCACAGGTCCAGTTTCCACAGCTACCACACCTGTTGTCATCACAACAACTAGAGTTCCAGTTGAGACAACTGCAGGTCCCACCACAGCTGTTGTTACTTCAACACCATCTATTGTCACAGGGACTACCAAAGTACCAGGGACAACTCCACAAGTGGCCACAACTACCCCTTCAGTAACAGAAACCCCAGCCCCTACAACTGCTACTGCTGCAACAACTCAGCCTCCAGTTGTATCCACTGGTCCAGTTTCCACAGCTACCACAGCTGTTGTCATCACAACAACTAGAGTTCCAGTTGAGACAACTGCAGGACCCACCACAGCAGTTGTTACTTCAACACCATCTATTGTCACAGGGACTACCAAAGTACCAGGGACAACTCCACAAGTGGCCACAACTACCCCTTCAGTAACAGAAACCCCAGCCCCTACAACTGCTACTGCTGCAACAACTCAGCCTCCAGTTGTATCCACTGGTCCAGTTTCCACAGCTACCACAGCTGTTGTCATCACAACAACTAGAGTTCCAGTTGAGACAACAGCAGGACCCACCACAGCGGTTGTTACTTCAACACCATCTATTGTCACAGGGACTACCAAAGTACCAGGGACAACTCCACAAGTGGCCACAACTACCCCTTCAGTAACAGAAACCCCAGCCCCTACAACTGCTACTGCTGCAACAACTCAGCCTCCAGTTGTATCCACTGGTCCAGTTTCCACAGCTACCACACCTGTTGTCATCACAACAACTAGAGTTCCAGTTGAGACAACAGCAGGACCCACCACAGCGGTTGTTACTTCAACACCATCTATTGTCACAGGGACTACCAAAGTACCGGGGACAACTCCACAAGTGGCCATAACTACCCCTTCAGTAACAGAAACCCCAGCCCCTACAACTGCTACTGCTGCAACTACTCAGCCTCCAGTTGTAACCACAGGTCCAGTTTCCAAGGCTACCACACCTGTTGTCATCATAACAACTAGAGTTCCAGTTGAGACAACAGCAGGACCCACCACAGCGGTTGTTATTTCAACACCATCTATTGTCACAGGGACTACCGAAGTACCAGGGACATCTCCACAAGTAGCCACAACTACCCCTTCAGTAACAGAAACGCCAGCCCCTACAACTGCTACTGCTGCTACAACTCAGCCTCCAGTTGTATCCACAGGTCCAGTTTCCACAGCTACCACACCTGTTGTCATCACAACAACTAGAGTTCCAGTTGAGACAACTGCAGGTCCCACCACAGCTGTTGTTACTTCAACACCATCTATTGTCACAGGGACTACCAAAGTACCAGGGACAACTCCACAAGTGGCCACAACTACCCCTTCAGTAACAGAAACCCCAGCCCCTACAACTGCTACTGCTGCAACAACTCAGCCTCCAGTTGTATCCACTGGTCCAGTTTCCACAGCTACCACAGCTGTTGTCATCACAACAACTAGAGTTCCTGTTGAGACAACTGCAGGACCCACCACAGCGGTTGTTATTTCAACACCATCTATTGTCACAGGGACTACCGAAGTACCAGGGACATCTCCACAAGTAGCCACAACTACCCCTTCAGTAACAGAAACGCCAGCCCCTACAACTGCTACTGCTGCTACAACTCAGCCTCCAGTTGTATCCACAGGTCCAGTTTCCACAGCTACCACACCTGTTGTCATCACAACAACTAGAGTTCCAGTTGAGACAACTGCAGGTCCCACTACAGCTGTTGTTACTTCAACACCATCTATTGTCACAGGGACTACCAAAGTACCAGGGACAACTCCACAAGTGGCCACAACTACCCCTTCAGTAACAGAAACCCCAGCCCCTACAACTGCTACTGCTGCAACAACTCAGCCTCCAGTTGTATCCACTGGTCCAGTTTCCACAGCTACCACAGCTGTTGTCATCACAACAACTAGAGTTCCAGTTGAGACAACTGCAGGACCCACCACAGCGGTTGTTACTTCAACACCATCTATTGTCACAGGGACTACCAAAGTACCAGGGACAACTCCACAAGTGGCCACAACTACCCCTTCAGTAACAGAAACCCCAGCCCCTACAACTGCTACTGCTGCAACAACTCAGCCTCCAGTTGTATCCACTGGTCCAGTTTCCACAGCTACCACACCTGTTGTCATCACAACAACTAGAGTTCCTGTTGAGACAACTGCAGGTCCCACCACAGCGGTTGTTACTTCAACACCATCTATTGTCACAGGGACTACCAAAGTACCAGGGACAACTCCACAAGTGGCCACAACTACCCCTTCAGTAACAGAAACCCCAGCCCCTACAACTGCTACTGCTGCAACAACTCAGCCTCCAGTTGTGTCCACTGGTCCAGTTTCCACAGCTACCACAACTGTTGTCATCACAACAACTAGAGTTCCAGTTGAGACAACAGCAGGACCCACCACAGCGGTTGTTACTTCAACACCATCTATTGTCACAGGGACTACCAAAGTACCGGGGACAACTCCACAAGTGGCCACAACTACCCCTTCAGTAACAGAAACCCCAGCCCCTACAACTGCTACTGCTGCAACAACTCAGCCTCCAGTTGTATCCACTGGTCCAGTTTCCACAGCTACCACACCTGTTGTCATCACAACAACTAGAGTTCCAGTTGAGACAACAGCAGGACCCACCACAGCGGTTGTTACTTCAACACCATCTATTGTCACAGGGACTACCAAAGTACCAGGGACAACTCCACAAGTGGCCACAACTACCCCTTCAGTAACAGAAACCCCAGCCCCTACAACTGCTACTGCTGCAACAACTAAGCCTCCAGTTGTATCCACTGGTCCAGTTTCCACAGCTACCACAGCTGTTGTCATCACAACAACTAGAGTTCCTGTTGAGACAACTGCAGGTCCCACCACAGCGGTTGTTACTTCAACACCATCTATTGTCACAGGGACTACCAAAGTACCAGGGACAACTCCACAAGTGGCCACAACTACCCCTTCAGTAACAGAAACCCCAGCCCCTACAACTGCTACTGCTGCAACAACTCAGCCTCCAGTTGTGTCCACTGGTCCAGTTTCCACAGCTACCACAACTGTTGTCATCACAACAACTAGAGTTCCAGTTGAGACAACAGCAGGACCCACCACAGCGGTTGTTACTTCAACACCATCTATTGTCACAGGGACTACCAAAGTACCGGGGACAACTCCACAAGTGGCCACAACTACCCCTTCAGTAACAGAAACCCCAGCCCCTACAACTGCTACTGCTGCAACAACTCAGCCTCCAGTTGTATCCACTGGTCCAGTTTCCACAGCTACCACACCTGTTGTCATCACAACAACTAGAGTTCCAGTTGAGACAACAGCAGGACCCACCACAGCGGTTGTTACTTCAACACCATCTATTGTCACAGGGACTACCAAAGTACCAGGGACAACTCCACAAGTGGCCACAACTACCCCTTCAGTAACAGAAACCCCAGCCCCTACAACTGCTACTGCTGCAACAACTAAGCCTCCAGTTGTATCCACTGGTCCAGTTTCCACAGCTACCACAGCTGTTGTCATCACAACAACTAGAGTTCCTGTTGAGACAACTGCAGGTCCCACCACAGCGGTTGTTACTTCAACACCATCTATTGTCACAGGGACTACCAAAGTACCAGGGACAACTCCACAAGTGGCCACAACAACCCCTTCAGTAACAGAAACCCCAGCCCCTACAACTGCTACTGCTGCAACAACTCAGCCGCCAGTTGTATCCACTGGTCCAGTTTCCACAGCTACCACACCTGTTGTCATCACAACAACTAGAGTTCCAGTTGAGACAACTGCAGGTCCCACCACAGCGGTTGTTACTTCAACACCATCTATTGTCACAGTGACTACCAAAGTACCGGGGACAACTCCACAAGTGGCCACAACTACCCCTTCAGTAACAGAAACCCCAGCCCCTACAACTGCTACTGCTGCAACAACTCAGCCTCCAGTTGTATCCACTGGTCCAGTTTCCACAGCTACCACACCTGTTGTCATCACAACAACTAGAGTTCCAGTTGAGACAACTGCAGGTCCCACCACAGCTGTTGTTACTTCAACACCATCTATTGTCACAGGGACTACCAAAGTACCAGGGACAACTCCACAAGTGGCCACAACTACCCCTTCAGTAACAGAAACACCAGCCCCTACAACTGCTACTGCTGCAACAACTCAGCCTCCAGTTGTATCCACTGGTCCAGTTTCCACAGCTACCACACCTGTTGTCATCACAACAACTAGAGTTCCAGTTGAGACAACTGCAGGTCCCACCACAGCTGTTGTTACTTCAACACCATCTATTGTCACAGGGACTACCAAAGTACCGGGGACAACTCCACAAGTGGCCACAACTACCCCTTCAGTAACAGAAACGCCAGCCCCTACAACTGCTACTGCTGCAACAACTCAGCCTCCAGTTGTATCCACTGGTCCAGTTTCCACAGCTACCACACCTGTTGTCATCACAACAACTAGAGTTCCAGTTGAGACAACAGCAGGACCCACCACAGCGGTTGTTACTTCAACACCATCTATTGTCACAGGGACTACCAAAGTACCGGGGACAACTCCACAAGTGGCCACAACTACCCCTTCAGTAACAGAAACCCCAGCCCCTACAACTGCTACTGCTGCAACAACTCAGCCTCCAGTTGTATCCACTGGTCCAGTTTCCACAGTTACCACACCTGTTGTCATCACAACAACTAGAGTTCCAGTTGAGACAACTGCAGGTCCCACCACAGCGGTTGTTACTTCAACACCATCTATTGTCACAGGGACTACCAAAGTACCAGGGACAACTCCACAAGTGGCCACAACTACCCCTTCAGTAACAGAAACCCCAGCCCCTACAACTGCTACTGCTGCAACAACTCAGCCTCCAGTTGTATCCACTGGTCCAGTTTCCACAGCTACCACACCTGTTGTCATCACAACAACTAGAGTTCCAGTTGAGACAACTGCAGGTCCCACCACAGCTGTTGTTACTTCAACACCATCTATTGTCACAGGGACTACCAAAGTACCGGGGACAACTCCACAAGTGGCCACAACTACCCCTTCAGTAACAGAAACGCCAGCCCCTACAACTGCTACTGCTGCAACAACTCAGCCTCCAGTTGTAACCACAGGTCCAGTTTCCAAGGCTACCACAGCTGTTGTCATCACAACAACTAGAGTTCCAGTTGAGACAACAGCAGGACCCACCACAGCGGTTGTTACTTCAACACCATCTATTGTCACAGGGACTACCCAAGTACCAGGGACAACTCAACAAGTGGCCACAACTACCCCTTCAGTAACAGAAACCCCAGCCCCTACAACTGCTACTGCTGCAACAACTCAGCCTCCAGTTGTAACCACAGGTCCAGTTTCCAAGGCTACCACAGCTGTTGTCATCACAACAACTAGAGTTCCTGTTGAGACAACTGCAGGTCCCACCACAGCGGGTGTTACTTCAACACCATCTATTGTCACAGGGACTACCAAAGTACCAGGGACAACTCCACAAGTGGCCACAACTACCCCTTCAGTAACAGAAACCCCAGCCCCTACAACTGCTACTGCTGCAACAACTCAGCCTCCAGTTGTATCCACTGGTCCAGTTTCCACAGCTACCACAGCTGTTGTCATCACAACAACTAGAGTTCCAGTTGAGACAACAGCAGGACCCACCACAGCGGTTGTTACTTCAACACCATCTATTGTCACAGGGACTACCAAAGTACCGGGGACAACTCAACAAGTGGCCACAACTACCCCTTCAGTAACAGAAACCCCAGCCCCTACAACTGCTACTGCTGCAACAACTCAGCCTCCAGTTGTATCCACTGGTCCAGTTTCCACAGCTACCACACCTGTTGTCATCACAACAACTAGAGTTCCAGTTGAGACAACAGCAGGACCCACCACAGCGGTTGTTACTTCAACACCATCTATTGTCACAGGGACTACCCAAGTACCAGGGACAACTCCACAAGTGGCCACAACTACCCCTTCAGTAACAGAAACCCCAGCCCCTACAACTGCTACTGCTGCAACAACTCAGCCTCCAGTTGTATCCACTGGTCCAGTTTCCACAGCTACCACACCTGTTGTCATCACAACAACTAGAGTTCCAGTTGAGACAACTGTAGGTCCCACCACAGCTGTTGTTACTTCAACACCATCTATTGTCACAGGGACTACCAAAGAACCAGGGACAACTCCACAAGTGGCCACAACTACCCCTTCAGTAACAGAAACCCTAGCCCCTACAACTGCTACTGCTGCAACAACTCAGCCTCCAGTTGTATCCACTGGTCCAGTTTCCACAGCTACCACACCTGTTGTCATCACAACAACTAGAGTTCCAGTTGAGACAACTGCAGGTCCCACCACAGCTGTTGTTACTTCAACACCATCTATTGTCACAGGGACTACCAAAGTACCAGGGACAACTCCACAAGTGGCCACAACTACCCCTTCAGTAACAGAAACGCCAGCCCCTACAACTGCTACTGCTGCAACAACTCAGCCTCCAGTTGTAACCACAGGTCCAGTTTCCAAGGCTACCACAGCTGTTGTCATCACAACAACTAGAGTTCCAGTTGAGACAACAGCAGGACCCACCACAGCGGTTGTTACTTCAACACCATCTATTGTCACAGGGACTACCAAAGTACCAGGGACAACTCCACAAGTGGCCACAACTACCCCTTCAGTAACAGAAACCCCAGCCCCTACAACTGCTACGGCTGCAACAACTCAGCCTCCAGTTGTATCCACTGGTCCAGTTTCCACAGCTACCACACCTGTTGTCATCACAACAACTAGAGTTCCAGTTGAGACAACAGCAGGACCCACCACAGCGGTTGTTATTTCAACACCATCTATTGTCACAGGGACTACCGAAGTACCAGGGACAACTCCACAAGTAGCCACAACTACCCCTTCAGTAACAGAAACCCCAGCCCCTACAACTGCTACTGCTGCAACAACTCAGCCTCCAGTTGTAACCACAGGTCCAGTTTCCAAGGCTACCACAGCTGTTGTCATCACAACAACTAGAGTTCCAGTTGAGACAACTGCAGGTCCCACCACAGCTGTTGTTACTTCAACACCATCTATTGTCACAGGGACTACCAAAGTACCAGGGACAACTCCACAAGTGGCCACAACTACCCCTTCAGTAACAGAAACCCCAGCCCCTACAACTGCTACTGCTGCAACAACTCAGCCTCCAGTTGTATCCACTGGTCCAGTTTCCACAGCTACCACACCTGTTGTCATCACAACAACAAAAGTTCCAGTTGAGACAACAGCAGGACCCACCACAGCGGTTGTAACTTCAACACCATCTATTGTCACAGGGACTACCAAAGTACCAGGGACCACTCCACAAGTGGCCACAACTACCCCTTCAGTAACAGAAACCCCAGCCCCTACAACTGCTACTGCTGGTACAACTCAGCCTCCAGTTGTATCCACAGGTCCAGTTTCCACAGCTACCACACCAGTTGTCATCATAACAACTAGAATACCAGTTGAGACAACAGCAGGACCCACCACAGCGGTTGTAACTTCAACACCATCTATTGTCACAGGGACTACCAAAGTACCAGGGACCACTCCACAAGTGGCCACAACTACCCCTTCAGTAACAGAAACCCCAGCCCCTACAACTGCTACTGCTGCAACAACTCAGCCTCCAGTTGTATCCACTGGGCCAGTTTCCACAGCTACCACACTTGTTGTCATCACAACAACTAGAGTTCCAGTTGAGACAACAGCAGGACCCACCACAGCGGTTGTTACTTCAACACCATCTATTGTCACAGGGACTACCAAAGTACCAGGGACAACTCCACAAGTGGCCACAACTACCCCTTCAGTAACAGAAACCCCAGCCCCTACAACTGTTACTGCTGCAACAACTCAGCCTCCAGTTGTATCCACTGGTCCAGTTTCCACAGCTACGACACCTGTTATCATCACAACAACTAGAGTTCCAGTTGAGACAACTGCAGGGCCCACCACAGCTGTTGTAACGTCAACACCGTCTATTGTCACAGGACCTACCAAAGTACCAGAGACAACTCCACAGATAAGGAAAACAACCCCTTCAGTAACAGCAACAACTATGATTTCCCCCATTACAAAGACACCCTCAACCAGCACAACTCAGTTTACTTCTATTTTCACAGCTACTACCTCAGTCCCTCCATTTACCACGCCACCAATATGCACCTGCATTGTGAATGATACCTCTTATAATCCTGGTAAGTCATTGATTTAAATGTGTATGTTTCTTTGTCTTTTGTCTCATCTTCAGTATGCAAGAGTTAATAAAATAACATTGTATATTCATCTTTACAGGTGAAACTGTTTACAATGTCACAGATGGCTTGGGCTGGTGTTATATTGCATACTGCAATGCATCATGTAAAATTGACACACAATCCAGTCAATGTGTTACTCCTAGTCCAACCGCTCCAGCTTTCACAACTGTATTCATGAGTACTATCACCACCCCACAATTTACAACTACTCTTGATTGTACACATTTGGATCCACCGCGCAAGGTTTGTCAAGTTTTTTCACTTTCCAATTAAGCTTTTAACAGTATATAGTCGATAGTATTCGCAAGGTTTTTACGAATCCTACTCACTGAGGAATTTTTCTTTTTTATTCTTTCCCAAATAGAATGGTGAGTCATGGAAGACTGGTAATTGCACAACAGCTACATGCATTGAAGGAAATGTTGAAGAGGTCGCTAGTATTTGTACCACACCGAAGCCAATTGTGTGTGCCAATGGACGTGAGCCTGTCTCAGTCACTGAAGATGGCTGCTGCTATGAAAATCAATGCCAATGTACGTACCTTCATGCATTTTTTTATTCATACCTTGATAAAAATCCTTTTCAGCAGATTATTATTAATTTATATTATCAACATACTGATATATATTACTGATATACTGATATATATTATTGATATTGAATTATATATATTGATACTGAAATATTATTATTTACACTTATTCTTTTCTTTTAGGTATCTGTAGTACCTGGACGAAAAACCACTACAAGACATTTGATGGATTTAAATATGATTTTAAGGGCCAGTGCTCTTACTACCTGGTCAAAGAAATTGTAAATAATTATGAACTTAGTCTTATTATAAACAACGCAGACTGTCAAGCTGGAGACCAAAGCTTCTGTCCCCAGTCCCTAAAGATAACATATGGAGTGCATTCAGTATATTTAACTCACAGTAATAATTCACTTTTGGAAATAACTAATGAGGTAAGTTTTCATTAAACATTTAATGGTTTTAGACAGTTTTAATTAAAATTAATGTCATCTTTGTCTTCATTTAGGTTTATTTAAATCAGAAAAGAATCTACCCTGCCTACAGTAATTCTGGATTGCGCATTACAAGCTCTGATATGGTCGTTAAAGTGGAGATACCTGATATCAAGACCGAAGTTCTCTACTCACCGACTGTCATCCTTGCCTCACTTAATTATCAGATATTTAGTGGTAAAACTGAAGGACTTTGTGGTGAGTTGCTCTGACAGGCAAGGGTAAAGCAAACCAAGTGAAAATGCCTAACTGTATAAAACCATCTTTCAGGAACATGTGACAACTCACAGGCCAATGACTGCCGCTCTCCCAACGGTCAGGTGGGAGATTGTCCTACCACCTCAGGAGAGTGGACTGTACCAGGAGAACCTTGTGTCCCTACAACAACACCAGTTTATCCAACAACACCACCAGCATTTACAACTCCACCGACTCTTACAACCCCAACAACTCTTACAACACCTTCACCACCCTCAACACCATCGTTAAAAACCACACCCATTGCCACCACGACACCCACTGTTTGCAGTCCTGCCATTTGTGACCTTTTGACTAGCAGGTGAGAACTTTTTATTAGTAAGTTAAGGATTTCTTTAGTCCTAAAAAAAATTAAATGTTTTCTTTTGCCTTGCTTACTGACTGTCTTGTTTTCCTTGCAGTGTGTTTGAGCCTTGCCGTTCAATTGTACCACCTGATCCTTATCAAACATCCTGTGTAACAGACAATTGTGATAACAGCGGTAACACATGTGAAAGCCTGGATGCATATGCAACTGAGTGCGCTAGGGAAGGTGTCTGTATAAATTGGAGGAATTACACCAATGGGCAATGCGGTAATTTAAAAACTTGTCATTTTAGGGTATATAACTTTTATTGTTAAATCATTTTTCTCAAAACATTTTCTTTCCCGCAGAGCACACATGTCCTACAAATAAAGTGTACAAGGCCTGTGGTCCAAATGTTGAGCCCACATGCAATGACAGGTAAAGTATACCTTTGATAATCTTAATTCTTAATGATCCTGAAGGTATAGAAGTTTGCCTCCTGATCTATTTGATGTTTGACGTTTCACATCACACCTTCTCTGGGAACAGGTACAATAAAAAGTATGAGGCAGACAACTCCGTCTCCACCAACATGACAAAAGAGGGCTGCTACTGTGCTGAGGGCACAACCTTGTTCAACACTGTCTATGACACATGTGTTGAATATTGTGGTAAGAACTAAGTCCCTCTTTTTGACTGAGATCCTTTTGTAAGCACAGATGCATAAACACTGGTAAACCTTGTCTCAATTCCAGATTGTGTCGGCCCTGATGGACGCCCAATGAAAGTAAGAAACTCTTCAATCCATGTTAGATCCTCATCAACACCTTTAACCAAGCTCACAGTTATATTGTCGAACTACAGATGTAGGATGACAAACAAATTAAATCGGCTTCAAAGGTTTGGAGGCATAGATAATTGATTATTTTGTAATGGTGATGGTGGTAGATGTTTTATAATTTGCAACATTGCAAGATTGGACAGAAATTAGATTTTTCAGAACCAATTTAGTAAAGCCAAACTTAATTTAGAAGAAGTTTTACTGTTATTAATATTTCAATTACAACAGCCTGGTGATACCTGGACAGCCAATTGCCAAGTCTGTGAGTGTGACAGCGACGTCATGGGCATCCATTGTGAGCCAGTGAAGTGTGAAGAAGAAGAAGTTCTGGATTGTTCTGAGCTAGGCCAAGAGCTTATCAACAAGACAGAAGGCTGCTGCACTAAACAGTCCTGTGGTTGGTTATTATGTTTGATTATTTTGATGTAATTTGTTTTTTCTTCTCAATTTTAACATTGATTTATTGGCACAGTAGTTCAATACATTCAATACTTTGCTGTCTTAAGCAGTTTTTAATCCAAAACCTAGCCTGTGTTCTAAATACATTTCACATTTTTTCTTAATATTTTTACATAGAAGAGGAGCTTTTTTGAACATTAAAACCCATTTGTTGATAAAATGGAATTATTTCATTTCAATTTACCAGCACCTTTATTTAAAGACAAATCATGGAACATCAATCGAGCGTTTAGACTTTTATAACCTTTGAACATCTATAATCTGATAATGATGATACGTAGTAACATTGTTATTTCTTTACCATTCAGAATGCAATGTAAACCTTTGTCCTGAGGAAATCACCTGTGAATTGGGATTCACTCTCAACATAACCAACAATGGAACCTGCTGTCAGACGTACAGCTGTGGTAAGATCTTCAAATTCATTCTCTTTTCATTGATTACATAATTCAATCAAATTCAATTGGTCTAATTATGTCACCTGAATGTCTTTGCAGTGCCAAAGGGTGTATGCGTCTACGACATGACTGAATACGAGGTAACAAACCTTTTGGGATTATTTCAAAGTGAATGGAATATGAGTGAATATATATATATATATATAAAAAAACTTTTACAAATGTTTAATGGTTCACAGCAGAAGTAAAAAGTCCTCAAACTAGCATTAAAACTATTTGAATGAGTGAATGGTGAAAAGAAATGCACCTGATTTCAAGCAGTTACAACATATTGATCTGTATTCACATGTTGATAAATCAATAGTTTGCTTCACGTTATGGTGCTCATTTATTCTACTCACCATTCATGTTTAAAAATTAACAGTTATAATGTATATATATATATATATATATACAGTTTTAATTAAAATTAACGTCATCTTTGTCTTCATTTAGGTTTATTTAAATCAGAAAAGAATCTACCCTGCAGTAATTCTGGATTGCGCATTACAAGCTCTGATATGGTCGTAAAAGTGGAGATACCTGATATCAAGACCGAAGTTCTCGACTCATCGACTGTCATCCTTGCCTCACTAAATTATCAGATATTTAGTGATAATATATATACTTATATAGTTATAAATTTATTTTAGTTGAATAAATAATTGTCTTGAATATCACAATTACAAGAAAATAATAATTTGTTCCTTGTCCAATTTTCTTTGTTTCATTAAAATTTATGTAAAAAATCTGGAATATATTTAGAAAGTGACAGACGGGAAATAAAAGTTAATCTTACACAAACTGATAGTGAGAACTCACCTTTATAATGAAATTAACTTTGTTCTAAAGCTGCTATTTTCTTTCCAAGCCTGGTGAGGAAATACCAGAAACTGAAGCTACAACAGGGCCTCCAACAGTGCAACCCCTCAGAACAACACCGTCACAAACTGTACAACCATCAAGAACAACAGGAAGAACAACATCTGGTCCATTAGAATCAGTAAAGCCGTCAGAAACAACATTGGGAAGAACTACCAAAATATTACCACCAAGTACAAAACCAGTATTCACACGTCCAGGAAAACCTTCCAAAACAACAGCAGCCACGACAGCACCTCGACCTCAACCATCTAAACCTCCTGTAACAACACCAAAAACAACAGGACCCCCATCTGCCACAACAGCAGCTACTACAGCACCAACACAGAAGCCAGGACAACCTTCAGGGACAACACCAAGTTCAACAGCACCACCACCAGGACCCACTAAACCATTAGGATCAACACCAAGAATGACACCCCCCCCAGCAGGGCCAAGTCAACCCTCAGGTACAACACCAAAAACATCAGCACCTCCACCAGGACCTGGTCAACCCATTGGTACAGCAGCATGGACAACAGGACCTCCTCCAGGACCTGGGCAGCCATCTAAAACAGAAGGGACAACTGCACCACCTAAAGGATCTACACAGCCATCTGGAACAACCCCAAAGACAACAGCACCACCACCAAGACCTGGGCAACCAACTGGAACAGCAGGAGGAACAACAGCTCCACCTCCTGGCCCAAGCCAACCTTCTGGCATGACAGCTGCCACGACAGCTCCACCGCCTGGACCTTCTCAGTCTTCTGTAACAACACCAAAAACAACAGGACCCCCATCTGCAACAACAGCAGCTATAACAGCACCCACAGAGAGGCCAGGACAACCTTCTTGGACAAGATCAACAGCACCACCACCAGGACCCACTAAACCAATAGGAGCAACACCAAGAACGACACCGCCCCCACCAGGGCCAAGTCAACCCTCAGGTACAACACCAAAAACATCGGCACCTCCACCAGGACCTGGTCAACCTGCTGGTACAGCAGCACAGACAACCGGACCTCCACCAGGACCTGAGCAGCCATCTAAAACAGAAGGGACAACAGCACCACCTAAAGGACCTGCACAGCCATCTGGAACAACTCCAAAGACAACAGAACCCCCACTAGGACCTGGGCAACCAACTGGAACAGCAGCAGGAACAACAGCTCCACCTCCTGGCCCAAGCCAACCTTCTGGCATGACTGCTGCCACAACAGCACCACCGCCTGGACCTTCTCAGCCTTCTGTAACAACACCAAAAACAACAGTACCCCCATTTGCAACAACAGCAGCTTTAACAGCATCCACACAGAGGCCAGGACAACCATCATGGACAAGATCAACAGCACCACCACCAGGACCCACTAAACCAATAGGAGCAACACCAAGAACGACACCGCCCCCACCAGGGCCAAGTCAACCCTCAGGTACAACACCAAAAACATCGGCACCTCCACCAGGACCTGGTCAACCTACTGGTACAGCAGCACGGACAACAGGACCTCCACCAGGACCTGAGCAGCCATCTAAAACAGAAGGGACAACAGCACCACCTAAAGGACCTGCACAGCCATCTGGAACAACCCCAAAGACAACAGCACCACCACCAGGACCTGGGCAACCAACTGGAACAGCAGCAGGAACAACAGCTCCACCTCCTGGCCCAAGCCAACCTTCTGGCATGACAGCTGCTACAACAGCAGCACCGCCTGGACCTTCTCAGCCTTCTGTAACAACACCAAAAACAACAGGACCCCCATCTGCAACAACAGCAGCTATAACAGCACCCACACAGAGGCCAGGACAACCATCATGGACAAGATCAACAGCACCACCACCAGGAACCACTAAACCAATAGGAGCAACACCAAGAACGACACTGCCCCCACCAGGGCCAAGTCAACCCTCAGGTACAACACCAAAAACATCGGCACCTCCACCAGGACCTGGTCAACCTACTGGTACAGCAGCACGGACAACAGGACCTCCACCAGGACCCGAGCAGCCATCTAAAACAGAAGGGACAACAGCACCACCTAAAGGACCTGCACAGCCATCTGGAACAACCCCAAAGACAACAGCACCACCACCAGGACCTGGGCAACCAACTGGAACAGCAGCAGGAACAACAGCTCCACCTCCTGGCCCAAGCCAACCTTCTGGCATGACAGCTGCTACAACAGCACCACCGCCTGGACCTTCTCAGCCTTCTGTAACAACACCAAAAACAACAGGACCCCCATCTGCAACAACAGCAGCTATAACAGCACCCACACAGAGGCCAGGACAACCTTCATGGACAAGATCAACAGCACCACCACCAGGACCCACTAAACCAATAGGAGCAACACCAAGAACGACACTGCCCCCACCAGGGCCAAGTCAACCCTCAGGTACAACACCAAAAATATCGGCACCTCCACCAGGACCTGGTCAACCTACTGGTACAGCAGCACGGACAACAGGACCTCCACCAGGACCCGAGCAGCCATCTAAAACAGAAGGGACAACAGCACCACCTAAAGGACCTGCACAGCCATCTGGAACAACCCCAAAGACAACAGCACCACCACCAGGACCTGGGCAACCAACTGGAACAGCAGCAGGAACAACAGCTCCACCTCCTGGCCCAAGCCAACCTTCTGGCATGACCGCTGCCACAACAGCACCACCGCCTGGACCTTCTCAGCCTTCTGTAACAACACCAAAAACAACAGGACCCCCATCTGCAACAACAGCAGCTATCACAGCATCCACACAGAGGCCAGGACAACCCTCATGGACAAGATCAACAGCACCACCACCAGGACCCACTAAACCAATAGGAGCAACACCAAGAACGACACTGCCCCCACCAGGGCCAAGTCAACCCTCAGGTACAACACCAAAAACATCGGCACCTCCACCAGGACCTGGTCAACCTACTGGTACAGCAGCACGGACAACAGGACCTCCACCAGGACCCGAGCAGCCATCTAAAACAGAAGGGACAACAGCACCACCTAAAGGACCTGCACAGCCATCTGGAACAACCCCAAAGACAACAGCACCACCACCAGGACCTGGGCAACCAACTGGAACAGCAGCAGGAACAACAGCTCCACCTCCTGGCCCAAGCCAACCTTCTGGCATGACCGCTGCCACAACAGCACCACCGCCTGCACCTTCTCAGCCTTCTGTAACAACACCAAAAACAACAGGACCCCCATCTGCAACAACAGCAGCTATAACAGCACCCACACAGAGGCCAGGACAACCCTCATGGACAAGATCAACAGCACCACCACCAGGACCCACTAAACCAATAGGAGCAACACCAAGAACGACACCACCCCCACCAGGGCCAAGTCAACCCTCAGGTACAACACCAAAAACATCGGCACCTCCACCAGGATCTGGTCAACCTACTGGTACAGCAGCACGGACAACAGGACCTCCTCCAGGACCTGAGCAGCCATCTAAAACAGAAGGGACAACAGCACCACCTAAAGGACCTGCACAGCCATCTGGAACAACCCCAAAGACAACAGCACCCCCACCAGGACCTGGGCAACCAACTGGAACAGCAGCAGGAACAACAGTTCCACCATCTGGCCCAAGCCAACCATCTGGAATGACAGCTGCCACAACAGCACCACCGCCTGGACCTTCTCAGCCTTCTGTAACAACACCAAAAACAACAGGACCCCCATCTGCAACAACAGCAGCTATAACAGCACCCACACAGAGGCCAGGACAACCCTCATGGACAAGATCAACAGCACCACCACCAGGACCCACTAAACCAATAGGAGCAACACCAAGAACGACACTGCCCCCACCAGGGCCAAGTCAACCCTCAGGTACAACACCAAAAACATCGGCACCTCCACCAGGACCTGGTCAACCTACTGGTACAGCAGCACGGACAACAGGACCTCCTCCAGGACCTGAGCAGCCATCTAAAACAGAAGGGACAACAGCACCACCTAAAGGACCTGCACAGCCATCTGGAACAACCCCAAAGACAACAGCACCCCCACCAGGACCTGGGCAACCAACTGGAACAGCAGCAGGAACAACAGCTCCACCATCTGGCCCAAGCCAACCTTCTGGAATGACAGCTGCCACAACAGCACCACCGCCTGGACCTTCTCAGCCTTCTGTTACAACACCAAAAACAACAGGACCCCCATCTGCAACAACAGCAGCTATAACAGCACCCACAAAGAGGCCAGGACAACCTTCATGGACAAGATCAACAGCATCACCACCAGGACCCATTAAACCCATAGGAACAACACCAAGAACGACACCGCCACCACCTAGACCAACTCAACCGTCAGGAACAACTGCTCCTCTACCTGGCCCAAGTCAGGCTTCTGGCACAACAGCACCACCAGCTGGAACTTCTCAGCCTTATGTAACAACACCAAAAACAACTGGACCACTGTTACCAAAAACAACAGCAATTACTCTTCAACCATTTACATCAACAGCCACACCATCAGAAACTGAACGACCTATCACAACTCCAGCACCACCAACAGTTTCACCTGGCCCACCATCACCAACAACAGCAATGACCACAACAATGACAACAGGCCCAGTGCCAGCAACTGGTGCAACCGTGGGAGCAACGCTTCCACCATCTCAAACAGCACCATCTGGAACACCTACCCCACCTTTTACGTCAGGACCTTGCACAAAATGTTACTGTGGTCCAAAAATGGATCCAGAGACAGGACTCAACATAATTTCTTGCAAGCCTATCATCTGCAACACAAGCTGCTCCGAGGTAAGTGCATTTAATTAACCTCTACATCCGTTTCATCAGACCTTCAACAAAAACCTCACCATTTTGGTACACCCTTCTCACATAAATTATATTTGTATGACTAATCAAAAATACCTGAATTCATCTGATCTCATCATCTTCCTGAAACCTCTCCTTTCTGCCTCTCTATTTTTTTTTCCAAATGCAATTTTATTTATCTTATTGGTTCTCTTCTATCCATCTCAAACCCTTTGATTAATCCACAACTTACCCTATCTGTCCACCAAGAAGTGGCTAGGACCACGTGGCCAAGCCTTGGTGTCACTCTGATCTCATATATGTTCATCACAACTGTCACATCATTTTTTACTACCTCATATAATATTTTTGTTTTCTATAGTTCTAAAAAGACACTGGCACTCGTCTCTATGCTTAACTCACATTTAATTTGCTACCTTCTTTTTTCTAATACTTATCTACATCTCAAAATTCCTCCAACATTTCTATTTCTTGCATTTTCAAGGTTCTTGCCCCAGTCATACACTTCCTAAATAACCAGATCCTACATTTAATCATGAGCTGGGCCTTCAATGTGTTCTTCTTCCTCGTCAGTCACTTCAGAACCAGTTGTGTGAATTGATAACATTTTCCATACAGGGCTATGAATATGAACCCGATTCTGACAAGTGCTGTGGAAAGTGTGTTCAGAAGAGCTGTCTCGTTACTGCTCCAGATAATTCTACTCTTTTCATTGGGGTATGTATTACTGTACTTTTTGACCAGAATTATATGTAGACACATTCAGTCATTTTGTGGTTCTCTAATCCTCCCACAGCTCAACGAGACTTATGTTTCCCCTGATGATTCTTGTGTCAAATATACTTGTGATAAGATCAGTGGTACACTGGTGACCCTTGAGACAACCAAGTCCTGCCCCCCGTTCAACCCAGATGACTGTGAACCTGTGAGTTTGTCAACACACCTTTACATCACAAACCTGTTATCTCTAATCTTCTAAATCTTCCTCAATGTCCAGGGAACAGAGAGAACTGACGCTGATGGATGCTGCAAGTCTTGTAAGTTACTGGTCAAACTGAACATTTTTAAATTAACAAATTGTTTTCTAACTTAAGACAATTCTCTGTTGTAGGCCAGCTGCGCAGTGTCTGTGAGGTAAAAACTGAAGAGATCATTCTTGAGGATGACAAGTGTAGAACGACTGTGCCGGTCAACGTCTCCTACTGTGCAGGCCACTGTGGAAGCACATCTATGTAAGTGAACTAAATTTGTTATTTTTATTTAAATACTGAAATGAAAAATATATCATGCAAGAAATACCTTCAGAAATTGGTCCATTTATATCTTTAAATGACGTATAATTACACTTTGTTAAAGCTAAATAAATGCATGCACAGGCACCGATACCTTAAACGCAAGCTAAATAAATTGTATTTTTATAAAGGAGTTTGTATTTAAATCACGTTAGATTACATCATGATTCATTCATTTTTCGTAATATATGGAAGAATCTAATCATATGAATCTAGTTCAGTTCATTGAATCACATTCACCAATCTCAATTTATATTTATTTAGCTGTTCAAGTGAAAAGTATGATTTTTTGGGGCGGAGACAGTTTTATATGCAAATTAAAAGAATATTGCATGTTGTTTATATACCTTTTATTTAAAAGAATGTAATTCTAAAAATCTAAATTCAATACTTAAGACACCACAGGTTGGAGAGCTAAAATAAATCACAGCTAGAGACTTCAAAGAAGGCTAAAATGACAATGTTTTAAACAAGAAGGTACAGGAGTTCATTTAGAATGGCTACAGTGATTGAGCATCGATTTTTAAATTAAGTTTCAGCCCATTACACGATTTCTGTTTCAGCATTTCAAAAATAAAATAGAATCTATGATTTTACAAACTTGTTTTTTACGTGTGTGTGTTCAGATATTCTGCTGCATCAAACTCAATGATGCACCAGTGTGAGTGTTGCCAAGAAGATGTTACCAAGTATAAGCAGGTAGAGATGACCTGTGAGGATGGAACCAAAATCCCGCACACCTACACCGTGGTGGAATCATGCCGCTGCACCAAAGCTGAGTGTGTGCCAGGAGCACGTCCACGCCTTAGTAGACAATGAGCACAGACCTGACCTACCTGGAATGACCGGAATGATTGACACGTTTTAGAACAGTTACTTTTTCTTTTTGTCCTATCACATTTTGTCATGTAAATTTTCTCTAACTCTTCCTAAAGGGTGAATATTAAAACACATTTCCTGCAACATGAAAACTGGTGTTGATGTTTATTTACATATGAACTAGTATGTTTGTCCGCTTGTTCATGCCTGTGTGTGTGTTTCAACCTAATCTAAGAGACCAAATTTACCATCTACAATCCTTTCGGTGAGGGTTTGAGGGGTGCCACGCTCTAGAGTCACAAGGGATTGCAACGGGCCCTGTTGTAGATATATAGATGAACTTTATTAATCCCTCTGGAGATCTCCTTCGGGAAATTGTTGCTTCTAACACTGGCATTATTAGAGCTTCCCGGTATTGAAGTAGGTGCAGTGCAATTGATCTCCTGCAGCAGTGCAGTTGCTACTTTTTGAAACTGTAAGATGGGAATCTTCAGTGATTGATGATTGTTCAACATTTAACCTCAGGTATAAGTGAGAGGTCAGGCTGGATAGCGCTAGTGTTGTCAATTAACCGATTCCGTACCAGCATGCAAAAAATCCAACGATACCAGCTTTCTTTGTACCATAAGTACCAAATACAAGTGTTGCTGGTTTAACCGCCATCGGCAGTACACGATTCTGCGAGTGGTGTGCGCACTTTGGACACTCTGTGAGTGATCAAGAAGAACCTCTGCTGTTGTCGAAACAATGACTTTTGCTAATTTGAGTAAAGACACAAGACACCTCGTCTTATTGGTAAAATTGACAGTTGAGTCACATTTGTAATTACTTTAGAATCGGGCGGAGTATTTTTTTTATCTTTACACATGTCGATTAAGTATTAAAACTAACCAAGGAAATAGGTTGAACCTTGACAAACACTTGACAGACATCCTGACTTGTTTATAATGATATCAAGGTGAATTAATTTCAGAATGATAACTTACGTCACGTTAAATTAACCATGGACAAACACTCTGTTATAATGGTTTCTACACCCTTTATTGAGATTTAAATAAAAATTAACAAACATTGCTATCTATAGTAGCATAGTTTATCTGCAATCGAACAAGCACCGAAATTCAACACAATTATTTTCAGTACAACCAGCCCAAGAGTACACAAAATGAAATATTAACATAACAGGATAGGACAACATGTTGGTGGAGAGATTTCTTTTCGACCTAACATACTGATGATTTATTGGTTCGAATAATATTTAATATTGTTTTAAATGTTTTTTATTTAATACATGATACATTATATTAGATTTTTTGTCAATTTTAAAATCAATAATTTTCAGCCGTTCTCTCAGATCTAATCTATTGGGCGTGGCCATGTGTAATGTGAGGTAAGTAATTTATATTTATATAGCGCTTTTCTAGACCAGGGTCACAAAGTGCTTAAACAATCCCAAAAATTAAATATATATATATATATATATATATATATATATATACTAAAAAGATCAGGATAACACCGAGAAAGACACCAAGAGTCAGGAGTCCATCAATTGCAAAGAGAGAGAAAGATCATTCCAAAAATTAACCGTGTTAGGAACCATAAGTAGATTCTGACCAACAGACCTCAGAGCCCGAGCTGGGGTGTAAGCCTGGATCAGATCAGTGATGTAAGGAGGAGCCTGACCATGAATAGCTCTGAAAGTAAGAACCAGAATTTTGAAGTTGATCCTGAAAGAAACTGTGAGTTCTTCTACTTCTACCCACCTTAATATAAAAGTTTAATGTTAGTGCGGCCCGCGAGTTGTTTATGAATGGCGCTTGACAGCGTTGTTTGCGGAGTACATACCATATGCGGTGTGGTATATGGCTCTCGGGGGCCGGACATTGACGTCACTTGTGTGATGCAAGCAGAGAAACTTTTGTTTCCACTAGACCCGCACGCGCCCTTACTCCCTCCCTCCTTCGCTCGCCCGCCTGCTCTCGCTCTCTCTCTCTCTCGCGCTCTCTCGCTCTCTCTGTCACTGTCTCTCTCCCCTGCTCTCTCCCCCGGCGCCGCTGTAAATGGTCCGGGAGACGAGCGGTCCGGTAGCTACACTCCTGAAGGAGTGAGCGACAATATAAAACTGTGGTCACTGGACCTCAGCGCTGATGCTCCGACAGAGAGTCGCTGGGCGAAACGGACGTGAAACACGATAGTCGTGATGTTCGCCCGTTCAGGGCTAATTGTGCTACTGTAACTGTAAAATCCCAACCCCCTCCCCCTCCTGTTGGCTCCAGACAGAGACGATTTTTGTTATTTGGGTCCAAAATGGCTCTTTCAACGTTCTGGGTTAGTGGAAAAGCGGCAAATGAATGATCGCGACAGGAATGTTGCCATGGAGACGAGGGTTTATTTACGTGACTGGCTGCAGTCACACCGCGACACCTGTCCGTCAGTAATAACAGTCCCCGATAACCTGGACCAATACAAACCGTTATTTTTTTTTTATTGTTTAATTTGTGTTGCCTCACACGATGAACATATATTTCTATATGACGCCGGATAACACTCCCGTCACTTTTTTGCGCTCGCTATCCCGGTACTTTCCCGGCTATTATCCGCCGGTCGCCGTGTCGCTGTAGGGAGGAAAAGCGGAACGACCCACATTGTGGAAATAACATTATTCTCAGTGCGTCAGCTAAATACAAATATATTCCACAACCCCAAACATGTCTTTTTCAAAGCCTGCAGTGAAGAGAAAGGTTAGTGATGAGCAAAGACGATTCCAGGAAAAGTGGGAGATGCAATATTTCTTTTTTGAGCACAGGGGCACCCCGACGTGTCTTATTTGCACAGAGAAAGTTGCGGTGCACAAGGAATACAATTTGAAACGTCATTAGACAACTAGACATGCTGAGGAGTATGAAAAATACCAGGGAGATGAGAGAGTGAACCGAGTTGCAAATTTAAAAAAGAGTCTACTGAGGCAACAAGATTTCTTCAAGAAAGCAACCAAAAAGAGCGATGCAGCAGTCAAAGCTAGCTACATGATGAGTGAGATGGTTGCTAAGCGGGAAAGCCACTCAAAGAAGGTGAATTCATTAAAAAGTGCATATTACAGGCTGCAAGTATAGTTTGTCCGGAAATGATGGATCAGTTTAGCAACATCAGCCTTTCTGCCAATACCGTGGCAGAGCACATTTCTGACTTGTCAACTAACATTTATGATCAACTGTGCGAGAAAGCCAAATATTTCAGTTCATAGTTTGTCGTTCTTGATGAGACCACAGACCTCACAGACACTGCCCAGTTCGCAATACATGTCCGTGGTATTGATGACAATTTTGAGGTGATAGAGGAGTTGCTTACAGTAGCTCCAATGCATGGCCAGACCACCGCTCAGGAGATATTTCACCAGCTGTGTGATGCCATTGAGAATGCCGGTTTGCCATGGAAGAGGTTAGTTGGAATAACAACCGATGGAGCGCCATCAATGACTGAGAGGAAAAATGGACTAGTGACACACTCAAAAAAAACTGAAAGAGGAGGGTGCAGAGGAGGCCATTGCTTTGCACTGCATTATCCATCAGCAGGCCCTTTGCAGCAAATACCTGAAGTTTGACCATGTGATGTCTGTTGTTGTCAAATGCATAAACCAAATCAGATCCAGGGGCTTAAAGCACCGAAGTTTCCGTGCTTTTTTAGAGGAAATGGAGTCTGAATATGGGGATGTGATCTAATTCACTGAGGTACGTTGGCTCAGCAGGGGAAACTCGTTGAAGAGATTTTTGGAGTTGAGAGCAGAGGTGAAAGCCTTCATGGAGAAGGTTGGGGTGGATGTTCCTTTGCTAAGTGATCCCAAATGGCTCATGGACTTAGCTTTTCTTGTTGACATCACACATGAGCTTAATGTATTGAACAATAAATTACAAGGCCATGGGCAACTCATCAGTGCTGCCTATGACAACGTGAGAGCATTCTCCACAAAATGTCTATTATGGAAAGCCCAGCTCTCTCAGACAAACCTTTGCCATTTCCCAGCATGCAAGGCACTCGTGGATGCAGGCACACCATTCATTGGTGAGATGTATGTTGATGCCATTTTGAAGCTAGGGGAGGAATTTGATCACAGATTTGCAGACTTCAAGACACACAGAGCCACATTTCAAATTTGTGCAGACCCCTTCTCCATTGATGTGCAAGATGCCCCTCCTGTGCTTCAAATGGAGCTAATTGACCTCCAGTGCAACTCTGACCTCAAAGCCAAGTTCAGGGAGGTGAGTGGAAAAGCAGACAAACTTGGACAGTTTTTGAGAGAATTGCCTCCCAGCTTCCCTGAGCTTTCCCGAATGTACAAGAGGACCATGTGCCTTTTTGGGAGCACATACTTGTGCGAAAAGCTCTTCTCCACCTTGAACTTCAATAAGTCCAAGTACAGGTCCAGACTTACTGATGATCATCTTCAAGCCAAACTGAGGGTCTCAACTGCTTCCTCTCTCCAGCCAAATGTAGCTCAACTATGCGAGAGCAAGTGCTGCCAGGTGTCTAGCAGCAAGAAGTAGGCAAGAGAAGCCATGTTCAAGCCATGTTCAGGTTCACAGATTTATTTATCGTTAATTCTCACATAGTAAGTATGTGTATACATTGTTGCTGACTGGAGAAATCTAATTATTATTGTTATTAATTATGACGGATTTATTTACTTCTCATTTTGTTCATTTATATTTTGATTTTAGTTTGTGTTGAAAATAAAAATAAAGACATTTAAAAAGATTTTTTTTAAGAAATATTTTCTTGCGGCCCAGCCTCACCCAGACTCCAGTGGCCCCCAGGTAAATTGAGTTTGAGACCCTTGCTCTAGATCATAGTGACAACAGGTGAAGTTGCCAGCTCCTTCTCATTTACGAAAAAAAAAAAAAGTCTGAGCGATTTTTTTCACTTAATAAGAGTTGAGCATAGTGAACCGAATTGAATGATAATCAGAGAGATTTTCAGCACAACTGAAAATGCCTCTATATAGATGAGAATCCTTGTGAGAATCTGACTGACTATGAAGCAAAAATGTAAAAAAGAAAAAGTTTTGTAACTGTCATAAATGATCGTTGGAATTCTTACTGTCATGTCTCGTGTGTCTTTCCCTGTGTTTCCTGTTTTTATTTTGAAACCTGCTCCCTTCTGTGTCTGTGTCAGTTTCCTTTCCGGTACCTTCTCCTGCTGATTGTTATTGTCTTCACCTGTCTTGTGTTCTCCCGTTCTGCAGCTGCCACTGATTGCTGGCAGCCTTATTATTCTGCTCACTCTCCCTCTGTCTTTGTCGGTTTGTCACACTCGCTGTCCCGTGTTATCTAGTGTTTGTTTCTTGTTATAGACTCCTGTCCGAGATTGTTTTGCGTTCCCGGTTTTGACCCTGGTATGTTTTCTCGCCTTTCTGGCCGCCTGTGCCGCTGACCTGTTTTTTCGGATATCGTTCCTGTTCGCTAGTGATGGGTCGATGAGGCGTCATGAAACGTTTCAACACACAGCAACAATGTATTGATAATGTGCCGATACTGTGTCACAGAATACTGACATCTGCTGGACGTTATGAATCATTACAAGCAACCTAGTTGAGAGGCTCAACTGAGACTGATTTGATGACACGTATACAATAATATAATTTAAGTCATTGTATTTCACATTGCATCATTTTACATCAATTTGATACAGTAAATAAAAATATAAATATGTACATAATGTAAACATGCAAGTGAATGTGTTTAAAGTAATATAAATTAATTATGAATGAAGCAGTCTTGAATGTTTTGTACAGTGGCTGTTATACCTGAGTTCATCCTGGATGTTTGTGGGACATGTTCGTGCCTGGCCCGATAGTGGAGGAGGAGGTGGATTTATTCAAATACGTAAATACGACAATTCTGTCGAACAGATTCCAAACATAACCTACCGAGAAAAAAATATGAATAGTTAATACTCACTTTTTTAATTAATTTGAAATAAAACAGACCAAGGGGAAACTTTGAAAAATGACAACAAACACCTTATTTTCTGAGCCTAGATCAAAGTGGTCCCACACGGTGGAAAGCTTTCTTTTATTGTTGGGTTGCTCCATGATTTAATCTGTTTCCACGCAAACGATCCGCGATCAGTTTGGCAGAAGCATCGACAGATGCGCTTCCTTCTAAACAGTTTGGTGCGGTGACGTCAGAACGATAGTCCGGGTATCGGTCACGTGACTTTCTTAAAGCGATACGCGCACGGACACTGGTGTTGCTCTCTGAGCTCGACACGTGCTTCGATGCATCGGTGTTGCCGGACCCATCACTACTGTTCGCTGTTTATCCTGGACTGCTTTTGACGATCACTCTGCCTGATCCTAAATAAACTGTCAAGTTTGACGAACAGACACTTTCTGCTCCTGGGTTTCCTTCCGCACCATGACACAGATGCGGAATTGGAAAATGTCAATGCCGAAAGACAACCAGCAAGACAATCATATATGACAAGTTATCACAGAAACCAAATGGAAATGTCACAGGCACATGATGCTGAGCCCTTCATCCCACCAGTAATAATTCCTAAAGAAATGCCAGCGTCTGAATCCAATGAATCCAACCAGCCTACTGTGTCACAGCCAATCAGCAAAATTCATCTGAAGAGTCATCTGATGATAAGTTAGCCGAAGCAATAAAAGCCAGCCTGGAAGATCAAGCATAAGTGCTGTTGTCAACCTAGTATCTAACCATTTTGGATTTACAATACAATTTTTTTGTAACCTTTTACTCAACAGGACACCTGATATTCCAGCTAAGAAGCTGTTGGGATGCCAAATTGACACAAATGAAAGATGCAGGTTCAACATTTATAGACCGTGTGTCATAGATGGTGCTTTGCGTGGCTTAAGGCGTGTGTCATACAGACCAACACACCAGATGTCCATCAAAAGAGAGTTTTTAAGGTTGTTAATGGAAGCATTGGCATCATCTCCAATGTTTTAAGGAAGTGATGGAAAGCTTAACTTGGCTCTGGAAAGTGCAGGTATATTTTTTACATAATCTACAATATTAATGGTCAGCATTCATTGTCAGTGATAATTTGTTGAACCAATTTCTAGTAATATTGTATTGTCTCCATATTCTCCCTTTGCCTGGGTGGTTTAATCCCAGGTTATCTTTTTTTAATTTAATCCACTTCTGATATTTTCCGATGTCTCGTATATTTTGTCACAGCATTGATAGACGATCGCTATTATTTTGCTGGTCCAGCCCTCGGTCTGCCCCTTTGCTGTACTTCTGCTTGGTTGGCAGAAAATTGGTAAGGCCCATGTTGGAGGATATTGCAGATCTTCGTGTGAAGGTTAAAAAGGTAACAGAGACACACTTATAAACACACTTTTATTCAAAACATAAGGCACTTTCCTTACTCACTGCCTTTCCCTTTTTTGATTTATACTTGGGCTTAAAGCAAAAGATGTATGGGAATCGTATCAAGGAAAAAATAAAAAATAACTATTTAAATTCCTCAAATTAGCCACAATTGGATTTCATCTATTTTCTTCATATGAATCTAAAATAGGACGATTAATCGCATATATTACTATTACAAATAATATTGTAAAAAAATGTGATAACTATATAGCAAGGGTTGCAATTTCATTTAATTTTATGTTCATTTCATTTTCAAGCCTTTCGAGCAGCGCTAAGCCGAACAATCAGAGAGACTGTATATCTGCTATTGTTATGTATATCTAGTACTGTACTTAGTGTCTTCTTCAAAGTTTTGTTTCTCTAGCTTTCAGAATGCAAGTCTTTGGAGGAGTTTCAGTTAGCGACAGCTTCTCTACAAGACTACATGGTCACATCAGGATGTCTCAGGCCACTGAGATCTGTTGAAGACGATGTTCTTGTGGAAGATATATTGAAAACAAATTTCTAAGAAAAATTTCTTATAATGTTTATTTAACCTTACCGTCAATCTCAACACAATTGTATATGTGATGGCAAGTAATCATTATATCCCTTACTATGAACGACTTCTTCAATAAAAGTTGTTAAAAATAAATCACACCACGATAAGCTGTGTAAAAAATAAAATAAGTCTACCTGGGTTTTAATGATTTAAAATGAATCATATTTTGTTTGATTTTTATGAAAACCCCTGAGTTATCTTCATAGACTCAGGTTCTACGAATTGGTGCAAAGCCCTGTAACCGCTTCGTTATTGCTATTGGTGTATCCTCGAGGCCCCGCCTCATCTCTGAGAAAGCTTAATGAACTCGCCACCCAGCTGGGTGCAGTCCACTTCCTATAAAGGCGGGAAACACCCGCCGCACTGCCTCCAACTGAAAACTCAGCGAGAAAGGCGGCTGCTGGGCGACCAGGTTAGAGGGCTTCGCAACAATTCGTAGAACCTGAGATTATGAAGATAACTCAGGGGTTCTACTTCATATTGATGCTCCGCCCTCTAACCGCTTTGCTATTGGTTTAAACCCAAGGCGAAGCCCGACGGTATCAATGTACCCCCAGCTAGACGCCGCTACTGACAGCAGCATCACTAGGGCTCCGGCCCAGTATCCAAATCCATTGGGGCCGCGGGCCTGGGGGGGAATGGAATCGCTCAAAAACAGTATGAGCTACTGATCCTGTCGCCATGTCGAGGAGATAGGCTGAGGTGGACGCCCAAGAGGCTCCCAAGACAACACCCCACGAAAGAGCCACTGAAACTGCCACACCACGGGTGAAATGTGCCCCTAATTCGCTAGGAGCAGATCCACCCGCTGCCTGGATAATGGCCAATCTCACCCAATGAGAGACCTCTGAGGGAAGACCGGCTCACCAGGCCAACATCTACCGTGTTAAAGATTAGGGCATCAGAGCGGCGTAATGAGGCCAGGCACCGCAAAACAAAACTCGCACAGGACAACAGGTGAAGACGATCTTGACCTGGGTCCAAGTGAGGCGGCGGTTGGAAGGCCGAAAGCTTGAGAGTTGTTGCCTGGAAGCACCTGAACCTTCGGACGAAGGAACACTGGGATCGGACGCAATGACACTGATGACTCCTCGACTGAAGTATTACACTAATGGGTAATGGGGAGAGCACAAGCTCACTCGTTCTCTTCATGGACGTCAGGTCCAGAAGGAGTGATACCTTAGGACAAAATGTCACTCATTTGCAGCAAGCCCAGCAGCCTGTGAATGTCCAGTTGGACTTGCTCAAGAGGCTCAAATGTCAGTTCTGCGAGAGAATCCAGCACCAGCTGGAGATCCCGCCGAGGGCTGGAAGGCCTCACCGGAGGTTGAAGCCTGTAGGCCCCAGCAAGAAACGCACCACCAGAGGGTAGGTATGCGCCAAAGCACCCGACGTGCCTTGTTGCTATGGCTGATGCGAACACTCACAGTCCATCTGTTATCTGTTAACGCTGCAGGAAAAAACAGAACAGCAGAGACCAATCAGGAGCTGTGGTCCAGGGACCTGTCTGCACACCAGTGAGAGAACATCCCTCATTTGGAGGCATAAGCCTACGTGTAGACGGGGGCGGGCATTCTCCAGCGTATGACCCGGACGAAGGGGTTTAAAACCTCAAACTGTGTTCTGAGAGGAAACTCGCAGTCTATGAGCGACGGAGCATGTTAGCCTAGCATTAGCGGCGAAAGTTTCTAATGACGCCTGTGAATACGTCACACTCACAGGCGGAAACACATGCAAACTACTAACATCTCTCTCAGGTGAACCTGTCGAGTGCGCTGCAGGAGGGCCATGTGGCCTGCGATGGCCTGTGGAAGAGATACTTACCTGGATCGCTCGCATACCTCATGGCCGACTCCATGCAGCGAGCCAGTCGACCTCCTCGTCACGGTCTGTTCACGATAGAGGGACGACTCAGCTCAACTCATCAGGGCCCAACAACCTTTTTTTTCTCATCACGTTGGAACGTGAGCTTGTCGAGTGCACTGCACAGGACTGCCATGTTGTTTGTTTTTCTTAAACAACATTGCTTTAACCTGTCTTGATCATAATCTCTGAGGCGGCATGGGTCGACAAGCCTCGAACGCTTCCCGTCACTGTCAAAAGCCGTGGGAAGCACTCGGCGGGCCACATAATCAGTCATCGTGTGATTTGGGCCTAGGCAAACGAAGCAGACATGTGTCTCCCCTCTTCTGGGAGTCATTCATGCACACACATTTGTTCGATTCAATATTCATTCGCAATCATTACATTCCACTGTCAGGAGCTCTCTGCGGAGTTGTAAAGGAGGAAGTGCGGTGAGTGTTTCCCGCCTTTATAGGAAGTGGACTGCACCCAGCTGGGTGGCGAGTTCATTAAGCTTTCTCAGAGACAAGGCGGGGCCTCGAGGATAAAGGATAAGGGCTGCTTGATGCCATGGAAATGCACTCAGACAGTTTCTTTCCATTGTTGTGCAACGTGCAATCCCCACCTACTGCTAGCCATATGGACCAGCTCTGCAGGATCAAACTCTCTGAAATTGGAAGCAACAGACGAAGAGCAGAGGAACATGTTGTGCCTTTTTGGAGGGATTACCTGCAGGATGTGGAAGGTAGTTTATATAATTGTTTAATTGGAAACACAATTGTGAGCTTAATATTTCTTCTTGTTTTGAAATTTAATTCATTTGTCTTATTTAACAGAACAAGATGGGACAGAAAAGTTGGGCAAATGCCATCCCACCGATAGGCTTTTACCTGGATCCATCAATAGAATTTCTGCACAACCATGGTGAAGACTCCAGAAGGCATCTTCCAATCTCCAACGCCTGCATCAACTGCCTAAAATTACCCCTTCTCACAAATAATGCAGATTTTAAGGAAAACATGGATTTTACACTTGCAAATACACACAGGTTTGTTAGGGAATAATAGTTAAATCCTGTTAGTTGTGTTTGAGGTTGTGTGTATTTTTGTACTAAAGGTCCAACATTGTTTTTTCAAATGGGTACTGTTTATTGTGACAGCATATTAATCAAGTGTAAAAACAATTGAACCCCTTCATTTTCATCATCACTTAATGGGTCAACAGTTTGTTGAATAATGTTAAAAATTGTTATATTGACAATATAATCATTTCCCGGTACAACAATGTTGTTCTCTGGCTCCTGTTCTTGCAGATTTTCGATTTCAGAGTTATTCGCTGTGAAAATGTCCTGAATAACATCTGCCTCATTAAATTGGAGTACCCCTCTTTGCCACAATTGCAGTGGAGTTTGCCCGCCCTGTGTTGAGAGGCCATGATTATTCCACTGTTCTCTAAATTCGGTTTTTGCTCTTAGAACTCTCGGCAAGTAAATGTAGTGCAAACAAAACAGATGAAGTTCGTCAGTCGAATCAAGTAGTCCTTAATTTTCCATGTTGGTGAAGAGATTGCCAAAGTGGTAAGAGACAACTCTGTTGAGTTCAGCCCACAGCCTTTCAATTAGTTTATTGTGGAAACTTCGTCCAGTTATCACACTACCTCTGTTTAGTCCTCTTATCTCAAGCATATATAGAGCGACACATGTGTTCTCCATTCCATGATCACATTGAACTCTCGAAGGAAGACCATAGTCCTGGACACCAATCGAAAAAAGTGCCAACGCACTGGAGGCTCTGTTGTTGTCGAGGCATTGAAGGTAAATAATTGTTCGGCTGAAGCCATCAACGCATCCGTGGAAGACCATTCTCCATCTAACCAACTTAAGGTTTCCATCAATATGCCTGTAAAGATAAACTTGATTTAACTGCCACTTTTTTTGCCTGGCTTCATTGTTGTGTATACTCTTAATGCATTGATTGGGAGTTAGAAAATTGTATATTCTCCTTCGGATTGCAACCAACTGGATCCAACTGTTGCAGACAGCGTCTCACTCGCCTACGTTGGACTCTGGTGTTGCGTGGTCTTTTGTTGGTCCTCCAGCATCAACGCAACCTATTCCTCCTTAGACAAACACTGGTGTTGTTTGCACCTTATTATCATTGCCAACGAGGTGTGAGGCGCTGTCAACCAAAGACACTCATTTGAGATTTTAATTCTTGAATCTTTAGAAGAATTATAGGAAAAAAAGAGGAATAAACCTACATTTTCGAATTGTTAGTATTTTTCCTTTATGGAATACCATGAGTGCCATAATTAGTTAATTATAAAGTGTTTGAAAATAGAAAAATCGCTTTTTGGAATTACAGAATATACACATTCATATACACATTTATGCGTGTATGTATTTCCCAATAGCCATTTAAAGGATTTTATTTATAAACATTAAAAAGTATTTCAATATATATTGTTACTTCTTTTACCCTGGACGTCCAAACACTTTATCATGAACTAAATACGGCACTTCTGGTATTCCTTAGTTAGCAAAAAAAGATTTATAGAAAATTCACACCAATATATGTAAGAAATGGAAGTGCTTATTCGAAGACCTGGTAAAGGAGGACCGCGAGAAGAAGCATTGCAAGGTGTGTTAAGAAGAAAGGCGTAATATATTGCCCAGCAGTCCCCCATAAGTAGGCCGGGATCTGGGCTCAAGTCTGACATTTGTTACTGGACCACACAGCAAGAAATGTATTTGATTCGTGATTATTACTATCTGAAAGGTATTTATTTGAGGAAAAAGACCAGATTTTACCCCAAGGAGCTAACCCCTACCCAGCAGGTATGCTAGCTGTCGACGCATCAGAGCTGATGGCATCACTTGGAAAATAAATATCTAACATCTTCAGAATTGAACTCAAGGCGGTAATTGTTGATGGTTTAAGCACACTTAAACTGATATCAAGTCATTGTAAGCACAGCTCACCAATGAGAAGGCCGCTTTGGATGCAAACATGGCCACGTTCAAAAACACTGTGGGTTCGATGGAGGAGTCACTATCAACATACACAGACGGTGTGGTGGAACTGAAAAGCAATTTTGAGCACTTAGCGGCTGAGTTTGTTAAGCTAGAAGCTAAGTATGAGGACCTTGAGTCCCAAACTCGGCGTAATAATATCAGAATTATTGGTGTGCCGGAATACGGCAATCTTAAAATCATAAATCAGCTATTCAGGTTTACAAGCTACATTAGTATTCCCTATTCTTTTCACAACTTAAATTATACTTTAAGTATGCTTTGTGCAATGTATCTAAAGTATTCCATAACTACATGCTGTGTCTATTGTTTCAAAAGTTACATTTTTATTGTATTATTTATTCTCTTTTTTTTCTGCAATTTAATATGATGGGTTTTCAACATCATATGGTTCTCATGGCATTTGGCATCACTTTAGTTTGGCAACTATAGTTATTTTCTTTTTACACCGCTCTTTCTCTTTTGGAAAATTGGGGTGTTTTTGTTTTAGTAGGGTGTTTTTGGTAGGTACATAAGGGTTGCTGGTGTTCTGATGCAAAAGAAAGTTATTTTGGTAAATGTGTTTGCACCCAATTTTGATGATTCCTCATTTTCTAACGCCTAGCTTAGTAATATATCGTTTTTAAATAAACACCTGCTTATTTGACCTGAATTTTTTTTTTGATCCAATATAAGACTGTCCCAACCAGAAGTCATTGACGAATTTTCATTATGTAATAGAAATGACACATTTTCATCATTATTGTGGGAATAAATTAAGGCTTTCCTTACAGGTCAAATTATCTCATCCACCCCATTCACTAAAAAAGTTTAAAGAAAAACCTTCTAAGTCTAATGTCTGACACTGATCTCTGTGACCAGGAATGTTATACAAACCCTTCTGAGTATAATTAAAATACAGATAGATCTTCAATCGTAATTTGATAGCTGTTATTGAAATAACCAGCCACGTATTATGAACATGGAAAGCCCAGCTCTTGTCTTGTCCCACAAATTAGGAATGATATAAACAATTTAAAATCAGACCCTGACAAAATTAATCAAAACATTTAAATTCTTTTTTACATAATTGTATAAATCAAATGCTCCAAATGATAAAACTAAAATGCAATTTGTTTTAAATAATCTTGACATCCCAACAATTATTAATAAATATAACTATATCTATGCTAAGGAATTAAAAGTCCCCGCTATCATTGGAGGAAGTTAATAGTGCCATAAAACCAATGCAGCCGAAGAGAGCACCAGTCCAAGCAACTATGGCTATACTTCTAAAAGAGGGTAAAGACCCAACACTGTACTTCAAATAGGCCACTTTCGTTATTGGATGTAGATGTTAAATCTTGCCAACGCATTGCTCTGAGACCAAAAGGGGCAATGCCAATCATTACTACAGAGGAACAAAATGGTTTCATTAAAGGATGGCAACTATTTTTGAACGTGCGGACTCTCCTTAACATTATCTATTCTATAAAAACTACAGAAGTATCAGAAGCTCAAAAGGGTGCTGTTTGTTTTCTTGTATTGCAATTAAAAAAAAAAAGGAAAGTCAAAGAAAATTGTGTGATGTACACTGTGATGTTATTTGTTGTTTTCCAATAAACTTTGAAATAAAAATAATAATAATAATAATAATCTGTAACAATTTAATCTGTGGGCAATTTAATTTGGATCGAGGCCTCATGAAAGCAGTTTCCTCAAAGATATTCCTCTAAACACAGAAAATAAAGTAAGAAATGCTTTAGGTGGCAAAATAAATGTTAATCATAGAATATTAAATGTGGAAAAAAAAATGTTGTAATAAGAGTCTAAAATTATGTTAAAGCCTGGCATGTGTACTACAGTCATTTTGATGTATCTTTGTTTTGGCCGAGCCTGAAGCAACGCGCATCTAGACAAAGACTCTGTTAGATCTTTATGTAAATAAATTATTTTTAAATGCATCATTCATTTATTAAACATTTTTACTTTTTAAAATACTATTATTTGTAAAGAGCATGGATAAAATGTCAATAATGGACAAGATGATTTTGTGGGCATTATAGAACAATGTAATTTACGTATATTTATGTTTGACTTTGATTTAGAAGTAAGAAGTAGAAATATGATTTACACATAGTAACACAATTAAAAAGTAAAGCACAAAGTAACACTGACGTGTCAGTGATGAAATATTTATAACAGGAAAGGGTGGACCCTTAATACCACGAGGATGCCAATATGTGATTGAAGTTGACCTTTTGAAAACTGTTAACTGATAACTGAAAAGTTCATAGGACTAAACTTAACTTTAATTCTTTGAAAATTATTGTCTATGTATATCTATCAAGTCCAGATGTGTGTTTTACTCAATAAATAGTTAACCGGATCACCATTACTCAAGCTCCCATTTGTTTAATTTGTAATGTGTAAATGTCACTGATCTACTGTACTGATGTGGTAGAAGTGAAGAGTGAGGATGATTGGAGCTGCCTTGTACACACAAATGCTGACGATGTCAAATGGCTATAAAAGCTAGATCCTTCTGGTGAAGATCGTCAGAGCGGGCCAGTCCTAAGTTCCAACATGGGGACTACAGGACTCCAATCAGCGTTATGGCTCCTCTATCTAATGCTGGTCAGTGTGCTGGCTCAAAATGGTGGGTGACCAAACCACATGGGATTTCCCAATCCCTAGATCCATTTTGAGATGGAGTGTTTTAACTGAATTTTGGACAAATGATGATTTATATATATTTATCTTAGGTTAAATGTTTAATACTTGATTTTAGGAAGTTCATCTCATCTCGGCCGAGTCTGCACGACCTGGGGACAGAACCACTGGAAGACATTTGACGGCGACTATTTCCAGTTTTCTTCCTCCTGCACACATGAGGTGGTAATTCAGTGCCAAGGCTCCTTCGAAAACTTTAACATCCAGATGCAACGCAAGCTGGTGGACGGCATCTCCACCATTGACCGTATCTTCATGAAGCTCGAGGCATCAGTGGTTCTGATCACAAATGATGATGTAATCGTCAATGGAAATTCGTAAGTTTAGTCTCTTCAATTTTTCCACTGTGATCACGGGTTGTTTTTTTTGTTGTTTTTTTAAATATTAAAAAAAGTTTAAAAAAAAGAAAATGATGAAGTTAGATATTGTCTTGTGAGGATTTTGATGCAGCAGCAAATGCATGTCCATGTTGAAAATAAAAAAACTAAATTATTTAAAGGTCAATTAAAATGTTCTACTCATGTTCACCAAGTTAATACGGATTGTAACCTGTTAATACTGTGTTATGCAAATCATTTTGAAAATAAAGTTCTAAATAATATAAATGGGTGTAAATAAATAAGTATAATCTTAACATTTTTTTTTTTAAAGGGACATTGACTCTGCTTTCTTTGCAGGGTGACTCTGCCATATGTTTCATTTGGGTTTAACGTCAAAGAGACAACATCCAGTATATTCCTTGAGTCAAAAATGGGAATCATAATATCATGGAACCGTGATGACTCCATGGACGTAAGTGCCCCCTTTTTTATTTCATTCACTGGAGGCAGTAAACAAATCCAGTGAAGAACAGATGTTATCTGGCGAGGTTGTTCCCACCTCCAGGGTACTGTACTGTAAAAGTAGCTTTCTTAGCGTTTGGTCGTCCACTGATGAAGTAACACTAGTGATCAGTGATTCGATATTATATGAAACATGGTATCTTTTGGACCCAGCGTGATGTACTTACATTTTCTGGGAAAAGGCTTTAAGTCATTGATGTGGATGGTGGAATTGCCAACAAGATGATCAAAGAAATTAAATAAATTAAGGCCTATTGTATGTGACAGAGTAAATGCTAAGGATAATTGTCTCCAGATAACAGATTGCTTGTGTATTTTTGGTGATACATAAGTTCAAAGAACTAATTCCTCTGGGTATTTTCTGTAATAAAGTGATCAGGCAATCACTCCTACTTTTTTCATTTGTTAAAGTAGGTTAGTCACTTTTGTTTTGTACCTATTGGTGGGATCCCGTTTAACATGGCAATGTGAAAGAGTTTTGTTTCCTTTTCATGGTAACTCCGTAGTAAGATATATAACTGCTCCTCACAGCAGTTATTTGGAACTAAAGAAGGCTCTTGAGTGAGAGTATAAACACCTTTTAAAAAAACTCAGCACAGTCCAGTTACCTCGCTTTGCAACCTTCAGAATAACCATGGTAGGAATGAATAAGAATTCAAATGGCCTGAAAGGTCTTTGGGCTGCCAACGCAAACCTTTTATGTTCTTGTAAAATATGTTGTAATGTTAACCCTCTGAGTGTATAAATACCAAACCAATCGTGTACAATGTTACCATTTTATGTATTTCTAATATTCTATGATTAATATTAATGAATGATCTGGCAATCAATTTGATCTTCCTTGTCTTTATAGATTGAGATGGATAAAGAGCTCAGAGGGCAGACTTGTGGACTTTGTGGAAACTTTGATGGAATCAACAATGAATTACCCAAAGATGGTATATATCCCATCAAAAGATGTTTTGACAAAATTCAATATTAAACAGATTTTTTTTTTTCAGGATCCCTTTCAATAATAGATTATGCTGAATTTAGCAAAGTCAGTGATCCAGTACGTGTTTGTGTGGAACCAGAACAAACTGTTCCAGAGCTCTGTGGAACCAAAGTGAGTTTGTCCTTCTCTACTTATTTCTACTTCCATACGACACTGTGACTCTCCTTCTATTGCTCAACACATGGCCCAGTTTTATTACCTTTCTTTTTTTTCCGGTAACTTTGTTAAACAAATGCACTAAATGAGTTTTTTTATTTGAGTTTATGAATTAAATATTCTTGAGACAACATGTATTGGAAGATACTTTTCTAAGAAATGTGTTTAACACTATACTGCTGTTCTAATATTAACAGAAGTTGCAGAGGTTTCAGTGTTAGACCTGTATTAAGAAAAAAAAGTGCCATTCATACTCACAGAAAAAAAATGTAAGTGTTTCTTTGCATAACAATGACTTATTCATATGTTTAACATTTATTTTACAGGCTGACTGTGAGGCTATCTTCTCCAGAGCTTCATTTAGCAGTTGCCAAAACCTCCTGGACATAGACTCCTTTGTAACCGCCTGCATGTCTGATCTGTGCAGCAGTGACAAATCTGTCCTGTGTAAAACAATCTCAGAGTACTCGAGACAGTGTGTCCATGCAGGTGGACAGCCACAACAATGGAGGAGTTCATCTTTATGCCGTAAGCATGCTAACCCACCCTTTACCGTGGGTTTTTACAATTTCATGGCAGCTAGATGTTAAACCTGTTGTCTTCACAGCTAAGTCATGTCCAGCTGGCATGGTGTTCATGGAGTGCAGCAGCTCGTGTCCCAACACTTGCTCCAACCCTCAGGCCACCCAAACTTGTGACACCCACTGTATAGACGGTTGCAGCTGCCCTGCTGGTATTCACCAATAATATTACTCAAAAAAATTAAATCATACTTACATTTTCAATCTGAGATTTAAAACCCCATAATGATGTTTTCTTTCAGGAACTGTCATGGATGACATCGGTAAAAATGGCTGTGTAGCAGTTGAATCTTGTCCATGTTTGCACAACGGCAATGTCTACAAATCAGGGGAAACATTTGAATACTACTGCAAATCTTGGTAAGTCATAAACAAAAATGTACATGTGAGATGTTTACGATGTCACTGGTCAGACTTTCACCAACTTACTAAATGAAAACCTTCCTGGTCATATTAACAAGAATCAACATGCGTCTGTATTTACAGTACGTGTCAAAATGGTCTGTGGTCTTGCACTGAAAACGATTGTCCAGAAACCTGCTCAGTAGAAGGAGGCTCCCACATTAACACATTTGACGGCAAACTCTACACGTTTCATGGGGACTGCAGCTACATTATGGCACAGGTAGTTCAATCTCTGGTCTTGTCGACAAAACCAGTGAGACATTTTTTATGAAGTGATTCAATGTTGTGTTTTGAAATTTTGCAGGAGAAAAGTGGCTTGTATGTAATAACAGGAGATCTCGTCGAGTGCGGTGTGGTTAGAGGCAAAACCTGCCTTCGAGCTGTTACTTTGTCTCTGAACAGCAACGAGATGGTAAGTGTTTTAAAAGTTGAAGTCATTACATCATGACGATGATGATGATTGTTAGCTAAGCTTGTTAGCATAACAGCATATGCATTATATTTCTACTGTATAAAACACTAACCGCACTGTTCATCTTTATGATTTTAAAAATAGATGGTTCCACATTTGACATTGATGTATAACATTTCTCTCTACAATACGATGTTCGATTATTTTATTCTGAAACATAACACATTTGTTTTATTTTTGTCACAGGTAATTAAAGTTCAATCTGCCGGTCAGATCTTTGTGAACAAGATTCTGTCTCAGCTTCCGTTGTTTACCTGTGAGTGGCTCAATTAATAAAAAAGTTTTTGAAGATTTATATGATTTATTATATCCAGGAACATAATTTTTTGGTTCATATCCCTCTATTTTACAGATGAACTGAGTGTCTATAAACCTTCATCCTTCTACATCCACATCAACACCAGGATAGGCCTTCGATTGATAATCCAGCTCAGCCCTTTGATGCAAGTCTATATTTTAGCGGACAACTCACTCAGAGGGACCACTTCAGGTGTGCCTTCAATGATGCTTAGATTGAGCTGTTTTTTCTTTTTTTTAAAGTTGTATTTGTTGTCTAAAAACATATCTTTCTTGCAACTGCCATTCAACAGGTTTGTGTGGAAACTTCAACAACATCATGAGTGATGACTTCAAGGTGAGCAGTGGGCTTGTGGAGGGTACAGCAGCAGCCTTCGCCAATGCCTGGAAAACAAGAGCATCTTGTCCAGATGTTTCGACACGCTTTACACACCCTTGCACACAGGGAATCAACAAAGGTACACATAAACTCTGCCTTTTATGTATTTTATGTTTCATACATATTTCTTTGTTTTTTGTTAAATTTTTTATGACTTTTCCAGAGGATTTTGCTCAGTTCTGGTGCTCCAAACTAACTGACCCCAACGGAATGTTCGCTTCCTGCCACAATGTTGTTAGCCCAACAAGCTACAAAGATGTATGTTACACATTGAAACATATGAATCATAATTATAAATAATAATTTCAACCTGACAAGTCTTTAATCCTCTCTACAGAACTGCATGTATGACACATGTAACTGTGAAAAGAGTGAGGACTGCATGTGTGCTTCTGCTTCTTCGTATGTCTACGCTTGCTCAGCTGCAGGAATCGTGATCACTGGATGGAGGGACGTTATGTGCAGTGAGTTCTACCTCAGGACTCTTTCATTAATAACTAGTACTCTTTAGGAAGATTTAGGATAAATGATGAAGAGAAAGGTAAAAATATTAACCAACATATATTTATGCTGACACATGTTCTCCTCTCATCCAGGCAAATTCAGCACTTCCTGCCCTGAAGGAACTGTGTATGAATACAGCATGTCGAGCTGTGGCCGTACTTGTTACTCCATCAGTCAAATGGACTACAGTTGTCAATCAAAGTTCCCATCAGTTGATGGTTGTGGCTGTTCAATGGGAACATACATGGATGAGAATGGTCTTTGCATCCCAAGCACAGATTGTCCTTGTTATGACGGGGACAACATAATCCCAAGCGATCAATCATTCACCAAAGACGGTGGAACTTGGTAAACATTATTTTCCCCACAAGTGTATATTATTTACAGTTTGTAGATCAGTTTAGGAAAATAATATTTTTCAAGTAGTGATTAGACAGCACCAGCAAAATGTAAAAATCTTAGTTAAATTGATCCTTAGGAATAAATATAATCTATGCAGTGTTCATTTTGTTTCTTACATTCTTGTGGTTGTTCTCACAGTTTCTGCAGAGAAGGACGTCTAAGCTGCCAAGGTCTACAAACACAAGGTACGTTTTTCATTTTGTGGACGTACTTTATGTCTAACATTACACAATACATCAACTTATGTTCATTATGTGCATGAATTAAGCAGAAATACACTTCATGTTTTCAAATATAACTGTATTTGCACAGTAACACCAACATGCAAGAAGCCCATGTTTTATTTTAACTGCTCTGATGAGGCACCTGGCAGTGTGGGAGTTGAGTGCCAGAAGAGTTGCGGTACTCTGGACATGGCATGTGTATGTACACGAAACATTCATGGATATTTGCTTGATTCCTATCAGGCTTACATGTTGTCATTCTGGTTCTAATAGATAAGCACTGGGTGCGTATCAGGATGCATGTGTCCCAATGGTCTGGTCGCAGATGGACTCGGAGGTTGTATCAGCGAGAGTAGCTGTCCGTGTGTGCACAATGGAAAGAAATACCAACCAGGAGAAACCCTTACTGTTGATTGCAACACATGGTTTGTATAGATACTTCTTCAGATTAAATTATTCATGCAAACAATTCTCATTGCTTTGAAAATGTATAATAATCCTATCTGGACACAGAAATGGAATTTCTTAATTCAGTAGAGTTAAATTAATGAACTTTATTGTAAAAAGTTGATATACCTTGGCAAACCTATCACCTATGTGTATAACTAGAAATTGTCGAATTAATTATGTTTGATTAACCTTGGTGTGTGTCCTTACAGCTCCTGCCGCAATAGAAAGTTCACTTGTACCACCAACGTTTGTGATGCAGTTTGTGGTATCTATGGTGATGGTCACTATATAACTTTCGATGGGAAAAGGTTTGACTTCAGTGGAGAATGTGAATACGCTCTTGCACAGGTAAACTTCATGGAATTAACACTAAAACAAGTTGAGATTGATTTGCAGGGTGTAGTGCTTTGATTTTAGGAAACAGGTTTTAAATACTTTTCCATGTTTGTGTATAAACCAGATACATTTTCAACAGGAACAAAATGTTAACGTGAAAACAGTCTATGTTTATGAAAATATCATGTAACCGCGTCAAACCAACTCACCATCACTCCTATTGCTTCACTTAGGACTACTGCGGCTCAGAGAATGGAAGCTTCAGAATTGTCACTGAAAATGTTCTTTGTGGAACCACAGGAACTACCTGTTCCAAAACTATCAAGATCTACCTTGGGGTAAAATAACTTTGAATTACACTTATTCTCTGTCTTTCAATATATGAATCTGCGCAACTGAGCTAATGATTGTATAAGGGACAGAAAAAACTGTAACTGGTCGATGACAGCAAAACCAGGTAGCTAGTCTTTACCTATTTGTCTTAGAACAAGGACAAGCATGTGACGTTGAGGTTGCAAATCCCTGATTGTTAACATTATATTTTAGTGTGCTCTTTTTCATTCTACTTAACAATGAATTTGTGGAACAGGATTAAGAACACACACGTATATCTCTGTCACTAATTACTTTCTTTCACATCTACAGAGTGATGAGTATCAACTTAAAGATGAAACCATTCGTGTGGTCAAGGGCAGCAGGCCTTCTCAAGTTTCCAAGATGGGCATTTACCTTGTGGTGGCCATCAAGCCAGGAATTGTGGTCATGTGGGATAAGAAGACCAGTCTGTTCATTAAACTTGGTCCACAGCACCAGGTAAGACCAACAGTTCCCAATTCCAAATCTACATATAAATGTATATAATTCATAATTCTATGTAAAACTTCCATTATCAGGAAAAAGTATGTGGACTATGTGGAAACTACGATGGCAATAGCAAAAATGACTTCACAACACGCTCCCAGGAGACAGTAGCAGATGTTCTGGAGTTTGGTAACAGTTGGAAAGTCTCGTCGGGATGCCCTGATGCCAAGCTATCAACAGATCCCTGTACCAAGAACAGATACAGAGCAGCTTGGTCCCAGAGGCAATGTAGTATCATCACCAGTGTTACATTTCAGGACTGCCATTCAAAGGTAAACATTATATAGAAGAAGGTACTTTCTGAAATAGTACTATAATAAGCATGATTTATGTATATCTTAAGATGTAAATAGTCCTAATGTTTTTACATATGTTGTACAAAATTATAAAATTAAATGATCTTCACATATAAGTCAACCTCAGCGTGAAACAATTAACTCACAAACTGTATTATTTATTCCAAGGTGGATCCTGGTCCATACTACGACTCATGTGTGAGAGATTCTTGTGCTTGTGACACTGGTGGGGACTGTGAGTGTTTCTGCACAGCTGTTGCTTCCTATGCAAAATCTTGCAATGAAGCTGGAGCCTGTGTGAGATGGAGAACTCCAAAACTTTGCCGTGAGTACAACTACATCACCATCAAGAAACAAAACATCAGTAATTTAGTTACCACAAGACAAGAAACTTAAACTGAAAATACAGTGAAATAGCAAAACATTAAGCATAACTTCCATAATGTAACTTTTTGTGTGACCAAATGTATCTCTTGCAGCGGTTTTCTGTGACTACTATAACTCCCCTGAAGGCTGTGAGTGGCATTACAAACCTTGTGGCGCAGACTGCATGAAAACCTGCCGGAATCCTTCTGGGAACTGTTCTGCTCTCATCACTGGTCTAGAAGGTATGATTGAATTGACAATTGGTAACAAAAAATCTTGAGATTCATCAAGCTCTTATCTTGAAGAAAAAGCTTCATGTACACCTTCAAAGTTCTGTAAATAAAACTAATGATTGACTCGTGATTGTTTTTGCAGGATGTTACCCACAGTGTCCACCAGCTGCACCTTTTTTCAACGAGGACTCTATGACATGTGTTTCCTTGGAACAGTGCGGCTGTTATGATGACCAAGGCACCAATTATGCTATTGGGGATTATGCTCCGTCGGAAAATTGTTACCAATGGTATGTTTTAGCAGTCATCAAATAATTTATATAATTTACAACATTTACTATCAACATGTATAATGTCCATTATTTTCTTTGTTTTTTACAGATACAAAACAGAGAGGTTACCTAATTTGTAATAAAAAAAACATTGTGATTTTTTTGTTTACAGCTCTTGCACACTGTCTGGAATTAGGTGTAAATATGATGTGTACTGTAAGTAAATATACATAGTTGGAGATACAACTTGTCCAATCATTTTATTTATATACTGAAAAATGTTTCCTTAATTTGCAGATTGCTCATGCTTTGTCAATGGAAGGACATACAAGTACGGTGAAACGATCTACAACACTACAGATGGCCTTGAGAGTTGTATCGAAGCTGTCTGTGGCCCAGATGAGGAGGTAACAAGGGATGTGTATCCTTGTCCTACGACCACACCGCTTCCTACAACAACTCCATTTACATTCACTACAGGTAGCGTATATAAAGAATATTTGTAAATTTTCCATGAATGATCATTTAAAGTTGTAATATATGTATTTCAGCAAAAAAGAGCACAGTTGTGGTAACAACCACACCTACAGTAACAACCACAGGGACCGCTGCAACAACTCAGCCTCCAGTTGTATCCACTGGTCCAGTTGCAACAGCTACCACAGCTGTTGTCATCACAACAACTAGAGTTCCAGTTGAGACAACTGCAGGGCCCACCACAGCTGTTGTTACTTCAACACCATCTATTGTCACAGGGACTACCAAAGTACCAGGGACAACTCCACAAGTGGCCACAACTACCCCTTCAGTAACAGAAACGCCAGCCCCTACAACTGCTACTGCTGCAACTACTCAGCCACCAGTTGTATCCACTGGGCCAGTTTCCACAGCTACCACAACTGTTGTCATCACAACAACTAGAGTTCCAGTTGAGACAACAGCAGGACCCACCACAGCTGTTGTAACATCAACACCGTCTGTTGTCACAGGGACTAGCAAAGTACCAGAGACAACTCAACAAGTGGCCACAACTACCCCTTCAGTAACAGAAACCCCAGCCCCTACAACTGCTACTGCTGCAACAACTCAGCCTCCAGTTGTATCCACTGGGCCAGTTTCCACAGCTACCACACCTGTTGTCATCACAACAACTAGAGTTCCAGTTGAGACAACTGCAGGTCCCACCACAGCTGTTGTTACTTCAACACCATCTATTGTCACAGGGACTACCAAAGTACCAGGGACAACTCCACAAGTAGCCACAACTACCCCTTCAGTAACAGAAACGCCAGCCCCTACAACTGCTACTGCTGCTACAACTCAGCCTCCAGTTGTATCCACAGGTCCAGTTTCCACAGCTACCACACCTGTTGTCATCACAACAACTAGAGTTCCAGTTGAGACAACAGCAGGACCCACCAGAGCGGTTGTTACTTCAACACCATCTATTGTCACAGGGACTACCCAAGTACCAGGGACAACTCAACAAGTGGCCACAACTACCCCTTCAGTAACAGAAACCCCAGCCCCTACAACTGCTACTGCTGCAACAACTCAGCCTCCAGTTGTAACCACAGGTCCAGTTTCCAAGGCTACCACAGCTGTTGTCATCACAACAACTAGAGTTCCAGTTGAGACAACTGCAGGTCCCACCACAGCTGTTGTTACTTCAACACCATCTATTGTCACAGGGACTACCAAAGTACCGGGGACAACTCCACAAGTGGCCACAACTACCCCTTCAGTAACAGAAACCCCAGCCCCTACAACTGCTACTGCTGCAACTACTCAGCCTCCAGTTGTAACCACAAGTCCAGTTTCCAAGGCTACCACACCTGTTCTCATCACAACAACTAGAGTTCCAGTTGAGACAACAGCAGGACCCACCACAGCGGTTGTTACTTCAACACCATCTATTGTCACAGGGACTACCAAAGTACCAGGGACAACTCCTCAGGTGGCCACAACTACCCCTTCAGTAACAGAAACCCCAGCCCCTACAACTGCTACTGCTGCAACAACTCAGCCTCCAGTTGTGTCCACTGGGCCAGTTTCCACAGCTACCACACCTGTTGTCATCACAACAACTAGAGTTCCAGTTGAGACAACAGCAGGACCCACCACAGCGGTTGTTATTTCAACACCATCTATTGTCACAGGGACTACCGAAGTACCAGGGACATCTCCACAAGTGGCCACAACTACCCCTTCAGTAACAGAAACGCCAGCCCCTACAACTGCTACTGCTGCTACAACTCAGCCTCCAGTTGTATCCACAGGTCCAGTTTCCACAGCTACCACACCTGTTGTCATCACAACAACTAGAGTTCCAGTTGAGACAACAGCAGGACCCACCACAGCGGTTGTTACTTCAACACCATCTATTGTCACAGGGACAACTCAACAAGTGGCCACAACTACCCCTTCAGTAACAGAAACCCCAGCCCCTACAACTGCTACTGCTGCAACAACTCAGCCTCCAGTTGTATCCACTGGTCCAGTTTCCACAGCTACCACAGCTGTTGTCATCACAACAACTAGAGTTCCAGTTGAGACAACAGCAGGACCCACCACAGCGGTTGTTACTTCAACACCATCTATTGTCACAGGGACTACCAAAGTACCAGGGACAACTCCACAAGTGGTCACAACTACCCCTTCAGTAAAAGAAACCCCAGCCCCTACAACTGCTACTGCTGCAACAACTAAGCCTCCAGTTGTAACCACAGGTCCAGTTTCCACAGCTACCACACCTGTTTTCATCACAACAACAAGAGTTCCAGTTGAGACAACTGCAGGTCCCACCACAGCTGTTGTAACTTCAACACCATCTATTGTCACAGGGACTACCAAAGTACCAGGGACAACTCCACAAGTGGCCACAACTACCCCTTCAGTAACAGAAACCCCAGCCCCTACAACTGCTACTGCTGCAACAACTCAGCCTCCAGTTGTATCCACTGGTCCAGTTTCCACAGCTACCACACCTGTTGTCATCACAACAACTAGAGTTCCAGTTGAGACAACAGCAGGACCCACCACAGCGGTTGTTACTTCAACACCATCTATTGTCACAGGGACTACCAAAGTACCGGGGACAACTCCACAAGTGGCCATAACTACCCCTTCAGTAACAGAAACCCCATCCCCGACAACTGCTACTGCTGCAACTACTCAGCCTCCAGTTGTAACCACAGGTCCAGTTTCCAAGGCTACCACACCTGTTGTCATCACAACAACTAGAGTTCCAGTTGAGACAACAGCAGGACCCACCACAGCGGTTGTTATTTCAACACCATCTATTGTCACAGGGACTACCGAAGTACCAGGGACATCTCCACAAATAGCCACAACTACCCCTTCAGTAACAGAAACGCCAGCCCCTACAACTGCTACTGCTGCTACAACTCAGCCTCCAGTTGTATCCACAGGTCCAGTTTCCACAGCTACCACACCTGTTGTCATCACAACAACTAGAGTTCCAGTTGAGACAACTGCAGGTCCCACCACAGCTGTTGTTACTTCAACACCATCTATTGTCACAGGGACTACCAAAGTACCAGGGACAACTCCACAAGTGGCCACAACTACCCCTTCAGTAACAGAAACCCCAGCCCCTACAACTGCTACTGCTGCAACAACTCAGCCTCCAGTTGTATCCACTGGTCCAGTTTCCACAGCTACCACACCTGTTGTCATCACAACAACTAGAGTTCCAGTTGAGACAACAGCAGGACCCACCACAGCGGTTGTTACTTCAACACCATCTATTGTCACAGGGACTACCAAAGTACCAGGGACAACTCCACAAGTGGCCACAACTACCCCTTCAGTAACAGAAACCCCAGCCCCTACAACTGCTACTGCTGCAACAACTCAGCCTCCAGTTGTATCCACTGGTCCAGTTTCCACAGCTACCACACCTGTTGTCATCACAACAATTAGAGTTCCAGTTGAGACAACTGCAGGTCCCACCACAGCTGTTGCTACTTCAACACCATCTATTGTCACAGGGACTACCAAAGTACCAGTGACAACTCCACAAGTGGCCACAACTACCCCTTCAGTAACAGAAACCCCAGCCCCTACAACTGCTACTGCTGCAACAACCCAGCCTCCAGTTGTATCCACTGGTCCAGTTTCCACAGCTACCACACCTGTTGTCATCACAACAACTAGAGTTCCAGTTGAGACAACAGCAGGACCCACCACAGCGGTTGTTACTTCAACACCATCTATTGTCACAGGGACTACCGAAGTACCAGGGACATCTCCACAAGTAGCCACAACTACCCCTTCAGTAACAGAAACGCCAGCCCCTACAACTGCTACTGCTGCTACAACTCAGCCTCCAGTTGTATCCACAGGTCCAGTTTCCACAGCTACCACACCTGTTGTCATCACAACAACTAGAGTTCCAGTTGAGACAACTGCAGGTCCCACCACAGCTGTTGTTACTTCAACACCATCTATTGTCACAGGGACTACCAAAGTACCAGGGACAACTCCACAAGTGGCCACAACTACCCCTTCAGTAACAGAAACCCCAGTCCCTACAACTGCTACTGCTGCAACAACTCAGCCTCCAGTTGTATCCACTGGTCCAGTTTCCACAGCTACCACACCTGTTGTCATCACAACAACTAGAGTTCAAGTTGAGACAACAGCAGGACCCACCACAGCGGTTGTTACTTCAACACCATCTATTGTCACAGGGACTACCAAAGTACCGGGGACAACTCCACAAGTGGCCATAACTACCCCTTCAGTAACAGAAACCCCAGCCCCGACAACTGCTACTGCTGCAACAACTCAGCCTCCAGTTGTAACCACAGGTCCAGTTTCCAAGGCTACCACACCTGTTGTCATCACAACAACTAGAGTTCCAGTTGAGACAACAGCAGGACCCACCACAGCGGTTGTTATTTCAACACCATCTATTGTCACAGGGACTACCGAAGTACCAGGGACATCTCCACAAGTAGCCACAACTACCCCTTCAGTAACAGAAACGCCAGCCCCTACAACTGCTACTGCTGCTACAACTCAGCCTCCAGTTGTATCCACAGGTCCAGTTTCCACAGCTACCACACCTGTTGTCATCACAACAACTAGAGTTCCAGTTGAGACAACTGCAGGTCCCACCACAGCTGTTGTTACTTCAACACCATCTATTGTCACAGGGACTACCAAAGTACCAGGGACAACTCCACAAGTGGCCACAACTACCCCTTCAGTAACAGAAACCCCAGCCCCTACAACTGCTACTGCTGCAACAACTCAGCCTCCAGTTGTATCCACTGGTCCAGTTTCCACAGCTACCACACCTGTTGTCATCACAACAACTAGAGTTCCAGTTGAGACAACAGCAGGACCCACCACAGCGGTTGTTACTTCAACACCATCTATTGTCACAGGGACTACCCAAGTACCAGGGACAACTCAACAAGTGGCCACAACTACCCCTTCAGTAACAGAAACCCCAGCCCCTACAACTGCTACTGCTGCAACAACTCAGCCTCCAGTTGTAACCACAGGTCCAGTTTCCAAGGCTACCACAGCTGTTGTCATCACAACAACTAGAGTTCCAGTTGAGACAACTGCAGGTCCCACCACAGCTGTTGTTACTTCAACACCATCTATTGTCACAGGGACTACCAAAGTACCGGGGACAACTCCACAAGTGGCCACAACTACCCCTTCAGTAACAGAAACCCCAGCCCCTACAACTGCTACTGCTGCAACTACTCAGCCTCCAGTTGTAACCACAAGTCCAGTTTCCAAGGCTACCACACCTGTTGTCATCACAACAACTAGAGTTCCAGTTGAGACAACAGCAGGACCCACCACAGCGGTTGTTACTTCAACACCATCTATTGTCACAGGGACTACCAAAGTACCAGGGACAACTCCTCAGGTGGCCACAACTACCCCTTCAGTAACAGAAACCCCAGCCCCTACAACTGCTACTGCTGCAACAACTCAGCCTCCAGTTGTGTCCACTGGGCCAGTTTCCACAGCTACCACACCTGTTGTCATCACAACAACTAGAGTTCCAGTTGAGACAACAGCAGGACCCACCACAGCGGTTGTTATTTCAACACCATCTATTGTCACAGGGACTACCGAAGTACCAGGGACATCTCCACAAGTGGCCACAACTACCCCTTCAGTAACAGAAACGCCAGCCCCTACAACTGCTACTGCTGCTACAACTCAGCCTCCAGTTGTATCCACAGGTCCAGTTTCCACAGCTACCACACCTGTTGTCATCACAACAACTAGAGTTCCAGTTGAGACAACAGCAGGACCCACCACAGCGGTTGTTACTTCAACACCATCTATTGTCACAGGGACAACTCCACAAGTGGCCACAACTACCCCTTCAGTAACAGAAACCCCAGCCCCTACAACTGCTACTGCTGCAACAACTCAGCCTCCAGTTGTATCCACTGGTCCAGTTTCCACAGCTACCACACCTGTTGTCATCACAACAACTAGAGTTCCAGTTGAGACAACAGCAGGACCCACCACAGCGGTTGTTACTTCAACACCATCTATTGTCACAGGGACTACCAAAATACCAGGGACAACTCCACAAGTGGCCACAACTACCCCTTCAGTAACAGAAACCCCAGCCCCTACAACTGCTACTGCTGCAACAACTCAGCCTCCAGTTGTATCCACTGGTCCAGTTTCCACAGCTACCACACCTGTTGTCATCACAACAATTAGAGTTCCAGTTGAGACAACTGCAGGTCCCACCACAGCTGTTGTTACTTCAACACCATCTATTGTCACAGGGACTACCAAAGTACCAGTGACAACTCCACAAGTGGCCACAACTACCCCTTCAGTAACAGAAACCCCAGCCCCTACAACTGCTACTGCTGCAACAACCCAGCCTCCAGTTGTATCCACTGGTCCAGTTTCCACAGCTACCACACCTGTTGTCATCACAACAACTAGAGTTCCAGTTGAGACAACAGCAGGACCCACCACAGCGGTTGTTACTTCAACACCATCTATTGTCACAGGGACTACCGAAGTACCAGGGACATCTCCACAAGTAGCCACAACTACCCCTTCAGTAACAGAAACGCCAGCCCCTACAACTGCTACTGCTGCAACAACCCAGCCTCCAGTTGTATCCACTGGTCCAGTTTCCACAGCTACCACACCTGTTGTCATCACAACAACTAGAGTTCCAGTTGAGACAACAGCAGGACCCACCACAGGGGTTGTTACTTCAACACCATCTATTGTCACAGGGACTACCAAAGTACCGGGGACAACTCCACAAGTGGCCACAACTACCCCTTCAGTAACAGAAACCCCAGCCCCTACAACTGCTACTGCTGCAACAACTCAGCCTCCAGTTGTATCCACTGGTCCAGTTTCCACAGCTACCACACCTGTTGTCATCACAACAACTAGAGTTCCAGTTGAGACAACAGCAGGACCCACCACAGCGGTTGTTACTTCAACACCATCTATTGTCACAGGGACTACCAAAGTACCAGGGACAACTCCACAAGTGGCCACAACTACCCCTTCAGTAACAGAAACCCCAGCCCCTACAACTGCTACTGCTGCAACAACTCAGCCTCCAGTTGTATCCACTGGTCCAGTTTCCACAGCTACCACACCTGTTGTCATCACAACAATTAGAGTTCCAGTTGAGACAACTGCAGGTCCCACCACAGCTGTTGTTACTTCAACACCATCTATTGTCACAGGGACTACCAAAGTACCAGTGACAACGCCACAAGTGGCCACAACTACCCCTTCGGTAACAGAAACCCCAGCCCCTACAACTGCTACTGCTGCAACAACCCAGCCTCCAGTTGTATCCACTGGTCCAGTTTCCACAGCTACCACACCTGTTGTCATCACAACAACTAGAGTTCCAGTTGAGACAACAGCAGGACCCACCACAGCGGTTGTTACTTCAACACCATCTATTGTCACAGGGACTACCAAAGTACCAGGGACAACTCCACAAGTGGCCACAACTACCCCTTCAGTAACAGAAACCCCAGCCCCTACAACTGCTACTGCTGCAACAACTCAGCCTCCAGTTGTATCCACTGGTCCAGTTTCCACAGCTACCACACCTGTTGTCATCACAACAATTAGAGTTCCAGTTGAGACAACTGCAGGTCCCACCACAGCTGTTGTTACTTCAACACCATCTATTGTCACAGGGACTACCAAAGTACCAGTGACAACTCCACAAGTGGCCACAACTACCCCTTCAGTAACAGAAACCCCAGCCCCTACAACTGCTACTGCTGCAACAACCCAGCCTCCAGTTGTATCCACTGGTCCAGTTTCCACAGCTACCACACCTGTTGTCATCACAACAACTAGAGTTCCAGTTGAGACAACAGCAGGACCCACCACAGCGGTTGTTATTTCAACACCATCTATTGTCACAGGGACTACCGAAGTACCAGGGACATCTCCACAAGTAGCCACAACTACCCCTTCAGTAACAGAAACCCCAGCCCCTACAACTGCTACTGCTGCTACAACTCAGCCTCCAGTTGTATCCACAGGTCCAGTTTCCACAGCTACCACACCTGTTGTCATCACAACAACTAGAGTTCCAGTTGAGACAACAGCAGGACCCACCACAGCGGTTGTTACTTCAACACCATCTATTGTCACAGGGACTACCAAAGTACCGGGGACAACTCCACAAGTGGCCACAACTACCCCTTCAGTAACAGAAACCCCAGCCCCTACAACTGCTACTGCTGCAACAACTCAGCCTCCAGTTGTATCCACTGGTCCAGTTTCCACAGCTACCACACCTGTTGTCATCACAACAACTAGAGTTCCAGTTGAGACAACAGCAGGACCCACCACAGCGGTTGTTACTTCAACACCATCTATTGTCACAGGGACTACCAAAGTACCAGGGACAACTCCACAAGTGGCCACAACTACCCCTTCAGTAACAGAAACCCCAGCCCCTACAGCTGCAACAACTCAGCCTCCAGTTGTATCCACTGGTCCAGTTTCCACAGCTACCACACCTGTTGTCATCACAACAATTAGAGTTCCAGTTGAGACAACTGCAGGTCCCACCACAGCTGTTGTTACTTCAAAACCATCTATTGTCACAGGGACTACCAAAGTACCAGTGACAACTCCACAAGTGGCCACAACTACCCCTTCAGTAACAGAAACCCCAGCCCCTACAACTGCTACTGCTGCAACAACCCAGCCTCCAGTTGTATCCACTGGTCCAGTTTCCACAGCTACCACACCTGTTGTCATCACAACAACTAGAGTTCCAGTTGAGACAACTGCAGGTCCCACCACAGCTGTTGTTACTTCAACACCATCTATTGTCACAGGGACTACCAAAGTACCGGGGACAACTCCACAAGTGGCCACAACTACCCCTTCAGTAACAGAAACCCCAGCCCCTACAACTGCTACTGCTGCAACAACTCAGCCTCCAGTTGGAACCACAGGTCCAGTTTCCAAGGCTACCACAGCTGTTTTCATCACAACAACTAGAGTTCCAGTTGAGACAACAGCAGGACCCACCACAGCGGTTGTTACTTCAACACCATCTATTGTCACAGGGACTACCCAAGTACCAGGGACAACTCAACAAGTGGCCACTACTACCCCTTCAGTAACAGAAACCCCAGCCCCTACAACTGCTACTGCTGCAACAACTCAGCCTCCAGTTGTAACCACAGGTCCAGTTTCCAAGGCTACTACAGCTGTTGTCATCACAACAACTAGAGTTCCTGTTGAGACAACTGCAGGTCCCACCACAGCGGTTGTTACTTCAACACCATCTATTGTCACAGGGACTACCAAAGTACCAGGGACAACTCCACAAGTGGCCACAACTACCCCTTCAGTAACAGAAACCCCAGCCCCTACAACTGCTACTGCTGCAACAACTCAGCCTCCAGTTGTATCCACTGGTCCAGTTTCCACAGCTACCACACCTGTTGTCATCACAACAACTAGAGTTCCAGTTGAGACAACTGCAGGTCCCACCACAGCGGTTGTTACTTCAACACCATCTATTGTCACAGGGACTACCAAAGTACCGGGGACAACTCCACAAGTGGCCACAACTACCCCTTCAGTAACAGAAACCACAGCCCCTACAACTGCTACTGCTGCAACAACTCAGCCTCCAGTTGTATCCACTGGTCCAGTTTCCACAGCTACCACACCTGTTGTCATCACAACAACTAGAGTTCCAGTTGAGACAACAGCAGGACCCACCACAGCGGTTGTTACTTCAACACCATCTATTGTCACAGGGACTACCAAAGTACCGGGGACAACTCCACAAGTGGCCACAACTACCCCTTCAGTAACAGAAACCCCAGCCCCTACAACTGCTACTGCTGCAACAACTCAGCCTCCAGTTGTATCCACTGGTCCAGTTTCCACAGCTACCACACCTGTTGTCATCACAACAACTAGAGTTCCAGTTGAGACAACTGCAGGTCCCACCACAGCTGTTGTTACTTCAACACCATCTATTGTCACAGGGACTACCAAAGTACCAGGGACAACTCCACAAGTGGCCACAACTACCCCTTCAGTAACAGAAACCCCAGCCCCTACAACTGCTACTGCTGCAACAACTCAGCCTCCAGTTGTATCCACTGGTCCAGTTTCCACAGCTACCACACCTGTTGTCATCACAACAACTAGAGTTCCAGTTGAGACAACTGCAGGTCCCACCACAGCTGTTGTTACTTCAACACCATCTATTGTCACAGGGACTACCAAAGTACCGGGGACAACTCCACAAGTGGCCACAACTACCCCTTCAGTAACAGAAACGCCAGCCCCTACAACTGCTACTGCTGCAACAACTCAGCCTCCAGTTGTATCCACTGGTCCAGTTTCCACAGCTACCACACCTGTTGTCATCACAACAATTAGAGTTCCAGTTGAGACAACTGCAGGACCCACCACAGCGGTTGTTACTTCAACACCATCTATTGTCACAGGGACTACCAAAGTACCGGGGACAACTCCACAAGTGGCCACAACTACCCCTTCAGTAACAGAAACCCCAGCCCCTACAACTGCTACTGCTGCAACAACTCAGCCTCCAGTTGTATCCACTGGTCCAGTTTCCACAGCTACCACACCTGTTGTCATCACAACAACTAGAGTTCCAGTTGAGACAACTGCAGGTCCCACCACAGCTGTTGTTACTTCAACACCATCTATTGTCACAGGGACTACCAAAGTACCAGGGACAACTCCACAAGTGGCCACAACTACCCCTTCAGTAACAGAAACCCCAGCCCCTACAACTGCTACTGCTGCAACAACTCAGCCTCCAGTTGTATCCACTGGTCCAGTTTCCACAGCTACCACACCTGTTGTCATCACAACAACTAGAGTTCCAGTTGAGACAACTGCAGGTCCCACCACAGCTGTTGTTACTTCAACACCATCTATTGTCACAGGGACTACCAAAGTACCGGGGACAACTCCACAAGTGGCCACAACTACCCCTTCAGTAACAGAAACGCCAGCCCCTACAACTGCTACTGCTGCAACAACTCAGCCTCCAGTTGTATCCACTGGTCCAGTTTCCACAGCTACCACACCTGTTGTCATCACAACAACTAGAGTTCCAGTTGAGACAACAGCAGGACCCACCACAGCGGTTGTTTCTTCAACACCATCTATTGTCACAGGGACTACCAAAGTACCGGGGACAACTCCACAAGTGGCCACAACTACCCCTTCAGTAACAGAAACCCCAGCCCCTACAACTGCTACTGCTGCAACAACTCAGCCTCCAGTTGTATCCACTGGTCCAGTTTCCACAGCTACCACACCTGTTGTCATCACAACAACTAGAGTTCCAGTTGAGACAACTGCAGGTCCCACCACAGCTGTTGTTACTTCAACACCATCTATTGTCACAGGGACTACCAAAGTAGCAGGGACAACTCCACAAGTGGCCACAACTACCCCTTCAGTAACAGAAACCCCAGCCCCTACAACTGCTACTGCTGCAACAACTCAGCCTCCAGTTGTATCCACTGGTCCAGTTTCCACAGCTACCACACCTGTTGTCATCACAACAACTAGAGTTCCAGTTGAGACAACTGCAGGTCCCACCACAGCTGTTGTTACTTCAACACCATCTATTGTCACAGGGACTACTCAAGTTAGGGGGACAACTCCACAAGTGGCCACAACTACCCCTTCAGTAACAGAAACGCCAGCCCCTACAACTGCTACTGCTGCAACAACTCAGCCTCCAGTTGTAACCACAGGTCCAGTTTCCAAGGCTACCACAGCTGTTGTCATCACAACAACTAGAGTTCCAGTTGAGACAACAGCAGGACCCACCACAGCGGTTGTTACTTCAACACCATCTATTGTCACAGGGACTACCCAAGTACCAGGGACAACTCAACAAGTGGCCACAACTACCCCTTCAGTAACAGAAACCCCAGCCCCTACAACTGCTACTGCTGCAACAACTCAGCCTCCAGTTGTATCCACTGGTCCAGTTTCCACAGCTACCACACCTGTTGTCATCACAACAACTAGAGTTCCAGTTGAGACAACTGCAGGTCCCACCACAGCTGTTGTTACTTCAACACCATCTATTGTCACAGGGACTACCAAAGTACCGGGGACAACTCCACAAGTGGCCACAACTACCCCTTCAGTAACAGAAACGCCAGCCCCTACAACTGCTACTGCTGCAACAACTCAGCCTCCAGTTGTATCCACTGGTCCAGTTTCCACAGCTACCACACCTGTTGTCATCACAACAACTAGAGTTCCAGTTGAGACAACTGCAGGTCCCACCACAGCTGTTGTTACTTCAACACCATCTATTGTCACAGGGACTACCAAAGTAGCAGGGACAACTCCACAAGTGGCCACAACTACCCCTTCAGTAACAGAAACCCCAGCCCCTACAACTGCTACTGCTGCAACAACTCAGCCTCCAGTTGTATCCACTGGTCCAGTTTCCACAGCTACCACACCTGTTGTCATCACAACAACTAGAGTTCCAGTTGAGACAACTGCAGGTCCCACCACAGCTGTTGTTACTTCAACACCATCTATTGTCACAGGGACTACCAAAGTTAGGGGGACTACTCCACAAGTGGCCACAACTACCCCTTCAGTAACAGAAACGCCAGCCCCTACAACTGCTACTGCTGCAACAACTCAGCCTCCAGTTGTAACCACAGGTCCAGTTTCCAAGGCTACCACAGCTGTTGTCATCACAACAACTAGAGTTCCAGTTGAGACAACAGCAGGACCCACCACAGCGGTTGTTACTTCAACACCATCTATTGTCACAGGGACTACCCAAGTACCAGGGACAACTCAACAAGTGGCCACAACTACCCCTTCAGTAACAGAAACCCCAGCCCCTACAACTGCTACTGCTGCAACAACTCAGCCTCCAGTTGTATCCACTGGTCCAGTTTCCACAGCTACCACACCTGTTGTCATCACAACAACTAGAGTTCCAGTTGAGACAACTGCAGGTCCCACCACAGCTGTTGTTACTTCAACACCATCTATTGTCACAGGGACTACCAAAGTACCGGGGACAACTCCACAAGTGGCCACAACTACCCCTTCAGTAACAGAAACGCCAGCCCCTACAACTGCTACTGCTGCAACAACTCAGCCTCCAGTTGTATCCACTGGTCCAGTTTCCACAGCTACCACACCTGTTGTCATCACAACAACTAGAGTTCCAGTTGAGACAACTGCAGGTCCCACCACAGCTGTTGTTACTTCAACACCATCTATTGTCACAGGGACTACCAAAGTACCAGGGACAACTCCACAAGTGGCCACAACTACCCCTTCAGTAACAGAAACCCCAGCCCCTACAACTGCTACTGCTGCAACAACTCAGCCTCCAGTTGTATCCACTGGTCCAGTTTCCACAGCTACCACACCTGTTGTCATCACAACAACTAGAGTTCCAGTTGAGACAACTGCAGGTCCCACCACAGCTGTTGTTACTTCAACACCATCTATTGTCACAGGGACTACCAAAGTACCGGGGACAACTCCACAAGTGGCCACAACTACCCCTTCAGTAACAGAAACGCCAGCCCCTACAACTGCTACTGCTGCAACAACTCAGCCTCCAGTTGTAACCACAGGTCCAGTTTCCAAGGCTACCACAGCTGTTGTCATCACAACAACTAGAGTTCCAGTTGAGACAACAGCAGGTCCCACCACAGCGGTTGTTACTTCAACACCATCTATTGTCACAGGGACTACCCAAGTACCAGGGACAACTCCACAAGTGGCCACAACTACCCCTTCAGTAACAGAAACCCCAGCCCCTACAACTGCTACTGCTGCAACAACTCAGCCTCCAGTTGTATCCACTGGTCCAGTTTCCACAGCTACCACACCTGTTGTCATCACAACAACTAGAGTTCCAGTTGAGACAACTGCAGGTCCCACCACAGCTGTTGTTACTTCAACACCATCTATTGTCACAGGGACTACCAAAGTACCGGGGACAACTCCACAAGTGGCCACAACTACCCCTTCAGTAACAGAAACGCCAGCCCCTACAACTGCTACTGCTGCAACAACTCAGCCTCCAGTTGTAACCACAGGTCCAGTTTCCAAGGCTACCACAGCTGTTGTCATCACAACAACTAGAGTTCCAGTTGAGACAACAGCAGGACCCACCACAGCGGTTGTTACTTCAACACCATCTATTGTCACAGGGACTACCCAAGTACCAGGGACAACTCCACAAGTGGCCACAACTACCCCTTCAGTAACAGAAACCCCAGCCCCTACAACTGCTACTGCTGCAACAACTCAGCCTCCAGTTGTATCCACTGGTCCAGTTTCCACAGCTACCACACCTGTTGTCATCACAACAACTAGAGTTCCAGTTGAGACAACAGCAGGACCCACCACAGCGGTTGTTACTTCAACACCATCTATTGTCACAGGGACTACCAAAGTACCAGGGACAACTCCACAAGTGGCCACAACTACCCCTTCAGTAACAGAAACCCCAGCCCCTACAACTGCTACGGCTGCAACAACTCAGCCTCCAGTTGTATCCACTGGTCCAGTTTCCACAGCTACCACAGCTGTTGTCATCACAACAACTAGAGTTCCTGTTGAGACAACTGCAGGTCCCACCACAGCGGTTGTTACTTCAACACCATCTATTGTCACAGGGACTACCAAAGTACCAGGGACAACTCCACAAGTGGCCACAACTACCCCTTCAGTAACAGAAACCCCAGCCCCTACAACTGCTACTGCTGCAACAACTCAGCCTCCAGTTGTATCCACTGGTCCAGTTTCCACAGCTACCACACTTGTTGTCATCACAACAACTAGAGTTCCAGTTGAGACAACAGCAGGACCCACCACAGCGGTTGTTACTTCAACACCATCTATTGTCACAGGGACTACCCAAGTACCAGGGACAACTCCACAAGTGGCCACAACTACCCCTTCAGTAACAGAAACCCCAGCCCCTACAACTGCTACGGCTGCAACAACTCAGCCTCCAGTTGTATCCACTGGTCCAGTTTCCACAGCTACCACAGCTGTTGTCATCACAACAACTAGAGTTCCTGTTGAGACAACTGCAGGTCCCACCACGGCGGTTGTTACTTCAACACCATCTATTGTCACAGGGACTACCAAAGTACCAGGGACAACTCCACAAGTGGCCACAACTACCCCTTCAGTAACAGAAACCCCAGCCCCTACAACTGCTACTGCTGCAACAACTCAGCCTCCAGTTGTATCCACAGGTCCTGTTTCCACAGCTACCACACCAGTTGTCATCATAACAACTACAATACCAGTTGAGACAACAGCAGGACCCACCACAGCGGTTGTAACTTCAACACCATCTATTGTCACAGGGACTACCAAAGTACCAGGGACCACTCCACAAGTGGCCACAACTACCCCTTCAGTAACAGAAACCCCAGCCCCTACAACTGCTACTGCTGCAACAACTCAGCCTCCAGTTGTATCCACTGGGCCAGTTTCCACAGCTACCACACTTGTTGTCATCACAACAACTAGAGTTCCAGTTGAGACAACAGCAGGACCCACCACAGCGGTTGTTACTTCAACACCATCTATTGTCACAGGGACTACCAAAGTACCAGGGACAACTCCACAAGTGGCCACAACTACCCCTTCAGTAACAGAAACCCCAGCCCCTACAACTGCTACTGCTGCAACAACTCAGCCTCCAGTTGTATCCACTGGTCCAGTTTCCACAGCTACGACACCTGTTATCATCACAACAACTAGAGTTCCAGTTGAGACAACTGCAGGGCCCACCACAGCTGTTGTAACGTCAACACCGTCTATTGTCACAGGACCTACCAAAGTACCAGAGACAACTCCACAGATAAGGAAAACAACCCCTTCAGTAACAGCAACAACTATGATTTCCCCCATTACAAAGACACCCCCAACCAGCACAACTCAGTTTACTTCTATTTTCACAGCTACTACCTCAGTCCCTCCATTCACCACGCCACCAATATGCACCTGCATTGTGAATGGTACCTCTTATAATCCTGGTAAGTCATTGATTTAAATGTGTATGTTTCTTTGTCTTTTGTCTCATCTTCAGTATGCAAGAGTTAATAAAATAACATTGTATATTCATCTTTACAGGTGAAACTGTTTACAATGTCACAGATGGCTTGGGCTGGTGTTATATTGCATACTGCAATGCATCATGTAAAATTGACACACAATCCAGTCAATGTGTTACTCCTAGTCCAACCGCTCCAGCTTTCACAACTGTATTCATGAGTACTATCACCACCCCACAATTTACAACTACTCTTGATTGTACACATTTGGATCCACCGCGCAAGGTTTGTCAAGTTTTTTCTCTTTCCAATTAAGCTTTTAACAGTATATAGTCGATAGTATTTGCAAGGTTTTTACGAATCCTACTCACTGAGGAATTTTTCTTTTTTATTCTTTCCCAAATAGAATGGTGAGTCATGGAAGACTAGTAATTGCACAACAGCTACATGCATTGAAGGAAATGTTGAAGAGGTCGCTAGTATTTGTACCACACCGAAGCCAATTGTGTGTGCCAATGGACGTGAGCCTGTCTCAGTCACTGAAGATGGCTGCTGCTATGAAAATCAATGCCAATGTACGTACCTTCATGCATTTTTTTATTCATACCTTGATAAAAATCCTTTTCAGCAGATTATTATTAATTTATATTATCAACATACTGATATATATTACTGATATACTGATATATATTATTGATATTGAATTATATATATTGATACTGAAATATTATTATTTACACTTATTCTTTTCTTTTAGGTATCTGTAGTACCTGGACGAAAAACCACTACAAGACATTTGATGGATTTAAATATGATTTTAAGGGCCAGTGCTCTTACTACCTGGTCAAAGAAATTGTAAATAATTATGAACTTAGTCTTATTATAAACAACGCAGATTGTCAAGCTGGAGACCAAAGCTTCTGTCCCCAGTCCCTAAAGATAACATATGGAGTGCATTCAGTATATTTAACTCACAGTAATAATTCACTTTTGGAAATAACTAATGAGGTAAGTTTTCATTAAACATTTAATGGTTTTAGACAGTTTTAATTAAAATTAACGTCATCTTTGTCTTCATTTAGGTTTATTTAAATCAGAAAAGAATCTACCCTGCCTACAGTAATTCTGGATTGCGCATTACAAGCTCTGATATGGTCGTTAAAGTGGAGATACCTGATATCAAGACCGAAGTTCTCTACTCACCGACTGTCATCCTTGCCTCACTTAATTATCAGATATTTAGTGGTAAAACTGAAGGACTTTGTGGTGAGTTGCTCTGACAGGCAAGGGTAAAGCAAATCAAGTGAAAATGCCTAACTGTATAAAACCATCTTTCAGGAACATGTGACAACTCACAGGCCAATGACTGCCGCTCTCCCAACGGTCAGGTGGGAGATTGTCCTACCACCTCAGGAGAGTGGACTGTACCAGGAGAACCTTGTGTCCCTACAACAACACCAGTTTATCCAACAACACCACCAGCATTTACAACTCCACCGACTCTTACAACCCCAACAACTCTTACAACACCTTCACCACCCTCAACACCATCGTTAAAAACCACACCCATTGCCACCACGACACCCACTGTTTGCAGTCCTGCCATTTGTGACCTTTTGACTAGCAGGTGAGAAGTTTTTATTAGTAAGTTAAGGATTTCTTTAGTCCTAAAAAAAATTAAATGTTTTCTTTTGCCTTGCTTACTGACTGTCTTGTTTTCCTTGCAGTGTGTTTGAGCCTTGCCGTTCAATTGTACCACCTGATCCTTATCAAACATCCTGTGTAACAGACAATTGTGATAACAGCGGTAACACATGTGAAAGCCTGGATGCATATGCAACTGAGTGCGCTAGGGAAGGTGTCTGTATAAATTGGAGGAATTACACCAATGGGCAATGCGGTAATTTAAAAACTTGTCATTTTAGGGTATATAAGTTTTATTGTTAAATCATTTTTCTCAAAACATTTTCTTTCCCGCAGAGCACACATGTCCTACAAATAAAGTGTACAAGGCCTGTGGTCCAAATGTTGAGCCCACATGCAATGACAGGTAAAGTATACCTTTGATAATCTTAATTCTTAATGATCCTGAAGGTATAGAAGTTTGCCTCCTGATCTATTTGATGTTTGACGTTTCACATCACACCTTCTCTGGGAACAGGTACAATAAAAAGTATGAGGCAGACAACTCCGTCTCCACCAACATGACAAAAGAGGGCTGCTACTGTGCTGAGGGCACAACCTTGTTCAACACTGTCTATGACACATGTGTTGAATATTGTGGTAAGAACTAAGTCCCTCTTTTTGACTGAGATCCTTTTGTAAGCACAGATGCATAAACACTGGTAAACCTTGTCTCAATTCCAGATTGTGTCGGCCCTGATGGACGCCCAATGAAAGTAAGAAACTCTTCAATCCATGTTAGATCCTCATCAACACCTTTAACCAAGCTCACAGTTATATTGTCGAACTACAGATGTAGGATGACAAACAAATTAAATCGGCGTCAAAGGTTTGGAGGCATAGATAATTGATTATTTTGTAATGGTGATGGTGGTAGATGTTTTATAATTTGCAACATTGCAAGATTGGACAGAAATTAGATTTTTCAGAACCAATTTACTAAAGCCAAACTTAATTTAGAAGAAGTTTTACTGTAATTAATATTTCAATTACAACAGCCTGGTGATACCTGGACAGCCAATTGCCAAGTCTGTGAGTGTGACAGCGACGTCATGGGCATCCATTGTGAGCCAGTGAAGTGTGAAGAAGAAAAAGTTCTGGATTGTTCTGAGCTAGGCCAAGAGCTTATCAACAAGACAGAAGGCTGCTGCACTAAACAGTCCTGTGGTTGGTTATTATGTTTGATTATTTTGATGTAATTTTTTTTTCTTCTCAATTTTAACATTGATTTACTGGCACAGTAGTTCAATTCATTCAATACTTTGCTGTCTTAAGCAGTTTTTAATCCAAAACCTAGCCTGTGTTCTAAATACATTTCACATTTTTTCTTAATATTTTTACATAGAAGAGGAGCTTTTTTGAACATTAAAACCCATTTGTTGATAAAATGGAATTATTTCATTTCAATTTACCAGCACCTTTATTTTAAGACAAATCATGGAACATCAATCGAGCGTTTAGACTTTTATAACCTTTGAACATCTATAATCTGATAATGATGATACGTAGTAACATTGTTATTTCTTTACCATTCAGAATGCAATGTAAACCTTTGTCCTGAGGAAATCACCTGTGAATTGGGATTCACTCTCAACATAACCAACAATGGAACCTGCTGTCAGACGTACAGCTGTGGTAAGATCTTCAAATTCATTCTCTTTTCATTGATTACATAATTCAATCAAATTCAATTGGTCTAATTATGTCACCTGAATGTCTTTGCAGTGCCAAAGGGTGTATGCGTCTACGACATGACTGAATACGAGGTAACAAACCTTTTGGGATTATTTCAAAGTGAATGGAATATGAGTGAATATATATATATATATATAAAAAAACTTTTACAAATGTTTAATGGTTCACAGCAGAAGTAAAAAGTCCTCAAACTAGCATTAAAACTATTTGAATGAGTGAATGGTGAAAAGAAATGCACCTGATTTCAAGCAGTTACAACATATTGATCTGTATTCACATGTTGATAAATCAATAGTTTGCTTCACGTTATGGTGCTCATTTATTCTACTCACCATTCATGTTTAAAAATTAACAGTTATAATGTATATATATATATATATATACAGTTTTAATTAAAATTAACGTCATCTTTGTCTTCATTTAGGTTTATTTAAATCAGAAAAGAATCTACCCTGCACTAATTCTGGATTGCGCATTACAAGCTCTGATATGGTCGTAAAAGTGGAGATACCTGATATCAAGACCGAAGTTCTCGACTCATCGACTGTCATCCTTGCCTCACTAAATTATCAGATATTTAGTGATAATATATATACTTATATAGTTATGAATTTATTTTAGTTGAATAAATAATTGTCTTGAATATCACAATTACAAGAAAATAATAATTTGTTCCTTGTCCAATTTTCTTTGTTTCATTAAAATTTATGTAAAAAATCTGGAATATATTTAGAAAGTGACAGACGGGAAATAAAAGTTAATCTTACACAAACTGATAGTGAGAACTCACCTTTATAATGAAATTAACTTTGTTCTAAAGCTGCTATTTTCTTTCCAAGCCTGGTGAGGAAATACCAGAAACTGAAGCTACAACAGGGCCTCCAACAGTGCAACCCCTCAGAACAACACCGTCACAAACTGTACAACCATCAAGAACAACAGGAAGAACAACATCTGGTCCATTAGAATCAGTAAAGCCGTCAGAAACAACATTGGGAAGAACTACCAAAATATTACCACCAAGTACAAAACCAGTATTCACACGTCCAGGAAAACCTTCCAAAACAACAGCAGCCACGACAGCACCTCCACCTCAACCATCTAAACCTCCTGTAACAACACCAAAAACAACAGGACCCCCATCTGCCACAACAGCAGCTACTACAGCACCAACACAGAAGCCAGGACAACCTTCAGGGACAACACCAAGTTCAACAGCACCACCACCAGGACCCACTAAACCATTAGGATCAACACCAAGAATGACACCCCCCCCAGCAGGGCCAAGTCAACCCTCAGGTACAACACCAAAAACATCAGCACCTCCACCAGGACCTGGTCAACCCATTGGTACAGCAGCACGGACAACAGGACCTCCTCCAGGACCTGGGCAGCCATCTAAAACAGAAGGGACAACTGCACCACCTAAAGGATCTACACAGCCATCTGGAACAACCCCAAAGACAACAGCACCACCACCAGGACCTGGGCGACCAACTGGAACAGCAGGAGGAACAACAGCTCCACCTCCTGGCCCAAGCCAACCTTCTGGCATGACAGCTGCCACGACAGCTCCACCGCCTGGACCTTCTCAGTCTTCTGTAACAACACCAAAAACAACAGGACCCCCATCTGCAACAACAGCAGCTATAACAGCACCCACAGAGAGGCCAGGACAACCTTCTTGGACAAGATCAACAGCACCACCACCAGGACCCACTAAACCAATAGGAGCAACACCAAGAACGACACCGCCCCCACCAGGGCCAAGTCAACCCTCAGGTACAACACCAAAAACATCGGCACCTCCACCAGGACCTGGTCAACCTGCTGGTACAGCAGCACAGACAACCGGACCTCCACCAGGACCTGAGCAGCCATCTAAAACAGAAGGGACAACAGCACCACCTAAAGGACCTGCACAGCCATCTGGAACAACCCCAAAGACAACAGAACCCCCACTAGGACCTGGGCAACCAACTGGAACAGCAGCAGGAACAACAGCTCCACCTCCTGGCCCAAGCCAACCTTCTGGCATGACAGCTGCCACAACAGCACCACCGCCTGGACCTTCTCAGCCTTCTGTAACAACACCAAAAACAACAGTACCCCCATTTGCAACAACAGCAGCTATAACAGCATCCACACAGAGGCCAGGACAACCATCATGGACAAGATCAACAGCACCAATACCAGGACCCACTAAACCAATAGGAGCAACACCAAGAACGACACCGCCCCCACCAGGGCCAAGTCAACCCTCAGGTACAACACCAAAAACATCGGCACCTCCACCAGGACCTGGTCAACCCACTGGTACAGCAGCACGGACAACAGGACCTCCACCAGGACCTGAGCAGCCATCTAAAACAGAAGGGACAACAGCACCACCTAAAGGACCTGCACAGCCATCTGGAACAACCCCAAAGACAACAGCACCACCACCAGGACCTGGGCAACCAACTGGAACAGCAGCAGGAACAACAGCTCCACCTCCTGGCCCAAGCCAACCTTCTGGCATGACAGCTGCTACAACAGCACCACCGCCTGGACCTTCTCAGCCTTCTGTAACAACACCAAAAACAACAGGACCCCCATCTGCAACAACAGCAGCTATAACAGCACCCACACAGAGGCCAGGACAACCATCATGGACAAGATCAACAGCACCACCACCAGGAACCACTAAACCAATAGGAGCAACACCAAGAACGACACTGCCCCCACCAGGGCCAAGTCAACCCTCAGGTACAACACCAAAAACATCGGCACCTCCACCAGGACCTGGTCAACCTACTGGTACAGCAGCACGGACAACAGGACCTCCACCAGGACCCGAGCAGCCATCTAAAACAGAAGGGACAACAGCACCACCTAAAGGACCTGCACAGCCATCTGGAACAACCCCAAAGACAACAGCACCACCACCAGGACCTGGGCAACCAACTGGAACAGCAGCAGGAACAACAGCTCCACCTCCTGTCCCAAGCCAACCTTCTGGCATGACAGCTGCTACAACAGCACCACCGCCTGGACCTTCTCAGCCTTCTGTAACAACACCAAAAACAACAGGACCCCCATCTGCAACAACAGCAGCTATAACAGCACCCACACAGAGGCCAGGACAACCTTCATGGACAGGATCAACAGCACCACCACCAGGACCCACTAAACCAATAGGAGCAACACCAAGAACGACACTGCCCCCACCAGGGCCAAGTCAACCCTCAGGTACACCACCAAAAATATCGGCACCTCCACCAGGACCTGGTCAACCTACTGGTACAGCAGCACGGACAACAGGACCTCCACCAGGACCCGAGCAGCCATCTAAAACAGAAGGGACAACAACACCACCTAAAGGACCTGCACAGCCATCTGGAACAACCCCAAAGACAACAGCACCACCACCAGGACCTGGGCAACCAACTGGAACAGCAGCAGGAACAACAGCTCCACCTCCTGGCCCAAGCCAACCTTCTGGCATGACCGCTGCCACAACAGCACCACCGCCTGGACCTTCTCAGCCTTCTGTAACAACACCAAAAACAACAGGACCCCCATCTGCAACAACAGCAGCTATAACAGCACCCACACAGAGGCCAGGACAACCCTCATGGACAAGATCAACAGCACCACCACCAGGACCCACTAAACCAATAGGAGCAACACCAAGAACGACACCGCCCCCACCAGGGCCAAGTCAACCCTCAGGTACAACACCAAAAACATCGGCACCTCCACCAGGATCTGGTCAACCTACTGGTACAGCAGCACGGACAACAGGACCTCCTCCAGGACCTGAGCAGCCATCTAAAACAGAAGGGACAACAGCACCACCTAAAGGACCTGCACAGCCATCTGGAACAACCCCAAAGACAACAGCACCCCCACCAGGACCTGGGCAACCAACTGGAACAGCAGCAGGAACAACAGTTCCACCATCTGGCCCAAGCCAACCATCTGGAATGACAGCTGCCACAACAGCACCACCGCCTGGACCTTCTCAGCCTTCTGTAACAACACCAAAAACAACAGGAACCCCATCTGCAACAACAGCAGCTATAACAGCACCCACACAGAGGCCAGGACAACCCTCATGGACAAGATCAACAGCACCACCACCAGGACCCACTAAACCAATAGGAGCAACACCAAGAACGACACCGCCCCCACCAGGGCCAAGTCAACCCTCAGGTACAACACCAAAAACATCGGCACCTCCACCAGGACCTGGTCAACCTACTGGTACAGCAGCACGGACAACAGGACCTCCTCCAGGACCTGAGCAGCCATCTAAAACAGAAGGGACAACAGCACCACCTAAAGGACCTGCACAGCCATCTGGAACAACCCCAAAGACAACAGCACCCCCACCAGGACCTGGGCAACCAACTGGAACAGCAGCAGGAACAACAGTTCCACCATCTGGCCCAAGCCAACCATCTGGAATGACAGCTGCCACAACAGCACCAACGCCTGGACCTTCTCAGCCTTCTGTTACAACACCAAAAACAACAGGACCCCCATCTGCAACAACAGCAGCTATAACAGCACCCACAAAGAGGCCAGGACAACCTTCATGGACAAGATCAACAGCACCACCACCAGGACCCACTAAACCCATAGGAACAACACCAAGAACGACACCGCCACCACCTAGACCAACTCAACCGTCAGGAACAACTGCTCCTCTACCTGGCCCAAGTCAGGCTTCTGGCACAACAGCACCACCAGCTGGAACTTCTCAGCCTTATGTAACAACACCAAAAACAACTGGACCACTGTTACCAAAAACAACAGCAATTACTCTTCAACCATTTACATCAACAGCCACACCATCAGAAACTGAACAACCTATCACAACTCCAGCACCACCAACAGTTTCACCTGGCCCACCATCACCAACAACAGCAATGACCACAACAATGACAACAGGCCCAGTGCCAGCAACTGGTGCAACCGTGGGAGCAACGCTGCCACCATCTCAAACAGCACCATCTGGAACACCTACCCCACCTTTTACGTCAGGACCTTGCACAAAATGTTACTGTGGTCCAAAAATGGATCCAGAGACAGGACTCAACATAATTTCTTGCAAGCCTATCATCTGCAACACAAGCTGCTCCGAGGTAAGTGCATTTAATTAACCTCTACATCCGTTTCATCAGACCTTCAACAAAAACCTCACCATTTTGGTACACCCTTCTCACATAAATTATATTTGTATGACTAATCAAAAATACCTGAATTCATCTGATCTCATCATCTTCCTGAAACCTCTCCTTTCTGCCTCTCTATTTTTTTTACACAAATGCAATTTTATTTATCTTATTGGTTCTCTTCTATCCATCTCAAACCCTTTGATTAATCCACAACTTACCCTATCTGTCCACCAAGAAGTGGCTAGGACCACGTGGCCAAGCCTTGGTGTCACTCTGATCTCATATATGTTCATCACAACTGTCACATCATTTTTTACTACCTCATATAATATTTTTGTTTTCTATAGTTCTAAAAAGACACTGGCACTCGTCTCTATGCTTAACTCACATTTTAATTTGCTACCTTCTTTTTTCTAATACTTATCTACATCTCAAAATTCCTCCAACATTTCTATTTCTTGCATTTTCAAGGTTCTTGCCCCAGTCATACACTTCCTAAATAACCAGATCCTACATTTAATCATGAGCTGGGCCTTCAATGTGTTCTTCTTCCTCGTCAGTCACTTCAGAACCAGTTGTGTGAATTGATAACATTTTCCATACAGGGCTATGAATATGAACCCGATTCTGACAAGTGCTGTGGAAAGTGTGTTCAGAAGAGCTGTCTCGTTACTGCTCCAGATAATTCTACTCTTTTCATTGGGGTATGTATTACTGTACTTTTTGACCAGAATTATATGTAGACATATTCAGTCATTTTGTGGTTCTCTAATCCTCCCACAGCTCAACGAGACTTATGTTTCCCCTGATGATTCTTGTGTCAAATATACTTGTGATAAGATCAGTGGTACACTGGTGACCCTTGAGACAACCAAGTCCTGCCCCCCGTTCAACCCAGATGACTGTGAACCTGTGAGTTTGTCAACACATCTTTACATCACAAACCTGTTATCTCTAATCTTCTAAATCTTCCTCAATGTCCAGGGAACAGAGAGAACTGACGCTGATGGATGCTGCAAGTCTTGTAAGTTACTGGTCAAACTGAACATTTTTAAATTAACAAATTGTTTTCTAACTTTAGACAATTCTCTGTTGTAGGCCAGCTGCGCAGTGTCTGTGAGGTAAAAACTGAAGAGATCATTCTTGAGGATGACAAGTGTAGAACGACTGTGCCGGTCAACGTCTCCTACTGTGCAGGCCACTGTGGAAGCACATCTATGTAAGTGAACTAAATTTGTTATTTTTATTTAAATACTGAAATGAAAAATATATCATGCAAGAAATACCTTCAGAAATTGGTCCATTTATATCTTTAAATGACGTATAATTACACTTTGTTAAAGCTAAATAAATGCATGCACAGGCACCGATACCTTAAACGCAAGCTAAATAAATTGTATTTTTATAAATGAGTTTGTATTTAAATCACGTTAGATTACATCATGATTCATTCATTTTTCGTAATATATGGAAGAATCTAATCATATGAATCTAGTTCAGTTCATTGAATCACATTCACCAATCTCAATTTATATTTATTTAGCTGTTCAAGTGAAAAGTATGATTTTTTGGGGCGGAGACAGTTTTATATGCAAATTAAAAAAATATTGCATGTTGTTTATATACCTTTTATTTAAAAGAATGTAATTCTAAAAATCTAAATTCAATACTTAAGACACCACAGGTTGGAGAGCTAAAATAAATCACAGCTAGAGACTTCAAAGAAGGCTAAAATGACAATGTTTTAAACAAGAAGGTACAGGAGTTCATTTAGAATGGCTACAGTGATTGAGCATCGATTTTTAAATTAAGTTTCAGCCCATTACACGATTTCTGTTTCAGCATTTCAAAAATAAAATAGAATCTATGATTTTACAAACTTGTTTTTTACGTGTGTGTGTTCAGATATTCTGCTGCATCAAACTCAATGATGCACCAGTGTGAGTGTTGCCAAGAAGATGTTACCAAGTATAAGCAGGTAGAGATGACCTGTGAGGATGGAACCAAAATCCCGCACACCTACACCGTGGTGGAATCATGCCGCTGCACCAAAGCTGAGTGTGTGCCAGGAGCACGTCCACGCCTTAGTAGACAATGAGCACAGACCTGACCTACCTGGAATGACCGGAATGATTGACCAGTTTAGAACAGTTACTTTTTCTTTTTGTCCTATCACATTTTGTCATGTAAATTTTCTCTAACTCTTCCTAAAGGGTGAATATTAAAACACATTTCCTGCAACATGAAAACTGGTGTTGATGTTTATTTACATATGAACTAGTATGTTTGTCCGCTTGTTCATGCCTGTGTGTGTGTTTCAACCTAATCTAAGAGACCAAATTTACCATCTACAATCCTTTCGGTGAGGGTTTGAGGGGTGCCACGCTCTAGAGTCACAAGGGATTGCAACGGGCCCTGTTGTAGATATATAGATGAACTTTATTAATCCCTCTGGAGATCTCCTTCGGGAAATTGTAGCTTCTAACACTGGCATTATTAGAGCTTCCCGGTATTGAAGTAGGTGCAGTGCAATTGATCTCCTGCAGCAGTGCAGTTGCTACTTTTTGAAACTGTAAGATGGGAATCTTCAGTGATTGATGATTGTTCAACATTTAACCTCAGGTATAAGTGAGAGGTCAGGCTGGATAGCACTAGTGTTGTCAATTAACCGATTCCGTACCAGCATGCAAAAAATCCAACGATACCAGCTTTCTTTGTACCATAAGTACCAAATACAAGTGTTGCTGGTTTAACCGCCATCGGCAGTACACGATTCTGCGAGTGGTGTGCGCACTTTGGACACTCTGTGAGTGATCAAGAAGAACCTCTGCTGTTGTCGAAACAATGACTTTTGCTAATTTGAGTAAAAACACAAGACACCTCGTCTTATTGGTAAAATTGACAGTTGAGTCACATTTGGAATTACTTTAGAATCGGGCGGAGTATTTTTTTATCTTTACACATGTGGATTAAGTTTTAAAACTAACCGAGGAAATAGGTTGAACCTTGACAAACACTTGACAGACATCCTGACTTGTTTATAATGATTTCAAGGTGAATAAATTTCAGAATGATAACTTACATCACGTTAAATTAACCATGGACAAACACTCTGTTATAATGGTTTCTACACCCTTTATTGAGATTTAAATAAAAATTAACAAACATTGCTATCTATAGTAGCATAGTTTATCTGCAATCGAACAAGCACCCAAATTCAACACAATTATTTTCAGTACAACCAGCCCAAGAGTACACAAAATGAAATATTAACATAACAGGATAGGACAACATGTTGGTGGAGAGATTTCTTTTCGACCTAACATACTGATGATTTATTGGTTCAAATAATATTTAATATTGTTTTAAATGTTTTTTATTTAATACATGATACATTATATTAGATTTTTTGTAAATTTTAAAATCAATAATTTTCAGCCGTTCTCTCAGATCTAATCTATTGGGCGTGGCCATGTGTAATGTGAGGTAAGTAATTTATATTTATATAGCGCTTTTCTAGACCAGGGTCACAAAGTGCTTAAACAATCCCAAAAATTAAATATATATATATATACTAAAAAGATCAGGATAACACCGAGAAAGACACCAAGAGTCAGGAGTCCATCAATTGCAAAGAGAGAGAAAGATCATTCCAAAAATTAACCGTGTGTGAGGAACCATAAGTAGATTCTGACCAACAGACCTCAGAGCCCGAGCTGGGGTGTAAGCCTGGATCAGATCAGTGATGTAAGGAGGAGCCTGACCATGAATAGCTCTGAAAGTAAGAACCAGAATTTTGAAGTTGATCCTGAAAGAAACTGTGAGTTCTTCTACTTGAGCGGGTCAGAATTCTCGCTGCAGAGTTCTAAATCAACTGCAGGCGAGACACCACCTTCTTGTTAAGACATGAAAACAGACTGTTACAAAAGTCCAGACGAGAAGACACAAACACATGGATTACAAGCTCTAGATCAGGGGTCTTAGACACGCACTGCGGCCCGCGGGCCCCACCTTAATATATTTGCGGGCCCCACCTTAATATAAAAGTTTAATGTTAGTGCGGCCCGCGAGTTGTATATGAATGGCGCTTGACAGCGTTGTTTGCGGAGTACATACCATATGCGGTGTGGTATATGGCTCTCGGGGGCCGGACATTGACGTCACTTGTGTGATGCAAGCAGAGAAACTTTTGTTTCCACTAGACCCGCACGCGCTCTTACTCCCTCCCTCCTTCACTCGCCCGCCTGCTCTCGCTCTCTCTCTCTCTCTCTCTCTCTCGCGCTCTCTCGCTCTCTCTGTCACTGTCTCTCTCCCCTGCTCTCTCCCCCGGTGCCCCTGTAAAAGGTCCGGGAGACGAGCGGTCCGGTAGCTACACTCCTGAAGGAGTGAGCGACAATAGAAAACTGTGGTCACTGGACCTCAGCGCTGATGCTCCGACAGAGAGTCGCTGGGCGAAACGGACGTGAAACACGATAGTCGTGATGTTCGCCCGTTCAGGGCTAATTGTGCTACTGTAACTGTAAAATCCCAACCCTCTCCCCCTCCTGTTGGCTCCAGACAGAGACGATTTTTGTTATTTGGGTCCAAAATGGCTCTTTCAACGTTCTGGGTTAGTGGAAAAGCGGCAAATGAGTGATCGCGACAGGAATGTTGCCATGGAGACGAGGGTTTATTTACGTTTTTTTTTTTTATTGTTTAATTTGTGTTGCCTCACACGATGAACATATATTTCTATATGACGCCGGATAACACTCCCGTCACTTTTTTGCGCTCGCTATCCCGGTACTTTCCCGGCTATTATCCGCCCGCCGCCGTGTCGCTGTAGGGAGGAAAAGCGGAACGACACACATTGCGGAAATAAAATGATTCTCCGTGCGTCGGCTAAATACAAATATATTCCACAACCCCAAACATGTATTTTTCAAAGCCTGCAGTGAAGAGAAAGGTTAGTAATGAGCAAAGACGATTCCAGGAAAAGTGGGAGATGCAATATTTATTTTTTGAGCACAGGGGCACCCCGACGTGTCTTATTTGCACAGAGAAAGTTGCGGTGCACAAGGAATACAATTTGAAACGTCATTACACAACTAGACATGCTGAGGAGTATGAAAAATACCAGGGAGATGAGAGAGTGAACCGAGTTGCAAATAAAAAGAGTCTACTGAGGCAACAAGATTTCTTCAAGAAAGCAACCAAAAAGAGCGACGCAGCAGTCAAAGCTAGCTACATGCTGAGTGAGATGGTTGCTAGGGCGGGAAAGCCACTCAAAGAAGGTGAATTCATTAAAAAGGGCATGTTACAGGCTGCAAGTATGGTTTGTCCGGAAACCAATACCGTGGCAAAGCGCATTTCTGACTTGTCAACTAACATTTATGATCAACTGTGCGAGAAAGCCAAATATTTCAGTTCATACTCAGTCGTTCTTGATGAGACCACAGACATCACAGACACTGCCCAGCTCGCAATACATGTCCGTGGTATTGATGACAATTTTGAGGTGATAGAGGAGTTGCTTACAGTAGCTCCAATGCATGGCCAGACCACCGCTCAGGAGATATTTCACCAGCTGTGTGATGCCATTGAGAATGCCGGTTTGCCATGGAAGAGGTTAGTTAGAATAACAACCGATGGAGCGCCATCAATGACTGGGAGGAAAAATGGACTAGTGACACAAAACTGAAAGAGGAGGGTGCAGAGAAGGCCATTGCTTTGCACTGCATTATCCATCAGCAGGCCCTTTGCAGCAAATGCCTGAAGTTTGACCATGTGATGTCTGTTGGAGTCTGGATATGGGGATGTGATCTACTTCACTGAGGTACGTTGGCCCAGCAGGGGAAACTCGTTGAAGAGATTTTTGGAGTTGAGAGCAGAGGTGAAGGAGAAGGTTGGGGTGGATGTTCCTTTGCTAAGTGATCCCAAATGGCTCATGGACTTAGCTTTTCTTGTTGACATCACACATGAGCTTAATGTACTGAACAAGAAATTACAAGGCCAGGGGCAACTCATCAGTGCTGCCTATGACAACGTGAGAGCATTCTCCACAAAATTTCTGTTATGGAAAGCCCAGCTCTCTCAGACAAACCTTTGCCATTTCCCAGCATGCAAGGCACTCGTGGATGCAGGCACACCATTCAGTGGTGAGATGTATGTTGATGCCATTTTGAAGCTAGGGGAGGAATTAATCACAGATTTGCAGACTTCAAGACACACAGAGCCACATTTCCAATTTTTTCAGACCCCTTCTCCATTGATGTGCAAGATGCCCCTCCTGTGCTTCAAATGGAGCTAATTGACCTCCAGTGCAACTCTGACCTCAAAGCCAAGTTCAGGGAGGTGAGTGGAAAAGCAGACAAACTTGGACAATTTTTGAGAGAATTGCCTCCCAGCTTCCCTGAGCTTTCCCGAATGTACAAGAGGACCATGTGCCTTTTTGGGAGCACATACTTGTGCGAAAAGCTCTTCTCCACCTTGAACTTCAATAAGTCCAAGTACAGGTCCAGACTTACTGATGATCATCTTCAAGCCATACTGAGGGTCTCAACTGCTTCCTCTCTCCAGCCAAATGTAGCTCAACTATGCGAGAGGAAGCACTGCCAGGTGTCTAGCAGCAAGAAGTAGGCAAGAGAAGCCATGTTCAAGCCATGTTCAGGTTCACGGATTTATTTATCGTTAATTCTCACATAGTAAGTATGTATATACATTTTTGCTGACTGGAGAAATCTAATTATTATTGTTATTAATTATGACTGATTTATTTACTTAATTCACATTTTGATTTTATTTTGTGTTGAAAATAAAAATAAAGACATTTAAAAAGATTTTTTTTAAGAAATATTTTCTTGCGGCCCAGCCTCACCCAGACTCTGCATCCAGTGGCCCCCAGGTAAATTGAGTTTGAGACCCCTGCTCTAGATCATGTAGTGACAACAGGTGAAGTTGCCAGGTCCTTCTCATTTACTTAAAAAAAAAAAGTCTGAGCGATTTTTTTCACTAAATAAGAGTTGAGGATAGTGAACCAAATTGAATGATAATCAGAGAGATTTCCAGCACAACTGAAATGCCTCTATATAGATGAGAATCCTTGTGAGAATCTGACTGACTATGAAGCAAAAATGTAAAAAAAAAAAAGTTTTGTAACTGTCATAAATGATCATTGGAATTCTTACTGTTCTACTTCATATTGGTGCTCCGCCCTCTAACGGCTTCGCTATTGGTTTTCCCCCGAGGCACCGCCTCGTCTCTGAGAAAGCTTAATGAACTCGCCACCCAGCAGGGGGCAGTCCACTTCCTATAAAGGCGGGAAACACCTGCCGCACTTCCTACTTTACAACTCAGCGAGAAAGCTCCTGACAGTGGAATGTAATGATGGCGATGAATATTGAAGTGAACAATGTGTGCACGAAGACTCCCTGAAGAGGAGACACACATCTGCTTCATTTGCCTGGGCCCAAATCACACGTGATGATTATGTGGCCTTCCGAGCGCTTCCCACGGCTTTTGACAGTGACGGGAAGCGTTCGAGGCTTGTCGACCCACGCCGCCTCAGATCATGATTATGATCAACACAGGTTAATGCCATGTTGTTTAAGAAAAACAAACAACATGGCAGTCCTGTGCGGTGCACTTGACAAGCTCACGTTCCAACGTGTTGGACCCTGATGAGTAGAGCTGAGTCGTCCCTCGATCATGAACAGACCGCGACGAGGAGGACGACTGGCTCGCTGCATGGAGTCGACCATGAGGTGTGTGAGAGCGATCAGGTAAGTATCTCTTGCAGACACATGGCCCTCCAGCAGCACTCGACGGGTTCACCTGAGAGAGAGGTGTTAGTGTGCATGTGTTTCCGCCTGTGAGGCGTCATTAGAAACTTTTGCCGCTAATGCTAAGCTAACATGCTAATGTTAAGCTAACATGCTCCGCCGTTCATAGACGGCGAGAGTTTCCTCTCAGAACACATTTCGGAGGAGGTTTTAAACACCTTCGTCCGGGTCATGCCGAGACTGTAATAACGGAGTCTGTCCACACGAATGAAGGACAGACTCAACCATGTGTTTGTTTCCAGATAAGCAAATGTCCACGAGACCGGCTTGATCAGCTGTGTTTACTTCACTTCCGTGTTCACATGCGCTGACGGGGTTTGACCGCTGATGAGCGTTGTCAAAAAATCCCGGCGCCATGGATGACGTAACGTTTGGCTGAGAAACGCCATGGATGACGTCACGTTTGGCGGAGAAACGCCATGGATGACGTCACGTTTGGCGGAGAAACGCCATGGAACAAACGCACCACGGAGAGGAATGGCCCTGCAGGAGGCGGCGCAGGAGGTGGCGCATCACCTGCATGGCCGTGATGACGAGGCGCGACGAGGATACGGCGCTCGTAGACGGAGATCCCGTTCGTCTGCCTCATTATCTGGTGCTGGGGGGAAAGCGTCACCAGAGACCAGCCACCCCAGCAGCACCAACAACATCGGCAACAGCGCCGGCGGGTGACGAGTGAGCGTCACCAAGATCCGCAGCACGAGCCGGAGAGCCAGCAGCCGCAGCAGAGTCGTCAGCCGAGGGCTCCTCCCCCCTATTCATTCAAGGGCATGTGTCGGGAATAAAACGAGAGAACGTATGACGTTTCTGTGGTTCGTTCTGAGAGAGATGTTAGTAGTGTGCATGTGTTTCCGCCTGTGAGTGTGACGTATTCACAGGTGTCATTAGAAACTTTCGCCGCTAATGCTAAGCTAACACGCTCCGCCGTTCATAGACGGCGAGAGTTTCCTCTCAGAACACAGTTCGAAGGAGGTTTTAAACCCCTTCGTCCGGGTCATGCCAAGACTGTAATAACGGAGTCTGTCCACACGAATGAGGGGCAGACTCAACCACATGTGTTTTATTTACAGAAGCGCAGAGGTCCGCGAGACCTGCTGAGTCAGCTGTGTTTACTTCCGTGCCCAACAGAGCTTGACAGCTGAGGTGAGTGGAACTAGTCCGGACATGTCTGTTGACCGGAGGTTGTTCCTTCCCCCACAGCACTGTCAACAAGCACTGGCACCGTGGAGGACGTCACGTATGGCGGCGGAAAAGAGAAAAAGCCATGGAACTGACGCAACATGGTGCTTTTACGCGGAAGTTTTCTCGCCGTTCTGAGACCAGGCGAGGGCAAGGAGCTTTCGCCCCTTCTGGTCGATCAACTGGAGAGGTGCGTGGTGGTCGGATCTCACGAGTGATGAGGTCAGGACCGCCAGTGGAGCTTAAGAATGTACTGGACTTGGTGAGTGATGCGGTGCCGACGCGCACGCGACCTATTCTGAACTCACATCAGCTCTGGTTTAATTCTCCAGCACATTCCTCCACATCGCGGGTCTTGTCCGCTCCGGGGACACTAAGAAGTGCCCAGGGAGTTGGGAAGACTTCCGGGGGGGAAAGGGAACACGCACGACACGCATCTGAGGTTTCTCACGCGCCCTTGCGCGTTTCTCCCACAGAGCCGGATTTTATGTATGAGAGTGGGGGTTCTAGTGAATCCAACTCGAGTACATGCTCTGTTGATTCAAGAGATAGAGACGCGGCTTGTGTGATGCCCTTTCGTCTACGGCCCGCTCGAAGGACAACCCAAAGTTCGCCAGGGCTGTGGTTCTGACAGAACATTATTCGGCTTGGAGTCGCCTGGTTTTACTTCATTCCAAGAGGCTGGGGGGAGTAATCAGGCGGGGCTATGCGCTCCAATTTGCCTGTCAACCCCCGCGTTTTTCAGGGATTCTCTGGACTCGTGTGGCGGAGCAGGAGAAATTATCCTGTTTGAGAAACAAGGTGTCTACTCTGCTGCAGAAGGAGGTCGTAGAACTGGTTCCTGCAGCCGAGATGATGACAGGGTTTTACTCCCGGTACTTCCTTGTGCCAAAGAAGACCGGGGGTTGGAGGCCCATTCTGGACCTCAGCTATTTGAACAAATTCATAGCTCGTTTCGCATGTTGACGGTCAAGAAACTGCTCTCAGGTCCAGGAGATTGGATGACATCTATCGACCTGACCGACGCGTACTTTCACATACCAATAGTCAAGAGACATCGAAAGTACTTGCGTTTCGCCCTCGAGGATCGTGTGTTTCAATACACTCGACTTCCGTTCGGCTACTCTCTGGCACCCAGGACCTTCACCAAGTGTGTGGAGGCGGCACTGGAGCCACTAAGAGTGAGTGGGGTAAGGATCTTGACCTATCTGGACGACTGGTCGATCATTGCCAGGTCAGAGGCAGAAAGTTACGCTCACACACAGAAGGTGTTGAGCCATATTGCCACCCTGGGGTTCACGGTGAACCTCAGCAAGAGCGCTCTAACTCCAGTTCAACAGTTAGTTTACCTGGGGGTACAACACAGTTGCTGGAAGCTCGGTGTCATGTGACAACAGCAGGCACTGTTATGTCCCTCCTGGGGCTCATGGCAGCAGCTCACACGGTAGTTCGGCTGGGCTTGCTGCATATGAGGGAGATTCAGAGATGGTTTGGTCGTCTCAAGCTAGACCTCAAGCGGGAACAAGGTCGGAAAGTGCGCCTTCCCGCTCGGGTTTTGCAGGACATCCAGTTTTGGAACTCTCTAGCCAACCTCAGACGGAGAGTTCCATTGGGTTGCGTCCTTCATTACACTCAGGTGTTCACAGACGCTTCTCTGACAGGTTGGGGAGCAGCAACACTGTATTGATAATGTGCCGATACTGTGTCACAGAATACTGATATCTGCTGGACGTTATGAATCATTACAAGCAACCTAGTTGAGAGGCTCAACTGAGACTGATTTGATGACACGTATACAATAATATAATTTAAGTCATTGTATTTCACATTGCATCATTTTACATCAATTTGATACACTAAATAAAAATATAAATATGTACATAATGTAAACATGCAAGTGAATGTGTTGAGAATGAGGTTGCTTGTGCACATGTTTTTGTGTTTTACACATTTTTGTTCAAAAAAGAAGCTTCTTCAGTCAGGATGAATTTCAGCAGAACCTCATCTGGCACCTGTTCCTGGAAGCTTCATGGTTAAAATGAGACAATAAAGTAATATAAATTAATTATGAATGAAGCAGTCTTGAATGTTTTGTACAGTGGCTGTTATACCTGAGTTCATCCTGGATGTTTGTGGGACATGTTCGTGCCTGGCCCGATAGTGCCTCACATTTTATTCAAATACGTAAATACGACAATTCTGTCGAACGGATTCAAAACATAACCTATCGAAAAAAAATATGAATAGTTAATACTCACTTTTTAAATTAATTTGAAATAAAACAGACCAAGGGGAAACTTTGAAAAATGAAAACAAACACTTTATTTCCTGAGCCCAGATCAAAGTGGTCCCACACGGTGGAAAGCTTTCTTTTATTGTTGGGTTGCTCCATGATTTAATCTGTTTCCACGCAAACGATCTGCGATCAGTTTGGAAGAAGCATCAACAGATGCGCTTCCTTCTAAACAGTTTGGTGCGGTGACGTCAGAACGATACAGTCCGGGTATCGGTCACGTGACTTTCTTAAAGCGATACACGCACCGACACTGGTGTTGCTCTCTGAGCTAGACACGTGCTTCGATGCATCGGTGTTGCCGGACCCATCACTACTGTTCGCTGTTTATCCTGGACTGCTTTTGACGATCCCTCTGCCTGCTCCTAAATAAACTGTCAAGTTTGACGAACAGACACTTTCTGCTCCTAGGTTTCCTTCCGCACCATGACACAGATGCGGAATTGGAAATTGTCAATGCCGAAAGACAACCAGCAAGACAATCATATATGACAAGTTATCACAGAAACCAAATGGAAATGTCACAGGCATGTGATGCTGAGCCATCCATCCCACCAGTAATAATTCCTAAAGAAATGCCAGCGTCTGAATCCAATGAATCCAACCAGCCTACTGTGTCACAGCCAATCTGCAAAATTAATCTGAAGAGTCATCTGATGATGAGTTAGCCCAAGCAATAAAAGCCAACCTGGAAGATCAAGCGTAAGTGCTGTTGTCAACCTAGTATCTAACCATTTTGGATTTACAATACATTTTTTTTAACCTTTTACTCAACAGGACACCTGATATTCCACCTAAGAAGCTGTTGGGATGCCAAATTGACACAAATGAAAGATGCAGGTTCAACATTAATAGACAGTGTGTCATAGATGGTGCTTTGCATGGCTTAAGGCGTGTGTCATACAGACCAACACACCAGATGTCCATCAAATTTTATGATGATACTGGAACCTGGAAGGAGGCAGTAGAGCTTTGAGGCCCCCAAATATAGTTTTTAAGGTTGTTAATGAAATCATTGGCATAATCTCCAATGTTTGAAGGAAGTGATGGAAAGCTTAACTTGGCTCTGGAAAGTGCAGGTATATTTTTTACATAATCTACAATATTAATGGTCAGCATTCATTGTCATTGATAATTTGTTGAACCAATTTCTAGTAATCTTGCATTGTCTCCATATTCTCCCTTTGCCTGGGTGGTTTAATCCCAGGCTATCTTTTTTTAAATTTAATCCACTTCTGATCTTTTCCGATGTCTCTTATATTTTGTCAGCATTGATAGACGATCGCTATTATTTTGCTGGTCCAGCCCTCGGTCTGCCCCTTTGCTGTACTTCCGCTTGGTTGGCAGAAAATTGGTAAGGCCCATGTTGGAGGATATTGCAGACACAGATCTTCGTGTGAAGGTTAAACTGGTAACAGAGACACACTTATAAACACAGTTCTATTCAAAACATTAGGCACTTTCCTTACTCACTGCCTTTCCCTTTTTTGATTTATTCCTATGAATCGTATCAAGGAAAAAATGAAAAATAACTATTTAAATTCCTCAAATTAGCCACAATTGGATTTCATCTATTTTCTTCATATGAATCTAAAATAGGACGATTAATCGCATATATAACTATTACAAATAATATTGTAAAGAAAATGTGATAACTATATCGCAAGGGTTGCAATTTCATTTAATTGTATGTTCATTTCATTTTCAAGCCTTCATGTCATCACGTGACTTACGAGCAGCGCTAAGCCGAACAATCAGAGAGACTGTATATCTGCTATTGTTATGTATATCTAGTACTGTACTTAGTTTCTTCTTCAAAGTTTTGTTTCTCTAGCTTTCAGAATGCAAGTCTTTGGAGGAGTTTCAGTTAGTGACGGCTTCTCTACAAGACTACATGGTCACATCAGGATGTCTCAGGCCACTGAGATCTGTTGAAGACGATGTTCTTGTGGAAGATATATTGAAAACAAATTTCTAAGAAAAAATTCTTATAATGTTTATTAAACCTTACAGTCAATCTTAACGTTGCAATTTGTATGTGATGGCAAGTAATCATTATATCCCTTACTATGAACGACTTCTTCAATAAAAGTTGTTAAAAATAAATCACACCACGATAAGCTGTGTAAAAAATAAAATAAGTCTACTTGGGTTTTAATGATTTAAAATAAATCATATTTTGTTTGTATATAAATAATGTCTTCATATATAACATTGTCATGACTTTTTTGTATGGGACAAGTTCTTGTCTTTATAGCTGATGTCCATTTTTTGTGTTAAGATTTAAAGAAGGAATGAAAACCCCTGAGTTATCTTCATAAACTCAGGTTCTACGAATTGGTGCAAAGCCCTCTAACCACTTCGCTATTGCTATTGGTGTATCCTCGAGGCCCCGCCTCGTCTCTGAGAAAGCTTATAGAACTCGCCACCCAGCTGGGTGCAGTCCACTTCCTATAAAGGCGGGAAACACCCGCCGCACTGCCTCCAACTGAAAACTCAGCGAGAAAGGCGGCTGCTGGGCGACCAGGTTAGAGGGCTTCGCACCAATTTGTAGAACCTGAGATTATGCAGATAACTACTCTACTTCATATTGATGCTCCGCCCTCTAACCGCTTTGCTATTGGTTTAAACCCAAGGTGAAGCCCAATGGTATCAATGTACCCCCAGCTAGACGCCGCTCCTGACAGCAGCATCACTAGGGCCCCGCCGGCCCAGGATCCAAATCCATTGGGGCCGCGGGCCTGGGGGGGAATGGAATCGCTCAAAAACAGTATGAGCTACTGATCCTGTTGCCATGTCGAGGAGATAGGCTGAGGTGGACGCCCAAGAGGCTCCCAAGACAACACCCCACGAAAGAGCCACTGAAACTGCCACACCACGGGTGAAATGTGCCCCTAATTCGCTAGGAGCAGATCCACCCGCTGCCTGGATAATGGCTGATCTCACCCAATGAGAGACCTCTGAGGGAAGACCGGCTCACCAGGCCAACATCTACCGTGTTAAAGATTAGGGCATCAGAGCGGCCGAATGAGGCCAGGCGCCGCAAAACAAAACCCGCAGGTGAAGACGATCTTGACCTGGGTCCAAGTGGGGCGGCGGTTGGAAGGCCCAAAGCTTGACGAAGGAAAACTGGGATCGGACGCAATGACACTGATGACTCCTCGACTGAAGGAATACACTCAGGGCTAATGGGGAGAGCACAAGCTCACTCGTTCTCTTCATGGATTTAAGGTCCAGAAGGAGTGAAACCTTAAGACAAAATGTCACTCATTTGCAGCAAGTCCAGCAGCCTGTGAATGTCCAGTTGGACTTGCTCAAAAGGCTCAAATGTCAGCTCTGCGAGAGAATCCAGCACCAGCTGGAGATCCCGCCGAGGGCTGGAAGGCCTCACCAGAAGTTGAAGCCTGTAGGCCCCAGCAAGAAACGCACCACCAGAGTATAGGTATGCGCCGAATCACCCGACGTGCCTTGTTGCTATGGCTGATGCGAACACTCAGTGTCGCCACAGTCCGCCTATTATCTGTTAACGCTGCAGGAAAAAACAGAACAGCAGAGACCAATCAGGAGCTGTGGTCCAGGGGCCTGTCTGCACACCAGTGAGAGAACATCCCTCATTAAGAATAGAATAGAATAGAAAGGCTTTATTCATCCCCAGAGGGGAAACACACTTTCACAACAGCGCAGTTGGAAGAAAATAAAGTGCAAGGAGAAAGAAATAGTACAAGAGATAATACAAAATAAAATAAAAACGATCTTAAAAATATACAAATTATTTACAAAATTAGAAATTGACACTATTAACAAAATAAAATAGAATAAAAAATAAAATAAAATAGAAATAAAAACGGAAAAAAAATAAAATAAAAAGCACACAAGAAGAAAACCACGCTACGGATTAGCATCAGGATATTTAAAGTAGAGAGTTAAATATCCTGACACCAGTTGGGATGAAGGACCTTCTATAACGCTCCGTCCTACACTGGGGGTGCCTGAGCCTGCCACTGAAGGAGCTGGCCAGCTCCTCCACGGTCAGGTGCAGTGGGTGGAGAGCGTTGTCCCTGATGGAGGAGAGTCTGGAGAGTGTCCTCCTCTCTCCCACCTCCTCCACCGAGTCCAGCGAGCGGCCCAGGACAGAGCCGGCCCTCGTGACCAGCCTGTTCAGTCTCTTCCTGTCCCGGTCCGTGCTGCCTGCTCCCCAGCAGACCACAGCGTAGTGGATAGCAGAGGCTACCACGGAGTCATAAAAGGTCCTTAAAAGTGGTCTGCACACTCCGAAGGACCTCAGTCTCCCCAGGAGGTGGAGGCGACTTCGGCCCTTCTTGTACACGGCGTTGATGTGTGTGGACCAGTTCAGTTTATTGTTGAGGTGAACACCCAGGTATTTGAAGCTGTCCACCAGCTCAATGTCCGAACCCTGGATGCTCACCGGTTGATATGGTGGGGACTTTTTCCTGAAGTCAATCACCATCTCCCTTGTCTTACCGGTGTTTAAGCAAAGGTAGTTGCTCTCACACCAGTCAACAAAGTCCTTGATGACTGACCTATACTCCAGCTCGCCCCCCCCAGACACGCAGCCCACAATGGCCGAGTCGTCAGAAAACTTCTGGAGGTGACAGCTGCTGGAGTCATAGGTAAAGTCCGCCGTGTAGAGGGAAAAAAGGAAAGGTGACAGCACTGTCCCTTGAGGCACCCCGGTGCTGCAGATGGTCACCTCAGACCTGCAGTCCTGCAGCCTCACATACTGCGGCCTGTTGGTGAGGTAGTCCATCGTCCATGCTGCCAGCTGTGTCCCAACTCCTGCGTCCTCCATCTTCTTCCTTAGCAGCGCCGGCTGGATGGTGTTGAAAGCACTTGAGAAGTCAAAAAACATGACTCTCACAGTGCTACCGGCGGCTTCCAGATGAGACAGTGCCCGGTGCTGCAGGTAGATGACGGCGTCGTCCACCCCCATCTTTGGCCTGTAGGCGAACTGCAGCGGATCCAACGCAGAGCTCACCGTCGTGCGTAGCTCGCGGAGTACCAGCCTCTCCAAGGTCTTCATCAGATGGGAGGTCAGGGCGACTGGTCTGAAGTGGCTCGGCTCCTTCGCGTGTACCGCCTTGGGAACCGGAACCACACAGGAGGTCTTCCACTGGACCGGGACCTTCTCCAGTTTGAGGCTCAGGTTGAAGATGTGTGTGACCAACTCACAAAGTTGATCAGCACAGTCCCTGAGCAGTCTGGGGCTGAGTCCATCTGGTCCAGCAGCTTTCCTGATCTTCAGTCGCCTTAATTCTCTCCTCACCTGTTCCGATGTAACAAAGAGAGGTGGCTGTGGGGGGTTGGGCAGCTGAGGCAGTAGGGCTTGTTGGGGTGGAGAAAGGTGGCTTGGAGGTGAGAACAGTTGGGGGGAGGGGGCTGAAGCAGGGGAAAAACAGCTTTGTGAAGAGTGAGGGGCAGAGGTGGAGGGTGGAGGGGGGCCCTGATCAAACCGGTTGAAATACTGGTTCAGTTCAGTGGCCCATCTTTGGTCTCCCCCTGCTGTGGCTCTGGCTCCACTCTGGCCATGACCTGAGATGTTCTTCAGGCCTTTCCACACATCCCTTGTGTTGCCCTGCGCCAGTTGCTCCTCCAGTTTCCCCTTGTATTCGTCCTTGGCCATCCTGATCGCCTTCTTGAGCTCTCGCTGGACCTCTTTAAGCTCCTCTCTGCTCCCTGAAGCAAACACCCTCTTCTTCTTGTTCAGCAGAACTTGAAGTTGAGGGGTCACCCATGGCTTGGTGTTGGCAAAGCACCGCACCTTGCGGGTCGGTGTGACGTTGCCCTCACAGAACTTTATGTAATCTGTGGAATGGTCATTGAAGGTGTCGATGTCATCACCATGAGAGAACACGCTCCAGTCCGTAGACTCAAAGCAGTCTCTCAGCCTCTCCTTGGCTTCATCATTCCACATCTTAACAGTTCTTTTCTGTGCAGGCTGTCTCCTCACCATGGGAGTGTATTCAGGTCGCAGACGTATCAGGTTGTGATCAGAGCGGCCGAGGGGGGGCAGGGCGGTGGAGGTGTAGGCACCTTTTACATTTGCATATAAAAGGTCCAGAGTCTTGTCCTCCCGGGTGTGGCACTTCACGTATTGTGTGAAAGTGGGAAGAATGGAGGAAAGTGAGGCATGGTTGAAATCTCCGTTAATGAGCAGGAGAGAGTTCGGGTGTTTGAGCTGCAGGTCCGACACTGAGGCGCTCAGCCTCTCGCTCGCTGCGGCTGCGTCCGCAGAGGGAGGAATGTAAACAGTGAACACAATCACATGTGAGAACTCCCTCGGGATGTAATACGGGCGGATGCCCACCGCAACGAACTCTATGTCCTTAGTGCACACTTGTTCTTTAATGGAGACATGAGCGGGATCGCTCCATCTCTCATTAATAAACACCGCCACTCCTCCTCCTCTCCTCTTTCCATCCATGTCCCGGTCCGCACGCACCATCTTGAACCCCTCCGGGGAAACAACAGAGTCTGGGATCTTCTCCGTCAGCCAGGTCTCCGTGAAACATAGAAGGCTGCTCTCCCGGAAGTCTCTCTGATGCCGGGTCAGCGCAGCGAGCTCGTCCGTTTTATTCACAATCGAACGTACATTTCCCATGATGATCGATGGAATAAAGGGACGGTACCTACGTTTCTTCTCTTGTTTCATCCGACCTGCTCTGCATCCGCGTCTTTTTCTCTTGATTTCCACGGGAATCGTCCATTCCGCGCTGAGAGAGAGAGCGGTGTTGCGCAACCCCAACAGCTGATCCCTTGTGTAAACAATAGACCCGCTGAGCGTGTCTGCCGACGGAGTTCCCAAAAGTGACGAAAATAGCAGAAAACCGTATGCAAAAGTTGTAAAAGTGGTCTCGTTTTGTGCACAACGGCAACAAGATCCGACCACTCTAAAGAAAAAATTAAAAAGACGCCAAAAAAAAGGAAAAAGTGTAATAAAAAGTAAGAAGAAAGAGGGAGCTGTTGTAACCAGCTGCTGCTCGTGAGGCATAAGCCTACGTGTAGACGGGGGGGGGGGGGGCGGGCATTCTCCAGCGTGTGGAGAATGTCTGGGTCCAAAGTCCCGCTCAGCTTGTCCCATGCAAGAGCCACACTTTGAGAGGCAGACCCAGCACCAGGGGCGCCGTCAGAGTCCCCCCTGCCCGGGGAGTACGGTGCCATCAATATTTACCTCAGACTTCCCCGCTTTGCACCCCGAAACAAGGGGAGGAGTCGCTGCTTAGGAGGGAAGGCAAACAATAACCGGCAAGCCAACTTAAGTCCACGCCTAGTGGGGGGCAATCAGAGGCCCTGAGGGAGAATCAAATGTCTATCGGAGTTCTCCTTTTTGGCGTAGAGGTCCGCCACCGTGTGACCGAACCAAGACCACATCTTGGCAGCCACGACTCGGACAGACCCCATCCGTCCTGGACAGCCCCTCTTGACAGTCTGTTTGCTACTACATTCAGCGCACCCGGCACATGCTGAGCTCTAAGAGAGAGCAGGTGACGGTCTGCCCACAGCCAAATCTTCTTTGCCACACTCAACAAGGGCTGGGGATCTGACTCCACCCTGGCGATTCACGTAACCGGTGGAGCTCTCTGATAGCACTAGGACGTTGGACTGTGACAGTTGGGGAGAGGGAGGTGAAGCAGGACGTTGTGAATTGCTTTCAACACTAGCCAGTTGAAGTACTTAGTGTCATCGGAGCTAACGAAACCCGATTATATGGAGGGATGTGATGGAGAATTTACCCAGAGCTGATGTGAGTTCAGAACAGATGGCGCGCACGTCGACACCGCATCACTCACCGCATCCAGTACATTCTCAAGCTCTGCTGCCGACCGCCACGCACCTCTCCAACTGCCTGACCAGCAGGGGCGGCAGTTACTCTCCCTCGTCTGGTTTTGGAACGGCGGGAAAACCCTGCGCGTAAAGGTTCCATGGTGCGTCTGTTCCATGCCGTTTCTTCGCCGCCAAAACGTGACGCCATCCATCGGGATTTTTTTGACAATGCTGTGAGGGAAGGAACAACCTCTGGTCAACATAGACATGTACAGGTCTATTTTTACTTACCTCTTCAGCTGTCAAACCCCCTTCAGACCAGCGCATGTCAACACGGAAGTGAAGTAAACACAGCTGATTAAGCTGGTTTCATGGACATTTGCTTATCTGGAAACAAACACACGTGGTTGAGTCTGCCCTTCATTCGTGTGGACAGACTCCGTTATTACAGTCTCGGTATGACCCGGACGAAGGGGTTTAAAACCTCCTTCGAACTGTGTTCTGAGAGGAAACTCGCAGTCTATGAACGGCGGAGTATGTTAGCCTAGCATTAGTGGCGAAAGTTTCTAATGACGCCTGTGAATACGTCACACTCACAGGCGGAAACTCATGCACACTACTAACACCTCTCTCAGGTGAACCTGTCGAGTGCGCTGCAGGAGGGCCATGTGGCCTGCAAGAGATACTTACCTGGATCGCTCTCGCATACCTCATGGCCGACTCCATGCAGCGAGCCAGTCGTCCTCCTCGTCACGGTCTGTTCACGATAGAGGGACGACTCAGCTCGACTCATCAGGGCCCAACATCTCATTTTCTCATCACGTTGGAACGTGAGCTTGTCGAGTGCACCGCACAGGACTGCCATGTTGTTTGTTTTTCTTAAACAACATTGTTTTAACCTGTCATGATCATAATCATGATCTCTGAGGCGGTGTGGGTCGACAAACGCCTCGAACGCTTCCCGTCACTATCAAAAGCCGTGGGAAGCGCTTGGCGGGCCACATAATCAGTCATCGTGTGATTCGAAGCAGACATGTGTCTCCCCTCTTCTGGCAGTCATTCATGCACACACATTTGTTCGCTTCAATATTCGTTCACGATCATTACATTCCACTGTCAGGAGCTTTCTGCAGAGTTGTAAAGGAGGAAGTGCGGTGGATGTTTCCCGCCTTTATAGGAAGTGGACTGCACCCAGCTGGGTGGCGAGTTCATTAAGCTTTCTCAGAGACAAGGCGGGGCCTCAAGATGTTGTGCCTTTTTGGAGGGATTACCTGCAGGATGTGCAAGGTAGTTTATTTAATTGTTTAATTGGAAACACAATTGTGAGCTTAATATTTCTTCTTGTTTTGAAATTTAATTCATTTGTCTTATTTAACAGAACAAGATGGGACAGAAAAGTTGGGAGAAATCCTGGCTTTTACCACTGGGGCAAATGCCATCCCAACGATAGGCTTTTACCTGGATCCATCAATAGAATTTCTGCACAACCATGGTGAAGACTCCAGAAGGCATCTTCCAATCTCCAATGCCTGCATCAACTGCCTAAAATTACCCCTGCCTGTCCTGAATAACATCTGCCTCATTAAATTGGAGTACCCCTCTTTGCCACAATTGCAGTGGAGTTTGCCCGCCCTGTGTTGAGAGGCCATGATTATTCCACTGTTCTTTAAATTCGGTCGCTGCTCTTTGAACTCAAGACAAGTAAATGTAGTGCAAACAAAACAGATGAAGTTCGTCAGTCGAATCAAGTAGTCCTTCCTTTTCCATGTTGGTGAAGAGATTGCCGAAGTGGTAAGAGACAACTTTGTTGAGTTCAGCCCACAGCCTTTCAATTTGTTTATTGTGGACACTTCCAGTTATCACACTACCTCCGTTTAGTCCTCTTCTCTCAAGCATACAGTATATCGAGCGACACATGTGTTCTCCATTCCATGATCACATTGAACTCTCGAAGGAAGACCATAGTTCTGGACACCAATCGAAAAAAGTGCCAACGCACTGGAGGCTCTGTTGTTGTCGAGGCATTGAAGGTAAATAATTGTTCGGTTGAAGCCATCAGCGCATCCGTGGAAGACCATTCTCTATCTAACCAACTTAAGGTTTCCATCACTATGCCTGTAAAGATAAACTTGATTTAACTGCCACTTTTTTGCCTGGCTTCATTGTGGTGTATACTCTTAATGCATTGATTGGGAGTTAGAACATTGTATATTCTCCTTCTGATTGCCCGTCTTCGACTTCGTTGAACTCTGTGTCTGTACAAAGTTCTCCTGTTGATTCCAAAACAAGTTACGATTCTTTGCCAACTCATTCTAGGGGCAATAGATATGCCATTTGTTTAGATGCGATGTCAAATCGAGGCCGTCCAGGGTGGCCAGTTCTCACAATTGGTGGTAGTCTTGTAAACAACGCATTTTGCCACATTTCCAAAGACCTAGAGCGCCGATACAAATCATTCACAGAGCACAGACGTGTAAAGTTCCTCCAATTCGAATAAATGTGGGCTAATGGCACTGGATAGTTCGTTGATCCAAATAAACATATTCACCGTACGTCTGGACTCGTTGAGCTCCCAGAATAATCTATCCAGAATCATGATATCATGTCTTGGACTGTTAATTTCCCTCAAAATAGTGTGAAGACACGTAATTGTATCAATGAAAAAAAAGACGATGTCTTGCTCATTAGTGTCTCCAAACAAAAAATGGAAAAAAATGAGAAAAATGAAGGAAACATTCCTCAAAGCCATGACTAACCTCGTTTTGACAAAACGTTTATGCTTTTTACCAATGTGCTCTTTGCTCAAGATGGCTTTGTGTTTGATCATTGCCGATTATCTTTCACATCCGGCTTGTTGTGACGTCATTTCCTTTTCGCTTGCGCACAATGTTTTGCGTCATTGACTCCAGCCTGTCAAAGACCGAAAGACTGGATATGCGTCGTTCTGCTCGCAACTTTTTATTAAAAAGAAAAAAGTAAGATAACTTGAAATAATTGTATATCTAGTTACCTCTGACATTCTGTAGCATAACTTATAGTATAATATCTATATTTATATTTGTAAATCTAAGTGTCTACTGTAATATTAACATGCAAAAACGTTGAATTATGTAAATTAATAGTAACTCCTGGTGTATACTAATAGTGTGATAGTATTTGCGTTAGTTTTTATTTTAAAATGTTATTTTTATTGTTTATTGATCTTGTGTATGTCTTTCTAACAATGGTTGGTTGTTCTACACTGGGAGCAATCAGAAATACTGTGTAAAAAAGTGTCATGATCAACCTGGGACTGGAAATCATTGAGGTTTGAGATCCACTAGGGACAAGGTTGTTGCTGGCTGTTACTGGACAACTCTCAAAAAGTAAGTGTGGCGTGGCTCGTCCCGTTCGAAAAAACGATCACAAATCTCACATATGGCAAGTCAACTGTGCATTTATTTTCCCAGTCCAATGGTGCTCGATATATATATAGAGAGGAAACCAAAGAAAATCCAAAAATATTTACGGAATGGTGTGTGCTAGGTGCATGATCAGTGCTCTACAGCACGGAGGAACTACAAGACGTTTGTGTTTATCACCTACCACGTACAGAACATCATTGTCCAACACAACAATTTCTTTCCCCACACAGTTTTCTTTTGCCTCCTCAACCTTGGCAAACAAATGTTTTAATGTACCATCTTCCCTCTGCAGTAAAGAGATGTTCTCTGGCACATTCCACAACCCATCCGTTTTTAAAGAATTAGGCTCTAACAGCTTCAACTGCTTCTCAAAGCGGCGCTGTCGACATGACTTTTTGGGGCCCTTTGTCCCACCATTAAACAGACTACGGTCAAAGTCTGAAAACGGATGGACGGAAGGGTCAATGTCAGTGGTCTTTGGGGTGTCCTGCTCACACAGACCGCTGTTATTGTCTGTGAGTGGTGGGGCACCCACCTTAGTCATCGATCGAGTTAACACAGGACAGGATGTATCACCATTACCCTTAATATGTGTTTTCCCAAAAACATTTAGCTTATTTTCCCCCAGCAAGGGTAACAACACAGGAATGTCTACCCCCAGGAGCGCTGCAACCGGCAATTGTTTCACTACTCCAAAGTTCATTAAATAGGACTGGCCATCTACTTTTACTGTCAGTTCAGCGGTAGAATATGTATGCTTATCCCCATGTACACATGTAACCTCCTCTTGCTGGCTATAGTCCAGACAGCCTACAGGGACGAAATCCTGTCTAATTAAAGATTTGTAACTACCACTGTCCAAAAGTGCAGTTACCTCTTGCCCATTCGCAGTAATAGTTTTATAAAAGTGCAATTGCTCAGTCTCATTAGTTTCCGGCCTTGGTTCATAACAGGCTCCAGTCATTTTTGTCTTTCTCACTGGGCACACAGATGCTTTATGGCCCGGTTGTTGGCAATAAAAGCAAACAAAGTCCTTACCCGAGCCACGTTGGTTTGGGGCAGAGTATGGGTTACCTCGTGGCTCCTGGCTCACCGACTCCCACCTCGCAGGATGGTGCTGTGGTGGTGGTGGTGGTGGTTGTTGTCTGGATGCTGCCCCGCTCGCCCAGGAAGCTGGTACTCTCCTACTCCAACTGGCGTTGAGGTACTGGAGAGCCAGTGTAGCAGCTTTGAGCCCATCCGGTGGTTCGTGCTCCTTCACCCAGGTCCTTACATCCGGAGACAGAACACGAAGAAGCTGTTCCAGGATGATGATCTCCCTGACCTCCTCCTTGGTGTGCTGCTCAGGACGAATCCAGCGTCGGTAGAGTCCCTTCAGGCGATGATAGGTCTCCGTGGGGTTTTCTCCTCCTGGCCTTGCCACCGTCCGGAACTGCTGCCGGTAAGTCTCTGGTGAGATGTCGAACTTCAACAGCAAAGCTGCCTTCAGGTCTCTGTAGCAGTGGGCCCTCTCCTCATCCATCGCGGTGTAGGCCTCCAACGCCTTCCCAGACAGAAGTGGAACAAGCCGGCATGCCCACTCAGTCTCTGGCCAATTCCAGGTTTTAGCGATGCATTCAAAACGCAAGAGATAATTCTCAATGTCCTCCCTGGTGTTATAGGGTGGTATTTTGGGGTCACTGTAGTACCTGTGGTTGGCTCTCTGCTCCTCAAGTCTGCTACCGGAATACATACTCGCCGGTGGTGCTTGAGCTGCTGACACTCTGGCATGTGAAAAAGGTTGGCTGGTCCCTGGAAGGCCTGCTTTGATGTTACACAGCTCTCTTAACAGTCCTTCTTCTCTCCTGGTTTGGCCTTCAAGGAAGCCTCTCATCAGAGTCACCAGCTCAGACTCTGGCTGACTCCCTGATGCGGTGGCAAACTTGGCTCTGCTGCCTCCCTCATCTTCAGACGACGAGGGTGGAGCGGTCTCCCATGCTGGACCACCACATCCTTCCTCCTCTTCTTCTTTCTCTCTCTGCTGAGACCGACGTCCAGTGCGGCGTCTTGGCCGAGGCACAGTTTTCTTTCAACTTGCCATATCCCACTTCTGACACCAACTGTGGCGTGGCTCGTCCCATTCGAAAAACGATCACAAATCTCACATATGGCAAGTCAACTGTGCATTTATTTTTCCAGTCCAATGGTGCTCAATATGTATATAGTGAGAGGAAACCAAAGAAAATCCAAAAATATTTACAATAAGACAGAACAAAAAAACATAACCTGATCCCAGTTCTTCCGTAGCTAGGGTTCACCAACAGGTTTGTAACGTTCTCCTCATTAAATGTGGTTTAGATCCTTGTTGCTCCACTGTGCAACTCAGGAGAAAGAGTGACCTCTTCTGCAGCCGACATGCTGCTTTTAGCTGTTAAGCCCATCCCAGGGGTGTGGTTGAAATAATTCCCCAATCATAAATCATTTAACAATAAATGGTAATATTGGGCTTTCATGATGATTAATTATCCTTCATAAACTAAATAAAGACATGTTCCAAAACCAATTATGAAATCATTTACCCGTCAAAATAAAGCAATAAATAAACAATATGACGCCTCAAACCCACGACCAGATTTCCACTTAAGCCCCTGATTAGCTCCGCCCTGTCTTGCCAGTTGTGACTTCTGTGGCGTCATGCCACCAGGTAAGCTCTCTGTGTGTAGTGATGGCGAGATGAAGCCTCATGAAGCACTGAAGCCTCGCAGCCGAGTAGTTCATCTTTGGAGCAAAGCCTCATGAGGCTTCATTTGCACGACCATGCCATCATGTGGACAATTGGGAGCATTGCATATTTTGTGCTCAAATGATTGTGATAATAAAAAAATGTGCTTGACTAACTTGTTTTCTGAAAAACCTATTATTTTTTTATTCAAAAAAAGCAAAAGTGCTTGGCTTCAGTCTTTCTTTTATTTTTTATTATTATTTCACCAGCTTTAGAAGTTCCCGTGCGATTACCGAACCGGTCACGAGATGGTCCGGTTCAAGCAGCGCTGCTCGAACCAGTCACGTGACGGTCCGGTTCGCGAGGCCTCGAACGTCATCACTACGTCACCACCTACGTAACCAACACACGCCTCTATACACGCTTCATGAAAAATTTCCTGCATTACTCGACACACGCTTCGAAGCCTCGACACAGTCGGACACATCACTATCTGTGTGTGTGTGAATGTTTGCATGAACACTAACCAGTCCAGGTGTGCACCCCTAGCTGGCTATGCTAACTGTGGAGGGAGGGAAAGATGAACTTAGTGAGTTTGGTTACGATGAATAAGGAGGGGACAGAAGGAATGAGTGTGTCGTGTATGTGTGTGCATGTGTATCATTGACCATAGCTCTCCGCTTCCTGTAGACGGAGGCACTCCGTCACAGTAAGTAAGTAGGTAAGTTATAGTTGCTGTGGAAGACTGGGTAAGAACTTAAGCACAGTAACTGTATAAAAAAAATGTAATGTCTAATAAGCTTCTTGTCTTTTTGTTCGTTTTTTTTAACAGATGAGGAGTTGTCATCGATGCCAGCTCAAGAACCCCATTAAGACCCAGACACCAATGTTGCATCCGATCAATGTTGTGTACATATTTTTTTTATGAACAAATGCAACAAAGGTGTTTAGATATATTATCTATATTTTTAATAATGAATAATATTCCACTATGTTAACAAAGCTTGGGATGGGTTGACTTGGACCTCATCAGACCACTCCCAGACCTCTGATGACAGATCTCGACACAAAGTGGGCTGTTGCGAGGTCACTGTGCAACAAAAGTGTGAGTGAAGTGTCTTTGCCATAGTCAACAAGCTCTATTCCTATGGTGAGGTCAGGAAAATCATCACTGATCATAATAATGGTTGATTGAGTTATTGATAGCAAAATGAAATGTTGACATCCTGTTGTGTTTTTCAGAGCTTTCCTCAACAAACCACTGTGGAGTCATTAAGCTATGGTAAAAATTGAAGGGTAAGAGGACTTTTCAATCAGCAAACCTATTTTTATACCACCGCAGAAAAACCAGGAACGATCACTTCGGGCATTTCCTTTAATTTGTTTTTAGCGTTATATATTAATTTTGGGGTGAAAATAATTAGAATGTGTTTACTGTAGGATCACTCAGGAACTGTACTATGGATTGATGATAACCAGGTGTTTTCCGCAGGTAGGTGAGGATTCCTTGGTGCCACTGCGTGATGAGAACAGGAAGATGCTGTGACGGGTCTGCTGAATGAGGACGTTGAAGATGACAACTTTTTGGCCGGAGGTCCTTTCATGTTTGGACAGATGGTCGACCACCATTTCCACTCAGCCATGGCCCAGGCTTCCGCTCGTCAGGGAAATGATATATGCTACTCTGGTATGTTTGGTCGGGAATGCAGCAGAGTTCAGTTCAAAGTGCAGGCTGCACTTAACAAATCCACTCACTTCACCAGATTCACAGGATAAAAGAGGCGGGCGGTTGAGTGCGCCGGTGGATGGTGCTGAGACGGCAAGGACGGTGTCTGACTCAACGGGCAGCGGCAACGGGGTAGCCGGTGTCGTGGAAGTCCCGGCAGCGAGGGCAGGCCCGGGGGGCAGAAACTGGGCGGAGAGCATATCTATCTGTTCACCCAGAGCTTGGATCTGAGCCGCCATGGTGGCCACTTGATGACCTGTGCTTTGTCTCAAAACGCATACTTGCTTACTCAAAGTTAGTATTTTTAACAAAAACGTCGGTTTTATCCGACCCGGGTCACCCAGTAATATACAGAGCACTCCCCGACGTCGGATTCAAAGGACCGGGTTACATTTGACGCGTCGCCCGCCTCTTCGTTGCCATGCTCACGCGACGTTACGTGTCGCTGTTGTCATTTAGCTACCGTAATTCTAAAACTGTGAAGCGCACTTGAAATGTTTAATGTTAACAGTGCGATTCTACCCCCGATTGTGCTTAATGACCTCGAACCACTTTGAGGTCGTACCATAAATCGGTAAAAAATGCTTAGTTTTTTTTTTTTTTAAGCTTCGATTGTTGAGTCCAGAGGCTCTCACGCATTAATACATGCTCAAAAGGTCCTGTAAAAGTGAATATATTGTATATTTTTAGGTGTTTCAACTCCATAATGTTGACATTGTTTAATGAATGAGTAAAATAAAGTCTGGATGTGCTATTTCGCTTGATCCTCTTTATAATCTGGTGCGCTTTTCTATGAAAATAGAACCTTTCATTGAGATTGTGTTTATGGACATATGTTTTCTTTTTATTTAGCTGCGATTATGAGCGTCTACAGTAATCGCGATCCTGCAGAGGTGACGTCACACACGCTAATAAACTGATCATGCAGGAATGTAGACCCGTCACACCATAGGAATAAAATGAGATATTGTGCTTGTTTGTTTAAAAGCGATGGAATACAATTGTAGATGTGTGCTTGTATAAAGACCGAGTTAAGTTCTGTAATTTCAGCGTCAGCTAAAAAGATTTAATACTGCCGCACACGCAAAACCTCCGAATGTTGACATAACTTGTTGTTACTCGTCTCAGAACATGCGTTTTTGTCCTAACGTTTGTGCAGTAACTTGACGGAACCAGGTGCGCGTCACTCATCTATTGAGGTAAGATATAATTATTGCTTTAAGTCGACTCAGAAATAATGTTTCATTGCGTGTAACTTTCTGTGGTGCGTTAACACGAGAGCTAGTTCGCTAAAACGTAGCCTTTTAAACTATAATGCATTTGACACACGTATTTTGTTTGTTATTTTGAAAGGACGAAAATATATTTATATTCCAATAAAAAGTTTGCTATATTGGTAGGTCATGATAGGCGATTTATTTATTAATATTCAAGATATTGATTTCATTTATCACTTCCGCATATCAATACAGATAACATATTTAACGTATTTAAGTATATAAGTATACGTTAATTTTAACCCTTTTGGATGAGGGATTTGATCTGTTGTTGTTTTCTTTAAATGAATTAATATATATAAAATAATAATGAAAAGTATTTTAAATTCCAGCATAAAGAGGTAAACCAGATGGAAACACCATAAAACAATGGATGAAGGAAACATGGAGAGCTTATCTCTGAATTATCAAGTATACTTGCTTGTATTTATTTATTTATTATATTTAAAAGGGAGCACTTGTATGTTTTTTTTTTGTTTTTGCATGGAAGTGACCTGCAAGAACTGCCCAGAACTCCAGACCTGCTTGACATGAAACCTTTCTCTCTGTGGTTCCTGCCAAATGATTTCAAATGTGAAGCAAGTGAGTAAGTAATATTTGTAAGCATAGTGAACACAAACTTGTAAACCTACAGCACATCCCATCATGGAAATAATCTAAAATGCAATTCTATGTTATTTTCTAGGTGAGATGGAGTGCTGCATATTAGGTGCTGGACTAACCACTGGCGGTGGAAGGGGTCAATGTCATGTCAAAAGCAGGTGAGGTGGTTACATCATACACACTTAAAATAGTCATGTTTGGTAATAATGTTAAATAAATTTCTGTGGCAGGACGCACTGACATGCTGACGCTTATGGCCAAGGTTTTCTGGGTTCTGTTGTTGGAAACACTTGGCCGTGCTCGCCAAGGTGGTAGATAAACCAGACTGAATAATCTTTTTCAGTAGATTTTACACTTCAAATGATCAGAATCATACGACTTCATTAATACAATGTTTTACAGGTTCTGTTGACTTTTGGACAAAGAGGATTCAACGTTGTTATGGCAATAAGGAGACGGCTCGGACTAGAAGCTACTACACGCAAGTCTTCGCTGAGGATGAGACCATCAACGTCGTGCATATTGACTCTGATGGTTATTTGTGACATTTGTGACGATCTGTGAACAATTGTTTGATATGACACCTGTAATAAAGCACAATTTGATGTCATTTTGAATAACGCTCCTATAGTATTCATCCCAACATGATCGATGCAGTTGTAACTTCAGAGATGCCTATAATTGATACCAATGAATGCTTAAAAAATTAAAATAAAGTTTTTATGATAACAGTTCATATATTTTATAATGACAGGGTGATAAAAATCAGCTCATGTACAATATTCATATTGGAGTTAATAGCTTATCCAGTGTCAAAAGTTAATAGTTTACTACAATTGGAATAATTACATCTACAATCACACATAATCAATATGTATTGCATAAGTACATACATAATCATACATTAGTAATCAATAACATTTACATGAATTAATCAGAGGCTTGATATTGAGGCTAGTGTGAACTATCATTTTCAGACCCCCAGGTGCCCCTGGGTATGAACTGGGGCCAAAAACGTGTTTTTCATGACTGTTGCTCTTTTGCTCTTATTTGACCTCTGTGACCCTCAGACATATGAAACTTGGTCTGTGTGACCTCTGACAACTTTAAAATCATATGCTGGTGGAACCATATTGATAACTCCTCCCAAACCGGAAGTATAACCTCTAAAAGTTTCAGATAATTTAAATTAACAATGGTCGATTTATAGAGCTTCAAAGTCCAGATTTCTCCAAGTTTCCCATGATACCATGGGGCAAAGAAAGTTCAAAACAACATCAAACCACCACAGTTCAACTCAGAATGGAGTCTAGAATAGCATATCCAAATATTAGCTCTGAGGTCCAAGTAGAAAAAAAAGGGAGTGCTTTGTATATTACTGGGTGACTCGGGTAGGCTCTAACCAACATTTTTTCCCCCCTATACCGTCACCCTAATGCCACCTGGGGGCATTGCACGGCGTCGGATGGTATGACGCCTCGGGTGTGAGGACGTGTTTGGTCTTCTACATGGGTGGAGGGTGGGTTCTTTCTTTGTTTTTGTATTCTACCTTTTATTTTATTTCATTTGTGTGTGTGTGTGTCAAAATGTATGTCTTACTATCTAAAAATCAATAAAAAGATGTTTAAAAAAATAAAATTACAGAAGATGAACTTCGATCAGCAATTAAAAGATTAAAAGGAGGGAAATCCCCGGGGACAGATGGATTTACCTCTGAGTGGTACAAAATAATGCAAGATTAACTAATTACTACACTCCTGAGAACATTTAACTGGGTTTTGGAACATAAAATTCTACCTCCCTCATGGAGTGAGGCGATCATATCTGTCATTCCCAAAGAAGGGAAAGATAATATGGAATATGGGAATTACCGTCCAGTGAGCGTTTTGAACATTGATTATAAACTGTTCACCTCCATACTAACAAGAAGAATTGAACCAATCTTACCTAAATTATTTCATGAGGACCAGACAGGTTTTGTTCGAAATAGACAAACGCAAGATAGCATCAGGCGAGCATTACACATTATAAGACAAGATGGGAATCAAAATTTAGAAACGGTGTTACTGAGTCTGGACACAGAAAAGGCGTTCGACTCTGTAAGTTGGTCATTTTTATATAAAGTTTTGTCAAAATTTGGATTTCATGAAACTATAATTGATACTTTTGCAGCATTGTACAAAAAAACAACGACTAGAATTAAAAATAAAGAAGATTTAACAAAATCATTTGTTCTGGAGAGAGGAAGGGGTGTTGTGCGTCGCCACTATTGTTTGCCATTTTCATAGAACCTCTGGGTAAATGGATAAGGCAGAGGACAGAAATTCAAGGGGTCATGATGTCCACGGGGGAGCAAAAGCTTGCGTTGTTTTGGCTGATGATTTATTGTTGACCATAACACAACCTACTCAGACACTCCCCAAAGTGATGGAGATGCTAAAAGAATATGGTCTATTACCAGGCTACAAAATTAATATTGATAAAACCCAAGTTCTAACACTGAACTATGACCCACCATCAAAAATCAGGACTATGTATAATTGGAAATGATTTGCAAAATTCATCAAATATTTAGGGGTGTCACTACCTAGAGACTTGCTGAGACTGTATGACATCAATTACGGACCTTTGAGTGAAAGAATTAGGTTGGATTTACAAAGATGGGCAACTATACCTTATTTAAATGTTCACTCAAGGATACACTCCATCAGGATGAATATTCTGCCACAAATATTATATATTTTTAAATGTCTCCCGGTCAAAATTCCACTAAAACAATTTATAGAATGGGACAGATTAATTTCAAGATTTGTGTGGGAAGGGAAAAAACCCAGGGTCAGATATAAAACAGTGCAATATTAAAGAGAAGAGAGGTATGGGCCTGCCCTGCCTTCAAGATTATTACCATGCACACAGTTGAGGCCCTTCATCTGTCTATGTCCAAAATCTTACACTGCAGGTTGGAAGAACTTGGAAGGTTCTAGCCTAAATGGTGTTCCATTAATTGCTCTCATAGCAGACAACAAGCTACAGGATGAACTGAAGGTTGCAGATCATACTTTTACAAGCATTTTTCTAAAAGGAATTGGTCAAATCATGCCACCTAGGGGATTCCCAGAGGATCTTGAGGTGGTATGCTTTTGACTCCGATTTTGTGCCCAATAAAATGGATGTCAGATTTAAGACTTGGATCTCAAAAGGTATAACTGATTATCAATCATTTATTCACAAAGGGAATTTTCAGAGTTTTGAAAAGCTTCAGAAAAAACACGGTTTAGAAAAAGAGGATTTTTACCAATACTTAGTCAGAAATTATTTTAATCAAAATTTGAAAAAGCCAATTGATGTATGTGGAAAAGGATTACTAGAGATTTTCATTTCATTATTGGAGGCAAATAATAGCAATACAATAGTATCTAAATTGTACAAAGGAATTTGACAATCTAAACAAGAGAACACAGGATATATAAAGCAGCGATGGGAAAGAGATGGATATATTTCAATCACAAATGAGAGCTGGGAAAATATTTGTCATCTACAATGGATTTCAACAAGATCAAATACATGGCGGGAGTTCTGTTGGAAGAATATTATGCTTTTTTTATCACACCCATCCAAAAAAACACATGGGCACGGGTGAAGCATGTTGGAGACTTGACGGGTATAATTTAGCAAATCAATGGCATGTCTTTTGGAGCTGCAGTGGAATCGAAGCTTTTTGGACAGAGATCCACAGCCGTATAAACAACATTTTTGGTGTGAATCTTCCCTGTAAAGGTGAAAACATATACCTGGGTGACTTACTAATCCAAAACTGGAACAATGGAGACAAGAAATTGCTTTTATATTGTTGGCAGCAAGTAAAAAATGTATCACAAGGAAGTGGTTACAAGTTGAACCACCCACGACAGAGGACTGGATAGACGTCATTTACAACATCTATAAGATGGAGAAGTTATCCTTTGCACTCCAAACAGATATGGACAAGTTCAACAAGATATGGACCAAATGGACAGAATATGTCAAACCAATTAGAAACAATTTCATTTAAGGAGATATGTCATTTTATTTTCCATATTTGCCCTGTTTAAATGCATTTATTGATTTTCTTTTTCTAACTCTTGAAAATATATGTATTTTTTAAAGTAACTAGTTTGATGGGTATGCTCCCTGAGGTTTTTTTTTTACTATTATTTACTATTATTTCGCATTTCTTCATATATTTCATCTTTCTTTTCAAATCTGTACTTTATACTCGAATGTACCATTTTGTTCTGAAAAAATGAAAATAAAAAATTTAGATGTAGAAATAAAGTAAGGAAAACATATTAATAGATCTAATATGGAAAAAATATATAAAAAAGCAAAATGAATCCAAACAACAAAACAAATGCGGTAAAAGAAGATGTATTGTTGTCGGCTCATACTGCCAGATAACAGGCAGGAGTGCAATGGACGTGTGTTTTTACTCTCTCAAACCATGGCCAAAATCAGTTGAGGATACAAAAAATCAGGCAAGGGAACGCAGGATTTCCTGACCTGGATGAATAGATAGACGTACACAAAAGAGTATCATCAACCACATTCCAAATAAAAGTTCAGATAAATACATGGGGAAAATATCCAATTCTATTACATTAATAAAAAATTCATGGTCAGAGCTACTCCTGAATGAAGGTTATTTTTTGTTGTTATTGTTATTGTTATTTTTTTGTTTAGGTCGATGAAGATGGACCTTGGAGCAGATGGACTGGGCTCGGGACATGGACGAAGAGGACGGGCTGGACTACGAGGAGGAACAGTCAGACCGACTGAAGATACTGATGATGGACTGGACTATTGAGGACGAGGAAAGAAAGATGAATGACAACTTCAGAATGGGTCCCGAGTCTTACACATTAAAAAATCCTATTGCAGGCAGACTATTGTATTTTCGGTTATACATAGCGTGTGCATAGCGTGTGCAGGTACATAATGATGATATGTTGTTTGGAGGATGATGAATATTAGTTTATGACATGACCTATAAAGGCTACGTCAACAGGGGAGTTGTTAGATTAACATTTTTATATACGTATCCGCCATGCATAAATTAATGGTAAAAGATAATCAAATATAAAGAACAATTTACTCGTTTGATCTAACAGCCGGAAACCTTTGTCCACATACACTGACATACAATCAACATTACTCACTTACTGATTACTGGTTTGAGACCACCGTTGTTGTCTGCGTGCAATCACACCTTTATTTTCTGGGAAGGAGCATTCGTGCACTCATTCTGCTTCTCTGCTCACTGATGACAGTGTTGAGAGGATGACTGTCATCATCCATCATAGACAGTAGTTTGTTCAGTGATCTCCTTTCAGCAACTGTCACCAGTGAGTCCAGCTTCATGCCAACCACAGAACCAGCGCTTCTGATCAATCTGTCCAACCTGTTGACACGCCTCTTGGACACATTTCCATCCCAACACACCACAGCATAGAACAGGACACTAGCCACCACAGACTGGTAGAACATGTAGAGGAGCTTCCTGCAGATGTTAAATGATCGAAGCCTCCTCAGAAAGTACAGTCTACTCTGAACTTTATTATATACAAGGTCTGTGTTGCAGGACCAGTCCAGTTTACTGTACAGCCACACACCGAGGTACTGAACGTAGGTAATGAACTTAACACTCACAGATAAAAAAAATATTGTCCCAGTAAATAATGGTTTAGTAATAGTTTACCAACTGCAGGACTGTTTTGTGCAGCAGCCTTCTGTCTTGTTGACAACTTCTTGGCCTGGTTCAGAACAATCAGGAACTTCTTCTTCAAACTTGGCTCACAATGACGACACTGTCACACTCACAGACTTGGCAATTGGCTGTCCAGGTATCACCAGACTGTTGTTATTTTAACATTCGAAAGTCAAAGGTCAGCATACAAGGATGAAGGAGTCAGCGGGTATTTTATGTGGGATAAAAGGGTTGTTTGGCTGTCTGATTATAGGTCAAATAACCCGGCAAGTGGCTACATGAAGTTGAGCTTCCTCACTGGTGAAGACTATTTATGAATACGTTCACATCTGGGATACGACATTAATCAATAGACAGATTGGCAATAGCAGGAAGTTATGCTGATGTGCTGCATGGTAAAGACACATTTCTACTCACTATGGTGAAAACCAGTCTTGTTATTATTTATTCAACAGTTGACACTGACAAGTTAACAAAACGAATCAAGTGGTATTTATTATCTTCTGGCTCGCTCCCTCAGTCATACCTTTCATAACTCGGGTTGTATGAATAGAACTGAATTGACTCTTCTTAACTGTTGGTTAATTCATCGCCGCTCTGCCTTACAGCTGAGAAAACACAACACATCCAACTTCTGCAATTCATTTTCTTAAAGATTGGCCCATGAGGGGAGGCAGGCATCTCCTAACCAAGATTAGCTATTGGTAAAAACCAAGGTGAAGACCAAGCATATGAGCACTTAGGCAGTATAACAGTATGAGAAATCACCTGCCCCCCTCTATATTTAGATAATGGGAGATCTTGCCCAATGATATTGTGAGGGGTAGTTGGCTCACATAGCTGCCACCTGTCTAAGCAGACCAGCTGTATTATGAATGTATAATTAATCTCTACTTAATCCAACACTGTGTACTTCAAATAGGCCACTTGCGTTATTGGATGTAGATGTTAAAATACTTGCCAAATGCATTGCTCTGAGATTAGTAGGGGTAATGCCAATCATTATTTCAGAGGAACAAAATGGTTTCATTAAAGGATGGCAACTATTTTTTAACATGCGGACTCTCCTTAACATCATCTAATCTATAAAAATTACTGAAATACCAGAAGTTGTGATATCAGTTGATGACGAAAAGCGCCTTTGATAGAGTGGTCCTATTTGCTTACAGTATTAAAGGAATTTCTTTTTTGAGAAAATCTTATTAATTGGTTCAAATTGTTATACTCAAGCAAGTGTACAAACAAATGGCATAAAGCCATTTATTTTCATTTAGAACGAGGCATTCAACAGGGCTGCCCACTTCCCCAATCTGTTTTTGCTTTGGCATTCGAGCAGTTGTCTATTTAAAGGAGTGGTGTGGGACGGAACAGAGTTCCGCTTGTCTCTGTTTGCAGACGTCTTATTATTATACGCAATAGATCCTCTCTTAACTATTCCGGATATATTGTCTAATTTGAACAACTCTGGCTCTTTCTCAGGATACAGGTAATATTCAAAAGCGTGGGTCTTACACTATCAATAAAGCCAGTCTGAATCTCAAAATTAACATATGTCCTCAATTTCTATTTGAAACTCTGCAATTATTTTTGCCAAAATGTTTTTTCGATTCCATTTACAAAATGATAAATAGTTTTAGTTGGTCTGGAAAAAACCCAAGAGCAAGTGCCTTCTTCAAAGAACAAAATTCATTGGTGGACAAATTATAAATTTTATTCTTGGTCATGCCATATTCACAAAAAAATGTTTTTGCTATATAATCCCGCTACACAATGGTGTAAATCAGAAATATTATCCTGTTCACCTGCCTCTTCTCTGCCGGAATTAATATTTGCTTCCATTCTGACCAAATTGTCATTTTATCGTAAAAACCCTTCAATCTTCAACACAATTAAGGTCTCGTATCTAATAAGAAAACACAACAATTGTTTGGGTTTATCCCCTTTAGGTCCAATATATAAAAATTACCTCCTTTTTTTCTTCCACCCAGGACTCAGCTTTTGCTATGTGGCACAACAATGGTGTACACAATTTCCTAGATCTGTACACAGATGGCCAATTAGGAAACTTTATCAACCTGTCTTCAAAATACGGACTACCAGCTAGTAATCTTTTTAGGTATTTTCAAATCAGGAACTTTATTTCAGATAACAGAATCGCGTCAGAGTTTTATGATCGAATTTTAAATTTCAATCCAAAATTAAACTTAAAACTTCCTGGGAAGAAGACTTGTAAATGCAGCTTGGCGAGAGAAGGAAAAAAATCGTCTGTCGAATCCGTTCTGTTTCATCTTGTGTTCGACTGTCGCTAATCCACTTTAAAGTAATCTACAGAATGTTTTGGGAATTGCAATTCAGCCATGCCCATTTACAGCAATTTTTTGGAACCTGGTCGGAGAACATTAATCTAAGTTCTGCTCAGGACACAGTTGTTAACGTTACTTCTTCGATTGCTCAACGACAATTGCTGTTGTTTTGGAAACCTCCAAAACCACAAACAATTTCAATGTGGCTGAGAGACATATTTTTTCTCAAACTTGAAAAAATTAACTATACAATGAGAGGCTCAACACAGAACACAGCTTCTTGGGAACCATTCCTATTATATAGCAAGTTTTGCCAGAATGTGAGTGGTTAACGGTACTACTTTATATTATTATTTTACCTTATCTAAAAGCTACTTTATATTGATAACGTTATGAATGCCAGGATACGGGAAGGGTGGTGGGTGGGTGATCGGTGGGTGTGCTGTTTGTTTTCTTCTAATGCAATGTAAAAAAAAGTTGTGTGATGTACAGTGTGATCTTATTTGTTGTTTTCCAATAAAAAAAATGAAATAAAAATGATAAATAAATAATAATAATGATAATAATCCATAAACTATTTTTGGATCGTGGCCTCATAAAACTAGTTTCCTCAAAGATTTTCCGCCAAACACAGGAAAAAAAGGAAAAATGCTTTAGGTGTAAAAATAAATGCTAATCATAGAACATAAATGTGGGGGAAAAAATGTGTAATAATAGTCTAAAATTATGCAAAGCCTGGCGTGTGTACTATAGTGATTTTGATGTATATTTGTTTTGGCTGAGCCTGAAGCAATGCACATCTAGACAAAGACTTTGTTAGATCTTTATGTAAATAAATTAATTTTAAATGCATCATTCATTTATTAACGATTTTCACTTTTTAATATACTATTATTTGTGAAGAGCATGTATAATGTATGTCAATAATAGCGAAGATGATTTTGTGGGCATTATAGAACAATGTAATTTACATATGTGTATGTTTGACTTTGATTTAGAAGTAAGAAGTAGAAATATGATTTACACATAAGTGACACAATTAAAAAGTAAAGCACAAAGTAAGACTGACGTGTCAGTGATGAAACATTTATAACAGGAAAGGGTGGACCCTTAATACCACGAGGATGCCAATATGTGATTTAAGTTGACCTTTTGAAAACTGTTAACTGATAACTTCATAGGACTAAACTTAACTTAAATTCTTTGAAATTGTACAATGATTGTCTATGTATATCTATCAAGTCCAGATGTGTGTTTTACTCAATAAATAGTTAACCGGATCACCATTACTCAAGATGCCATTTGTTTAATTTGTAATGTGTAAATGTCAATCTACTGTACTGATGTGGTAGAAGTGAAGAGTGAGGATGATTGGAGCTGCCTTGTACACACAAATGCTGACGATGTCAAATGGCTATAAAAGCTAGATTCTTCAGGTAAAGATCGTCAGAGCGGGCCAGTCCTAAGTTCCAACATGGGGACTACAGGACTCCAATCAGCGTTATGGCTCCTCTATCTAATGCTGGTCAGCGTGCTGGCTCAAAATGGTGGGTGACCAAACCACATGGGATTTTACACTCCCTAGATCCATTTTGAGAGTGTTTTAACTGAATGTTGGACAAATGAGTATTTATATATAAATTTTAGGTTAAATGTTTAATACTTGATTTTAGGAAGTTCATCTCATCTCGGCCGAGTCTGCACGACCTGGGGACAGAACCACTGGAAGACATTTGACGGCGACTATTTCCAGTTTTCCTCCTCCTGCACACATGAGGTGGTAATTCAGTGCCAAGGCTCCTTCGAAAACTTTAACATCCAGATGCAACGCAAGCTGGTGGACGGCATCTCCACCATTGACCGTATCTTCATGAAGCTCGAGGCATCAGTGGTTCTGATCACGAATGATGATGTAATCGTCAATGGAAATTCGTAAGTTTAGTCTCTTCAATTTTTCCCCGGTATTTATGTTGTTGTTTTTTTAAATATTAAAAAAAGTAAAATAAAAAATAAATGAAGAAGTTAGATATTGTCTTGTGAGGATTTTAATGCAGCAGCATAAGCATTTCCGCGTTGAAAAAAAAAAACCCACCAAATTCTTTACAGGTAAATTTAAAACGTCCTACTCATGTTCACCAAGTTAATATTGATTTTAACCTGTTATTACTGTGTTATGCAAATAATTTTGAAAATGAAGTTCTGAATAATATTAATTGGGTGTGAATAAATAAGTATAATCTTAACAATTATTTTTTTTAAAGGGACATTGACTCTGCTTTCTCTGCAGGGTGACTCTGCCATATGTTTCATTTGGGTTTAACGTCAAAGAGACAACATCCAGTATAATCCTTGAGTCAAAAATAGGAATCATAATATCATGGAACCGTGATGACTCCATGGACGTAAGTGCCCCCTTGTTTATTGCCAACAAGACGATCAAAGAAAATAAATAAATTAAGACCTATTGTATGTGAAATAGTAAATGCTAAGGATAATTGTCTCCAGATAACAGATTGCTTGTGTATTTCGGCTGATACCAAGTTCAAAGAACTGATTCCTCTAGGTATTTTCTGTAATATAGTGATCAGTCAATCACTACTACTTTGTTCACTTGTTAAAGTAGGTTCGTCACTTTTGTTTTGTACCTTTTGGTGGGATCCCGTTTAACATGGCAATGTTAAAGTTTTGTTTCCTTTTCATGGTAACTCCTTATTAAGATATATAACTGATCCTCGCAGCAGTTATTTGTAAAGACGGCTCCTGAGTGAGAGTATAAACACCATGGTAGGGATGAATAAGAATTCACATAGATACGTTGGCCTGAGAGGTTTTTGGGCTGCCAACGCAAATATTTGATGTTCTTGTAAAATATCTTGTAATGTTAACCCTCTGAGTATGTAAATACTGAACCAATCTTGTACAATGTTACCATTTTATGTATTTCTAATATTTTATGAATAATATTAATGAATGATCTGGCAAGGCATTTCATCTTCCTTGTCTTTATAGATTGAGATGGATAAAGAGCTCAGAGGGCAGACTTGTGGACTTTGTGGAAACTTTGATGGAATCAACAATGAATTACCCAAAGATGGTATATATCCCAACAAAAGATGTTTTAACAAAATTCAATACTAAACAGATTTTTTTTTTCAGGATCCCTTTCCATAATAGATTATGCTGAATTTAGCAAAGTCAGTGATCCAGTACGTGTTTGTGTGGAACCAGAACAAACTGTTCCAAAGCTCTGTGGAACCAAAGTGAGTTTGTCCTTCTCTACTTATGTTTACTTTCATACTAAACTGTGACTCTCCTTCTATTGCTCAACACATGGCTCAGTTTTATTCCTTTTCTTCTTTTTCTGGTAACTTTGTTTCACAAATGCACTAAATTAGTTTTTTTCATTTGAGTTTATGAATTAAATATTCTTGAGACAATATGGTTTGGAAAGTTACTTTTCTAAGAAATGTGTTTAACACTCTACTGCTGTTTTAATATTAACAGAAGTTGCAGATGTATCAGTGTAAGACGTGTGTTTCTTTGCATAACACTGACTGATTTATCTATTTAACATTTATTTTACAGGCTGACTGTGAGGCTATCTTCTCCAGAGCTTCATTTAGCAGTTGCCAAAACCTCCTGGACATAGACTCCTTTGTAACCGCCTGCATGTCTGATCTGTGCAGCAGTGACAAATCTGTCCTGTGTAAAACAATCTCAGAGTACTCGAGACAGTGTGTCCATGCAGGTGGACAGCCACAACAATGGAGGAGTTCATCTTTATGCCGTAAGCATGCTAACCCACCCTTTACCGTGGGTTTTTACAATTTCATGGCAGCTAGAGGTTAAACCTGTTGTCTTCACAGCTAAGTCATGTCCAGCTGGCATGGTGTTCATGGAGTGCAGCAGCTCATGTCCCAACACTTGCTCCAACCCTCAGGCCACCCAAACTTGTGACACCCACTGTATAGATGGTTGCAGCTGCCCTGCTGGTATTTCACCAATAATATTACTCAAAAAAATAAAATCATACTTACATTTTCAATCTGAGATTTAAAACCCCATAATGATGTTTTCTTTCAGGAACTGTCATGGATGACATCGGTAAAAATGGCTGTGTAGCAGTTGAATCTTGTCCATGTTTGCACAACGGCAATGTCTACAAATCAGGGGAAACATTTGAATACTACTGCAAATCTTGGTAAGACATAAACAAAAATGTACATGTGAGATGTTTACGATGTCACTGGTCAGACTTTCACCAACTTACAAAATGAAAACCTTCCTGGTCATATTAACAAGAATCAACATGCGTCTGTATTTACAGTGCGTGTCAAAATGGTCTGTGGTCTTGCACTGAAAACGATTGTCCAGAAACCTGCTCAGTAGAAGGAGGCTCCCACATTAACACATTTGACGGCAAACTCTACACGTTTCATGGAGACTGCAGCTACATTATGGCACAGGTAGTTCAATCTCTGGTCTTGTCGACAAAACCAGTGAGACATTTTTCATGAAGTGATTCAATGTTGTGGTTTTGAATTTTGCAGGAGAAAAGTGGCTTGTATGTAATAACAGGAGATCTCGTCGAGTGCGGTGTGGTTAAAGGCAGAACCTGCCTTCGAGCTGTTACTTTGTCTCTGAACAGCAACGAGATGGTAAGTGTTTTAAAAGTTGAAGTCTTTACATCATGATGATGATTGTTAGCTAAGCTAGCATGTGCATTATATTTCTATTGTATAAAAAACTATCCTCACTGTTCATCTTTATGATTTTAAATAGATTCCACATTGGACATTGATGTATAACATTTCTGTCTACAATACGATGTTAGATTTTTTTATTCTGAAACATAACACATTTGTTTTATTTTTGTCACAGGTAATTAAAGTTCAATCTGCCGGTCAGGTCTTTGTGAACAAGATTCTGTCTCAGCTTCCGTTGTTTACCTGTGAGTGGCTACAAATAATAACAAAGTTGTTTGAAGATTTATATGATTTATTACATCCAGGAACATAATTTTTTGATTCGTATCCCTCTCTTTTGCAGATAAACTGAGCGTCTATAAACCTTCATCCTTCTACATTCACATCAACACCAGGATAGGCCTTCGATTGATAATCCAGCTCAGCCCTTTGATGCAAGTCTATATTTTAGCAGACAACTCACTCAGAGGGACCACTTCAGGTGTGCCTTCAATGATTATTAAATTGAGCCGTTGTATCTGTTGTCTAATAACATATCTTTGTTGCAACTGCCATTTAACAGGTTTGTGTGGAAACTTCAACAACATCATGAGTGATGACTTCAAGGTGAGCAGTGGTCTTGTGGAGGGTACAGCAGCAGCCTTCGCCAATGCCTGGAAAACAAGAGCATCTTGTCCAGATGTTTCGACACGGTTTACACACCCTTGCACACAGGGAATCAACAAAGGTACACATTAACTCTGCCTTTTATGTAGTTTCATCCATATTTCTTTGTTTTTTGTTACATTTTTGATGACTTTTCCAGAGGATTTTGCTCAGTTCTGGTGCTCCAAACTAACTGACCCCAACGGAGTGTTCGCTTCCTGCCACAATGTTGTTAGCCCAACAAGCTACAAAGATGTATGTTACACATTGAAACATATGAATCCCATAGTTTCACCCTGACAAGTGTTTAATCCTCTCTACAGAACTGCATGTATGACACATGTAACTGTGAAAAGAGTGAGGACTGCATGTGTGCTGCTGCTTCTTCATATGTCTACGCTTGCTCAGCTGCAGGAATCGTGATCACTGGATGGAGGGACGTTATGTGCAGTACGTTCTACCTCAGGACTCTTCTTTAAACAGTTGATAATCAGCAAGAATAATCTGATAATGTGTTTTTGGATATTGTTTTGCAAGCTGTTCATTAATAACTAGTACTCTTTAGAAAGATTTAGGATAAATGATGAAGAGAAAGGTAAAAATATTAACCAACATATATTTCTGCTGACACATGTTCTCCTCTCATCCAGGCAAATTGAGCACTTCCTGCCCTGAAGGAACTGTGTATGAATACAGCATGTCGAGCTGTGGCCGTACTTGTTACTCCATCAGTCAAATGGACTACAGTTGTCAATCAAAGTTCCCATCAGTTGATGGTTGTGGCTGTTCAATGGGAACATACATGGATGAGAATGGTCTTTGCATCCCTGGCACAGATTGTCCTTGTTATGACGGAGACAACATAATCCCAAGCGATCAATCCATCACCAAAGACGGTGGAACTTGGTAAACATTATTTTCCCCACAAGTGTATATTATTTAGAGTTTGTAGATCAGTTCAGGAAAATATATATTTTCAAGAATTGAGTAGACAGCACCAGCAAAATGTAAAGATCGTAGTTAAATAATTTGTTAGGAATAAATATAATCTATGCAGTGTTCATTTTGTTTCTTACATTCTTGTTGTTTCACAGTTTCTGCAGAGAAGGACGTCTAAGCTGCCAAGGTCTTCAAACACAAGGTACGTTTTTCGTTTTGTGGACGTACTTTATGTCTAAGATTACAAAATACATCAACTTGTGTTCATTATGTGCATGAATTAAGCAGAAATACACATCAACATGTTTTCAAATATAACTGTATTTGCACAGTAACACCAACATGCAAGAAGCCCATGTTTTATTTTAACTGCTCTGATGAGGCACCTGGTAGTGTTGGAGTTGAGTGCCAGAAGAGTTGCGGTACTCTGGACATGGCATGTGTATGTACACGAAACATTCATGGTTATTTGCTTATTTCCTATCGGGCTCACATGATGTCAATCTGGTTTTGATAGATAAGCGCTGGGTGCGTATCAGGATGCATGTGTCCCGATGGTCTGGTCGCAGATGGACTCGGAGGTTGTATCAGCAAGAGTAGCTGTCCGTGTGTGCACAATGGAAAGAAATACCAACCAGGAGAAACACTTACTGTTGATTGCAACACATGGTTTGTATAGATACTTCTTCAGATTAAATTATTCATGCAAACAATTCTCATTGCTTTGAAAATGTATAATATCCTATCCTATCTGGACACAGAAATGACCTGTGGACATGGACTTTCTTAATTGAGTAGAGTTAAATTAATTAACTTTATTGTAAAAAGTTGATATACCTTGGCAAACCTATCACTGTGTATAACTAGAAATTGTCGAATTAATTATGTTTGATTAATCTTTGTGTGTGTCCTTACAGCTCCTGCCGCAATAGAAAGTTCACTTGTACCACCAACGTCTGTGATGCAGTTTGTGGTATCTATGGTGATGGTCACTATATAACTTTTGATGGGAAAAGGTTTGACTTCAGTGGAGAATGTGAATACGCTCTTGCACAGGTAAACTTCATGGAATTAACACTAAAACAAGTTGAGATTGATTTACAGGTGATTTAAGGAAACAGGTTTTGAATACTTTTCCATGTTTGTGTATAAACCAGATACATTTGCAACAGGAATAAACTGATAACGTGAAAACAGTCTATGTTTATGAAAATATAATTTAACCGTGTCAAACCAACTCACCATCACTCCTATTGCTTCACTTAGGACTACTGCGGCTCAGAGAATGGAAGCTTCAGAATTGTCACTGAAAATGTTCTTTGTGGAACCACTGGAACTACCTGTTCCAAAACTATCAAGATCTACCTTGGGGTAAAATAACTTTGAATTACTTTTATTCTCTGTCTTTCAATATATGAATCTGCGCAACTAAGTTAATGATTGTATGAGGGACACAAAAACCTTTTACTGGTCGATGATAGCAAAACCAGGTAGGTAGTCTATACCTATTTGTCTTAGAACAAGGACAAGCATGTGATGTTGAGGTTGCAAATCCCTGATTGTTAACATTATATTTTAGTGTGCTCGTTTTCATTCTATTTAACAATGAATTTGTGGAACAGGATTAAGAACACACATGTATATCTCTGTCACTAATGACTTTCTTTCACATCTACAGAGTGATGAGTATCAACTTAAAGATGAAACCATTCGTGTGGTCAAGGGCAGCAGGCCTTCTCAAGTTTCCAAGATGGGCATTTACCTTGTGGTGGCCATCAAGCCAGGAATTGTGGTCATGTGGGATAAGAAGACCAGTCTGTTCATTAAACTTGGTCCACAGCACCAGGTAAGACCAACAGTTCCCAATTCCAAATCTACATTAATATAATTCATATTTCTACCTATAACTTCCTTTATCAGGAAAAAGTATGTGGACTATGTGGAAACTACGATGGCAATAGCAAAAATGACTTCACCACACGCTCCCAGGAGACAGTAGCAGATGTTCTGGAGTTTGGTAACAGTTGGAAGGTCTCGTCTGGATGCCCTGATGCCAAGCTATCAACAGATCCCTGTACCAAGAACAGATACAGAGCAGCTTGGTCCCAGAGGCAATGTAGTATCATCACCAGTGTTACATTCCAGGACTGCCATTCAAAGGTAAACATTATAAAGAAGAAGGTACTTTCTGAAATGGTACTATAATAAGCATGATTTATGTATATCTTAAGATGTAAATAGCCCTAATGTTTTGACATATGTTGTTCAAAACTGTAAAATTAAATGATCTTCACATATAAGTCAACCTCAGCGTGAAACAATTTACTCACAAACTGTATTATTTAATCCAAGGTGGATCCTGGTCCATACTACGACTCATGTGTGAGAGATTCTTGTGCTTGTGACACTGGTGGGGACTGTGAGTGTTTCTGCACAGCTGTTGCTTCCTATGCAAAATCTTGCACTGAAGCTGGAGCCTGTGTGAGATGGAGAACTCCAAAACTATGCCGTGAGTACGACTACATGACCATCAAGAAACAAAACATCAGTAATTTAGTTACCACAAGTCAAGAAACTTGATTATTATATCCTGAAAATATAGTGAAATAGCACAACATCAAGCATAACTTCCATAATGTAACTTGTTTTTTCAATACATGTCGTCAATAGTAACCAAATGTATCTCTTGCAGCCGTTTTCTGTGACTACTATAACTCCCCTGAAGGCTGTGAGTGGCATTACAAACCTTGTGGCGCCGACTGCATGAAAACCTGCCGGAATCCTTCTGGGAACTGTTCTGCTCTCATAACTGGCCTGGAAGGTATGATTGAATTGACATTTGATAACAAAAAAATCTTTAGATTCATCAACCTCTTATTTTGAAGAAAAAGCTTCATGTACAGCTTCAAAGTTCTGTATATATAACTAATGATTGACTTGTTTTTGCAGGATGTTACCCACAGTGTCCACCAGCTGCACCTTTTTTCAACGAGGACGCTATGACATGTGTTTCCTTGGAACAGTGCGGCTGTTATGATGACCAAGGCACCAATTATGCTATTGGGGATTATGTTCCGTCGGAAAATTGTTACCAATGGTATGTTTTAGCCGTCAACAAATCATTTATATATAATTTACTATCAACATGTATAATATACATTATTCTTTGTTTTTTAAATACAGAGAGGTTCCCTAATTTGTAATAAAAAAAAACATTGTGCTTTTTTTTTACAGCTCTTGCACACTGTCTGGAATTAGGTGTAAATATGATGTGAACTGTGAGTAAATATAGATAGTTGGAGATACGTCCAATTATTTTATTTATATACTGAAATATGTTTCCTTAATCTGCAGATTGCTCATGCTTTGTCAATGGAAGAACATACAAGTACGGTGAAACAATCTACAACACTACAGATGGCCTTGAGAGTTGTATCGAAGCTGTCTGTGGCCCAGATGAGGAGGTAACAAGGGATGTGTATCCTTGTCCTACGACTACACCGCTTCCTACAACAACTCCATTTAAATTCACTACAGGTAGTGAAGATATAAAGAATATTTGTAAATTTGTCATGAATGATAGTTTAAAGTTGTAATACATGTATTTCAGTTGTTACAACGCCAGTAAAAAAGAGCACAGCTGTGGTCACAACCACACCTTCAGTATCAGAAACCCCGGCTCAAACAACAGGAACCGCTGCAACAACTCAACCTCCAGTTGTATCCACAGGTCCAGTTTCCACAGCTACCACACCTGTTGTCATCACAACAACTAGAGTTCCAGTTGAGACAACAGCAGGACCCACCACTGTGGTTGTTACTTCAACACCATCTATTGTCACAGGGACAACCAAATTACCAGAAACAACTCCACAGGTGGCCACAACTACCCCTTCAGTAACAGAAACCCCAGCCCCTACAACTGCTACTGCTGCAACAACTCAGCCTCCAGTTGTATCCACAGGTCCAGTTTCCAAGGCTACCACACCCGTTGTCATCACAACAACTAGAGTTCCAGTTGAGACAACAGTAGGACCCACCACAGCTGTCGTCACTTCAACACCATCTATTGTCACAGGGACAACCAAAGTACCAGAGACAACTCCACAGGTGGCCACAACTACCCCTTCAGTAACAGAAACCCCAGCCCCTACAACTGCTACTGCTGCAACAACTCAGCCTCCAGTTGAAACCACTGGTCCAGTTTCCAAGGCTACCACACCTGTTGTCATCACAACAACTAGAGTTCCAGTTGAGACAACAGCAGGACCCACCACAGCTGTTTTAACCACAACGCCATTTGTTGTCACAGTATCTACCAAAGTACCAGAGACAACTCCACAGATAAGGAAAACAACCCCTTCAGTAACAGCAACAACTATGATTTCCCCCATTACAAAGACACCCCCAACCAGCACAACTCAGTTTACTTCTATTTTTACAGCTACTACCTCAGTCCCTCCATTCACCACGTCACCAATATGCACATGCATTGTGAATGGTACCTCTTATAATCCTGGTAAGTCATTGATTTAAATGTGTATGTTTCTTTGTCTTTTGTCTCATCTTCAGTATGCAAGACTATATCAAATAACATTGTATATTCATCTTTACAGGTGAAACTGTTTACAATGTCACAGATGGCTTGGGCTGGTGTTATATTGCATACTGTAATGCATCATGTAAAATTGACACACAATCCAGTCAATGTGTTACTCCTAGCACAACCGCTCCAGCTTTCACAACTGTATTCATGAGTACTATCACCACCCCACAATTTACAACTACTCTTGATTGTACACACTTGGATCCACCTCGGAAGGTTTGTCAAGTTTTTTCTCTTTCCAATTAAGCTTTTAACAGTATATAGTCGATAGTATTCCCAAGGTTTTTTCGAATCCTGCTCAGCGAGGAACTTTTCTTTTTTATTCTTTCCCAAATAGAATGGTGAGTCATGGAAGACTGATAATTGCACAACAGCTACATGCGTTGAAGGAAATGTTGAAGAGGTCGCTAGTATTTGTACCACACCGAAGCCAATTGTGTGTGCCAATGGACGTGAGCCTGTCTCGGTCACTGAAGATGGTTGCTGCTACGAAAATCAATGCCGATGTACGTACCTTCATACATTTTTTTATACATACCTTGATAAAAATCTGTTTCAGCAGATTATTGTTTGTTGTATTATCAACATACTGATAAAGAAATATTATTATTTACACTTATGGTTTTCTTTTAGGTATCTGTAGTACCTGGACGAAAAACCACTACAAGACATTTGATGGATTTAAATATGATTTTAAGGGCCAGTGCTCTTACTACTTGGTCAAAGAAATTGTAAATAATTATGAACTTAGTCTTATTATAAACAAGGCAGACTGTCAAGCTGGAGACCAAAGCTTCTGTCCCCAGTCCCTAAAGATTACATATGGAGTGCATTCAGTATATTTAACTCACAGTAATAATTCACTTTTGCAAATAACTAATGAGGTAAGTTTTCATTAAACATTTAATGGTTTTAGACAGTTTTAATTAAAATTAACGTCATCTTTGTCTTCATTTAGGTTTATTTAGATCAGAAAAGAATGTACCCTGCCTACAGTAATTCTGGATTGCGCATTACAAGCTCTGATATGGTCGTTAAAGTGGAGATACCTGATATCAAGACCGAAGTTCTCTACTCGCCGACTGTCATCCTTGCCTCACTTAATTATCAGATATTTAGTGGTAAAACTGAGGGACTTTGTGGTGAGTTGCTCTGACAGGCAAGTGGAAAGGAAACCAAGTGAAAAGGCCTAACTGTATAAAAACATCTTTCAGGAACATGTGACAACTCACAGGCCAACGACTGCCGCTCTCCCAACGGTCAGGTGGGAGATTGTCCTACTACCTCAGGAGAGTGGACTGTACCAGGAGAACCTTGTGTCCCTACAACAACACCTGTTTATACAACAACAACACCAGTATTTACAACTCCACCACCTCTTACAACCCCACCAACTCTTACAACACCTTCACCACCCTCAACACCATCATTAAAAACCACACCCATTGCCACCACGACACCCACTGTTTGCAGTCCTGCCATTTGTGACCTTTTGACTAGCAGGTGAGAACTTTTTATTATAAAATAAAACATTTTCTTTTGCCTTGCTCACTGAATGTCTTGTTTTCCTTGCAGTGTATTTGAGCCTTGCCGTTCAATTGTACCACCTGATCCTTATCAAACATCCTGTGTCACAGACAATTGTGATAACAGTGGTAACACATGTGAAAGCCTGGTTGCATATGCGACTGAGTGCGCTAGGGAAGGCGTCTGTATTGAATGGAGGAATTACACCAATGGGCAATGCGGTAATTTAAAAACTTGTATTTTAAGGGATATCAATATTATTGTTAAATCATGCTTCTAAAACAATTAATTTCCCGCAGAGCACACATGTCCTACAAATAAAGTGTACAAGGCCTGTGGTCCAAATGTTGAGCCCACATGCAATGACAGGTAAATTATACCTTAGATAATCTTAATTCTCAATGATCCTGAAGGTATAGAAGTTTGCCTCCTGATCTATTTGATGTTTCACATCACACCTTCTCTGGGAACAGGTACAATAAAAAGTACGAGGCAGACAACTTCGTCTCCACCAACATGACAAAAGAGGGCTGCTACTGTGCTGAGGGCACAACCTTGTTCAACACTGTCTATGACACATGTGTTGAATATTGTGGTAAGAACTAAGTCCCTCTTTTTGACTGAGATCCTTTTGTAAGCACAGATGCATAAACACTGGTAAACCTTGTCTCAATTCCAGATTGTGTTGGCCCTGATGGACGCCCAATGAAAGTAAGAAACTCTTCAATCCATGTTAGATCCTCATCAACACATTTAACCAAGCTCACAGTTATATTGTCGAACCACGTAGGTGCATGTAGGATGATAAACAAATTAAATCGGTTGCAAAGGTTTGGCTGCATAGGTGATTGATTCTTTTCTAATGGTGATGGTGGTAGATGTTTTATAATTTGCAACATTGCAAGATTGGACAGAAATTAGATTTTTCAGAACCAAATTAGTGAAGCCAAACTTAATTTAGAAGAAGATTTACTGTAATTAATGTTTCAATTACAACAGCCTGGTGATACCTGGACAGCCAATTGCCAAGTCTGTGAGTGTGAAACCAACGTCATGGGCATCCATTGTCAGCCAGTGAAGTGTGAAGAAGAAGAAGTTCTGGATTGTTCTGAGCCAGGCCAAGAGCTTATTAACAAGACAGAAGGCTGCTGCACTAAACAGTCCTGTGGTTGGTTATCATGTTTGATTATTTTGATGTTATCTTTTTTTATTGATTTTAACATTGATCTACTGGCACTGTAGTTCAATACATTCAATACTTTGCTGTCCTAAACAGTTAATCCAAAACCTAGCCTGTTTTTTAAATACATTTTTATATTTTTTACTTAGAAGAGGAGCTTTTTTGAACATTAAACCCATTTGTTGATAAAAATGGAATTATTTAATTTCAATTTACCACCAACTTTATTTGAAGACGAATCATGGAACATCAATCGAGCATTTAGACTTTTATAACCTTTGAACAACTATAATCTGATAATGATTATACGTAGTAACATTGTTATTTCTTTACGATTCAGAATGCAATGTAAACCTTTGTCCTGAGGAAATCATCTGTGAATTGGGATTCACTCTCAACATAACCAACAATGGAACCTGCTGTCAGACGTACAGCTGTGGTAAGATCTTCAAATTAATTCTCTTTTCATTGATTACATAAGTCAATCAAATTCAATTGGTCTAATTATGTCACCTGAATGTCTTTGCAGTGCCAAAGGGTGTATGCGTCTACGACATGACTGAATTCGAGGTAACAAACCTTTTGGGATTATTTCAAAGTAATTAATCTCTGTTAAAACTTCTCAGGTTTCGTACAAATAATACCATGGGAGCTTATTGTGTATTACTTTGTTAAACACATCATACAATAAATATATTAAAAAAAAAAACACTTTTACAAATGTTTATTGGTTCACAGCAGAAGTAAAAAGTCCTCAAACTAGCATTAAAACTATTTAAAAAATAGTTCTAAAGCTGCTATTTTCTTTCCAAGCCTGGTGAGGAAATACCAGAAACTGAAGCTACAACAGGGCCTCCAACAGTGCAACCCCTCAGAACAACACCGTCACAAACTGTACAACCGTCAAGAACAACAGGAAGAACAACATCTGGACCATTAGAATCAGTAAAGCCATCAGAAACAACATTGGGAAGAACTACCAAAATATTACCACCAGGTACAAAACCAGTATTCACTGGTCCAGGAAAACCTTTCGAAACAACAGTAGCCACAACAGCACCTCCACCTCAACCATCTAAACTTCCTGTAACGACACCAAAAACAACAGGACCCCCATCTGCCACAACAGCAGCTACTACAGCACCGACCCAGAGGCCAGGACAACCTTCAGGGACAACACCAAGTTCAACAGCACCACCACCCGGACCCACTAAACCATTAGGAGCTACACCAAGAACGACACCTCCCCCAGCAGGGCCAAGTCAACCCTCAGGTACAACACCAAAAACATCAGCACCTCCACCAGGACCTGGTCAACCTACTGGTACAGCAGCACGGACAACAGGACCTCCACCAGGACCTGAGCAGCCATCTCAAACAGAAGGGACAACAGCACCACCTAAAGGACCTGCACAGCCATCTGGCACAACCCCAAAGACAACAGCACCCCCACCAGGACCTGGGCAACCAACTGGAACAGCAGCAGGAACAACAGCTCCACCTCCTGGCCCAAGCCAACCTTCTGGCATGACAGCTGCCACAACAGCACCACCACCTGGACCTTCTCAGCCTTCTGTAACAACACCAAAAACAACAGGACCCCCATCTGCAACAACAGCAGCTATAACAGCACCCACACAGAGGCCAGGACAACCTTCATGGACAAGATCAACAGCACCACCACCAGGACCCACTAAACCAATTGGAGCAACACCAAGAACGACACCGGCCCCACCAGGGCCAAGTCAACCCTCAGGTACAACACCAAAAACATCGGCACCTCCACCAGGACCTGGTCAACCTACTGGTACAGCAGCACGGACAACAGGACCTCCACCAGGACCTGAGCAGCCATCTAAAACAGAAGGGACAACAGCACCACCTAAAGGATCTGCACAGCCATCTGGAACAACCCCAAAGACAACAGCACCACCACCAGGACCTGGGCAACCAACTGGAACAGCAGCAGGAACAACAGCTCCACCTCCTGGTCCAAGCCAACCTTCTGGCATGACAGCTGCCACAACAGCACCACCGCCTGGACCTTCTCAGCCTTCTGTAACAACACCAAAAACAACAGGACCCCCATCTGCAACAACAGCAGCTATAACAGCACCCACACAGAGGCCAGGACAACCTTCATTTACAAAATCAACGGCACCACCACCAGGACCCACTAAACCAATAGGAGCAACACCAAGAACGACACCGCCTCCACCAGGGCCAAGTCAACCCTCAGGTACAACACCAAAAACATCGGCTCCTCCACCAGGACCTGGTCAACCTACTGGTACAGCAGCACGGACAACCGGACCTCCACCAGGACCTGAGCAGCCATCTAAAACAGAAGGGACAACAGCACCACCTGAAGGAACTGCACAGCCATCTGGCACAACCCCAAAGACAACAGCACCCCCACCCGGACCTGGGCAACCAACTGGAACAGCAGCAGGAACAACAGCTCCACCTCCTGGCCCAAGCCAACCTTCTGGCATGACAGCTGCCACAACAGCACCACCACCTGGACCTTCTCAGCCTTCTGTAACAACACCAAAAACAACAGGACCCCCATCTGCGACAACAGCAGCTGTAACAGCACCCACACAGAGGCCAGGACAACCTTCATGGACAAGATCAACAGCACCACCACCAGGACCCACTAAACCAATTGGAGCAACACCAAGAACGACACCGGCCCCACCAGGGCCAAGTCAACCCTCAGGTACAACACCAAAAACATCGGCACCTCCACCAGGACCTGGTCAACCTACTGGTACAGCAGCACGGACAACAGGACCTCCACCAGGACCTGAGCAGCCATCTAAAACAGAAGCGACAACAGCACCACCTAAAGGATCTGCACAGCCATCTGGAACAACCCCAAAGACAACAGCACCACCACCAGGACCTGGGCAACCAACTGGAACAGCAGCAGGAACAACAGCTCCACCTCCTGGTCCAAGCCAACCTTCTGGCATGACAGCTGCCACAACAGCACCACCGCCTGGACCTTCTCAGCCTTCTGTAACAACACCAAAAACAACAGGACCCCCATCTGCAACAACAGCAGCTATAACAGCACCCACACAGAGGCCAGGACAACCTTCATTTACAAAATCAACGGCACCACCACCAGGACCCACTAAACCAATAGGAGCAACACCAAGAACGACACCGCCTCCACCAGGGCCAAGTCAACCCTCAGGTACAACACCAAAAACATCGGCTCCTCCACCAGGACCTGGTCAACCTACTGGTACAGCAGCACGGACAACCGGACCTCCACCAGGACCTGAGCAGCCATCTAAAACAGAAGGGACAACAGCACCACCTGAAGGAACTGCACAGCCATCTGGAACAACCCCAAAGACAACAGCACCACCACCAGGACCTGGGCAACCAACTGGAACAGCAGCAGGAACAACAGCTCCACCTCCTGGTCCAAGCCAACCTTCTGGCATGACAGCTGCCACAACAGCACCACCGCCTGGACCTTCTCAGCCTTCTGTAACAACACCAAAAACAACAGGACCCCCATCTGCAACAACAGCAGCTATAACAGCACCCACACAGAGGCCAGGACAACCTTCATTTACAAGATCAACGGCACCACCACCAGGACCCACTAAACCAATAGGAGCAACACCAAGAACGACACCGCCTCCACCAGGGCCAAGTCAACCCTCAGGTACAACACCAAAAACATCGGCTCCTCCACCAGGACCTGGTCAACCTACTGGTACAGCAGCACGGACAACCGGACCTCCACCAGGACCTGAGCAGCCATCTAAAACAGAAGGGACAACAGCACCACCTGAAGGAACTGCACAGCCATCTGGAACAACCCCAAAGACAACAGCACCACCACCAGGACCTGGGCAACCAACTGGAACAGCAGCAGGAACAACAGCTCCACCTCCTGGCCCAAGCCAACCTTCTGGCATGACAGCTGCCACAACAGCACCACCACCTGGACCTTCTCAGCCTTCTGTAACAACACCAAAAACAACAGGACCCCCATCTGCAACAACAGTAGCTATAACAGCACCCACACAGAGGCCAGGACAACCTTCATGGACAAGATCAACAGCACCACCACCAGGACCCACTAAACCAATAGGAGCAACACCAAGAACGACACCGCCTCCACCAGGGCCAAGTCAACCCTCAGGTACAACACCAAAAACATCGGCTCCTCCACCAGGACCTGGTCAACCTACTGGTACAGCAGCACGGACAACCGGACCTCCACCAGGACCTGAGCAGCCATCTAAAACAGAAGGGACAACAGCACCACCTGAAGGAACTGCACAGCCATCTGGAACAACCCCAAAGACAACAGCACCACCACCAGGACCTGGGCAACCAACTGGAACAGCAGCAGGAACAACAGCTCCACCTCCTGGCCCAAGCCAACCTTCTGGCATGACAGCTGCCACAACAGCACCACCGCCTGGACCTTCTCAGCCTTCTGTAACAACACCAAAAACAACAGGACCCCCATCTGCAACAACAGCAGCTATAACAGCACCCACACAGAGGCCAGGACAACCTTCATGGACAAGATCAACAGCACCACCACCAGGACCCACTAAACCAATAGGAGCAACACCAAGAACGACACCGCCCCCACCAGGGCCAAGTCAACCCTCAGGTACAACACCAAAAACATCGGCTCCTCCACCAGGACCTGGTCAACCTACTGTTACAGCAGCACGGACAACAGGACCTCCACCAGGACCTGAGCAGCCATCTAAAACAGAAGGGACAACAGCACCACCTGAAGGAACCGCACAGCCATCTGGAACAACCCCAAAGACAACAGCACCACCACCAGGACCTGGGCAACCAACTGGAACAGCAGCAGGAACAACAGCTCCACCTCCTGGCCCAAGCCAACCTTCTGGCATGACAGCTGCCACAACAGCACCACCACCTGGACCTTCTCAGCCTTCTGTAACAACACCAAAAACAACAGGAACCCCATCTGCAACAACAGCAGCTATAACAGCACCCACACAGAGGCCAGGACAACCTTCATGGACAAGATCAACAGCACCACCACCAGGACCCACTAAACCAATAGGAGCAACACCAAGAACGACACCGCCCCCACCAGGGCCAAGTCAACCCTCAGGTACAACACCAAAAACATCGGCACCTCCACCAGGACCTGGTCAACCTACTGGTACAGCAGCACGGACAACAGGACCTCCACCAGGACCTGAGCAGCCATCTAAAACAGAAGGGACAACAGCACCACCTAAAGGATCTGCACAGCCATCTGGAACAACCCCAAAGACAACAGCACCACCACCAGGACCTGGGCAACCAACTGGAACAGCAGCAGGAACAACAGCTCCACCTCCTGGTCCAAGCCAACCTTCTGGCATGACAGCTGCCACAACAGCACCACCGCCTGGACCTTCTCAGCCTTCTGTAACAACACCAAAAACAACAGGACCCCCATCTGCAACAACAGCAGCTATAACAGCACCCACACAGAGGCCAGGACAACCTTCATGGACAAGATCAACAGCACCACCACCAGGACCCACTAAACCAATAGGAGCAACACCAAGAACGACACCGCCCCCACCAGGGCCAAGTCAACCCTCAGGTACAACACCAAAAACATCGGCTCCTCCACCAGGACCTGGTCAACCTACTGGTACAGCAGCACGGACAACAGGACCTCCACCAGGACCTGAGCAGCCATCTAAAACAGAAGGGACAACAGCACCACCTGAAGGAACTGCACAGCCATCTGGAACAACCCCAAAGACAACAGCACCACCACCAGGACCTGGGCAACCAACTGGAACAGCAGCAAGAACAACAGCTCCACCTCCTGGCCCAAGCCAACCTTCTGGCATGACAGCTGCTACAACAGCACCACCACCTGGACCTTCTCAGCCTTCTGTAACAACACCAAAAACAACAGGACCCCCATCTGCAACAACAGCAGCTATAACAGCACCCACACAGAGGCCAGGACAACCTTCATGGACAAGATCAACAGCACCACCACCAGGACCCACTAAACCAATAGGAGCAACACCAAGAACGACACCGCCCCCACCAGGGCCAAGTCAACCCTCAGGTACAACACCAAAAATATCGGCACCTCCACCAGGACCTGGTCAACCTACTGGTACAGCAGCACGGACAACAGGACCTCCAACAGGACCTGAGCAGCCATCGAAAACAGAAGGGACAACAGCACCACCGAAAGGACCAGCGCAGCCATCTGGAACAACCCCAAAGACAACAGCACCACCACCAGGACCTGGGCAACCAACTGGAACAGCAGCAGGAACAACAGCTCCACCTCCTGGCCCAAGCCAACCTTCTGGCATGACAGCTGCCACAACAGCACCACCGCCTGGACCTTCTCAGCCTTCTGTAACAACACCAAAAACAACAGGACCCCCATCTGCAACAACAGCAGCTATAACAGCACCCACACAGAGGCCAGGACAACCTTCATGGACAAGATCAACAGCACCACCACCAGGACCCACTAAACCCATAGGAGCAACACCAAGAACGACACCGCCACCACCTAGACCAACTCAGCCGTCAGGAACAACTGCTCCTCTACCTGGCCCAAGTCAGGCTTCTGGCACAACAGCACCACCAGCTGGAACTTCTCAACCTTATGTAACAACACCAAAAACAACTGGACCACTGTTACCAAAAACAACAGCAATTACTCTTCAACCATTTACATCAACAGCCATACCATCAGAAACTGAACGACCTATCACAACTCCAGCACCACAAACAGTTTCACCTGGCCCACCATCACCAACAACAGCAATGACCACAACAATGACAACAGGCCCAGTGCCACCAACTGGTGCAACCGTGGGAGCAACACTGCCACCATCTCAAACAGCACCATCTGGAACACCTACCCCACCTTTTAAGTCAGGACCTTGCACAAAATGTTACTGTGGTCCAAAAATGGATCCAGAGACAGGACTCAACATAATTTCTTGCAAGCCTATCATCTGCAACACAAGCTGCTCGGAGGTAAGTGCATTTAATTAACCTCTACATCCGTTTCATCAGACTTTCAATAAAAACCGAACCATTTTGGTACACCCTTCTCACATAAATTATATTTGTATGACTAATCAAAAATACCTGAATTCATCTGATCTCATCAACTTCCTGAAACCTCTACTTTCTGCCTCCCTATTTTTTACACAAATGCAATTTTATTTATCTTATTGGTTCTCTTCTATCCATCTCAAACCCTTTGATTAATCCCCAATTTACCTTATCTGTCCACCAAGAAGGGGCTAGGACCACGGGGCCAAGCCTTGGTGTCTCTCTGATCTCATATATGTTCATCACAACTGTCACATAATTTTTTACTATTTCATATAATGTTTTCGTATTCTATAGTTCTACAAAGACACTGGCACTCGTCTCTATGCTTAACTCACATGTTAATTTGCAACCTTCTTTTTTCTAATACTTACTTACGTCTAAAAATGCTTCCAACATTTCTATTTCTTGCATTCTCAAGGTACTTGCCTCACTCATACACTTCCTGAATATCCAGATCCTACATTTAATCATGAGCTGGGCCTTCACTGTTTTCTTATTCCTCGTCAGTCACTTCAGAACCAGTAAATTGATAACATTTTCCATACAGGGCTACGAATATGAACCTGATCCTGACAAGTGCTGCGGAAAGTGTGTTCAGAAGAGCTGTCGTGTTACTGCTCCAGATAATTCTACTCTTTTCATTGGGGTACGTATTAACTTTGTTTTATTAAATAAACAACTTTTTGACCAGAATTATGTATACACATTGAGTCATTTTGTGGTTCTCTAATCCTCCCACAGCTCAACGAGACTTATGTTTCCCCTGATGATCCTTGTGTCAAATATACGTGTGATAAGATCAGTGGTACACTGGTGACCCTTGAGAAAATCAAGTCCTGCCCCCCGTTCAACCCAGATGACTGTGAACCTGTGAGTTTTGTCAACACAATTTTACATCAGAAAACTGTTACCTCTAATCTTTTAAATCTTTCTCAATGTCCAGGGAACAGAGAGAACTGACGCTGATGGATGCTGCAAGTCTTGTAAGTTACTTGTCAAACTGAACATTTTTAAAATTAACAAATTGTTTTCTAACTTTAGACAATTCTCTGTTGTAGGCCAGCTGCGCAGTGTCTGTGAGGTAAAAACTGAAGAGATCATTCTTGAGGATGACAAGTGTAGAACGCCGGTCAACGTCACCTACTGTGCAGGCCACTGTGGAAGCACATCTATGTAAGTGAACTAAATTTGTAATTTTTATTTAAATACTGAAATGAAAAATATATCATGAAAGAAATATCTACAAAAATTGCCTTCAGTTCAGATATATCTTTAAATCACATATAATTACACTTTGTTAAAGCTAAAGAAATGCATGCACAGGCACCGATACCTTAAACGCAAGCTAAATAAATTGGATTTTTTAAAGAAGTTTGTGTTTAAATCACATGATTAATACATTTTCGTAATATGGAATAATCTAATCATATAAATCAGGTTCAGTTCATTGAATCACATTCACCAATCTGAATTTATATCTATTTAGTTGTTCAAGTGAAAAAGTATGATTTTTTGGGGGCATAGACAGTTTTATATGCAAATTAAAACAATATTGCATGTTTTATTTTAAAAAAATGTAATTCTAAATATCTAAATTCACTACTTAAGACACCACAGGTTAGAGAGCTAACATAAATCACAGCTACAGACTTCAAAAAAGGCTAAAATGACAATGTTTTAAACAAGAATTAGACCATTATACACCTCCCCATACTTTAGAAACAGTAGTTTATTTAGAAGAATGATCTGAGGAATTGTTAAGTGCTACACTGATTGAGCATCGATTTTTAAGTTAAGTTTCAGCCCATTACACAGTTTCTGTTTCAGCCTTTCAAAAATAAAATAGAATCTATGATTTTACAAACTTGTTTTCTCCGTGTGTGTTTTCAGATATTCTGCTGCATCGAACTCAATGATGCACCAGTGTGAGTGTTGCCAAGAAGATGTTACCAAGTATAAGCAGGTAGAGATGACCTGTGAGGATGGAACCAAAATCCTGCACACCTACACCGTGGTGGAATCATGCCGATGCACCAAAGCTGAGTGTGTGCCAGGAGCACGTCCACGCCTTAGTAGACAACGAGCACAGACCTGACCTACCTGGAAAGACGGGAATGATTGACACGTTTTAGAACTGTAACTTACCACTTTCTTTTTGTCCTATCACATTTTGACAGAATGTCATGTTAACTTTCCTTAACTCTTCCTAAAATGGTGAATATTAAAACACATTTCCTGCAACATGAAAACTGGTGTTGATGTTTATTTACATATGAACCTAGTATGTTTGTTCGCTTGTTCTGTTGTGGTCACAGCAGTCTGCTGTGTTTTCCTCCTCCTGGTCTTCCACTCCCCCTGTCTTCTCACCTCACACCTGGTCCTCATCTTCAATCATGCTCACCTGGTCTTGATCCCCAATCAACGCCCTTCATAAACCCTTGGATTCCCCGCGGTCGGCGCCAGATCGTACTACGCACAACCGTGTTACCAGGATCACTCACTCCAGCTCGCCCACCTCGCTCTCCCTCCGGCTTCCTCATCCACTACCTGCTCCCCTCCTATTCAATAAACCCTGTTTGTATTCCCTTGAACATCGCCTCTGTCTGCTCTTGGGTTCAGCATCGTCACACCTAACAGAACGATCTGGCCAAGATGGACCCAGCAGACATGGCCAGAGTCCACGGAGCTCTCGCCGCTCAAGGCACTCAGATTGCCGAGCACAACCAAGCCCTCCGGGACGCTATGGAAGCCTTCAAGAACATCGCTACCCGAGTCACTCAGATGGGCGCACAATTGGATGCATTGGTTCCCCACACACCGGAACCCCCACTGCCTACGACTCCTCCGCCTGCCTCCACTTCCCCAACACACCTGCCACGAGCCCGAGAGCCACTCATTCCTGCGCCTGAACGCTACGCTGGGGACATGGGTATGTGCAGGGCCTTTTTGATCCAGTGTTCCCTAGTTTTCAGCCAACAACCCCTCACCTACCCCACTGAAAGGGCTAAGATTGCTTACATTATGGGGTCACTTAAGGGTAATGCCTTAGCGTGGGCCTCAGCTTTATGGGACAGTGATTCTCCAGTTAGTGATAATTTTGATCTTTTTGTTGCGGAAATGAGGAAGGTTTTTGATCACCCCGTGGAGGGAGGGGACGCCGCCAAACGCCTTATTTCCTTACGCCAGGGCTCCCGCAGTGTAGCTGAGTTCTTCGTAGAGTTCAGGACCTATGCAGCAATATCGGGCTGGAACGATAAAGCACTACGTGGGCTTTTTCTTTCCGGTCTCAGTGAGTCCATCAAGGATGAGCTGGCTACTAGGGAAGAGGCTGAGACTCTGGACGAAATGATCTCTGTTTCCATCCGGCTGGATAATCGCCTACGCGAGCGGCGTAGAGAGAAGACAGGGAGTTCCGTACCCCCAGCACTCTCTACTTCCTATTCCCCACACTTCCCGAGAGCTACCCTCTCTGCCCCCGTGAGATGTGCCGTGCCCGAAGAGGAACCCATGCAGCTGGGGTGCACTCGTCTCACCGAAGCTGAGCGGTCCCGTCGTTTAAGGACCGGAGTGTGTTTGTACTATGCAGAACCCGGACATCTCATCTCCACCTGTTCGTCACTGCCAAAAGACAAGGCCCAGCAGTGAGACTCGGGGCCCTGCAGAGCCACCCCCCCTCCGTCCCCGTTCCTCTCGGTTCACGCTCTCTGCTGGATGCCACTCTTCTGTTCCTCGGACGTCCCTTGCCGGTATCCGCCCAGGTGGAAAACTTCATTGACGCCAAGTTCGCATCTCAGGTTGGCATTATTTTCGAACAATTACCCTCGCCCCTAAACGCTAACGCCTTAGATGGCCGCCACCTGGCCCTTATTACTCATCGTACCAAGCCCCTTGAATTAATTGTTTCTGGTAATCACCATGAGAAACTTCAGTTTCATGTCATCCGGTCTCCTCCTACCCCTCTGGTCCTGGGTTACCCCTGGCTCAAGGGGCACAACCCCCATTTCGACTGGTCGTCTGGCAAGGTGGTGGGTTGGAGCACCTCTGTCATTCCACCTGCCTTCAATCTGCCCTGCCTCCAGCAGAGGGAGGTGTTTCCTCGCCCCAGGTACCCCCCGACCTCTCCTTGGTTCCCCCAGCCTATCATGACCTAGGGGAGGTGTTTAGTAAGTGTCGTGCGGTCACCCTGCCCCCTCATCGCCCCTATGATTGTCCCATTGATCTCCTCCCCGGCGCCCCCTTGCCCAGTAGTCGCCTGTATAGGGAGGCCATGGAGAAGTATATCAAGGATTCTCTTTCGGCTGGCCTCATAAGACCCTCCTCCTCCCCTGTTGGTGCTGGTTTCTTTTTCGTCTCCAAAAAGGACAAGTCTCTTCGTCCATGTATCGACTTCAGGGGACTCAACAACATTACAATTAAGAACAAGTATGCCCTGCCCCTCATCAGTTCCGCATTCGAGCCACTGCAGGGCGCTACAGTCTTCTAGAAATTGGACCTACGCAATGCCTACCACCTGGTGCGCATCCGTGAAGGGGATGAGTGGAAGACCGCTTTTAACACCCCCCTCGGCCATTTTGAATACCTTGTCATGCCCTTCGGTCTCTCTAATGCCCCTGCTGTGTTCCAGAACCTTGTAAATGACGTCCTCCGGGACCTCCTCAACCGCTCAGTTTTTGTCTATTTAGACGACATACTTATTTTTTCTCGGAACCAGGAGGAGCACTGCCAGCACGTCTGACAAGTTTTTCAGCTGTTCAGGCTGTTGGAGAACAAACTGTATGTGAAGGCCGAGAAGTGCGAGTTCAGTGTCACCTCTGTATCCTTCCTTGGGTTCATCATAGCGAGCGGGCAAGTGAGGACCTGCCCCGAGAAGGTCAGTGCTGTGACAGACTGGCCCATCCCCAATTCCCGCAAGAAACTGCAGCAGTTTCTGGGGTTTGCAAATTTCTACCGGAGGTTCATCCGGAACTACAGCAGGGTTGCAGCCCCTCTCACTCGTCTCACCTCTCCTGCCCTCCCATTTTCCTGGTCACCCGATGCGGAGACTGCCTTCTCGGATCTCAAAAGACTTTTCTCGTCTGCCCCCATTCTCATCCAACCTGACCCCTCCAGGCAATTCATCGTGGAGATTGATGCGTCTGACACGGGGGTGGGGGCGGTCCTGTCCCAGCACTCTGCCTCTGACAAGAAGATTCACCCCTGCGCGTTTTTCTCTCGGCGGCTGGCACCTGCTGAGCGCAACTATGATGTTGGTAACAGAGAGCTGTTGGCTGTGAAATTGGCGTTGGAGGAATGGCGCCACTGGCTTGAGGGACGTTCGTTGTTTGGACCGACCACAAAAACTTGTCCTACATCCAGGCAGCGAAGCGCCTTAATTCCCGCCAAGCCCGATGGTCCCTGTTTTTTGGGCGTTTTAATTTCACCCTCACTTACCGTCCGGGTTCCCGTAACGTCAAGCCTGACGCCCTCTCTCGTCAGTTCAACCCTGAGGACGCACCGGCTTTCCCTGACACTATCCTCTCTCCTTCCTGCCTCAGGATCACTGCCATCACCTGGGGGATCGAGTCCCTCATCCGGGAGGCCCAAGTCACCGAACCGGATCCGGGTAACGGTCCTCCTAACCGTCTCTTCGTCCCCTGTGCGGTTCGCTCCCAAGTTCTGGTGTGGGTCCACACATCGCGCTTTGCCTGTCACCCTGGCGTGGTCCGCACCCTGTCCCTCCTGAAGAGGTACTTTTGGTGGCCAGCGATGGACGCTGACACTCGGGCATTCGTGCTCGCCTGCACGGTTTGTGCTCGGGCCAAGTCCTCCCATCAAGCTCCAGCTGGTCTGTTATGCCCCCTTCCCGTTCCTGGTCGGCCCTGGTCTCACATCGGCCTTGACTTTGTGACCGGTCTTCCTCCCTCTAGGGGCCACACTGTGATACTCACGGTGGTTGACAGATTTTCGAAGGCAGTTCACTTCATTGCCCTCCCCAAGCTCCCCACTGCCACCGAGACTGCCTGGCTGCTTGTGCAACATGTCGTCCGCCTCCACGGGATTCCCACTGACCTCGTCTCCGACCGTGGCCCCCAATTTATCTCCCAAGTTTGGAAGGCTTTCTGCCGAGCGCTTGGAGCCTCTGTCAGCCTGTCTTCAGGATTCCAACCACAGACGAATGGGCAGGCTGAGAGAGCTAACCAAGACCTAGGGACCGCACTTCGTTGTGTGGCTGCGAGTAACCCCTCTGCATGGAGCGACCATCTCTCTTGGATCGAATATGCCCACAATTCCATGTCCTGTGCGGCCACCGGCATGTCCCCATTCGAATGTTCCCTGGGGTACCAGCCACCCTTGTTTCCCGCCAAGGAGGAGGACATCTTCATCCCCTCGGTTCAACACCATCTCCGCCGTTGCCGCAAGATGTGGAGGGTCGCACGCTCCGCTCTGCTGCGCCCCGCCGAGCAGAACTGGCGCATTGCCGACCGCCACCGGGCTCCCGCTCCTGCCTATCGGGTGGGCCAACAGGTGTGGCTGTCCTTCAAGGATCTCCCCTTAAAGACTGGCTCCAAGAAGCTAACCCCTCGTTTTGTTGGTCCTTTCCCCATTGTTTCCATCGTCAACCCCTCAGCTGTCATACTCAAGCTGCCTCCAGCCATGCGCGTACACCCCACCTTCCATGTCTCTCGCCTTAAGCCAGTCTCCAGATCGTACTACGCACAACCGTGTTACCCGGATCACTCACTCCAGCTCGCCCACCTCGCTCTCCCTCCGGCTTCCTCATCCACTACCTGCTCCCCTCCTATTCAATAAACCCTGTTTGTATTCCCTTGAACATCGCCTCTGTCTGCTCTTGGGTTCAGCATCGTCACACCTAACATGTTCATGTCTGTGTGTGTGTTTCAACCTAATCTAAGAGACTTCCAAATTTACCATCTACAATTCTTTCGGTGAGGGTTTGAGGGGTGCCACACTCTAGAGTCACAGGGGATTGCAACAGGCCCTGATGTTAGGTATATAGATGAACTTTATTAATCCCTCTGGAGATCTCCTTCGGGAAATTGTTGCTTCTGTAAGGAAATGACAACTTTACTGTAATCAATCACCTAGATTTAACACACATTTCAAATAGTTACTTGATTAACTGATAATCTTACATATTTAATTCATATTAAATAATCCTATTCTTGCATTGCATTCACTTAAACTAAACTCAGGTTCACAACTCAAAGGCCGAGGTCACAAAGCCTCACACACACAGAAAGACTAAACAATCCCAGATTCCAAGAAGTCAGTGTGAACCTGTTTGAGAATTCACACTGAAGGACACAAGTCGCTGGGAAGAGACAGATTCTAGAAAACAACAACCTTCAGTAAGTTTCCACTACGATCACGTGCGACGGCCATCTTAGAATCAAGTGTTTAGAGTCACTGACCAATCCTACATTCACATTTGACTAGAGGTGTTAACCTGAATATTCTACTATTAAGATCCTTATAAGAGATCTTTGCGTTCTGGCATTCGAAGACGTCTGCGATAGATCTCTCTGCTTGCTAGCACCCGTGTTCACGTAAGTTTGTCTCTGACTTTTGCATAATTCACTAAACGAGCATTTTTCTTAAACTCATCCATGTGTCTGTCCTTCATTCCACCAACACGTACGAGGCTGGGGAGGGGTCGGTTCATCGGAACACAAAAACCCCTAACAACTTGGTGCACGTGACCCTTGGCGTGGACTGATGGTTTGAAGGCCTTTTCGATTCCGAGACGAACTCTGAGCTGATTGTTCTCCAGGCAACCAGGGTACCCACTTCAGGAATCAGGTGAGAAAGATTTTATCTTATTTTTTTACATAGATTTTTTAAGTTTATATTTTAAGTTAGGAAAGCTTAGATATTTTTTAGTTTTGGTTGCCTGGACGAATAAACGTAAGTCTCTGGTTCTGTCACAAATTTAGATTATAATTCTCAATAGTGCTTTTATAAGCTGAAGCTCATTTTTTGGGGTATTGCATGGTCAGTTGTTGTTAGTTGTTGTATTAAGTGTAGACGACATTATCGTGTCCCGGGTTTAAGTTTTGAAGAAAAAAACGTTCTTTAAGTTGAATTGATAGGCAGAGGAGACGGTTACACGACCTGGTAACCCTGGGGAATTCAGAGTAGGGGTGGAAGTATAAGTGGCTCCCTCTACGGGGCGTCTGAGATTATTAATTTCAGATTCCTAAACTAGTTAGGATACTTGGCCTATGGTTGATTATGGTAGACGTACCTTTTCGGTAAGCCGAGTAGCTATCATAAATTTGGGGATATGTGGGATTTGAGAGGCTCTCCCAGTATCCTGGTCTGAAGACTCTGCCAGTTGTGGGTGTGTAGGCCAGTTAGATCTCATTGTGTTTCTGTGTTGAGAGGCTCCCCAAAATTGGCAGTATAGTTAGGGCTAGTTAATTTTCCGAACAATCACGGTGATGGACAAAGTCTCATTGGTGATTAGTTTAGTGTTAGTTCAACGGGGGTTGAAATAGAATGGAATAGTTGAGAGGCTGCTATCCAGGGTGTTTGGAAGCTAATTGAGCGGTTTGAGAGGCTCCTGCCATTATGACTTCAACACTTTAGACACGACAGGCTGGTAAGAGTCTCGTTCCACCTAGCATAGTGTGTCTCTCTGGCCTGTTTTGGTAAAATACTGTTGTCGTCGTATTGTCATGACATATTGTTTGTTTAAATTGTCTGTGTCTGTATATTTTTATCTTTTGAATATTTTTTTTTTCTCGCTGCGGTACTTGTAAAAATTAGCATTCATTTGTGTGAGATCTCTGACTTTCTGTGACTCAGCTGAGAGTCCAGGTTCGTGTGTCTTTGGACACTATCTCTTGCTGATAAGAACACTGCTGCTTGGCAGACGTTGTCTTTTCAGCTGCTGCAAGTCCAAATGAGCTCCGAAAGAGTTTTTCCTTGTTAGTGGGAGTGGTTTCGCTTGGAGGTTGAACTTTTGAGACTTCCTACTTTTCCTCACTGACCCTCCCATTGTATTCATGTGTTCTCTAAACGCACACACATTCTTATGTCATCTTGAATTCTATTCACTATTGGGTTTGATATAATTATCTTTTCTCTTTATTAAGTAACATTCTTTGTTGACTTTTACTATTAATCCTGTTTCTTAATTGAGGTATATACGAATATATACAGTTAATTAGTGGTATAATTGGTTTCAGAAGAAAAACAAACCAACTCACATTTAGATTTTCTCCTTCTTCTGCTGTGTTCAATAACAATAACACAATTAACATTGATTGTTGGCACACTGCTGTATGTATTAATGATCTTGACCATCCTCTCTTCCTATTTCACGTTGTCAATTTGATCAACTCACAATTGGTCACATTGAGTGTAACTTTTGTTGTTTTGTGTTGCTAATACTGCTTATCTAAAACAAGTGTGTCACTGACTGCTTGCACGTGTGTACGTTTGTTGATATGTAGTTCCTGTTTTCTCTTCTTCTACTCTCAATTTCTGATCTTTGGTGTTGTATTTGCTATGCTGCCCCCTGCTGGTTTTCTCTTTTGCTTGATTCTTAATTGACTTTTGTTCTGACTCAATTGGTGTAATCATTTAATTACTAATTAATTGAATCAATTGCAGTTTATTCTGTTTTCTTAATTTTTCAATTATTACTTTAAATTACATTTTATTATTTTAACAATAAGTTAAATTTACTACTGTTTTATTATTTTTAGTAAATTAGGGATTGGATTTTTATCTTTTTAATTATTGGAGGAATATTAAGTTATATGTTGTATTTGGTCTTTAAACGGTCACTCTTATTCCTCTTTGTCAATTGTGCTATATATATATATATATATATATATATATATATATATATATATATATATATATATATATATATATATATGCAACTAATTAGGAAGTTAAATAAATAATAAAAAATAAATTAATAAGTTGTTAATTGACAATTGTTTTGACTTGAATAATTTTAATTAATTAGTATATATGTGATTAGATCTAATTGCATTTATTTTCAAATTATTCTATTAATTTTTAATTTTTTTTATATTTGTTTATTCTTTTTATTATTAATATCTTAATTTACTATTTTGTTTTATTTATCTCGGATTTTATAATGGATTTTAAGTTTAATTAAAGTTTTGGTTCTTAATTTAGATTTTTCCTCTTTTATATTTTCATTTAATTGTTTATTTTGGTAATTTCTTCATTACCTATTATTATTACTATTATTATATTTAAAATTATTATTAATATTATTATTAATTTGTTGTATTCATTTATTGACCTCCTCTTTCAAGACAAAAGTAACTATTACTATAGGTGACAAGTTAAAGCTCCTGACAGGAAAGAAAAATAAGAAACGTTACTCTGTTTTTTAATTTAATGGTAAATCTTATGAGTAGGTTACTCACATCAATGATTTCTGAGAATTCATAATAAATAAAATAGTTAAACAAAGTGCTCTTATTGAGCTCTTGAGCTAGCTTGATACAGCTAATTAAGATTCAAATTAAAGACTTGAAAGAGCTTCTCTAAAAATAGAGAGATGATAGTTGATGATAGTTCTAGGGTCCTATCATAGCTCCCTATTGGCCACTGGCAGGAGTACATGGGTGTGGCAGGAGAAGAGGACGAGGGTATGGAAACAAACAAAGAATTTTGGTCAACAATGGCAAATTTTTGGCTTTTAGTCCAGGAACTTTGGTCCAGTTCCCTATTGGTGACACCTACGATTGAAGCAATTTTCTGAGCTGTACAAACAAGAACTCAACCTCAACAACTCTCCACCAAGAATGAACTTCTGCTCCAGAGAGGGAGGCAGCTGTACTGGTCCAACGTGATTGAACATCTGATTTCCCTGATCTTGAAAAGACTTTTGAGACTTCATTCCTATGATCCACATTTGGACCCCCCACACTGCACTATGAACTATATCTGGGATGATGATGAACGTGATGATGAAGACAAATGGCACGATCTGGTCGCAAACATGAACTTGACTCTTGTCTGCGGTGACATTTTTGTGGTCCTGATGGTGAGGCTGCAGAACTAACAAACAAACAAGATGTTCTCTATGCTCTCTCTGACACTTCTGTCCCTCGTGTTGCTCCTGCTGTGGTTACTGGTGGAGAAGCTAGGGCCCTGAGACACATGATTAAGAAATGCAAAGTTGTGCGTCATTTGACGAAAAAATTAGACAAAGCTAAACTGTTAGAGACATGATATCTTAAATTGTAACAGTAAACGGTTAATCCCAGAATAACATACTCTGATTGCTCCACTCAGAGCTATGATGAAAGCAGCCATAAGGCAATAAAAAAATTAAAAAAACTTGTGTGGTCAACTGATGCAGAATTTTATTTTTAACTAATTAAAAGTGACTCTGTCTAGAGCTGCTCACTTGTCACCTCCAGAAACTAGACTATAGAGACTAGACAATAAAGAATATACTATAGAGACTAGACTATACTATACTAAACCATTCCATCTTGATGTGAGTGAAATGTATGATATTGTTCTTTTGGAATTAGACGAAAATGGAAAAAATAGAGACTAAAATACTGTAGGAGGAAAGGTCAAAGAAAAAAGAATAGATTAAAAGATAAATTAAAAGAAACACTGAAAAAATAAGTATAACATTCTTCTCTCTAGTAGCATAAACCAAACACCTATAGACCAAGAGGAAATCTCATTGAAGTGAATATTAATTAAAGAAAACTAGTTAAGATAAGCAAAATAGTAATCTAGAATAGATACTGTATTTCTGTTGTGGGTAAATAATTAAAGAGGTCTGACTGACACCTGATCTAATTAACCATTACATTCATAAAACACATTTGAACTCACACAACACTCTCAGACATTCACATAGATATTACAAATAACACAGTGATCACAGAGATAAACAAACAAAAACATGATGTTTTCAATTTAAATTAAATAAGATTTAAAAAAAAAGTGTCACTGCTTCAACCTGCTCCCTGTGAGTGAGAGTGAAAGAATTCCCTCAAACCCCCGCCTCTGTTTCACTCTTCTCCATGAAGTCAAAACATACTGATAATTTGAACTCTCTGCTAACTTCAAGGTTTATTCAAATAAAACACATGACAAACTTTAACAGACATCCACAGATCAAAGTTTGGAATACACAACTCATGACACACACACAATATCCTCATCACCACCTGAATAGATTCATAACTGACCTTCTCATAACTTCTGATCATTCTTATCCTGTTAGAGGTGGTGTTGAGAAGCTCTCCAGTGAGGGAGAAATAAGAAGCCACTGTCCAGACTTTTAAATATATCAAAAGATCTCCTTCTTAGAAGGTGAACAAGAAACATGAGCCAGCATGAGTAAAGCTAAAAACTTGACCAGCATACTTTTAAATATATATATGAACAAATGTAGTTTTAGGAAACTACTCTTTGGACATGTTTTGAAATAGTTAAGATGTTTAAATGACCAAACACAAGAAAACATGATTTGAGATAAATACAACTTCCCTCAAACTATTAAGACTTTACTTAATGCTAAAAGAAGGAACATATTGGTGTTATATATTTAAAAGGACAATCAAATGGGCTGGAAATTGTCCAAACATTGCAAAAATTTCAAATAACAGAAAATATCTTGTTATGATTAAAAAATATTTTCAGAATTAATCATTAATCATTTTAAGAAGATGTATTTTTTAATAAATTAAAATAGAATACTTATATTTACATCAATGGCAGCCAATAATACAATACACAAATATGAAAGTGAAACATGAAATTAGAAATAATAAAATTGATTAATTGAAAAGTTCAATAAGAAATGGAAATATGTTTCTAAAGCTGCTTCTAATGTTCTAAGGCAACTATAAACATTTTATGAACAAAATATAAAGCAGAGAAAAGAATCGACTAAAAATGTAAGACCCAGAAGAAATAAATTAATTAATAAATGATGCCTTCAAGAAAGAAAATAGTAAATAATCTATTTAGAAACTATAGAATCATATCAGTCTCTAAATTACCTTTGTTAAAGATAAATATACCTTTAATCTAAGTTAATCAAAAAAATAAGAACTAGAGCAAGAGATTGATGTAAAATAAACAAGTTGGGTTCTAAATTGAAAACATATGGACTTGCAAGTGTAATTTATTGAAGGAATTAAATTATATAAGCATTGAAAATTACTACTATTCATCCACATGACAAAATTATTTGATTGAAGTCTTAAACAAAGGAAACCTAAAAGAAATACCAATTTGAAATATTAGAGTTTAAAAGTTATTTCAGAACAACTTCAATATAAAGATGAAAAAATGGGTTAATAATGGAAAATAAGGTTAACATTTTTAGTCGAGTTCTTTATCTAAAAAAGGACAATAAAATAAAATAGAAGAATGAATCATTATAATTACTGTATAATCGGAAAAATATTTTATAGAGTAGATTTTTACCTTCTTTTTTTTTAAATTTTGTTCATAAAGTAAGTCTTAGTCTTTTATTAATTGGTTAAACTAAGGTCCAGAAATCCAACAATAGAAATGCTAATATAGAAAAAACAAAATTGAATAAATAAACGGCTGCAGAATAGTTTGCACATAGTCATTTTTTTATTTTGATATTATCCATTTACTTTAGCAATAGACTTTCAAACCAAATCTAAGAGGAATAATAATGATTAAACAAAGCTTAGAATATTTTTTTTAGCTAATAATGTTATATATTTTAATTTAATTTAATTAATAATTAATTAATCTAATTTAAGAGAGTTAATACAAAGAGTATTATGATTAATAAAAATAAAAACATTTTTTAAATACAAATGAATAAGGTTGTTTATTTGTCCCTCAGGGGGAGGACTTAGATAGATTCTTGTTGCACGGTTCTGCCGATCAACACTGCTGAAGGGAGCTCTGTCCAGATTGCATTCAATTAGTTTAAATTTTTGGTGTAGAAAACAGCTCGAGAATAAGGTACGACTGTGTTTTACTATCTCTCTGACTTGGGTAGTAAATAGGAAGGGGTTAATTTTGTCTGCATGAAGTATTATGAGTCAATTCTAAATAAAAAGCATGATTTAAAGATGTATTGTTGTGAATATGTTTGTTTTGATGATTTGGCATTCAATTACTTCAGTTTTAATTCATAGCATAAAATTACATCTTTTTTTGGATTTTCTTTTTTTGTTTTTTCTTTTTTGTGATTTGAGAAAAATGCTCATAATGTATAATTGTTTCCATTAAATTAATCTGTGTTTCCTCTGTTGCTTTCTCACCATATGTAATCTTTCTGTGTCACTATACGGATGACAGTTTAGCATGTTTAGTTTATAATCAGATTCGCGATCATTATTTTGAAATCAGACTTGTCTTTGTTTTATTGCATCATTAGTTCATGATGCAATCAGGGGGAGTGTAAGGAAATTCAATTCAATTCAATTCAATTTTATTTAAAGTGTCTTATCATAACAAAGTTATCTCAAGACACTATACAGTTGAAATAAGACTACAGTTGATTAAGGAAAAATAGATCCCAGCAATTCAACAAAGAGCAAGAAACAAAACACTGTACAGTGAGCAATGGCGAGGAAAAACTTCCTTTTAGAAGGCAGAAACCTCGAGCGGAACCCGGCTCATTGTTGACGGCCTGCCGCTTTGACCGGCTGGGAGGAAGGATGGGGGGGTAGACAGATGGATAAGGAGAGGAGTGAGGGAGGATATAGTGAGAGAAAAGAGGAGAGTGTAGGAGGGTCCATGGGGGTGCTGGAGAGAACTCGGGATCTGATGACGTGGTGAAGATCCTGGATCAGCAGCAGCTCTGGAGGTGGATCCCTGGATCAGCAACAGCTCTGGAGGTGGATCCCTGGATCAGCAGCAGCTCTGGAGGTGGATCCCTGGGGCTCCGGGAGAGAAATAAAAAGGTGTGGGTTTGGGACAAATGTAGACAATACACAGGTATACAGACTCCGGTGACGGATGAAGATATATAGAGGGGAGAGGGGGGGGGGGGGGGGGGGTTGAAATAGCCAGGCCAGAGGGCACATACCTAGCACAGCAGATCCAGACACGGGCCCAAGCCGCGGCAGGAACCCGCGGGAGACCAGGACCCGGCAGGCGAGATAACCACCAGAGCCGACCCCAAACACCAGCGAGAAGGCGGACCACCACCGGGGGCGCGAGAGGGCGAGCACAGGCGAGGACGACCGAGGAAGCAGAGAGGGGGAGGCACCAGGCGCAGGCACCGGGGCAGAGGGGCAGCCTGAAGAACCAGTCAGGGGATAGGGCCCCGGGGCCAGGCCGGGCGACGGAGGACCCCCAGACCGTCAGGCTGCCACCAAGTCCATAGCAGGGGACCGAGTCAAGGAGATGGGGATCTACCACAGCAGCGGCGGCGGAACCCCCCCCCAAAACCCTGCGGACACGACCAGTAGACGGGTCGAGTGCCACCGCATGAGCCCGGGGGAGCAATGGCCAGGCACCGGCCCAGGTCCCCCGGGCCACAGGGGGGCCACGGTTGTGCGGTCAGGGCGGGGGCAATGGGGCTGCAGCCGTCCGGGAACGGCCCCCAGTCTTTGAACTGTAGACCATCCTCAACAGCCGCAGCCCACCTCCCCATGAGGGAAGTTTGGGGGGCCAGCAGTATTCCATGGGCGGTCCACGGTCTCTAAGGTGCCGAGGCCCCGCCCATCACACGTACTGACCCCCAGCCCCCGCCCCCACCCACCATGCAGCACCCAGGGGGACAGCAGCACTTGCATGGGCGGTACATGGTCACTACGGTAACATGGGTCCGCCCAATGCCACCGCCGTCCCCCCAATGTGGCCCCGCCCAGTGTGGCCCCCCCCCACCCGGGAAGCCCCGAAAGACTGACCAGCCCGGCCACGAACCCCCAGGACCAAGGGCGACAAACCCCCCGACCACGGCACATGCCACACAGGGCGGGTAGAGGACCACAGCCACCGCTGCAGCAGACACCCACCCCAAGACAGGCCCCCCACCACAGACCAGGTGAAGCAATCGGGGCCTGAAGGTCATCCAGAACACCCGGCCAGCCCCAGCCCCACCCCTGACGGTTCACCCGCCGACCCCGTCGGCGGGTGAACCAGCAACCCCCCAGCCCCAGCACCGCCTCCAGCGCAACCCCCCATCCACCACCCCAGCCACCCCCGCCAGCACCCGCCCCCACGCACCATCAAAAAAACCCCGGAAGCGGGCCACCCCCCCGCCGGCACACGGGGCCATCGCGGCACCAGCGGTCACCACCACCAGGCCCAAGGCACCCACAGGCCCCACCCGCCGGACCCCCACACCCGAACCGGCCAAGCCAGAACGGCCTCGAAAAGTAAGGTTTTAAGATTATTTTTAAACATAGAGAGGGTGTCTGCCCTCCGGACTGAAGCCGGTAGTTTGTTCCACAGTAGAGGGGCTTGAAAACTGAAGGCCCTGGCTCCGAATCTACATTTAGAGATTTGTGGTATAACTAGTAGATCAGAGTTTAGGGATCGTAAGGTCCTTGAGGGTTGGTAAGTTTGGATTAAATCTTTAATGTATGTTGGTGCTAGACCATGTAAGGCTTTATAGGTTAGGAGAAGGATTTTAAATTGTATTCTAAATTCTACAGGAAGCCAATGTAGGGAAGAAATAGAAATAGAATAGAAATAGAAAAGCTTTATTCATCCCCAGAGGGGAAACACACTTTCACAACAGCGCAGTTTAAAAAAAAAATAAAGTGCAAGGAAAAAGAAATAATAAAAGAGATAATACAAAATAAAATAAAAACGATCTTAAGAATATACAATTATTTACAAAAATTAGAAATTTAACACTATTAACAAAAATAAAATAGAATAAAATAAAATAAAATAAAATAGAAATAAAAACGGGAAAATAAAAATAAAAATAAAAAACACACAAGAAGAAAAACACACTACGGATTAGCATCAGGATATTTAAAGTAGAGAGTTAAATATCCTGACACCAGTTGGGATGAAGGACCTTCTGTAACGCTCCGTCCTACACTGGGGGTGCCTGAGCCTGCCACTGAAGGAGCTGGCCAGCTCCTCCACGGTACAGGGGAAATGTACAGGGGAAATGTGTTCGCGCCTCTTAGTCTTAGTCAGGACACGAGCTGCAGAGTTCTGAATGAGCTGAAGAGTTCTGAGAGACTTTTTAGAACAGCCTGACAGAAGAGAGTTGCAATAGTCCAGCCTGGAGGTAACAAAAGCATGGATGAGCTTCTCAGCAGCATCTAAAGGAAGGAAATGCCCTATTTTTGAAATGTTACGAAGGTGTAAGTAAGCAGTCCGTGAGATTTGTTTTATGTGTGAGTTAAATGATAAGTCCTCGTCAAAGCATACACCCAGATTCTTTACAGTGGTGCTAGTAGCAGGAGCAAGTCCATTTTGTAAAGCTAGATCATTAGTTAAAAATTGTCTGAGATGTTGCGGACCAACTAGTAAAACCTCAGTCTTTTCAGAGTTCAGTAGGAGGAAGTTTTTGGTCATCCATGACTTGATATCTGTGATACAGGACTGTAATTGTGTTAGCTGAATTCTTTCATCTGGCTTCATGGACAGGTAAAGTTGGGTGTCATCAGCATAACAGTGAAAATGTATAGAGTGTCTTCTAATCAAGTCCCCTAGTGGGAGCATATAGATTGTGAATAGTATTGGACCAAGAACAGAACCTTGTGGGACACCATAGCTGACCTTAGTGTGTGTCGATGAGAGGTGGTTGACATGTACATAGTGCGTTCTATCCGACAGGTAAGATTTAAACCAGTTAAGAGCAGTTCCACTAATGCCTAAATGGTTTTCTAGCCTCTGTAGAAGGATTTGGTGGTCGACAGTGTCAAATGCAGCACTGAGATCTAGAAGAACAAGAACTGAAACATGGCCCTGATCAGAGGCCGTCAGTAGGTCGTTACTTACTTTTACCAGGGCGGTCTCTGTGCTGTGGTGTTCCCTAAAACCAGACTGAAACACCTCAAATTGATCATTGTCCTGGAGATAATCACAGAGCTGACTCGTTACCACTTTCTCCAGAAGTTTTGAAATGAATACTAGATTAGAGATAGGCCTGTAGTTAGTGAGGACCTCTGGATCGAGAGTGGGTTTTTAAGCAGAGGTTTAATTACTGCAACTTTAAAAATCTGAGGCACATAGCCGGATGTTATTGACAAGTTAATAATGTCAAGTATGAAAGTGCTAAGTGAGGGGAACAGTTCTTTAAGTAGCCATGTGGGAATAGGATCGAGAAGACATGTTGTGGACTTTGAGGAGGAAACAACCTGGGACAGCTGTCGAGGACTCACTGGTAGAAAGGAGTCAAAGTATGTATCAGTCATAGTGTCTGTGACCGGTGAGGCTGCACTGGTTGTATTAGACGAATCTAGGAGGTCTTGAATCTTTCCTCTAATAGTTACAATTTTTTCATTAAAAAAGTTCATAAAGTCATTGCTACTGAGATGAGGAGGGATGGACTGCTCAATGGACTGATGGCTCCGTGTCAGCCTGGCTACAGTACTGAATAAGAACTTGGGGTTATTCTTATTTGCTTCTATAATTGATGAGTAGTAGCTGGCTCTGGCTTTCCGAAGAGATGCCTTGTATATTTTTAACTTATCCTGCCAGTCCTGGTAGAATTCATTATGTTTTGATGAACGCCATTTCTTCTCTAGTCGTCTAGAAACCTGTTTTAATTTACGTGTTTCCTGAGTATACCAGGGAGCAAGACTACTTCTGTTAACAGTCTTTTTAGTTAGTGGTGCGATTAAGTCAAGCGTATTGTGCAACGAGTCTGTAAAACTGCCCACAAAGTTATCAATGTCTGGGTGACTATGGGTAGAGTTTCTTGACACACTGAGGCTAGGCGTTTTACTGAGCACAGAGGGAATTATTTCCATAAACTTGGTAACGACACTTTCAGACAGACATCTTTTGAGAGTGCTCCTGCTCTGTAGACTTGGCTCATTTAAAATGAAGTCAAAGGTTATTAATTGATGGTCGGAAAGAACTGAATTCTGAGGAGAGACAATAACATTTTTAATTTCAAGTCCGTATGCTAGGACAAGGTCTAATGTGTGCTTAAAGCAGTGAGTTGGTTCATGTACATACTGAGAGAAACCAAATGAAATGACAACTTTACTGTAATCAATCACCTAGATTTAACACACATTTCAAATAGTCACTTGATTAACTGATAATCTTACATATTTAATTCATATTTAATAATCCTATTCTTGCATTGCATTCACTTAAACTAAACTCAGGTTCACAACTCAAAGGCCGAGGTCACAAAGCCTCACACACACAGAAAGACTAAACAATCCCAGATTCCAAGAAGTCAGTGTGAACCTGTTTGCGAATTCACACTGAAGGACACAAGTCGCTGGGAAGAGACAGATTATAGAAAACAACAACCTTCAGTAAGTTTCCACTACGATCACGTGCGACGGCCATCTTAGAATCAAGTGTTTAGAGTCACTGACCAATCCTACATTCACATTTGACTAGAGGTGTTAACCTGAATATTCTACTATAAAGATCCACCATTTTGTGAGATCTTTGCGTTCTGGCATTCGAAGACGTCTGCAATAGATCTCTCTGCTTGCTAGCGCCCGTGTTCACGTAAGTTTGTCTCTGACTTTTGCATAATTCACTAAACGAGCATTTTTCTTAAAGTCATCCATGTGTCTGTCCTTCATTCCACCAACACGTACGAGGCTGGGGAGGGGTCGGTTCATCGGAACACAAAAACCCCTAACACTTCTAACACTGGCATTATTAGAGCTTCCCGGTATTGAAGGAGGTACAGTGCAATTGATCTCCTGCAGCAGTGCGGTTGCTACTTTTAGAAACTGTAAGATGGAAATCTTCAGTGATTGATGATTGTTCAACAATTAACCTCAGGTATAAGTGAGAGGTCAAGCTGGATAGCGGAAGTGTTGTCAATTAACCAATTCCGTACCAGCACGCAAAAAATAAAACAAAATCAGCTTTTTTTGTGTGTTGCTGGTTTAACCGCCAGGGGCAGTAGAAGATTCTGCGAGTAGTGTGCGCAAACTAACGGAGGAAACAGTTTGAACCTTGACAAACACTTGACAGACATCCTGACTTGTTTAAAGAGTTCAAGGTAAATTAATTTCAGTATGATATAACTTATGTCATGTTAAAATAACAATGGCAAACATTCTGTTATTTGACATAAAGAAAAACTTCACTACAGCTACACTCACAAGAGACTTCCTTTACTAATACTTTATATGACGTTATCTCAATGAGACGATACAGTTTTGTAATATTATGAGAAGCTTTATGTTGCTGGGCTTGTGTGATTTGAAATAAACCTTTTTCCTTTACAGTCTCTTTCGGGTGACACTGACCAGAATCTGCAGCCAAGAGTCAGATAAATCTTTTAAAAGCAAAAATCAACGTATAAAGGTCTGTTGTTTTTATACTATAAGGCTGCTTATCACCAGTGTTTGAATGTATAATAGTTCAGAATCAGTAACGTTTATGGCTAGTGATGTTAACACAACATAGTTGAAAGTTCTGTTATTCATTTGTACATTTATAGGACAAATGTTTGAAGGTTTTTTTTTTATAATACTTGATGACTGCTCATCAACACTGTTTGAATTTAAATAGTTGTTGGTTTTGATTGTTTTTTCTGCTAAATGTAAAAATGTTTACCAACACCACTCTTTCAATGTAAAGTTTTGTTTGTTTTATTTATCTATTAAAGTTGTGTACTTCAAAGTAAATGCTCATTTTTATTTTTAACCGTGGTATCGAAAAGTATTGATGATTTGTGTTGTCACGATACCAAAGTTTTAGTAGTCGATTCTACTAAAACTTTGGTATCGTGACAACACAAATCATTTTAACATAACAGGATAGGACGACATGTTGATGGTGGAGAGATTTATTTTTTCAACCTACCATACGAATGATTTATTGTTTCATATTCATCAGAGCAGCAGGAGTGCATTGGCTGGATTCCTGCACAGCAGATCGGTATGACCGCAGAACGAGGGGTAGCTGACGATCCCAGTCCTTTTGATGTTCACTCGTCAAGATAGCAAGCTGAGTGGCAAGAGTGCGATTTAATCGCTCCACCAAACCGTCGCTCTGTGGGTGGAGCGGTGTGGTCCTTGTCTTCCTCACCCCCAACCATCTGCAGACCTCCTGGAACACCCGGGACTCAAAGTTTTGCCCTTGGTCACTGTGGAGCTCGTCAGGAACTCCAAACCGAGCGAACATCTCGTCCACCAACTTCTCTGCTGTTGTGATGGCACTTTGATCTGGTACTGCGTATGCCTCTGGCCACTTGGTGAAATAATCCATAGCCACCAAGACATAGCGATTGCCAGAGTCCGACACCGGAAAGGGACCAAGAATGTCCACTCCAAGTCTCTCCATCGGAGCCCCCAACAAGTACTGTTGGAGTGGGGCATGGGACCACTGTGTTGGCCCCTTCTGGGCAGTGCAGGCATCACAGCAGTGGACATACAGCTCCACATCTCGTCTGCATCCTGGCCAGTAGAACTGGCTCCGAAGGCGATGTAGGGTCTTTGTATTTCCATAGTGTCCTGCCCCCACCGAGCCGTGGACATGCTGAAGAACTTTGGGCCGGAGAGCCTTGGGCACCATGAGCTGCAGGAGGTCTCTTCCTCCCCCTGGTGCCTGCCACCGCCGGTACATCACAGCAGTGTGGACCTCGAAGTTGCCCCATTGGGAGTGGTATGCCTTCACCTCGGGTCCTAAAGCCGACACCTCCGACCAGCTTGGACGTTGTCCGGCCTCCAACCAACCCTTCACCGACGCCAAGGTTGCGTCAGCGGCCTGTTGTTGCTTCAGCTCTGGAGGTGTAAGTTCCAACCCATCCTCTTCCCCGCTGCTGGCGCACACCGATATCACCCTTTGTGCCACATGGTCCCGTTCTTCCTGTCGGCAACAGTATCGACACTCAGCTTCAACACAGGGGCGACGTGAGAGGGCATCAGCATTTCCATGGAGCTTTCCTGCCCGGTGCTTGATCTCAAAGTCAAAACCTTTGAGCGTTTCCAGCCATCGAGCCACTTGACGTTCAGGGTTCTTGAAACTCAAGAGCCAGGTGAGAGAAGCATGGTCAGTTCGAAGAAGGAAATGATTACCTTGCAAGTATGGCTGGAATTGACGCAGGGGCAGGACCACGGCCAGCAGCTCACGACAGGTGACGCAGTAATTCTTCTCCCCCTTGCGAAGTGCCCGGCTGAAATAGGCCACAGCTCGTTCTCCATCTTCCCCTTGCTGTGAAAGGACAGCCCCAACGCCAACATTGCTGGCATCCGTGTCCACAATGAAGGGCCGCTGCCCATAAGGACACAGCGGAACAGTCAGCATCCCAGTTGAATGTTTTGCCCTTTTCTGTGAGACGATGGAGTGGGCTGGCAATGGTGGCAAAACCCTGGATGAACCGTCGGTAGTACGAAGCCAGACCCAAGAAGCTTCACAACTGGCTGACATTTGCAGGGGTAGGCCAATCACGAACTGCAGCTATATTTTCTGGGTTGGTGGCGACCCCACGAGTACTGACAATGTGGCCAAGAAACTCAGTCTCTCTGGTCAGCAGATGACACTTTGCAGGGTTCAACCGTAACCCAGCCTGACGTATAGCCGTGAAAACCTCACCTAGGTTAGCCAGGGCTCCGTTGAAGTCAGCGGCATGCACCAGCAGATCATCCAGGTACACCACACAGCGGTCACGGGGCACGGGGCTATCCTTTGCTGTCATGCTGCTCCCCCAGCAGACCACACCGTTGAAGATGGTAGAGGCCAGTACTGAGTCATAGAATGACTTCAGGAGTGGCCCCCGGACACCAAACAACCTCAACCTCCGGAGCAGGTAGAGTCTACTCCGCCCTTTTTTATAAAGAGCAGCAGTGTTATCCACCCAGTCCAGGCGGTTGTTGAGGTGAACACCCAGGAACTTGTAATACGTGACAATCTCAATGTCCTGTCCCCGGATGTTCAGTGGTGAGGGGGAGATGGAGGGACACCGCCGGAAATCCACAATCAACTCCTTTATTTTGCTGGAGTTGATCTGGAGGTGGTTTTCCAGGCACCAGTCAACAAAGTCCTGGACAAGTCCCCGGTATGACCCGTCATCCCCGTCCTTAATGAGGCCGACGATGGCGGAGTCGTCCGAGAACTTTTGCAGGTGACTGGTGGGAAACAGGTGTTGGAAGTCTGCAGTGTACAGTGAAAAGAGGAACGGTGCCAACACTGTTCCCTGGGGGACCCCTACACTGCACAGTACAGTCTTCGAAACACCATCCCGGGTCCTCACGAACTGTGGACGGTTGGTGAGGTGAGTGTCCGCTCCAGACAGCTCCAGCTTGTCCCTCAGGATGTCTGACCTGATGGTATTGAAAGCACTGCTTAGATCCAGGAAAAGGATCCTCACAGTGCTTCCAGGCGACTCCAGGTGAGAAAGTGCTCGGTGGAGAAGGAAGATGATGGCGTCCTCCACGCCGATGTCAGGTTGGTAGGCGAACTGCAACGGATCCATGGAGGAGCGCACCAGAGGACTCAGGTAACCAAGTACCAGCCGCTCCAGAGCCTTCATAAGGTGGGATGTCAAGGCCACAGGTCTGTAGCAGCTGGGATCCTTAGGGTGCTGAGTCTTCGGCACCGGTACCACACAGGACGTCTTCCAAAGTAGTGGAACTCTTCCCAGGGTCAAGCTCATGTTGAACAGAAGTCCAACAATTTCACATAAATGGTCAGAGCACGTCCTGAGTACTTTGCCACCGATGCCGTCTGGTCCAGGGGCCTTTGTTGTCCTGGTTCTCCTGAGCTGATTTCTCACCTGGAGAAGTGTGAGGGACAGGCTGGGGTGGGGGGGCATTGTCCCCTGTGGAGTCAGCGGGGGTCTGAAACAATACAAGCTCGGGGGGGAGGAGAAGGTAAATGTAGAGGTGTGAATGGTGGAAGAGCGGGGGGGGATCCGACACCTCAAACCTTGAAAAAAAACTGTTTAAGTTGTCAGCCCAATTTTGATCCCCCGCCGCTACAGAGAGCCTGGTCTGATGTCCGGATATGGATTTCAAACCTCTCCAGACATCTCTGGTGTTGTTATTGGCCAGACTCTCTTCCATCTTCCTCCTGTACCTCTCCTTTCCCTCCCTGATCTTTCTTCTGAGCTCCTTCTGAACTGCCCTCAGATCCTCTTTGTTTCCTGACTTAAAGACTCTCTTCTTCTCCTTTAAGAGAGCCTTTGTATCAGGATTAATCCAGGGTTTGTTGTTGGAGAAGCATCGTACAGTTCTGGTTGGCACAATGCTCTCCACACAGAAGTTAATGTAGTCCCTGACACATGTGGTTAGACCGTCAATATCCTCCTTGTGGGACTCACTGAAGATGCTCCAGTCCGTGGTCTCAAAGCAGACCTTCAGAGCTTCCTCAGCTTCTTCAGACCACTTCTTGACCGAGCGAGTCACTGCTGGTTGCCTGCTCACAAGTGGCTTGTAAACAGGTAGGAGATGGACCAGACAGTGGTCAGCTCGTCCCAAAGGAGGAAGGGGGGATGATAAATAAGCGTCTTAGTGTTCGCATAAAAAAGGTCCAGTGTGTTATTGTCCCTGGTGGCACAAGTGACGTACTGCATGAATTTGGGCAGACAGGAAGAGAGAGATGCGTGATTAAAATCACCGGAGATGATAAAGAGGGCCTGAGGGCTCTGAGTCTGTAACCCGTTCACTACTCCAGTGATGTTGTCACATGCTGCCTCCGCGCTCACCGACAGTGCAATGTACACAAGCACTGCGACAACATGTGAAAACTCCCGTGGCAAGTAGAAGGGTCTCAGACTCAGCGCCAAGAGTTCAATGTCAGGAGAGCAGTGTTGATCCTTTAGAGTGACGTGCCTGGGAAGGCACCACTTCTCGTTAACGAACACCGCCAGTCCTCCGCCCTTTCTCTTCCCGCTCATCTCCGTCCGGTCCGCGCGCAATAAACAGAATCCATCCAGCGCAGCAATCGCGTCCGTGTGGTTCTGGTTCAGCATGAACATACTGCACCGTCGATATTGCGGGTCGAACCTGGTCGCTGCCGCGAGTTCGTCCATCTTGTTTGGGAGAGATCTCACGTTGCCCATGACGACGGACGGGAGCGCTGGTCGATAAGCTCTCCTCAGGTCCCGGCGTTTAACTACGGCGCGGCATCCCCGTCTCCTCTTCATAATATCCCGGGGGATGATGGGTCGCTCCTCCGGCCGCACCGCAGAGAAACGCAGCGCCAGCAGCTGATCCCGACTGTAGACAATGGCCATTACGCGCGCGCCAGTTGCGCACCAGAAAAAGCAATGAAAAACGTTCCTTTTTCACTGAAAGTTTCCAATTCTTGTAGAAAACTGTCCGCGAGTCTTAAAGAGACAGTGTGATGAAAAGAAAAGTTTGAAAAGACGGAGGCAATCCTCGGAAAAAAGTAATAAACCCAAAAAAGCACTCGGAGCTGCTGTTAAAGCTGCCGTCCTGTCAGCGCCATCTTGCAAAGTGGGTTTTGGAGTGGGCGGTCCCTCATTGCACCACTCCACTGCAGTTTCCCACCACCCTGGTAATAGGGGTCGGAGCAGGGCAATCTCTTGCGAAGTGGCCGAGCTGGTCACACCAAAGGCATCGATCTGTCGGGATCATCGTCTGGGTCGTGGCGGCACTGAGGACAGGCGGACCTCCTCAACATTCCAACAGTCCAACATCCTGACCTGCGCCCGTGGAGCAGCCCCCAGGAGTTAGGGACACCGGCATGGAGAGACAAACATGCTGTCGTAGTTTTTCTGGTGCCAGCCCTCGTAGAAAAGCTCGGAGTGCTAGTTTTCTTGGGATGTAGCATTGAAATGCGGATAGCCTTGCCGGGCATACTGCTGCACGTCAGAGGTGAAGGTGCCCAAATTCTCCCCTTCTTGTAGATGGCGACTAGTCAGCTGCTCTCTGCTCTGGTCGGCATGACACGGCTGGCCAAACCGTCTCTGAAGTGCGGTGGTCAGGTTATGGAAGTTGAGGGTTTCCACTGGGGCTAGGTCTAGAAGCACTTATGTCGCCCTTCCTTCCAAAGCCAGAGCCAAATGGGTCACAGCTTCAGCATTGCTCCACCCATTATGCCGCACTGTTAGTTGCACCTGTGCCAGGTATGGCGCAAGTGGTACAAGTCCATTGTACTTGGGCAGCTTAACCGTTGACTTGTGTGGAGGCGGACTCATCTGTATCATTGTGTCCGGGCCATAAACTGCATGTAGTCTTGTTCTTTCTTGTTCTTTTCTTTCTTTGACACTTGCCAGGCTGCTCCTCTGCTCCAACCCGCTCTTCTGGTGGTAGAGAATGCCGATCCAATCTTCGATCCGCCGGTGGCCAGGTCCTCCCTACCCCCAGGGGGCAGTGCGCAAGCGGCTCCTCTTCTCCGGTCTTCTCTTCCAGTAGAGGGCGATGTTTCCGTATGGCAATTGCTCCATCAGGTCTGTCTTTCATCAGAAGCCAGGCTCCTCCAGCCACCAGGGGGCGATCAGAAGTCATCTATGCATTGCCCTCTTCTCCACCAGCGGAGGGCGGTGTTGGCGCTGGAGCCCAAGATTTAGCTCAATTGCTCGCTCAAGTTCGTAGATTTCTCTGTCCATTGTTCAAGAGAAATCCCACTTCTGACTAGTGTTGTGTCGTTCGCGAACGATTTGTTCGAAAGAACGAATCTTTTGATGGAACGTACTGAACCGAATCACTTCATGAAGTGATTTGTTCCTTTCTCAGTTCAGTTGAAGTCACTCAGCCGCGATCGTGCCGGTGGGAGGATTCTATGATGATGATTATCATGATATGATGATGATGATTCTATGATTCTATGACTCACTGAATCCTCATCGTCAGCGAACGACGCAGCTACTCGTGGGTGCGGGGGGAGGGACTGAGGAGGGAGAGAGGACAGAACATTTAGTTTAAAGGATTTCTTATTTTAATATTTGTTTTTAGTTATACAAGGCCTTTTTAATTTATTGCTGATTGTATTTAAGTTTATATTACATTTTATTATTATTATTATTTTTGTTTTATTTTGACTGAACGAGGGTTCTCATCCGGTGATTCTATTCCGGTGATTCTCATCCGGGGATTCTCAAAAGATTCGGTCAGTGACTGAACGAGGTCTCATCCGGGGATTCTCAAAAGATTCAGTCAGTGAGTGAACGAGGTGTCTCATCCGGGGATTCTCAAAAGATTCGGTCAGTGAGTATAAGAGGTGTCTCATCCGGGGATTCTCAAAAGATTTGTTCATTGAAAAGGATTCTCTTCCGGTGATTCGCGCGTCAGGGATTCGGTCAGTGAACGAGGATTCAAGTTCGGCTGTGAACACACCTCAAGATATTCTCTATTTGCTAATTCCTCGCGAATGTCACTCGTCCTTGTCCGTGAACGCACCGGGCGTCTTTTTTTTTTTTTTTTTGCATTGTCCCTGAAGTGCAATGAACATGAACCTTGGGTCTGAATCATTAAAACTAGTAACGGATTGTTTGGCTGCGTTCAGGAAGTAGAAGAAATTGCAGTCAGAGCTCCATAAGCATTGAGTTATTGATTTGGTGAATGAACGAACTGAACGAATCTTTTGAACAAATCATTTTAATGAACTGATTCTAGTGATTCAGTACACTCAAAAGAATTGCCGTGCTCATCACTACTTCTGACACCAATGTAGTGAGCTCCAGTGAGCGTCAGGCAAAGAGAACAAGGGTGTCTTTTCCACACTGCCACAGACAGGTGACTTTAATTAACAGTACCAGTACAGGCTTGTGTAAACATGTAAAACATGGTGAGAGAGACTAATTCTCCCACACCTCTCAGTCATGGTGCCGAACTTGAAGACCCATAATGCACCAGTCGCTACAATATTGTTTTTAATGTTGTTTTTTTTATTGAATACATGATACATTATATTAGATTTTTTTTCAATTTTAAAATTAATATCTTTCAGATGTTCTCTCTGATCTGACATAGTGGGCGTGGCCATGTGTGATGTGAGCGGGTGAAGTTGCCAGCTCCTTCTAACTTACTTTAGAAAAGTTAAGCAATTTCTTTCACTTATGAGAGTTGAGGATGGTGAACAAAATTTGACAGATTTCCAGCACAACTGAAAATGCATTTATATAGATGAGAATTCTCGTGAGAAAAAGGGCATTATATTCAAGTACCAACATTCACATAAAAACATTTTCCCACTAGTTTACAGGTCTTTTTTGACTGAAACGAGCATCTTGACGTGTCACAGTCACAGGTTAATTTTACTTAAAATATGATCCATTTTTCAAAACTTTACAACTGTAATGATCAATAGAACAGATATTTTACAAATTTTTATTTACCGGGACCACAGCCCTTGCCAGAGCTTTATGTTCCATACACACAGCAGCCTCCTGCAACCGCTTCTTCTTTTGAGGGTTCGCCAGGCTTAGAACTAGCGAAAATCATCGTTTATGTATTATTACTGCAGATTGAGAATGACTGCAACTGAATGAAATACACTACAGAGTCAGATATATTTTACTTAATTATTTGGTTTAAAGTTGTATTTACCACTTCACCCGCACTTTGAGCAGTTAGGTAGATCTAGTCTCTTACGTTGTGTGAGTGTTGAAAGGAGCTGGTAAAAAAAAACCGTACGGGATTCACACAGACAGAAAAGCAATTTGTTGCTGAAATAATAATTTTAATACAAATCCTTATTCAAAGAATCTTAAAGAAAGTGTACATGACATTCTGTTCTGTATTCTGATATATCGCTAAAACATGTCAGCCATTCTGGTCATTCTATGCAGGTAAGGTCTTTGCTCATCGTCTCCTGCGGCGTGGACGTGCTGTGGTCCCTTGTACACACCCAGCTTTGATGCAGTGGCATGATTCTACCACGGTGTAGGTGTGCAGGATTTTGGTTCCGTCCTCACAGTTCATCTCTACCTGCTTCTGACTGGTAACATCCTCTTGGCAACACTCACACTGGTGAATCATTGAGTTGGCTGCAACAGAATATCTGCACACACAAACACAGTCATTATCATGTAAATCATCATTCTCATTACACTTGTATGCGATTGATCTATTACTAACATATATATTTATATTTGGCTCAAGCTCTGTGTTTTAACGAAATCGAAAAGGTCTACATGGCCCTACACGTCTAACATTGATTCATGGTTTGCGTTGTTTCTGATGATCAGTGAAAACAACTATTTGATTTCAAAAATTCGTATTTATAATATATGCATATTTAAAAAATACATAGCCATTTTTTCTTATTATTATTAATATTCCAATAACAAAAAGTATTGTTTCACCTCTAATATATATTCACCTTAAAACAAAATTATGTTCACTTACTTGGATGTGCTTCCACAGTGGCCTGCACAGGAGGAGACGTTGACCGGCACAGTTGTTCTACACTTGTCATCCTCAAGGATGATCTCTTCAGTTTTTACCTCACAGACACTGCGCAGCTGGCCTGCAACAGAGAATTGTCTAAAGTTAGAAAACAATTTGTGAACTTAAAAATGTTCAGTTTGACCAGTAACATACAAGACTTGCAGCATCCATCAGCGTCAGTTGTCTCTGTTCCCTGGACATTGAGGAAAATATAAACGATTAGAGGTAAAATGGTTTTCTGATGTAAAATGGTGTTGACAAACTCACAGGTTCACAGTCATCTGGGTTGAACGGGGGGCAGGACTTGATTGTCTCAAAGGTCACCAGTGTACCACTGATCTTATCACAAGTATATTTGACACAAGGATCATCAGGGGAAACATAAGTCTCGTTGAGCTGTGGGAGGATTACAGAACCACAAAATGACTCAATGTGTACATGTAATTCTGGCCCAAAAGGGGTTTTGTGTAAAACAAAGTTGTATACAGTGGTGGGCCATCAGGGCCTGCAAATCTTTCTCTGCTGGCATAAGAAATAGCAATGAACTATAAGAGTAAATGCAATTTTCCTAAATAGTGTTGCACGTTTAGGAATTATTAGTGATGCTTTTCACTGTGTTGCTGCTGTAGTCGCAGCGTGAAGATGCTTGTGCACTTGGATTTTGTTGCCTCACTAAAGGCATTTATTCTGGCCACACAAGTTATCTGACTTGGCTGCAACAGCTCTTTATACTCCCTTTCTGTATAATAGTTTATCTAAATCATCAATATCCGACTTCATGGAGGGATGGTTGTGGAAGGTTTTCATTCAAAAAGGCAAGGCTGCTGACGCTTTTGGCTGGTGGTCCCTGCTGCATTATTGTGTGTTGATCATAGATATAATCGCGACTCTCAATGTGAAGTAGCTGCTGATCTAAGGCTGACTGTGGTTGTTCCTACATTTTTTGTTTTTCCTATTGTCCTTTACTAACTGTCCATGCAGGAAGCATGTATTGTTGCAATGGAAACCACAGGTTTGTAGTCGGAGTGATGTTGAAAACAATACGCTGATGTTGTGCATTTGAGCCTTTGTGGTGTATAAATAATCTTGAAGTGGTTATTGAGAGGTGTTTTCATTCAAATGAGCACCACTGAAGGCTTTTGTGTGAAATGTACGGTTGAATACGTACCCGAATGATAAGAGTAGAATTATCTGGAGCAGTAACAAGACAGCTCTTCTGAACACACTTTCCACAGCACTGGTCAGGATCAGGTTCATACTCATAACCCTGAATGGGAAATAAAATAAATGCACACAACTGGTTCTCATATTCTTGAATTTTTAATGAAAGGAGAGCACTTACCTCAGAGCACTTGGTGGTGCAGACAATAGGCTTGCATAAAATGATATGGAGCCCGGTCCCTAGATCCATTTTTGGGCCACAGTAACATTCTGTGCAAGCTCCAGGTTTCAAAGGGGTGAGGGGTGTACCAGATGCTACCGTTATTGATGGTGGAGGCGTTGTTCCTGCAGTTATACCAGACACAGGCCATGTTGGCTGTGCTGTCGTCATCCCTGTTGTTGGTGATGGTGGCCCAGGTGAGACTGTTGGTAGTGCTGGAGCTGTTATGGCTCTGTCAGTTGCTGATAGCGTGGTTGTTGATCTCGGACCTGTTTCTGCTGTTGTTCCTGGTCCGACTGTTGCCCCAACAGTTGTTCCTGACAATACAGGTGTTGATTTTGCTGTTGTTCCAAGAGGCTGTACCGTAGGGCCTGTGGTAGGTGTTTCTGGTATTTCCTCACCAGGCTGGGAGAGAAAATGAAGAACTGCTTGAGAAAAATGAATTGGGTTTTTGAAAGACACATTATTACAGTTTAACTGTTTTGCTTTACATGACCTTATTTCCATTTTGTTTTCCTATACATTTCCCTTATTCATGTAGGTCATTACCCAGATTTCGAAGATGGGTTACAGTGCTGAATTACCCTTAATAATATTGAAATGTATCGGTTGCACAGAACAATTTGCAAATATGGAAGTTTAAAAAAAATTATATTATCAATCAGTTTGGCACTAAGTCAAAATGACACCATGTTTGCAAAAATTGCACCAAATACTTATTTTCCCTGTTAAATTCCTAAACAATTTCTTACCTCAAACTCAGTCATGTTATAGATGCATACACCCTTTGGCACTGCAAAGACATGAGGTTTACAAAATGAATTCAATTATTATGTTGTCTTTATATACTAACTCTTTTATTCCATCCATGCAAAAAGGAAGAAAGAACATACCACAGCTGTATGTTTGACAGCAGACTCCGTCGCTTGTGCTATTGAGTGTAAATCCCAATTCACAGCTGATTTTCTCTGGGCAAAGGTTTGAATTACATTCTGTAGGGAAGAATTCACAAATTAGACATAATGAGACACAGTTAAGTAATGAACTAAACAGTCACAGATAATAAAATATTGTCCCGGTAAATAATGGTTTAGTAATAGTTAAACGTCAATAATACCAACCGCAGGACTGTTTTGTGCAGCATCCTTCTGTCTTGTTGACAACTTCTTGGCCTGGTTCAGAACAATCAGGTACTTCTTCCTCTTCACAATTCACTGGCTCGCAATGGATGCCCATGATGTCACTGTCACACTCACATACTTGGCAATTGGCTGTCCAGGTATCACCAGGCTGTTGTAATTTTAACATTCGAAAGTCAAAGGTTAGCATAAAAGGATAAAGGAGTCAACAGGGGTATTTTATGTGGGATAAAATGGTTGTTCGGCTGTCTGATTATGGGTCAAATAACCAGGGAAGTGGCTAGTTTATTTATTAGAATTTATTTTTAACCATGAAGTTGAGCTTCCTCACTGGTGAAGAATATTTATAAATACATTATAGTCTTACTTCAACTGTAAAGTGTCTTGAGATAACTGTTATGATAAGACACTTTAAATAAAATTGAATTGAATTGAATTGGCAATAACAGGAAGTTATGCTAATGTCTTCATGGTAAAAAATACATTTCTCCTCACTATGGTGTAAACCAGTCTTGTTATTATTTATTCAACATTTGACACTGACAAAACTCATCTAGTGGTTTTTCTTATCTTCTGGCTCGCTCCGTCAGTCATACCTTTCATAACTCGGGTTGTATGAATAGAACTGAGTTGACTGTTCTTTACTGTTGGTTAATTCATCGCGGCTCTGCCTTGCAGCTGAGAAAACACAATGAACCTGTCATCCAACTTCTGTTATTCATTTTCTTGAAGCTTAAAGCATGAGAGGAGACAGCCATCTCCCAACCAAGATTAGCTATTGGTTAAAAACCAAGGTGAAGAACAAGCACATGAGCACACAGTCTGCGCCAAACAGAGTGAGAAATCACCTGCCCCTCTATATTTGGATAAAGGGAGATCTTGCCTTATGAGAACATATCTGAGGGGAGGTTGGCTCACATAGCTGGCACCTGTCGAAGCAGACCAGCTGTATATCAAAGCATCTGGATGTTCTCTCTCGATAAGAGGCTGAAAGCCTTCACCAGACACAGATGATGGAGACATTCCTCGACTGAGTCGATCAACTAAGCTCTAAGCAAGAAATTATGAAATACCATCTTTTACTTGTGGCCAACATCTACTCAACAAGTACCACTCATAGCAGTGCATCCAACATTTTGCAACTTGTTTGTAATCCCTAATCTGTGGTCCGACATGTACAACTAGGATCTTGTTAACGTGTGTTGATAAACATCTATTTATGATGACTGATGAGTTTCTGACCTTCATTGGGCGTCCATCAGGGCCAATACAATCTGAAATTGAAGAAAGGTGTGTTCGTCCAGTGCTTACAAAAGGAAGCGTGATGAGCAAGAGTATCCCAGTTCTTACCGCAATATTCAACACATGTGTCATAGACAGTGTTGAACAAGGTTGTGCCCTCAGCACAGTAGCAACCCTCTTTAGTGAAATTGGTGGAGACAGAGTTGTCTGCTTCATACTTTTTATTGTACCTGAAATTCAGACAGACCATTAGACCATATTGGAAAATGTCAATATAAATTCATCGGTACAAACATGTGTCTGCTGCTAGTTATGGCCAAAAAGGATTGTACAAATGGCAGGAAATGTGAGCTATATTGCATATTTGTGGTGGACTTGACTATTAGAACCTTATACCACTGCTTACTAGTAGGTTAACGATAGCAGATAATAAATGTTTCTCTTTATCTATGTAACATGACAATTCTACCGTTATCTGGTTTGTTCTTTAAAAGGTTTTAAGTTTTGTTAAGTTGCTATATTAGTCAGAAATACCAATTCAACAGGTTCTTATTCATCCAGCTCAAGGTTATTCTTAAATGTGTCAACTGACCAATACAGGATGCCAAAAACCCTCAGACATCCAATCACATAGGGTAGTTTCAGGTTTATTCCAACCCCTCTTGTTGTTTGTTTGTCGTAGTAAGCAATATATTGTAAATTCTCCCCTCGCCAGTTATTTAAAACTTAGCAATATGCAGCAATATATGTCTGAGGTATAATTTACCTGTTATTGCATGTAGGCTCAACATTAGGCCCACAGGCCTTGTATAATTTATTTGAAGGACATTTGTGCTCTGCAGGACAGAAATGTTTTGCATGATTAAACAATAACTTTTGTTTCATCTTAAATAATAACAATTTATTAACTCACCACATTGCCCGTTGGTGTAATTCCTCCAATCAATACAGACACCCTCCTGAGCGCACTCAGTCGCATATGCATCCAAGCTTTCACATGTGTTACCGCTGTTATCACAATTGTCTGTTACACAGGATGTTATATAAGGATCAGGTGGTACAATTGAACTGCAAGGCTCAAACACACTGCAAAGCAAAGAGGACAGTCAAAGAGTAAGGCAACATTTTTGAGACCATTTTTGTTTCTTAATTAGGGCCAAATTTTAAACTTAAATAAAGATAATTTTTCACCTGCTGGTCAGAAGGTCACATATGGTCGGATTGCAAACAGTGGGTGTTGTTGTAGTGATGGGTGTGGTTGTAATGGATGGTTTTGTAAGAGTAGGTGGTATTGTAAGAGATGGTGTTGTTGTTGTATAAACAGGTGTTGTTGTAGGGACACAAGGTTCTCCTGGTACATTCCACTCTCCTGAGGTGGTAGGACAATCTCCCACCTGACCGTTGGGAGAGCGGCAGTCGTTGGCCTGTGAGTTGTCACATGTTCCTGAAAGATGTTTTTATACAATTAGGCCATTTCACTTGGTTTGCTTTTCACTTGCCTGTCAGAGCAACTCACCACAAAGTCCCTCAGTTTTGCCACTAAATATCTGATAATTAAGTGAGGCAAGAATGAGAGTCGGCGAGTACAGAACTTCGGTCTTTATATCAGGTATCTCCACTTTAACGACCATATCAGAGCTTGTAATGCGCAATACATAATTACTGTAGGCAGGGTAGATTCTTTTCTGATTTAAATGAACCTAAATGAAGACAAAGATGAAGTTAAGCTTGTATAAAATCCTTTAAATGTGTAATGAAAACTTACCTCATTGGTTATTTCCGAAAGTGAATTCTTACTGTGAGTTAAATATATTGAATGTGCTCCATATGTTATATTTAGGGACTGGGGACAGAAGCTTTGGTCTCCAGCTTGACAGTCTGCGTTGTTTATAATAAGACTAAGTTCATAATTATTCACAATTTCTTTGACCAGGTAGTAAGAGCACTGGCCCTTAAAATCATATTTAAATCCATCAAATGTCTTGTAGTGGTTTTTTGTCCAGGTACTACAGATACCTAAAAGAAAAGAAGAAGTGTAAATAATAATATTTCTGTATAAGTATGTTGATAATGTAAAAAACAATAATCTGCTGAAACTTATTTTTATCAATGTATCAATAAAAAATGTATGAAGGTACGTACATTGGCATTGATTTTCGTAGCAACAACCATCTTCAGTGACCGAGACAGGCTCACGTCCATTGGCACAAACAATTGGCTTCGGTGTGGTACAAATACTAACGACCTCTTCCACATTGCCTTCAACGCATGTGGCTGTGGTGCAATTATCAGTCTTCCATGACTCACCATTCTATTTGGGAAAGAATAAAAAAGAAAAGTTCCTCACTGAGCAGAATTACAAAAACCCTTGGGAATAGCATCGATTATATACTGTTAAAAGCTTAATTGGAAAGAGAAAAAACTTGACAAACCTTCCGAGGTGGATCCAAATGTGTACAATCAAGAGTAGTTGTAAATTGTGGGGTGGTGATAGTACTCATGAATACATTTGTGAAAGCTGGAGCAGTTGTGCTAGGAGTAACACATTGACTGGATTGTGTGTCAATTTTACATGATGCATTGCAGTATGCAATATAACACCAGCCCAAGCCATCTGTGACATTATACACTGTGTCCCCTGTAAAGTTAGGTATGAAAACAGAAGGAGTTGGTTAAGTCGGATATAGAACAGAAAAGGAAAAGAGAAAAAAAACGAAGGATTTAATGAGCAGTGACTTACCAGGATTATAAGAGGTACCATTAACATTGCAGGTGCACATTTGTTGAGTGGTGAATGGAGAAACTGAGGTTTTAGCTGTTGGTGTAAGTGTAAGAACAGAAGTAAAAACTCTAGTTGTTCCTGATAATTGAGACGTAACAATGGATGGTGTTGCATTAACAACTGTTGTGCTAGGTCCTTCTGTTGTGACAATGGGTACCCTTGTTGTTGAGGTAACAAAAGGTGTGGTTGCTGTGGAAACTGGGCCAGTTGTAACAGGGGGGAGCTGAGTTGTTACAGCTGTGCCTCTTGTAGGTGCTGGAGTTGCTGTTACTGAAGGGGTTGTTTTGCCCACCTCTGGAGTTGTCCTTGGTACTTGAGTACTTGCAGTAATAACAGTTGGTGTTGAGGAAACAACTGTTGTGCTTGGTCCTTCTGTTGTGACAATGGGTACCCTCGTTGTTGAGGAAACAACAGGTGTGGTTGCTGTGGAAACTTGGCCGGTTGTAACAGGAGGGATCTGAGTTGTAACAGCTGGGCCTGTTGTAGGTGCTGGAGTTGCTGTAACTGAAGGAGTTGTTTTGCCCACCTCTGGAGTTGTCCTTGGTACTTGAGTAGTTCCAGTAATAACAGTTGGTGTTGAGGAAACAACTGTTGTGCTAGGTCCTTCTGTTGTGAGAATGGGTACCCTCATTGTTGAGGCAACAACAGGTGTGGTTGCTGTGGAAACCGGACCAGTTGTAACAGGGGGAAGCTGAGTTGTTACAGCTGTGCCTGTTGTAGGTGCTGGAGTTGCTGTTACTGAAGGGGTTGTTGTGCCAAACTTTTGAGTTGTCCTTGGTACTTGAGTAGTTCCAGTTATAACAGTGGGCATGGATGAAACAACTACCGTGCTAGGTCCTTCTGTTGTTACAACAGGTATCCTCGTTGTTGAGGTAACAACGGGTGTGGTTGCTGTGGAAACCGGACCAGTTGTAACAGGGGGAAGCTGGGTTGTTACAGCTGTGCCTACTGTAGGTGATGGAGTTGCTGTTACTGAAGGAGTTGTTTTGCCCACCTCTGGAGTTGTCCTTGGTACTTGAGTACTTGCAGGAACAATAGTTGGTGTTGAAGAAACAACTGTTGTGCTAGGTCCTTCTGTGGTTACAATGGGTACCCTCGTTGTTGAGGTAACAACAGGTGTGGTTGCTGTGGAAACTGGACCAGTTGTAACAGGGGGAAGCTGAGTTGTTACAGCTGTGCCTACTGTTGGTGATGGAGTTGCTGTAACTGAAGGAGTTGTGTTGCCCACCTCTGGAGTTGTCCTTGGTACTTGAGTACTTGCAGTAATAACAGTTGGTGTTGAAGAAACAACTGTTGTGCTTGGTCCTTCTCTTGTGACAATGGGTACCCTCGTTGTTGAGATAACAATGGGTGTGGTTGCTGTGGAAACTTGACCAGTTGTAACAGGAGGGATCTGAGTTGTTACAGTTGTGCCTGTTGTGGGTGCTGGAGTTGCTGTTACTGAAGGAGTTGTTTTGCCCACCTGTGGAGTTGTCCTTGGTACTTGAGTACTTGCAGTAACAATAGTTGGTGTTGAAGAAACAACTGTTGTGCTAGGTCCTTCTGTTGTGAGAATGGGTACCCTCGTTGTTGAGGTAACGACAGGTGTGGTTGCTGTGGAAACTGGACCAGTTGTAACAGGTGGAAGCTGAGTTGTTACAGCTGTGCCTACTGTAGGTGATGGAGTTGCTGTAACTGAAGGAGTTGTGTTGCCCACCTCTGGAGTTGTCCTTGGTACTTGAGTACTTGCAGTAATAACAGTTGGTGTTGAAGAAACAACTGTTGTGCTTGGTCCTTCTGTTGTGACAATGGGTACCCTCGTTGTGGAGGTAACAACAGGTGTGGTTGCAGTGGAAACTGGACCAGTTGTGACAGGGGGAAGCTGAGTTGTTACAGCTGTGCCTGTTGTAGGTGCTGGAGTTGCTGTTACTGAAGGGGTTGTTTTGCCCACCTCTGGAGTTGTCCTTGGTACTTGAGAAGTAGCAGTAACAATAGTTGGTGTTGAAGAAACAACTGTTGTGCTAGGTCCTTTTGTTGTGATAATGGGTACCCTCGTTGTTGAGGTAACAACAGGTGTGGTTGCTGTGGAAACTGGACCAGTTGTAACAGGGGGAAGCTGAGTTGTTACAGCTGTGCCTACTGTAGGTGATGGAGTTGCTGTAACTGAAGAAGTTGTTTTTCCCACCTCTGGAGTTTTCCTTGGTACTTGAGTACTTGCAGTAATAACAGTTGGTGTTGAAGAAACAACTGTTGTGCTTGGTCCTTCTCTTGTGACAATGGGTACCCTCGTTGTTGAGATAACAATGGGTGTGGTTGCTGTGGAAACTTGACCAGTTGTAACAGGAGGGATCTGAGTTGTTACAGCTGTGCCTGTTGTGGGTGCTGGAGTTGCTGTTACTGAAGGGGTTGTTGTGCCCACCTCTGGAGTTGTCCTTGGTACTTGAGTAGTTCCAGTAATAACAGTTGGTGTTGAGGAAACAACTGTTGTGCTAGGTCCTTCTGTTGTGACAATGGGTACCCTAGTTGTTAAGGTAACAACAGGTGTGGTTGCAGTGGAAACTGGACCAGTTGTAACAGGGGGGATCTGAGTTGTTACAGCTGTGCCTGTTGTAGGTGCTGGAGTTGCTGTTACTGAAGGAGTTGTTTTGCCTACCTCTGGAGTTGTCCTTGGTACTTGAGTAGTTGCAGTAATAACAGTTGGTGTTGAAGAAACAACTGTTGTGCTAGGTCCTTCTGTTGTGACAATGGGTACCCTCGTTGTTGAGGTAACAACAGGTGTGGTTGCTGTGGAAACTACACCAGTTGTAACAGGGGGAGGCTGGGTTGTTACAGCTGTGCCTACTGTAGGTGCTGGAGTTGCTGTTACTGAAGGGGTTGTTGTGCCCACCTCTGGAGTTGTCCTTGGTACTTGAGTAGTTCCAGTAATAACAGTTGGTGTTGAAGAAACAACTGTTGTGCTAGGTCCTTCTGTTGTGACAATGGGTACCCTAGTTGTTAAGGTAACAACAGGTGTGGTTGCAGTGGAAACTGGACCAGTTGTAACAGGTGGAAGCTGAGTTGTTACAGCTGTGCCTGTTGTGGGTGCTGGAGTTGCTGTTACTGAAGGAGTTGTTTTGCCCACCTGTGGAGTTGTCCTTGGTACTTGAGTACTTGCAGTAACAATAGTTGGTGTTGAAGAAAAAACTGTTGTGCTAGGTCCTTCTGTTGTGACAATGGGTACCCTTGTTGTTGAGGCAACAATGGGTGTGGTTGCTGTGGAAACTTGACCAGTTGTAACAGGAGGGATCTGAGTTGTTACAGCTGTGCCTGTTGTAGGTGCTGGAGTTGCTGTTACTGAAGCAGTTATTTTGCCTATCTCTGGAGTTGTCCTTGGTACTTGAGTAGTTGCAGTAATAACAGTTGGTGTTGAAGAAACAACTGTTGTGCTAGGTCCTTCTGTTGTTACAATGGGTACCCTCGTTGTTGAGGTAACAACAGGTGTGGTTGCTGTGGAAACTGGACCAGTTGTAACAGGGGGAAGCTGAGTTGTTACAGCTGTGCCTACTGTAGGTGATGGAGTTGCTGTTACTGAAGGAGTTGTTTTGCCCACCTCTTGAGTTGTCCTTGGTACTTGAGTAGTTCCAGTAATAACAGTTGGTGTTGAGGAAACAACTGTTGTGCTAGGTCCTTCTGTTGTGACAATGGGTACCCTTGTTGTTGAGGCAACAACAGGTGTGGTTGCTGTGGAAACTTGACCAGTTGTAACAAGAGGGATCTGAGTTGTTACAGCTGTGCCTGTTGTAGGTGCTGGATTTGCTGTTACTGAAGGAGTTGTTTTGCCTACCTCTGGAGTTGTCCTTGGTACTTGAGTAGTTGCAGTAATAACAGTTGGTGTTGAAGAAACAACTGTTGTGCTAGGTCCTTCTGTTGTTACAATGGGTACCCTCGTTGTTGAGATAACAACAGGTGTGGTTGCTGTGGAAACTACAGCAGTTGTAACAGGGGGAGGCTGGGTTGTTACAGCTGTGCTTACTGTAGGTGCTGGAGTTGCTGTTACTGAAGGGGTTGTTGTGCCCACCTCTGGACTTGGCCTTGGTACTTGAGTAGTTCCAGTAATAACAGTTGGTGTTGAGGAAACAACTGTTGTGCTAGGTCCTTCTGTTGTGACAATGGGTACCCTTGTTGTTGAGGCAACAACGGGTGTGGTTGCTGTGGAAACTTGACCAGTTGTAACAGGAGGGATCTGAGTTGTTACAGCTGTGCCTGTTGTAGGTGCTGGATTTGCTCTTACTGAAGGAGTTGTTTTGCCTACCTCTGGAGTTGTCCTTGGTACTTGAGTAGTTGCAGTAATAACAGTTGGTGTTGAAGAAACAACTGTTGTGCTAGGTCCTTCTGTTGTGACAATGGGTACCCTCGTTGTTGAGGTAACAACAGGTGTGGTTGCTGTGGAAACTACACCAGTTGTAACAGGGGAAGGCTGGGTTGTTACAGCTGTGCCTACTGTAGGTGCTGGAGTTGCTGTTACTGAAGGGGTTGTTGTGCCCACCTCTGGAGTTGTCCTTGGTACTTGAGTAGTTGTAGTAATAACAGTTGGTGTTGAAGAAACAACTGTTGTGCTAGGTACTTCTGTTGTGACAATGGGTACCCTCGTTGTTGAGGTAACAACAGGTGTGGTTGCTGTGGAAACTACACCAGTTGTAACAGGGGGAGGCTGGGTTGTTACAGCTGTGCCTACTGTAGGTGCTGGAGTTGCTATTACTGAAGGGGTTGTTGTGCCCACCTCTGGAGTTGTCCTTGGTACTTGAGTAGTTCCAGTAATAACAGTTGGTGTTGAGGAAACAACTGTTGTTCTAGGTCCTTCTGTTGTGACAATGGGTACCCTCGTTGTTGAGGTAACAACAGGTGTGGTTGCTGTGGAAACTGGACCAGTTGTAACAGGGGGAAGCTGAGTTGTTACAGCTGTGACTACTTTAGGTGCTGGAGTTGCTGTTACTGAAGGGGTTGTTGTGCGCACCTCTGGACTTGGCCTTGGTACATGAGTAGTTCCAGTAATAACAGTTGGTTTTGAGGAAACAACTGTTGTGCTAGGTCCTTCTGTTGTGACAATGGGTACCCTTGTTGTTGAGGCAACAACGGGTGTGGTTGCTGTGGAAACTTGACCAGTTGTAACAGGAGGGATCTGAGTTGTTACAGCAGTTGTTACAGCTGTGCCTGTTGTAGGTGCTGGAGTTGCTGTTACTGAAGCAGTTATTTTGCCTATCTCTAGAGTTGTCCTTGGTACTTGAGTAGTTGCAGTAATAACAGTGGGTGTTGAAGAAACAACTGTTGTGCTACGTCCTACTGTTGTGACAATGGGTACCCTCGTTGTTGAGGTAACAACAGGTGTGGTTGCTGTGGAAACTACACCAGTTGTAACAGGGGGAGTCTGGGTTGTTACAGCTGTGCCTACTCTAGGTGCTGGAGTTGCTGTTACTGAAGGGGTTGTTGTGCCAAACTTTTGAGTTGTCCTTGGTACTTGAGTACTTGCAGTAATAACAGTTGGTGTTGAAGAAACAACTGTTGTGCTAGGTCCTTCTGTTGTGACAATGGGTACCCTCGTTGTTGAGGTAACAACAGGTGTGGTTGCTGTGGAAACTAGACCAGTTGTAACAGAGGGAGGCTGGGTTGTTACAGCTGTGCCTACTGTAGGTGCTGGAGTTGCTGTTACTGAAGGGGTTGTTGTGCCCACCTCTGGAGTTGTCCTTGGCACTTGAGTAGTTCCAGTAATAACAGTTGGTGTTGAGGAAACAACTTTTGTGCTAGGTCCTTCTGTTGTGACAATGGGTACCCTCGTTGTTGAGGTAACAACAGGTGTGGTTGCTGTGGAAACTTCACCAGTTGTAACAGGGGGAGGCTGGGTTGTTACAGCTGTGCCTACTGTAGGTGCTGGAGTTGCTGTTACTGAAGGGGTTGTTGTGCCCACCTCTGGAGTTGTCCTTGGTACTTGAGTAGTTCCAGTAATAACAGTTGGTGTTGAGGAAACAACTGTTGTGCTAGGTCCTTCTGTTGTGACAATGGGTACCCTAGTTGTTAAGGTAACAACAGGTGTGGTTGCAGTGGAAACTGGACCAGTTGTAACAGGGGGGATCTGAGTTGTTACAGCTGTGCCTGTTGTAGGTGCTGGAGTTGCTGTTACTGAAGGAGTTGTTTTGCCTACCTCTGGAGTTGTCCTTGGTACTTGAGTAGTTGCAGTAATAACAGTTGGTGTTGAAGAAACAACTGTTGTGCTAGGTCCTTCTGTTGTGACAATGGGTACCCTCGTTGTTGAGGTAACAACAGGTGTGGTTGCTGTGGAAACTACACCAGTTGTAACAGGGGGAGGCTGGGTTGTTACAGCTGTGCCTACTGTAGGTGCTGGAGTTGCTGTTACTGAAGGGGTTGTTGTGCCCACCTCTGGAGTTGTCCTTGGTACTTGAGTAGTTCCAGTAATAACAGTTGGTGTTGAGGAAACAACTGTTGTGCTAGGTCCTTCTGTTGTGACAATGGGTACCCTAGTTGTTAAGGTAACAACAGGTGTGGTTGCAGTGGAAACTGGACCAGTTGTAACAGGGGGGATCTGAGTTGTTACAGCTGTGCCTGTTGTAGGTGCTGGAGTTGCTGTTACTGAAGGAGTTGTTTTGCCCACCTCTGGAGTTGTCCTTGGTACTTGAGTAGTTGCAGTAATAACAGTTGGTGTTGAGGAAACAACTGTTGTGCTAGGTCCTTCTGTTGTGACAATGGGTACCCTCGTTGTTGAGGTAACAACAGGTGCGGTTGCAGTGGAAACTGGACCAGTTGTAACAGGGGGTATCTGAGTTGTTACAGCTGTGCCTACTGTAGGTGCTGGAGTTGCTGTTACTGAAGGGGTTGTTGTGCCCACCTCTGGAGTTGTCCTTGGTACTTGAGTAGTTCCAGTAATAACAGTTGGTGTTGAGGAACCAACTGTTGTTGTAGGTCCTTCTGTTGTGACAATGGGTACCCTCATTGTTGAGGTAACAACAGGTGTGGTTGCTTTGGAAACCAGACCAGTTGTAACAGGAGGGATCTGAGTTGTTACAGCTGTGCCTGTTGTAGGTGCTGGAGTTGCTGTTACTGAAGGAGTTGTTTTGCCCACCTCTGGAGTTGTCCTTGGTACTTGAGTAGTTGCAGTAATAACAGTTGGTGTTGAGGAAACAACTGTTGTGCTAGGTCCTTCTGTTGTGACAATGGGTACCCTCGTTGTTGAGAAAACCACAGGTGTGGTTGCAGTGGAAACTGGACCAGTTGTAACAGGGGGTATCTGAGTTGTTACAGCTGTGCCTGTTGTAGGTGCTGGAGTTGCTGTTACTGAAGGAGTTGTTTTGCCTACCTCTGGAGTTGTCCTTGGTACTTGAGTAGTTGCAGTAATAACAGTTGGTGTTGAAGAAACAACTGTTGTGCTAGGTCCTTCTGTTGTGACAATGGGTACCCTCGTTGTTGAGGTAACAACAGGTGTGGTTGCTGTGGAAACTACACCAGTTGTAACAGGGGGAGGCTGGGTTGTTACAGCTGTGCCTACTGTAGGTGCTGGAGTTGCTGTTACTGAAGGGGTTGTTGTGCCCACCTCTGGAGTTGTCCTTGGTACTTGAGTAGTTCCAGTAATAACAGTTGGTGTTGAAGAAACAACTGTTGTGCTAGGTCCTTCTGTTGTGACAATGGGTACCCTAGTTGTTAAGGTAACAACAGGTGTGGTTGCAGTGGAAACTGGACCAGTTGTAACAGGGGGGATCTGAGTTGTTACAGCTGTGCCTGTTGTAGGTGCTGGAGTTGCTGTTACTGAAGGAGTTGTTTTTCCCACCTCTGGAGTTTTCCTGGGTACTTGAGTAGTTGCAGTAATAACAGTTGGTGTTGAGGAAACAACTGTTGTGCTAGGTCCTTCTGTTGTGACAATGGGTACCCTCGTTGTTGAGGTAACAACAGGTGTGGTTGCAGTGGAAACTGGACCAGTTGTAACAGGGGGTATCTGAGTTGTTACAGCTGTGCCTGTTGTGGGTGCTGGAGTTGCTGTTACTGTAGGAGTTGTTTTGCCCACCTCTGGAGTTGTCCTTGGTACTTGAGTGGTTGCAGTTATAACAATTGGTGTTGAAGAAACAACTGTTGTGCTAGGTCCTTTTGTTGTGACAATGGGTGTCCTCGTTGTTGAGGTAACAACGAGTGTGGTTGCTGTGGAAACTTGACCAGTTGTAACAGGAGGGATCTGAGTTGTTACAGCTGTGCCTGTTGTAGGTGCTGGAGTTGCTGTTACTGAAGGAGTTTTTTTGCCCACCTCTGGAGTTGTCCTTGGTACTTGAGTACTTGCAGTAATAACAGTTGGTGTTGAAGAAACAACTGTTGTGCTAGGTCCTTCTGCTGTGACAATGGGTACCCTCGTTGTTGAGGTAAAAACAGGTGTGGTTGCTGTGGAAACTACACCAGTTGTAACAGGGGGAGGCTGGGTTGTTACAGCTGTGCCTACTGTAGGTGCTGGAGTTGCTGTTACTGAAGGGGTTGTTGTGCCCACCTCTGGAGTTGTCCTTGGTACTTGAGTAGTTCCAGTAATAACAGTTGGTGTTGAGGAAACAACTGTTGTGCTAGGTCCTTCTGTTGTGACAATGGGTACCCTAGTTGTTAAGGTAACAACAGGTCTGGTTGCAGTGGAAACTGGACCAGTTGTAACAGGGGGGATCTGAGTTGTTACAGCTGTGCCTGTTGTAGGTGCTGGAGTTGCTGTTACTGAAGGGGTTGTTGTGCCAAACTTTTGAGTTGTCCTTGGTACTTGAGTACTTGCAGTAATAACAGTTGGTGTTGAAGAAACAACTGTTGTGCTAGGTCCTTCTGTTGTGACAATGGGTACCCTCGTTGTTGAGGTAACAACAGGTGTGGTAGCTGTGGAAACTAGACCAGTTGTAACAGAGGGAGGCTGGGTTGTTACAGCTGTGCCTACTGTAGGTGCTGGAGTTGCTGTTACTGAAGGGGTTGTTGTGCCCACCTCTGGAGTTGTCCTTGGCACTTGAGTAGTTCCAGTAATAACAGTTGGTTTTGAGGAAACAACTGTTGTGCTAGGTCCTTCTGTTGTGACAATGGGTACCCTCGTTGTTGAGGTAACAACAGGTGTGGTTGCTGTGGAAACTGTACCAGTTGTAACAGGGGGAGACTGGGTTGTTACAGCTGTGCCTACTGTAGGTGCTGGAGTTGCTGTTACTGAAGGGGTTGTTGTGCCCACCTCTGGAGTTGTCCTTGGTACTTGAGTAGTTCCAGTAATAACAGTTGGTGTTGAGGAAACAACTGTTGTGCTAGGTCCTTCTGTTGTGACAATGGGTACCCTCGTTGTTGAGGTAACAACAGGTGTGGTTGCAGTGGAAACTGGACCAGTTGTAACAGGGGGGATCTGAGTTGTTACAGCTGTGCCTGTTGTAGGTGCTGGAGTTGCTGTTACTGAAGGAGTTGTTTTGGCCACCTCTGGAGTTGTCCTTGGTACTTGAGTAGTTGCAGTAATAACAGTTGGTGTTGAGGAAACAACTGTTGTGCTAGGTCCTTCTGTTGTGACAATGGGTACCCTCGTTGTTGAGAAAACAACAGGTGTGGTTGCAGTGGAAACTGGACCAGTTGTAACAGGGGGTATCTGAGTTGTTACAGCTGTGCCTGTTGTAGGTGCTGGAGTTGCTGTTACTGAAGGAGTTGTTTTGCCCACCTCTGGAGTTGTCCTTGGTACTTGGGTACTTGCAGTAATAACAGTTGGTGTTGAAGAAACAACTGTTGTGCTAGGTCCTTCTGTTGTGACAATGGGTACCCTCATTGTTGAGGTAACAACAGGTGTGGTTGCAGTGGAAACTGGACCAGTTGTAACAGGGGGGATCTGAGTTGTTACAGCTGTGCCTGTTGTAGGTGCTGGAGTTGCTGTTACTGAAGGAGTTGTTTTGCCCACCTCTGGAGTTGTCCTTGGTACTTGAGTAGTTGCAGTAATAACAGTTGGTGTTGAGGAAACAACTGTTGTGCTAGGTCCTTCTGTTGTGACAATGGGTACCCTCGTTGTTGAGAAAACAACAGGTGTGGTTGCAGTGGAAACTGGACCAGTTGTAACAGGGGGGATCTGAGTTGTTACAGCTGTGCCTGTTGTAGGTGCTGGAGTTGCTGTTACTGAAGGAGTTGTTTTGCCTACCTCTGGAGTTGTCCTTGGTACTTGAGTAGTTGCAGTAATAACAGTTGGTATTGAAGAAACAACTGTTGTGCTAGGTCCTTCTGTTGTGACAATGGGTACCCTCGTTGTTGAGGTTACAACAGGTGTGGTTGCTGTGGAAACTACACCAGTTGTAACAGGGGGAGGCTGGGTTGTTACAGCTGTGCCTACTGTAGGTGCTGGAGTTGCTGTTACTGAAGGGGTTGTTGTGCCAAACTTTTGAGTTGTCCTTGGTACTTGAGTACTTGCAGTAATAACAGTTGGTGTTGAGGAAACAACTGTTGTGCTAGGTCCTTCTGTTGTGACAATGGGTACCCTCGTTGTTGAGGTAACAACAGGTGTGGTTGCTGTGGAAACTGGACCAGTTGTAACAGGGGGAGACTGGGTTGTTACAGCTGTGCCTACTGTAGGTGCTGGAGTTGCTGTTACTGAAGGGGTTGTTGTGCCCACCTCTGGAGTTGTCCTTGGTACTTGAGTAGTTCCAGTAATAACAGTTGGTGTTGAGGAAACAACTGTTGTGCTAGGTCCTTCTGTTGTGACAATGGGTACCCTCGTTGTTGAGGTAACAACAGGTGTGGTTGCAGTGGAAACTGGACCAGTTGTAACAGGGGGGATCTGAGTTGTTACAGCTGTGCCTGTTGTAGGTGCTGGAGTTGCTGTTACTGAAGGAGTTGTTTTGGCCACCTCTGGAGTTGTCCTTGGTACTTGAGTAGTTGCAGTAATAACAGTTGGTGTTGAGGAAACAACTGTTGTGCTAGGTCCTTCTGTTGTGACAATGGGTACCCTCGTTGTTGAGAAAACAACAGGTGTGGTTGCAGTGGAAACTGGACCAGTTGTAACAGGGGGTATCTGAGTTGTTACAGCTGTGCCTGTTGTAGGTGCTGGAGTTGCTGTTACTGAAGGAGTTGTTTTGCCCACCTCTGGAGTTGTCCTTGGTACTTGGGTACTTGCAGTAATAACAGTTGGTGTTGAAGAAACAACTGTTGTGCTAGGTCCTTCTGTTGTGACAATGGGTACCCTCGTTGTTGAGGTAAAAACAGGTGTGGTTGCTGTGGAAACTGGACCAGTTGTAACAGGGGGTATCTGAGTTGTTACAGCTGTGCCTGTTGTAGGTGCTGGTGTTGCTGTTACTGAAGGAGTTGTTTTGCCTACCTCTGGAGTTGTCCTTGGTACTTGAGTAGTTGCAGTAATAACAGTTGGTGTTGAGGAAACAACTGTTGTGATAGGTCCTTCTGTTGTGACAATGGGTACCCTAGTTGTTAAGGTAACAACAGGTGTGGTTGCTGTGGAAACTGGACCAGTTGTAACAGGGGGTATCTGAGTTGTTACAGCTGTGCCTGTTGTAGGTGCTGGAGTTGCTGTTACTGAAGGAGTTGTTTTGCCCACCTCTGGAGTTTTCCTTGGTACTTGAGTAGTTGCAGTAATAACAGTTGGTGTTGAGGAAACAACTGTTGTGCTAGGTCCTTCTGTTGTGACAATGGGTACCCTCGTTGTTGAGGGAACAACAGGTGTGGTTGCTGTGGAAACTACACCAGTTGTAACAGGGGGAGGCTGGGTTGTTACAGCTGTGCCTACTGTAGGTGCTGGAGTTGCTGTTACTGAAGGGGTTGTTGTGCCCACCTCTGGAGTTGTCCTTGGTACTTGAGTAGTTCCAGTAATAACAGTTGGTGTTGAGGAAACAACTGTTGTGCTAGGTCCTTCTGTTGTGACAATGGGTACCCTCGTTGTTGAGGTAACAACAGGTGTGGTTGCAGTGGAAACTGGACCAGTTGTAACAGGGGGTATCTGAGTTGTTACAGCTGTGCCTGTTGTAGGTGATGGAGTTGCTGTTACTGAAGGAGTTGTTTTGCCCACCTCTGGAGTTGTCCTTGGTACTTGAGTGGTTGCAGTTATAACAATTGGTGTTGAAGAAACAACTGTTGTGCTAGGTCCTTCTGTTGTGACAATGGGTACCCTCGTTGTTGAGGTAACAACAGGTGTGGTTGCTGTGGAAACTACACCAGTTGTAACAGGGGGAGGCTGGGTTGTTACAGCTGTGCCTACTGTAGGTGCTGGAGTTGCTGTTACTGAAGGAGTTGTTGTGCCCACCTCTGGAGTTGTCCTTGGTACTTGAGTAGTTCCAGTAATAACAGTTGGTGTTGAGGAAACAACTGTTGTGCTAGGTCCTTCTGTTGTGACAATGGGTACCCTAGTTGTTAAGGTAACAACAGGTCTGGTTGCAGTGGAAACTGGACCAGTTGTAACAGGAGGTATCTGAGTTGTTACAGCTGTGCCTGTTGTAGGTGCTGGAGTTGCTGTTACTGAAGGAGTTGTTTTGCCTACCTCTGGAGTTGTCCTTGGTACTTGAGTAGTTGCAGTAATAACAGTTGGTGTTGAAGAAACAACTGTTGTGCTAGGTCCTTCTGTTGTGACAATGGGTACCCTCGTTGTTGAGGTAACAACAGGTGTGGTTGCTGTGGAAACTACACCAGTTGTAACAGGGGGAGGCTGGGTTGTTACAGCTGTGCCTACTGTAGGTGCGTGAGTTGCTGTTACTGAAGGGGTTGTTGTGCCCACCTCTGGAGTTGTCCTTGGTACTTGAGTAGTTGCAGTAATAACAGTTGGTGTTGAGGAAACAACTGTTGTGATAGGTCCTTCTGTTGTGACAATGGGTACCCTAGTTGTTAAGGTAACAACAGGTGTGGTTGCTGTGGAAACTGGACCAGTTGTAACAGGGGGTATCTGAGTTGTTACAGCTGTGCCTGTTGTAGGTGCTGGAGTTGCTGTTACTGAAGGAGTTGTTTTGCCCACCTCTGGAGTTTTCCTTGGTACTTGAGTAGTTGCAGTAATAACAGTTGGTGTTGAGGAAACAACTGTTGTGCTAGGTCCTTCTGTTGTGACAATGGGTACCCTCGTTGTTGAGGTAACAACAGGTGTGGTTGCTGTGGAAACTACACCAGTTGTAACAGGGGGAGGCTGGGTTGTTACAGCTGTGCCTACTGTAGGTGCTGGAGTTGCTGTTACTGAAGGGGTTGTTGTGCCCACCTCTGGAGTTGTCCTTGGTACTTGAGTAGTTCCAGTAATAACAGTTGGTGTTGAGGAAACAACTGTTGTGCTAGGTCCTTCTGTTGTGACAATGGGTACCCTCGTTGTTGAGGTAACAACAGGTGTGGTTGCAGTGGAAACTGGACCAGTTGTAACAGGGGGTATCTGAGTTGTTACAGCTGTGCCTGTTGTAGGTGCTGGAGTTGCTGTTACTGAAGGAGTTGTTTTGCCCACCTCTGGAGTTGTCCTTGGTACTTGAGTGGTTGCAGTTATAACAATTGGTGTTGAAGAAACAACTGTTGTGCTAGGTCCTTCTGTTGTGACAATGGGTACCCTCGTTGTTGAGGTAACAACAGGTGTGGTTGCTGTGGAAACTACACCAGTTGTAACAGGGGGAGGCTGGGTTGTTACAGCTGTGCCTACTGTAGGTGCTGGAGTTGCTGTTACTGAAGGGGTTGTTGTGCCCACCTCTGGAGTTGTCCTTGGTACTTGAGTAGTTGCAGTAATAACAGTTGGTGTTGAGGAAACAACTGTTGTGCTAGGTCCTTCTGTTGTGACAATGGGTACCCTCGTTGTTGAGGTAACAACAGGTGTGGTTGCTGTGGAAACTACACCAGTTGTAACAGGGGGAGGCTGGGTTGTTACAGCTGTGCCTACTGTAGGTGCTGGAGTTGCTGTTACTGAAGGGGTTGTTGTGCCCACCTCTGGAGTTGTCCTTGGTACTTGAGTAGTTCCAGTAATAACAGTTGGTGTTGAGGAAACAACTGTTGTGCTAGGTCCTTCTGTTGTGACAATGGGTACCCTCGTTGTTGAGGTAACAACAGGTGTGGTTGCAGTGGAAACTGGACCAGTTGTAACAGGGGGTATCTGAGTTGTTACAGCTGTGCCTGTTGTAGGTGCTGGAGTTGCTGTTACTGAAGGAGTTGTTTTGCCCACCTCTGGAGTTGTCCTTGGTACTTGAGTGGTTGCAGTTATAACAATTGGTGTTGAAGAAACAACTGTTGTGCTAGGTCCTTCTGTTGTGACAATGGGTACCCTCGTTGTTGAGGTAACAACAGGTGTGGTTGCTGTGGAAACTACACCAGTTGTAACAGGGGGAGGCTGGGTTGTTACAGCTGTGCCTACTGTAGGTGCTGGAGTTGCTGTTACTGAAGGGGTTGTTGTGCCCACCTCTGGAGTTGTCCTTGGTACTTGAGTAGTTCCAGTAATAACAGTTGGTGTTGAGGAAACAACTGTTGTGCTAGGTCCTTCTGTTGTGACAATGGGTACCCTAGTTGTTAAGGTAACAACAGGTCTGGTTGCAGTGGAAACTGGACCAGTTGTAACAGGGGGGATCTGAGTTGTTACAGCTGTGCCTGTTGTAGGTGCTGGAGTTGCTGTTACTGAAGGAGTTGTTTTGCCCACCTCTGGAGTTTTCCTTGGTACTTGAGTAGTTGCAGTAATAACAGTTGGTGTTGAGGAAACAACTGTTGTGCTAGGTCCTTCTGTTGTGACAATGGGTACCCTCGTTGTTGAGGTAACAACAGGTGTGGTTGCTGTGGAAACTGGACCAGTTGTAACAGGGGGTATCTGAGTTGTTACAGCTGTGCCTGTTGTAGGTGCTGGAGTTGCTGTTACTGAAGGGGTTGTTGTGCCAAACTTTTGAGTTGTCCTTGGTACTTGAGTACTTGCAGTAATAACAGTTGGTGTTGAAGAAACAACTGTTGTGCTAGGTCCTTCTGTTTTGACAATGGGTACCCTCGTTGTTGAGGTAACAACAGGTGTGGTTGCTGTGGAAACTAGACCAGTTGTAACAGAGGGAGGCTGGGTTGTTACAGCTGTGCCTACTGTAGGTGCTGGAGTTGCTGTTACTGAAGGGGTTGTTGTGCCCACCTCTGGAGTTGTCCTTGGCACTTGAGTAGTTCCAGTAATAACAGTTGGTGTTGAGGAAACAACTGTTGTGCTAGGTCCTTCTGTTGTGACAATGGGTACCCTCGTTGTTGAGGTAACAACAGGTGTGGTTGCTGAGGAAACTGGACCAGTTGTAACAGGGGGAGACTGGGTTGTTACAGCTGTGCCTACTGTAGGTGCTGGAGTTGCTGTTACTGAAGGGGTTGTTGTGCCCACCTCTGGAGTTGTCCTTGGTACTTGAGTAGTTCCAGTAATAACAGTTGGTGTTGAGGAAACAACTTTTGTGCTAGGTCCTTCTGTTGTGAGAATGGGTACCCTAGTTGTTAAGGTAACAACAGGTGTGGTTGCAGTGGAAACTGGACCAGTTGTAACAGGGGGGATCTGAGTTGTTACAGCTGTGCCTGTTGTAGGTGCTGGAGTTGCTGTTACTGAAGGAGTTGTTTTGCCCACCTCTGGAGTTGTCCTTGGTACTTGAGTACTTGCAGTAATAACAGTTGGTGTTGAAGAAACAACTGTTGTGCTAGGTCCTTCTGTTGTGACAATGGGTACCCTCGTTGTTGAGGTAACAACAGGTGTGGTTGCAGTGGAAACTGGACCAGTTGTAACAGGGGGGATCTGAGTTGTTACAGCTGTGCCTGTTGTAGGTGCTGGAGTTGCTGTTACTGAAGGAGTTGTTTTGCCCACCTCTGGAGTTGTCCTTGGTACTTGAGTAGTTGCAGTAATAACAGTTGGTGTTGAGGAAACAACTGTTGTGCTAGGTCCTTCTGTTGTGACAATGGGTACCCTCGTTGTTGAGAAAACAACAGGTGTGGTTGCAGTGGAAACTGGACCAGTTGTAACAGGGGGGATCTGAGTTGTTACAGCTGTGCCTGTTGTAGGTGCTGGAGTTGCTGTTACTGAAGGAGTTGTTTTGCCTACCTCTGGAGTTGTCCTTGGTACTTGAGTAGTTGCAGTAATAACAGTTGGTGTTGAAGAAACAACTGTTGTGCTAGGTCCTTCTGTTGTGACAATGGGTACCCTCGTTGTTGAGGTAACAACAGGTGTGGTTGCTGTGGAAACTACACCAGTTGTAACAGGGGGAGGCTGGGTTGTTACAGCTGTGCCTACTGTAGGTGCTGGAGTTGCTGTTACTGAAGGAGTTGTTTTGCCCACCTCTGGAGTTGTCCTTGGTACTTGAGTAGTTGCAGTAATAACAGTTGGTGTTGAAGAAACAACTGTTGTGCTAGGTCCTTCTGTTGTGACAATGGGTACCCTCGTTGTTGAGGTAACAACAGGTGTGGTTGCTGTGGAAACTGGACCAGTTGTAACAGGGGGTATCTGAGTTGTTACAGCTGTGCCTGTTGTAGGTGCTGGAGTTGCTGTTACTGAAGGGGTTGTTGTGCCAAACTTTTGAGTTGTCCTTGGTACTTGAGTACTTGCAGTAATAACAGTTGGTGTTGAAGAAACAACTGTTGTGCTAGGTCCTTCTGTTGTGACAATGGGTACCCTCGTTGTTGAGGTAACAACAGGTGTGGTTGCTGTGGAAACTAGACCAGTTGTAACAGAGGGAGGCTGGGTTGTTACAGCTGTGCCTACTGTAGGTGCTGGAGTTGCTGTTACTGAAGGGGTTGTTGTGCCCACCTCTGGAGTTGTCCTTGGCACTTGAGTAGTTCCAGTAATAACAGTTGGTGTTGAGGAAACAACTGTTGTGCTAGGTCCTTCTGTTGTGACAATGGGTACCCTCGTTGTTGAGGTAACAACAGGTGTGGTTGCAGTGGAAACTGGACCAGTTGTAACAGGGGGTATCTGAGTTGTTACAGCTGTGCCTGTTGTAGGTGCTGGAGTTGCTGTTACTAAAGGAGTTGTTTTGCCTACCTCTGGAGTTGTCCTTGGTACTTGAGTAGTTGCAGTAATAACAGTTGGTATTGAAGAAACAACTGTTGTGCTAGGTCCTTCTGTTGTGACAATGGGTGTCCTCGTTGTTGAGGTAACAACGAGTGTGGTTGCTGTGGAAACTTGACCAGTTGTAACAGGAGGGATCTGAGTTGTTACAGCTGTGCCTGTTGTAGGTGCTGGAGTTGCTGTTACTGAAGGAGTTTTTTTGCCCACCTCTGGAGTTGTCCTTGGTACTTGAGTACTTGCAGTAATAACAGTTGGTGTTGAAGAAACAACTGTTGTGCTAGGTCCTTCTGTTGTGACAATGGGTACCCTCGTTGTTGAGGTAACAACAGGTGTTGTTGCTGTGGAAACTACACCAGTTGTAACAGGGGGAGGCTGGGTTGTTTCAGCTGTGCCTACTGTAGGTGCTGGAGTTGCTGTTACTGAAGGGGTTGTTGTGCCCACCTCTGGAGTTGTCCTTGGTACTTGAGTAGTTCCAGTAATAACAGTTGGTGTTGAGGAAACAACTGTTGTGATAGGTCCTTCTGTTGTGACAATGGGTACCCTAGTTGTTAAGGTAACAACAGGTGTGGTTGCAGTGGAAACTGGACCAGTTGTAACAGGGGGGATCTGAGTTGTTACAGCTGTGCCTGTTGTAGGTGATGGAGTTGCTGTTACTGAAGGAGTTGTTTTGCCCACCTCTGGAGTTTTCCTTGGTACTTGAGTAGTTGCAGTAATAACAGTTGGTGTTGAGGAAACAACTGTTGTGCTAGGTCCTTCTGTTGTGACAATGGGTACCCTCGTTGTTGAGGTAACAACAGGTGTGGTTGCTGTGGAAACTACACCAGTTGTAACAGGGGGAGGCTGAGTTGTTATAGCTGTGCCTACTGTAGGTGCTGGAGTTGCTGTTACTGAAGGGGTTGTTGTGCCCACCTCTGGAGTTGTCCTTGGAACTTGAGTAGTTCCAGTAATAACAGTTGGTGTTGAGGAAACAACTGTTGTGCTAGGTCCTTCTGTTGTGACAATGGGTACCCTCGTTGTTGAGGTAACAACAGGTGTGGTTGCAGTGGAAACTGGACCAGTTGTAACAGGGGGTATCTGAGTTGTTACAGCTGTGCCTGTTGTAGGTGCTGGAGTTGCTGTTACTGAAGGAGTTGTTTTGCCCACCTCTGGAGTTGTCCTTGGTACTTGAGTGGTTGCAGTTATAACAATTGGTGTTGAAGAAACAACTGTTGTGCTAGGTCCTTCTGTTGTGACAATGGGTGTCCTCGTTGTTGAGGTAACAACGAGTGTGGTTGCTGTGGAAACTTGACCAGTTGTAACAGGAGGGATCTGAGTTGTTACAGCTGTGCCTGTTGTAGGTGCTGGAGTTGCTGTTACTGAAGGAGTTTTTTTGCCCACCTCTGGAGTTGTCCTTGGTACTTGAGTACTTGCAGTAATAACAGTTGGTGTTGAAGAAACAACTGTTGTGCTAGGTCCTTCTGTTGTGACAATGGGTACCCTCGTTGTTGAGGTAAAAACAGGTGTGGTTGCTGTGGAAACTGGACCAGTTGTAACAGGGGGTATCTGAGTTGTTACAGCTGTGCCTGTTGTAGGTGCTGGTGTTGCTGTTACTGAAGGAGTTGTTTTGCCTACCTCTGGAGTTGTCCTTGGTACTTGAGTAGTTGCAGTAATAACAGTTGGTGTTGAAGAAACAACTGTTGTGCTAGGTCCTTCTGTTGTGACAATGGGTACCCTCGTTGTTGAGGTAACAACAGGTGTGGTTGCTGTGGAAACTACACCAGTTGTAACAGGGGGAGGCTGGGTTGTTACAGCTGTGCCTACTGTAGGTGCTGGAGTTGCTGTTACTGAAGGGGTTGTTGTGCCCACCTCTGGAGTTGTCCTTGGTACTTGAGTAGTTCCAGTAATAACAGTTGGTGTTGAGGAAACAACTGTTGTGCTAGGTCCTTCTGTTGTGACAATGGGTACCCTAGTTATTAAGGTAACAACAGGTCTGGTTGCAGTGGAAACTGGACCAGTTGTAACAGGGGGGATCTGAGTTGTTACAGCTGTGCCTGTTGTAGGTGCTGGAGTTGCTGTTACTGAAGGAGTTGTTTTGCCCACCTCTGGAGTTTTCCTTGGTACTTGAGTAGTTGCAGTAATAACAGTTGGTGTTGAGGAAACAACTGTTGTGCTAGGTCCTTCTGTTGTGACAATGGGTACCCTCGTTGTTGAGGTAGCAACAGGTGTGGTTGCTGTGGAAACTGGACCAGTTGTAACAGGGGGTATCTGAGTTGTTACAGCTGTGCCTGTTGTAGGTGCTGGAGTTACTGTTACTGAAGGGGTTGTTGTGCCAAACCTTTGAGTTGTCCTTGGTACTTGAGTACTTGCAGTAATAACAGTTGGTGTTGAAGAAACAACTGTTGTGCTAGGTCCTTCTGTTGTGACAATGGGTACCCTCGCTGTTGAGGTAACAACAGGTGTGGTTGCTGTGGAAACTACACCAGTTGTAACAGGGGGAGGCTGGGTTGTTACAGCTGTGCCTACTGTAGGTGCTGGAGTTGCTGTTACTGAAGGGGTTGTTGTGCCCACCTCTGGAGTTGTCCTTGGTACTTGAGTAGTTCCAGTAATAACAGTTGGTGTTGAGGAAACAACTGTTGTGCTAGGTCCTTCTGTTGTGACAATGGGTACCCTAGTTATTAAGGTAACAACAGGTCTGGTTGCAGTGGAAACTGGACCAGTTGTAACAGGGGGGATCTGAGTTGTTACAGCTGTGCCTGTTGTAGGTGCTGGAGTTGCTGTTACTGAAGGAGTTGTTTTGCCCACCTCTGGAGTTTTCCTTGGTACTTGAGTAGTTGCAGTAATAACAGTTGGTGTTGAGGAAACAACTGTTGTGCTAGGTCCTTCTGTTGTGACAATGGGTACCCTCGTTGTTGAGGTAGCAACAGGTGTGGTTGCTGTGGAAACTGGACCAGTTGTAACAGGGGGTATCTGAGTTGTTACAGCTGTGCCTGTTGTAGGTGCTGGAGTTACTGTTACTGAAGGGGTTGTTGTGCCAAACTTTTGAGTTGTCCTTGGTACTTGAGTACTTGCAGTAATAACAGTTGGTGTTGAAGAAACAACTGTTGTGCTAGGTCCTTCTGTTGTGACAATGGGTACCCTCGCTGTTGAGGTAACAACAGGTGTGGTTGCTGTGGAAACTAGACCAGTTGTAACAGAGGGAGGCTGGGTTGTTACAGCTGTGCCTACTGTAGGTGCTGGTGTTGCTGTTACTGAAGGGGTTGTTGTGCCCACCTCTGGAGTTGTCCTTGGTACTTGAGTAGTTGCAGTAATAACAGTTGGTGTTGAGGAAACAACTGTTGTGCTAGGTCCTTCTGTTGTGACAATGGGTACCCTCGTTGTTGAGGTAACAACAGGTGTGGTTGCTGTGGAAACTACACCAGTTGTAACAGGGGGAGGCTGGGTTGTTACAGCTGTGCCTACTGTAGGTGCTGGAGTTTCTGTTACTGTAGGGGTTGTTGTGCCCACCTCTGGAGTTGTCCTTGGTACTTGAGTAGTTCCAGTAATAACAGTTGGTGTTGAGGAAACAACTGTTGTGATAGGTCCTTCTGTTGTGACAATGGGTACCCTAGTTGTTAAGGTAACAACAGGTGTGGTTGCAGTGGAAACTGGACCAGTTGTAACAGGGGGGATCTGAGTTGTTACAGCTGTGCCTGTTGTAGGTGCTGGAGTTGCTGTTACTGAAGGAGTTGTTTTGCCCACCTCTGGAGTTTTCCTTGGTACTTGAGTAGTTTCAGTAATAACAGTTGGTGTTGAGGAAACAACTGTTGTGCTAGGTCCTTCTGTTGTGAAAATGGGTACCCTCGTTGTTGAGGTAACAACAGGTGTGGTTGCTGTGGAAACTACACCAGTTGTAACAGGGGGAGGCTGGGTTGTTACAGCTGTGCCTACTGTAGGTGCTGGAGTTGCTGTTACTGAAGGGGTTGTTGTGCCCACCTCTGGAGTTGTCCTTGGTACTTGAGTAGTTCCAGTAATAACAGTTGGTGTTGAGGAAACAACTGTTGTGCTAGGTCCTTCTGTTGTGACAATGGGTACCCTCGTTGTTGAGGTAACAACAGGTGTGGTTGCAGTGGAAACTGGACCAGTTGTAACAGGGGGTATCTGAGTTGTTACAGCTGTGCCTGTTGTAGGTGCTGGAGTTGCTGTTACTGAAGGAGTTGTTTTGCCAACCTCTGGAGTTGTCCTTGGTACTTGAGTGGTTGCAGTTATAACAATTGGTGTTGAAGAAACAACTGTTGTGCTAGGTCCTTCTGTTGTGACAATGGGTGTCCTCGTTGTTGAGGTAACAACGAGTGTGGTTGCTGTGGAAACTTGACCAGTTGTAACAGGAGGGATCTGAGTTGTTACAGCTGTGCCTGTTGTAGGTGCTGGAGTTGCTGTTACTGAAGGAGTTTTTTTGCCCACCTCTGGAGTTGTCCTTGGTACTTGAGTACTTGCAGTAATAACAGTTGGTGTTGAAGAAACAACTGTTGTGCTAGGTCCTTCTGTTTTGACAATGGGTACCCTCGTTGTTGAGGTAACAACAGGTGTGGTTGCTGTGGAAACTAGACCAGTTGTAACAGGGGGGATCTGAGTTGTTACAGCTGTGCCTGTTGTAGGTGCTGGAGTTGCTGTTACTGAAGGAGTTGTTTTGCCCACCTCTGGAGTTGTCCTTGGTACTTGAGTAGTTGCAGTAATAACAGTTGGTGTTGAGGAAACAACTGTTGTGCTAGGTCCTTCTGTTGTGACAATGGGTACCCTCGTTGTTGAGAAAACAACAGGTGTGGTTGCAGTGGAAACTGGACCAGTTGTAACAGGGGGTATCTGAGTTGTTACAGCTGTGCCTGTTGTAGGTGCTGGAGTTGCTGTTACTAAAGGAGTTGTTTTGCCCACCTCTGGAGTTGTCCTTGGTACTTGAGTAGTTGCAGTAATAACAGTTGGTGTTGAAGAAACAACTGTTGTGCTAGGTCCTTCTGTTGTGACAATGGGTACCCTCGTTGTTGAGGTAACAACAGGTGTGGTTGCTGTGGAAACTACACCAGTTGTAACAGGGGGAGGCTGGGTTGTTACAGCTGTGCCTACTGTAGGTGCTGGAGTTGCTGTTACTGAAGGGGTTGTTGTGCCCACCTCTGGAGTTGTCCTTGGTACTTGAGTAGTTCCAGTAATAACAGTTGGTGTTGAGGAAACAACTGTTGTGATAGGTCCTTCTGTTGTGACAATGGGTACCCTAGTTGTTATGGTAACAACAGGTGTGGTTGCAGTGGAAACTGGACCAGTTGTAACAGGGGGGATCTGAGTTGTTACAGCTGTGCCTGTTGTAGGTGCTGGAGTTGCTGTTACTGAAGGAGTTGTTTTGCCCACCTCTGGAGTTTTCCTTGGTACTTGAGTAGTTGCAGTAATAACAGTTGGTGTTGAGGAAACAACTGTTGTGCTAGGTCCTTCTGTTGTGACAATGGGTACCCTCGTTGTTGAGGTAACAACAGGTGTGGTTGCTGTGGAAACTACACCAGTTGTAACAGGGGGAGGCTGAGTTGTTACAGCTGTGCCTACTGTAGGTGCTGGAGTTGCTGTTACTGAAGGGGTTGTTGTGCCCACCTCTGGAGTTGTCCTTGGTACTTGAGTAGTTCCAGTAATAACAGTTGGTGTTGAGGAAACAACTGTTGTGCTAGGTCCTTCTGTTGTGACAATGGGTACCCTCGTTGTTGAGGTAACAACAGGTGTGGTTGCAGTGGAAACTGGACCAGTTGTAACAGGGGGTATCTGAGTTGTTACAGCTGTGCCTGTTGTAGGTGCTGGAGTTGCTGTTACTGAAGGAGTTGTTTTGCCCACCTCTGGAGTTGTCCTTGGTACTTGAGTACTTGCAGTAATAACAGTTGGTGTTGAAGAAACAACTGTTGTGCTAGGTCCTTCTGTTGTGACAATGGGTACCCTCGTTGTTGAGGTAAAAACAGGTGTGGTTGCTGTGGAAACTGGACCAGTTGTAACAGGGGGTATCTGAGTTGTTACAGCTGTGCCTGTTGTAGGTGCTGGAGTTGCTGTTACTGAAGGAGTTGTTTTGCCTACCTCTGGAGTTGTCTTTGGTACTTGAGTAGTTGCAGTAATAACAGTTGGTGTTGAAGAAACAACTGTTGTGCTAGGTCCTTCTGTTGTGACAATGGGTACCCTCGTTGTTGAGGTAGCAACAGGTGTGGTTGCTGTGGAAACTACACCAGTTGTAACAGGGGGAGGCTGGGTTGTAACAGCTGTGCCTACTGTAGGTGCTGGAGTTGCTGTTACTGAAGGGGTTGTTGTGCCCACCTCTGGAGTTGTCCTTGGTACTTGAGTAGTTCCAGTAATAACAGTTGGTGTTGAGGAAACAACTGTTGTGATAGGTCCTTCTGTTGTGACAATGGGTACCCTAGTTGTTATGGTAACAACAGGTGTGGTTGCAGTGGAAACTGGACCAGTTGTAACAGGGGGTATCTGAGTTGTTACAGCTGTGCCAGTTGTAGGTGCTGGAGTTGCTGTTACTGAAGGAGTTGTTTTGCCCACCTCTGGAGTTGTCCTTGGTACTTGAGTGGTTGCAGTTATAACAATTGGTGTTGAAGAAACAACTGTTGTGCTAGGTCCTTCTGTTGTGACAATGGGTGTCCTCGTTGTTGAGGTAACAACAAGTGTGGTTGCTGTGGAAACTTGACCAGTTGTAACAGGAGCGATCTGAGTTGTTACAGCTGTGCCTGTTGTAGGTGCTGGAGTTGCTGTTACTGAAGGAGTTTTTTTGCCCACCTCTGGAGTTGTCCTTGGTACTTGAGTACTTGCAGTAATAACAGTTGGTGTTGAAGAAACAACTGTTGTGCTAGGTCCTTCTGTTGTGACAATGGGTACCCTCGTTGTTGAGGTAAAAACAGGTGTGGTTTCTGTGGAAACTGGACCAGTTGTAACAGGGGGAGGCTGAGTTGTTACAGCTGTGCCTACTGTAGGTGCTGGAGTTGCTGTTACTGAAGGGGTTGTTGTGCCCACCTCTGGAGTTGTCCTTGGTACTTGAGTAGTTCCAGTAATAACAGTTGGTGTTGAGGAAACAACTGTTGTGCTAGGTCCTTCTGTTGTGACAATGGGTACCCTCGTTGTTGAGGTAACAACAGGTGTGGTTGCAGTGGAAACTGGACCAGTTGTAACAGGGGGTATCTGAGTTGTTACAGCTGTGCCTGTTGTAGGTGCTGGAGTTGCTGTTACTGAAGGAGTTGTTTTGCCCACCTCTGGAGTTGTCCTTGGTACTTGAGTACTTGCAGTAATAACAGTTGGTGTTGAAGAAACAACTGATGTGCTAGGTCCTTCTGTTGTGACAATGGGTACCCTCGTTGTTGAGGTAACAACAGGTGTGGTTGCTGTGGAAACTGGACCAGTTGTAACAGGGGGTATCTGAGTTGTTACAGCTGTGCCTTTTGTAGGTGCTGGAGTTGCTGTTACTGAAGGAGTTGTTTTGCCTACCTCTGGAGTTGTCCTTGGTACTTGAGTAGTTGCAGTAATAACAGTTGGTGTTGAAGAAACAACTGTTGTGCTAGGTCCTTCTGTTGTGACAATGGGTACCCTCGTTGTTGAGGTAGCAACAGGTGTGGTTGCTGTGGAAACTACACCAGTTGTAACAGGGGGAGGCTGGGTTGTTACAGCTGTGCCTACTGTAGGTGCTGGAGTTGCTGTTACTGAAGGGGTTGTTGTGCCCACCTCTGGAGTTGTCCTTGGTACTTGAGTAGTTCCAGTAATAACAGTTGGTGTTGAGGAAACAACTGTTGTGATAGGTCCTTCTGTTGTGACAATGGGTACCCTAGTTGTTATGGTAACAACAGGTGTGGTTGCAGTGGAAACTGGACCAGTTGTAACAGGGGGGATCTGAGTTGTTACAGCTGTGCCTGTTGTAGGTGCTGGAGTTGCTGTTACTGAAGGAGTTGTTTTGCCCACCTCTGGAGTTTTCCTTGGTACTTGAGTAGTTGCAGTAATAACAGTTGGTGTTGAGGAAACAACTGTTGTGCTAGGTCCTTCTGTTGTGACAATGGGTACCCTCGTTGTTGAGGTAACAACAGGTGTGGTTGCTGTGGAAACTACACCAGTTGTAACAGGGGGAGGCTGAGTTGTTACAGCTGTGCCTATTGTAGGTGCTGGAGTTGCTGTTACTGAAGGGGTTGTTGTGCCCACCTCTGGAGTTGTCCTTGGTACTTGAGTAGTTCCAGTAATAACAGTTGGTGTTGAGGAAACAACTGTTGTGCTAGGTCCTTCTGTTGTGACAATGGGTACCCTCGTTGTTGAGGTAACAACAGGTGTGGTTGCTGTGGAAACTGGACCAGTTGTAACAGGAGGGATCTGAGTTGTTACAGCTGTGCCTGTTGTAGGTGCTGGAGTTGCTGTTACTGAAGGAGTTTTTTTGCCCACCTCTGGAGTTGTCCTTGGTACTTGAGTACTTGCAGTAATAACAGTTGGTGTTGAAGAAACAACTGTTGTGCTAGGTCCTTCTGTTGTGACAATGGGTACCCTCGTTGTTGAGGTAAAAACAGGTGTGGTTTCTGTGGAAACTGGACCAGTTGTAACAGGGGGAGGCTGAGTTGTTACAGCTGTGCCTACTGTAGGTGCTGGAGTTGCTGTTACTGAAGGGGTTGTTGTGCCCACCTCTGGAGTTGTCCTTGGTACTTGAGTAGTTCCAGTAATAACAGTTGGTGTTGAGGAAACAACTGTTGTGCTAGGTCCTTCTGTTGTGACAATGGGTACCCTCGTTGTTGAGGTAACAACAGGTGTGGTTGCAGTGGAAACTGGACCAGTTGTAACAGGGGGTATCTGAGTTGTTACAGCTGTGCCTGTTGTAGGTGCTGGAGTTGCTGTTACTGAAGGAGTTGTTTTGCCCACCTCTGGAGTTGTCCTTGGTACTTGAGTACTTGCAGTAATAACAGTTGGTGTTGAAGAAACAACTGTTGTGCTAGGTCCTTCTGTTGTGACAATGGGTACCCTCGTTGTTGAGGTAACAACAGGTGTGGTTGCTGTGGAAACTGGACCAGTTGTAACAGGGGGTATCTGAGTTGTTACAGCTGTGCCTTTTGTAGGTGCTGGAGTTGCTGTTACTGAAGGAGTTGTTTTGCCTACCTCTGGAGTTGTCCTTGGTACTTGAGTAGTTGCAGTAATAACAGTTGGTGTTGAGGAAACAACTGTTGTGCTAGGTCCTTCTGTTGTGACAATGGGTACCCTCGTTGTTGAGGTAGCAACAGGTGTGGTTGCTGTGGAAACTACACCAGTTGTAACAGGGGGAGGCTGGGTTGTTACAGCTGTGCCTACTGTAGGTGCTGGAGTTGCTGTTACTGAAGGGGTTGTTGTGCCCACCTCTGGAGTTGTCCTTGGTACTTGAGTAGTTCCAGTAATAACAGTTGGTGTTGAGGAAACAACTGTTGTGATAGGTCCTTCTGTTGTGACAATGGGTACCCTAGTTGTTATGGTAACAACAGGTGTGGTTGCAGTGGAAACTGGACCAGTTGTAACAGGGGGGATCTGAGTTGTTACAGCTGTGCCTGTTGTAGGTGCTGGAGTTGCTGTTACTGAAGGAGTTGTTTTGCCCACCTCTGGAGTTTTCCTTGGTACTTGAGTAGTTGCAGTAATAACAGTTGGTGTTGAGGAAACAACTGTTGTGCTAGGTCCTTCTGTTGTGACAATGGGTACCCTCGTTGTTGAGGTAACAACAGGTGTGGTTGCTGTGGAAACTACACCAGTTGTAACAGGGGGAGGCTGAGTTGTTACAGCTGTGCCTATTGTAGGTGCTGGAGTTGCTGTTACTGAAGGGGTTGTTGTGCCCACCTCTGGAGTTGTCCTTGGTACTTGAGTAGTTCCAGTAATAACAGTTGGTGTTGAGGAAACAACTGTTGTGCTAGGTCCTTCTGTTGTGACAATGGGTACCCTCGTTGTTGAGGTAACAACAGGTGTGGTTGCAGTGGAAACTGGACCAGTTGTAACAGGGGGTATCTGAGTTGTTACAGCTGTGCCAGTTGTAGGTGCTGGAGTTGCTGTTACTGAAGGAGTTGTTTTGCCCACCTCTGGAGTTGTCCTTGGTACTTGAGTGGTTGCAGTTATAACAATTGGTGTTGAAGAAACAACTGTTGTGCTAGGTCCTTCTGTTGTGACAATGGGTGTCCTCGTTGTTGAGGTAACAACGAGTGTGGTTGCTGTGGAAACTTGACCAGTTGTAACAGGAGGGATCTGAGTTGTTACAGCTGTGCCTGTTGTAGGTGCTGGAGTTGCTGTTACTGAAAGAGTTTTTTTGCCCACCTCTGGAGTTGTCCTTGGTACTTGAGTACTTGCAGTAATAACAGTTGGTGTTGAAGAAACAACTGTTGTGCTAGGTCCTTCTGTAGTGACAATGGGTACCCTCGTTGTTGAGGTAAAAACAGGTGTGGTTGCTGTGGAAACTGGACCAGTTGTAACAGGGGGTATCTGAGTTGTTACAGCTGTGCCTGTTGTAGGTGCTGGAGTTGCTGTTACTGAAGGAGTTGTTTTGCCTACCTCTGGAGTTGTCCTTGGTACTTGAGTAGTTGCAGTAATAACAGTTGGTGTTGAAGAAACAACTGTTGTGCTAAGTCCTTCTGTTGTGACAATGGGTACCCTCGTTGTTGAGGTAGCAACAGGTGTGGTTGCTGTGGAAACTACACCAGTTGTAACAGGGGGAGGCCGGGTTGTTACAGCTGTGCCTACTGTAGGTGCTGGAGTTGCTGTTACTGAAGGGGTTGTTGTGCCCACCTCTGGAGTTGTCCTTGGTACTTGAGTAGTTCCAGTAATAACAGTTGGTGTTGAGGAAACAACTGTTGTGCTAGGTCCTTCTGTTGTGACAATGGGTACCCTAGTTGTTAAGGTAACAACAGGTCTGGTTGCAGTGGAAACTGGACCAGTTGTAACAGGGGGGATCTGAGTTGTTACAGCTGTGCCTGTTGTAGGTGCTGGAGTTGCTGTTACTGAAGGAGTTGTTTTGCCCACCTCTGGAGTTGTCCTTGGTACTTGAGTAGTTGCAGTAATAACAGTTGGTGTTGAGGAAACAACTGTTGTGCTAGGTCCTTCTGTTGTGACAATGGGTACCCTCGTTGTTGAGGTAACAACAGGTGTGGTTGCTGTGGAAACTGGACCAGTTGTAACAGGGGGTATCTGAGTTGTTACAGCTGTGCCTGTTGTAGGTGCTGGAGTTTCTGTTACTGAAGGGGTTGTTTTGCCAAACTTTTGAGTTGTCCTTGGTACTTGAGTACTTGCAGTAATAACAGTTGGTGTTGAAGAAACAACTGTTGTGCTAGGTCCTTCTGTTGTGACAATGGGTACCCTCGTTGTTGAGGTAACAACAGGTGTGGTTGCTGTGGAAACTGGACCAGTTGTAACAGAGGGAGGCTGGGTTGTTACAGCTGTGCCTACTGTAGGTGCTGGAGTTGCTGTTACTGAAGGGGTTGTTGTGCCCACCTCTGGAGTTGTCCTTGGCACTTGAGTACTTCCAGTAATAACAGTTGGTGTTGAGGAAATAACTGTTGTGCTAGGTCCTTCTGTTGTAACAATGGGTACCCTCATTGTTGAGGTAACAACAGGTGTGGTTGCTGTGGAAACCAGACCAGTTGTAACAGGAGGGATCTGAGTTGTTACAGCTGTGCCTGTTGTAGGTGCTGCAGTTGATGTTACTGAAGGAGTTGTTTTGCCCACCTCTGGAGTTGTCCTTGCTACTTGAGTACTTGCAGTAATAACAGTTGGTGTTGAAGAAACAACTGATGTGCTAGGTCCTTCTGTTGTGACAATGGGTACCCTCGTTGTTGAGGTAACAACAGGTGTGGTTGCTGTGGAAACTACACCAGTTGTAACAGGGTGAGGCTGGGTTGTTACAGCTGTGCCTAATGTAGGTGCTGGAGTTGTTGTTACTGAAGGGGTTGTTGTGCCAAACTTTTGAGTTGTCCTTGGTACTTGAGTACTTGCAGTAATAACAGTTGATGTTGAAGAAACAACTGTTGTGCTAGGTCCTTCTGTTGTGACAATGGGTAACCTCGTTGTTGAGGTAACAACAGGTGTGGTTGCTGTGGAAACTAGACCAGTTGTAACAGAGGGAGGCTGGGTTGTTACAGCTGTGCCTACTGTAGGTGCTGGAGTTGCTTTTACTGAAGGGGTTGTTGTGCCCACCTCTGGAGTTGTCCTTGGCACTTGAGTAGTTCCAGTAATAACAGTTGGTGTTGAGGAAACAACTGTTGTGCTAGGTCCTTCTGTTGTGACAATGGGTGTCCTCGTTGTTGAGGTAACAACGGGTGTGGTTGCTGTGGAAACTACACCAGTTGTAACAGGGGGAGACTGGGTTGTTACAGCTGTGCCTACTGTAGGTGCTGGAGTTGCTGTTACTGAAGGGGTTGTTGTGCCTACTTCTGGAGTTGTCCTTGGTACTTGAGTAGTTCCAGTAATAACAGTTGGTGTTGAGGAAACAACTGTTGTGCTAGGTCCTTTTGTTGTGACAATGGGAGTCCTCGTTGTTGAGGTAACAACGGGTGTGGTTGCTGTGGAAACTAGACCAGTTGTAACAGAGGGAGGCTGGGTTGTTACAGCTGTGCTTACTGTAGGTGCTGGAGTTGCTGTTACTGAAGGGGTTGTTGTGCCCACCTCTGGAGTTGTCCTTGGTACTTGAGTAGTTCCAGTAATAACAGTTGGTGTTGAGGAAACAACTGTTGTGCTAGGTCCTTTTGTTGTGACAATGGGTACCCTCGTTGTTGAGGTAACAACAGGTGTGGTTGCAGTGGAAACTGGACCAGTTGTAACAGGGGGTATCTGAGTTGTTACAGCTGTGCCTGTTGTAGGTGCTGGAGTTGCTGTTACTGAAGGGGTTGTTTTGCCAAACTTTTGAGTTGTCCTTGGTACTTGAGTACTTGCAGTAATAACAGTTGGTGTTGAAGAAACAACTGTTGTGCTAGGTCCTTCTGTTGTGACAATGGGTACCCTCGTTGTTGAGGTAACAACAGGTGTGGTTGCTGTGGAAACTGGACCAGTTGTAACAGAGGGAGGCTGGGTTGTTACAGCTGTGCCTACTGTAGGTGCTGGAGTTGCTGTTACTGAAGGGGTTGTTGTGCCCACCTCTGGAGTTGTCCTTGGCACTTGAGTACTTCCAGTAATAACAGTTGGTGTTGAGGAAACAACTGTTGTGCTAGGTCCTTCTGTTGTAACAATGGGTACCCTCATTGTTGAGGTAACAACAGGTGTGGTTGCTGTGGAAACCAGACCAGTTGTAACAGGAGGGATCTGAGTTGTTACAGCTGTGCCTGTTGTAGGTGCTGCAGTTGATGTTACTGAAGGAGTTGTTTTGCCCACCTCTGGAGTTGTCCTTGCTACTTGAGTACTTGCAGTAATAACAGTTGGTGTTGAAGAAACAACTGATGTGCTAGGTCCTTCTGTTGTGACAATGGGTACCCTCGTTGTTGAGGTAACAACAGGTGTGGTTGCTGTGGAAACTACACCAGTTGTAACAGGGTGAGGCTGGGTTGTTACAGCTGTGCCTACTGTAGGTGCTGGAGTTGTTGTTACTGAAGGGGTTGTTGTGCCAAACTTTTGAGTTGTCCTTGGTACTTGAGTACTTGCAGTAATAACAGTTGATGTTGAAGAAACAACTGTTGTGCTAGGTCCTTCTGTTGTGACAATGGGTACCCTCGTTGTTGAGGTAACAACAGGTGTGGTTGCTGTGGAAACTAGACCAGTTGTAACAGAGGGAGGCTGGGTTGTTACAGCTGTGCCTACTGTAGGTGCTGGAGTTGCTTTTACTGAAGGGGTTGTTGTGCCCACCTCTGGAGTTGTCCTTGGCACTTGAGTAGTTCCAGTAATAACAGTTGGTGTTGAGGAAACAACTGTTGTGCTAGGTCCTTCTGTTGTGACAATGGGTGTCCTCGTTGTTGAGGTAACAACGGGTGTGGTTGCTGTGGAAACTACACCAGTTGTAACAGGGGGAGACTGGGTTGTTACAGCTGTGCCTACTGTAGGTGCTGGAGTTGCTGTTACTGAAGGGGTTGTTGTGCCCACTTCTGGAGTTGTCCTTGGTACTTGAGTAGTTCCAGTAATAACAGTTGGTGTTGAGGAAACAACTGTTGTGCTAGGTCCTTTTGTTGTGACAATGGGAGTCCTCGTTGTTGAGGTAACAACGGGTGTGGTTGCTGTGGAAACTAGACCAGTTGTAACAGAGGGAGGCTGGGTTGTTACAGCTGTGCTTACTGTAGGTGCTGGAGTTGCTGTTACTGAAGGGGTTGTTGTGCCCACCTCTGGAGTTGTCCTTGGTACTTGAGTAGTTCCAGTAATAACAGTTGGTGTTGAGGAAACAACTGTTGTGCTAGGTCCTTTTGTTGTGACAATGGGTACCCTCGTTGTTGAGGTAACAACAGGTGTGGTTGCAGTGGAAACTGGACCAGTTGTAACAGGGGGGATCTGAGTTGTTACAGCTGTGCCTGTTGTAGGTGCTGGAGTTGCTGTTACTGAAGGAGTTGTTTTGCCCACTTCTGGAGTTGTCCTTGGTACCTGAGTATTTGCAGTAATAACAGTTGGTGTTGAGGAAACAACTGTTGTGCTAGGTCCTTCTGTTGTGACAATGGGTACCCTCGTTGTTGAGGTAACAACAGGTGTGGTTGCTGTGGAAACAACACCAGTTGTAACAGGGGGAGACTGGGTTGTTACAGCTGTGCCTACTTTAGGTGCTGGAGTTGCTGTTACTGAAGGGGTTGTTGTGCCAAACTTTTGAGTTGTCCTTGGTACTTGAGTAGTTCCAGTTATAACAGTTGGTGTTGATGAAACAACTGCCGTGCTAGGTCCTTCTGTAGTTACAACAGGTATCCTCGTTGTTGAGGTAACAATGGGTGTGGTTGCTGTGGAAACTAGACCAGTTGTAACAGGGGGGATCTGAGTTGTTACAGCTGTGCCTGTTGTAGGTGCTGGAGTTGCTGTTACTGAAGGGGTTGTTTTGCCCACCTCTGGAGTTGTCCTTGGTACTTGAGTAGTTGCAGTAATAACAGTTGGTGTTGAAGAAACAACTGTTGTGCTAGGTCCTTCTGTTGTGACAATGGGTACACTCGTTGTTGAGGTAACAACAGGTGTGGTTGCTGTGGACACTGGACCAGTTGTAACAGGGGGAAGCTGAGTTGTTACAGCTGTGCCTACTGTAGGTGATGGAGTTGCTGTTACTGAAGGAGTTGTTTTGCCCACCTCTGGAGTTGTCCTTGGTACTTGAGTGGTTGCAGTAATAACAATTGGTGTTGAAGAAACAACTGTTGTGCTAGGTCCTTCTGTTGTGACAATGGGTACCCTCGTTGTTGAGGTAACAACGGGTGTGGTTGCTTTGGAAACTTGACCAGTTGTAACAGGAGGGATCTGAGTTGTTACAGCTGTGCCTGTTGTAGGTGCTGGAGTTGCTGTTACTGAAGGAGTTGTTTTGCCCACCTCTGGAGTTGTCCTTGGTACTTGAGTAGTTCCAGTAATAACAGTTGGTGTTGAAGAAACAACTGTTGTGCTAGGTCCTTTTGTTGTGACAATGGGTGTCCTCGTTGTTGAGGTAACAACAGGTGTGGTTGCAGTGGAAACTGGACCAGTTGTGACAGGGGGACGCTGAGTTGTTACAGCTGTGCCTACTGTAGGTGCTGGAGTTGCTGTTACTGAAGGGGTTGTTGTGCCAAACTTTGAAGTTGTCCTTGGTGTTTGAGTAGTTCCAGTTATAACAGTTGGTGTTGATAAAACAACTGCCGTGCTAGGTCCTTCTGTTGTTACAACAGGTATCCTCGTTGTTGAGGTAACAACGGGTTTAGTTGCTGTGGAAACTTGACCAGTTGTAACAGGGGGAAGCTGAGTAATTATTGCTGTGCCTATTGTAGGTGCTGGAGTTGCTGTTACTGAAGGGGTTGTTGTTCCAACCTCTGGAGTTGTCCTTGGTACTTGAGTAGTTCCTGTAACAATAGTTGGTGTTGAGGAAACAATTGTTGTGCTAGGTCCTTCTGTTGTGACAAAGGGTACCCTCGTTGTTGAGGCAACAACGGGTGTGGTTGCTGTGGAAACTGGACCAGTTGTAACAGGGGGAAGCTGAGTTGTTACAGCTGTGCCTACTGTAGGTGCTGGAGTTGCTGTTACTGAAGGGGTTGTTGTGCCGACCTCTGGAGTTGTCCTTGGTACTCGAGTAGTTCCAGTAATAATAGTTGGTGTTGAGGAAACAATCGTTGTGCTAGGTCCTTCTGTTGTGACAACGGGTACCCTCGTTGTTGAGGTAACAACAGGTGTTGTTGCTGTGGAAACTGGACCAGTTGTAGCAGGTGGAAGCTGAGTTGTTACAGCTGTGCCTACTGTAGGTGCTGGAGTTGCTGTTACTGAAGGGGTTGTTGTGCCGACCTCTGGAGTTGTCCTTGGTACTTGAGTAGTTCCAGTAATAACAGTTGGTGTTGAGGAAACAACTGTTGTGCTAGGTCCTTCTGTTGTGACTACGGGTACTCTCGTTGTTGAGGTAACAACGGGTGTGGTTGCTGTGGAAACTGGACCAGTTGTAGCAGGGGGAAGCTGAGTTGTTACAGCTGTGCCTGTTGTGAGTGTTGGAGTTGCTGTTATTGAAGGAGTTGTTGGGACCATAGTTGTCCATGGAGTTGTTCCACCTGAAATAAATTATTTATACAGTTAGTTTATCAACAAATACCATTCAATAAATAGCCTGAAATAATGTTGATGACTACACTACCTGAAGTGAATGTAAATGGAGTTGTTGTCGGAAGCGGTGTAGTCGTAGGACAAGGATACACATCCCTTGTAACCTTCCCATCTGGGCCACAGACAGCTTCGATACAACTTTCAAGGCCATCTGTAGTGTTGTAGATTGTTTCACCGTACTTGTATATTCTTCCATTGACAAAGCATGAGCAATCTGCAAATTAAAAAAACAGATTTTAATATACAAATAAAAGTATTTTCCCTAACCTAGATATATATTTACTCACAGTTCACATCATATTTACAGCTAATTCCAGACAGTGTGCAAGAGCTGTAAAACATCACAATGTGTTTTTATTATCATTTAGGGAACCTCTCTGTATTTGAAAACCAAATAATGTTGATAGTAAATGTTGTTTAAATTATAATTATAATTTGATGACTGCTCAAACATACCATTGGTAACAATTTTCTGATGGAACATAATCCCCAATAGCATAATTGGTGCCTTGATCATCATAACAGCCGCACTGTTCCCAGGCAACACATGTCATAGAGTCCTCGTTGAAAAAAGGTGCAGCTGGTGGACACTGCGGGTAACATCCTGCAAAAACAATCACGAGTCAATCATGAGTTTAATTATAGAACTTTGGAGCCAATTGTCAATTCAATCATACCTTCCAGGCCAGTAATGAGAGCAGAACAGTTCCCAGAAGGATTCCGGCAGGTTTTCATGCAGTCAGCGCCACAAGGTTTGTAATGCCACTCACAGCCTTCAGGGGAGTTATAGTAGTCACAGAAAACAGCTGCAAGAGATACGTTTGACAACTTTTATAAAAATAAAAAAAAAGCCAAAACACAAAGAGGTAAATCAAAATGTTTGCAGTCCTACAACCACAATATTGAAGAAAAAAAGGGAAAGTTTCTGGTCATGTAGCCATACTCACGGCATAGTTTTGGAGTTCTCCATCTCACACAGGCTCCAGCTTCAGTGCAAGATTTTGCATAGGAAGCAACAGCTGTGCAGAAACACTCACAGTCCCCACCAGTGTCACAAGCACAAGAATCTCTCACACATGAGTCGTAGTATGGACCAGGATCCACCTTGGATTAAATAATACAATTTTTTAACTTAATTCTTTCATGCTGAGGTTTAAATATGCGTCAAAATAAATTGATTGTACATTTTTGTAAGACATATAAAACATTAGGGCTCTACATTAATTGTACTTATATTAAATATTACATTTGTTTCTCCTATAAAATGTTTACCTTTGAATGGCAGTCCTGAAATGTAACACTGGTTATGATACTACATTGCCTCTGGGACCAAGCTGCTCTGTATCTGTTCTTGGTACAGGGATCTGTTGATAGCTTGGCATCAGGGCATCCAGACGAGACCTTCCAACTGTTACCAAACTCCAGAACATCTGCTACTGTCTCCTGGGAGCGTGTGGTGAAGTCATTTTTGCTATTTCCATCGTAGTTTCCACAAAGTCCACATATTTTTCCCTGATGAAGGGAGTAATAAGTAGAAATTATGAAAAACAAATGGTAACAAAACATTTTTAAATTCTTAATATCAAAATTGCTGTAAAGAAATGTGAAGTATTTTTATTACCTGGTGCTGTGGCCCCAGTTTAATGAACAGACTGGTCTTCTTATCCCACATGACCACAATTCCTGGCTTGATGGCCACCACAAGGTAAATGCCCATCTCGGAAACTTGAGAAGGCCTGCTGCCCTTGACCACACGAATGGTTTCATCTTTAAGTTGATACTCGTTGCTCTGTAGATATGAAATAAATAAATGAGTGACAGAGATGGATGCGTGTGTTATAAATTGTGTTACAACATGGTGATATTCAACAAATTAATTGAAAAATAGAATAAAAAATAAGGAGAACACTCCATTCAATTTTACAATCAAGGTTCTGCAAACTAAACGACACGTGCGTGACCTTGTTGTAAGACACATAGGTAAAGACTAGCTACCTGGTTTTGCTATAATCGAATATAAGTTAATTGGTTATACAATATGTTGCAGTTTTTTGTGTCCCTCATTAAATCATCAGCTTAGTTGTGCAGAATAATATTCATAGAGAGAGAAAATAAAAGTAATTCAAAGTTCTTTTACCCCAAGGTAGATCTTGATAATTTTGGAACAGGTAGTTCCAGTGGTTCCACAAAGAAAATTTTCAGTGACAATTCTGAAGCTTCCATTTTCTGAGCCGCAGTAGTCCTTAGTGAAGCAATAGGAGTGACAGTGAGCTGGAGTTTGTTAGTGACATTGATTCCGTTTTAATTACATTAGCATAGAAAAACCGATGTCCTAAAATGTACAGCACCTAACAATTTACATGCAAATGTAAATTCTATTTGAGTTTACCTGTGCAAGAGCGTATTCACATTCTCCACTGAAGTCAAACCTTTTCCCATCAAAAGTTATGTAGTGACCATCACCATAGATACCACACATTGTATCACAAACGTTGGTGGTACAAGTGAACTTCCGGTTACGGCAAGAGCTGTAAGCACAAAAAAAGTTAATCATATGTTTTGAATTGAAAAATGTCTATTTATACACAGTGATAGGTTCTGGGCACATCAACTGTATACAATGTTGTGTATTATTTCACTTATAATGATAATATGAGTGGGTCATTGCTGTGTCCAGTGAATGCAGCCTTAAGAGGTCACAACCCAGTGTCTTTTTTAGGCCTGTCCCAAGCCCGGATAAATGCAGAGGGTTGTGTCAGGAAGGGCATCCGATGTAAAACTGTGCCAAAAACAAATATGCAAATTGAAACTATGACTTCAATAACGGATCGATAAAGCCCGGGTTAACAACGACCGCCATTGGTCCCAATAACCCACAGGTTAACAATGGAAGTTGGGCTTCTGTGGTTCAAAGACGAAGAGGAGGAAGGCGGGTTTGGAAACAGAGAGAAAAGAGGAAAGGAAAGAGTCTGTGACTGAGAGTGGGGACTTTGAATTTTGGAACAATGACGGGAGAAGCTAGAGAGTTAATTGACATGATGCAGAGAAGGAAGGTGGATATACTGTGTGTCCAGAAGACCAGGTGGAAAGGTAGCAAGGCAAGAAGCTTAGGTGCAGGTTTTAAATTGTAGTACTATGGTATTGATAGGAAGAGAAATGGAGTAGGGGTTATCCTAAAAGTAGTTTTTCAGAATGTCCTGGAAGTCAAAAGAGCATCTGATAGACTGATTCTGAAGCTTGAAATTGAAGGTGTGATGGGAATTAGTGGAGAAGGACACATTCTGGAGTGAGTTGGATCCCCAGAATATCCCTAGGGGTGAGAAAGGGGTAAATGGTGCAGACTTCAATGGGCATGTTGGTGCAGGAGATAGAGGTGATGAATAAGTGATGGGCAGGTTTTGTATCCAGGACAGGAACACAGAGGGACAGATGGTGATAGACTTTCTGAAAGAGTGGAAATAGTTGTACTTAATACTTTTTTCCAGAAGAGGTATGAGCAATAGAGTAACTTGTGGGGGTAGGAGCACACAGGTAGACTACATATTTTATAGTAATCTGCGATCACTGACTGCAAAGTAGTAGTGGGTGAGAGTGTAGCAAGTCGCCATAGGATGGTTGTTTGCCGGATGAATCTGGTGTCAAGGAAGACAATAAAGACGAAGGCAGAACAAAGGACAAAGTGGTGGAGCTAAAAAAGGATTGTTCTATGGTTTTCAGGGAGGACTTGAGAAAGAATCTGGGTGGTCAGAGAGAGCTCCCATATGACTGGACAACTAAAGCTAATGTTATCAGGGAGTACTTGGTGTGTCGCCTGGAAGGAAAGCAGATATGGATACTTGTTTGTGGAATGGGGAAGTGAAGGAGTATATAATGAGAAAGAGGTTACTAAAGAAAACTGATAAGACTGAAGAGAGCAGATAGGAGTACAAGAAGATGCAGTATGATGACTTGTATGCTAGGTTGGAAAGTAAGGAGGGAAACAATGATTTTCACAGGTTGTCAAAACAGAGAGATAGAGATGGGAAAAACGTCCAGCAGATTAGTGAGATTAAGGATAGAGAGGGAAATTTGTTGACAGGTGCCACAGAAGTAATATGAAGAGGGAAAGAGTACTAATGAATGAGGAAAAAGAGAGCAAGAGGGTAGATCAGATGACTACTTTACACCATAAGGTAGCAGAGATTAGTAAAGGTGAAGTGAAGAAGGCATTGAGGAGGATGAAGAATGGAAAGGCAGTTGGTCCTGATGACATAACTGTGGAGGTATGGAAGTGTCTAGGAGAGGAGGCAGTTGTTATACTATTCAACAAGATCCTAGAGAGTGATGAGATCCCTGAGGAATGGAGATGATGGTGCCCATTTTTAAGAATAAGGGAAATGTTCAGAATTGCATTAAATATAGAGGTATAAAGTTGATGAGCAATACAATAAAGCTATGGGAAAGAGTAGGGGGAACTAGACTGAGAGCAGAAGTCAGCATTTGTGAGCAACCGTATGGTTGCCTAGAAATAGTACTACAGATGCAGTATTTGCTTTAAGAATGTTGGTAGAGGTACAGAGGTAGCTGCTTTGTGCCCTTGTAGATCTGGGTCAACAGTCATGTGCAGTCGCAATTGTGGAAAAGAGGAGAAGTATATGTGTTCAAGCTCGCTGGAATGGGTGGAGAAAAGTGTCATTGGTTAATGTGTGATAAAAGGGTATCAGCCAGAATGTAAGGAAAGATATACAAGACAGTGGTGAGAACAAGCGATGCTGTACTGTCTAGAGACAGTGGCACAGAGGAGGAAGGATCAGGAATGAGTCAATCAAAGAAGAAGAAGATTTTCCAGTTGATGATGATGAAAGAACCCTAAAAGGAATGAGAAAGGGGAGAAGTATCAGGAGTAGTATCTATACAAACCATGTGTTGCAATCAACAGTAAGTGTTTCTCCTGGTTGGTATTTCTTTCCATTGTGCACACACGGACAGCTACTCTCGCTGATACAACCTCCGAGTCCATCTGCGACCAGACCATCGGGACACATGCATCCTGATACGCACCCAGTGCTTATCTATCAGAACCAGAATTACATCATGTAAGCTCGATAGTCATTTTAAAAAGAATCTATGAATGTTTTGTGAACATACACATGTCATGTCCAGAGTACCGCAACTCTTCTGGCACTCAACTCCAGAACTTCCAGGTGCCTCATCAGAGCAGTTAAAATAAACCATGGAATTCTTGCATGTTGGTGTTACTGTGCAAAGATCAATCAGGTTATACATAAACACATGACTGTATTTTGTCATGTAGGACATAAAGTACTTCCACAAAACTTCAGTTTAGAAAACAACAAAAAAGCGTACCTTTTGTTTGTAAACCTTGGCAGCTTAGACGTCCTTCTCTGCAGAAACTGTGAGAACAATCACAATAATGTAAGAGATAAAATCGACATTTTCACTTATTATTGTGTTATCTTAGAATATATTTGATTTTAGCTTGTTACTTATTAATGGTGCTGCATTCTAATTATCATGAAACTTTGACAAATATAATTTTCCTTAACTAATTTTCATACTGTAAAGAATAAAGGGAAAACAAAACAACTGTTTTCAGTGGGGAAAATAATGTTTACCAAGTTCCACCGTCTTTGGTGAATGATTGACCGCTTGGGATTATGTTGTCTCCGTCATAACAAGGACAATCTGTGCTTGGGATGCAAAGACCATTCTCATCCATGTATGTTCCCATTGAACAGCCACAACCATCAACTGAGGGGAAATTTGATTGACAACTGTAGTCCATTTGACTGATGGAGTAACAAGTACGGCCACAGCTGGTCATGCTGTATTCATACACAGTTCCTTCAGGGCAGGAATTGGTGAATTTGCCTGGATGAGAGGAGAACATGTGTCAGCAGAAATATATGTTGGCTAATATATTTACTTTTCCCTTCATCATTTATCCTAAATCTTTCTCAAGAGTACTAGTTATTATTGAAAATCTTGCGAAAATACATCCAAACACGCATTATCAGATTATTCCTTCTGATTATCAACTGTTTAAAGAAGAGTCCTGAGACAGAACTCACTGCACATAACGTCCCTCCATCCAGTGATCACGATTCCTGCAGCTGAGCAAGCGTAGACATACGCAGAAGCAGAAGCACACATGCAGTCCTCACTCTTTTCACAGTTACATGTGTCATACATGCAGTTCTGTAGAGAGGATTAAAGACTTGTCAGGTTGAAACTATTGGAATCACATGTTTCAATGTGTAACATACATCTTTGTAGCTTGTTGGGCTAACAACATTGTGGCAGGAAGCGAACATTCCGTTGGGGTCCGTTAGTTTGGAGCACCAGAACTGAGCGAAATCCTCTGGAAAAGTCATAAAAAATGTAACAAAAAACAAAGAAATATGGATGAAACTACATAAAAGGCAGAGTTTATGTGTACCTTTGTTGATTCCCTGTGTGCAAGGGTGTGTAAAGCGTGTCGAAACATCTGGACAAGATGCTCTTGTTTTCCAGGCATTGGCGAAGGCTGCTGCTGTACCCTCCACAAGCCCACTGCTCACCTTGAAGTCATCACTCATGATGTTGTTGAAGTTTCCACACAAACCTGTTGAATGAAAGTTACAACAAAAGTATTATGACAAAAATACAACTTTAGAATTAAAAAAAGAAAAAAAAAAGAACACAGCCTAAATTTGGGTGTTATTAAAGGCACACCTGAAGTGGTCGCTCTGAGTGAACTGTCCGCTAAAATATAGACTTGCATCAAAGGGCTGAGCTGGATTATCAATCGAAGGCCTATCCTGGTGTTGATGTGGATGTAGAAGGATGAAGGTTTATAGACACTCAGTTCTTCTGCAAAAGAGAGGGAATATGAACCAGAAATAATGTTTTTGTTCTTGTAATAAATCATATACATTTTTAGAGAGGATTAAGTCTTTTTCAATATTTGTAGGTACTCACGTGTAAGAAATGGGAGCTGAGACACAATCTGGTTCACAAAGATCTGACCGGATGATTGGACTTTGATTACCTGTGAAAAAAAATCAATTTATTTATTTTTAATTTGTATATATGTATATTATATTGTTTTGTCCACAGGTCTCCAGAGGGGTTAATAAAGTCAATATATCTATCTATCGTCATAATAAAATTCCTGAATCTAGTAAATCTAAAATGCTGCTCGAAAAAGGTAATCTACAATCTTATGTCCAAACTTGAGGAGAGGCAGGAGAGTAAAAATATTCAAATATGCAATGAAATCTCGCTTAAAATCGATTTGAAACTAATTTTTTTGTCAAATATATTTCATGAGTGACCTTTTAAGATAATGTTGATATTCATTTCACTCAAATGTAACAGCATTTATTAAAATGCGATTTTTTATTTTTTTATTTAAACATCATCTTACTCAATTACTAATTTAAAGTAGTCCAACGGATGCACTGAAAAGTGTCACTTACAAAAGGTTCATTATTACAGGATATTTAAGAGGAAACAGCTTTCTGATCATCAAATACTGCATATAGAGCATACATTTGTCTCTTTAGCTCAGCAGCTCAGCCAATTGCAGAAATAGAGTTGTCACAAGGCAACAGAAATTTAACCAATTAGCACTCATCAATCAGTTGCCAATAGGACGATTTCTCTAGTGCCCGAAAGTGGGTGTGTCTGTGTACAGGAGATCAGACTTTTACCATTAGAAATTAGTCATTAGGCAGAAATATCAGTGATAGATTAACTTGTACGTTAACTTAATATTTGTACTTTAACTGCAAAACCTTTGACTGCTCAGTTATTATCTATTGACAATATCTGGGTTAAGTAATATGACCTTTGATTAGCCAAGGAAATCGTTGTTTTTTTATGTAATTTCAAATCCAAACATTTCAACTTCAAAATTATTTTTGTAACAAACTATAGTTTATAGTATGCTTGCAGTCAACACATGCCAAGCGCAACATTTAGGCAGTAACTTAATTAACAACTTGTTACATTAACGTTAAATTATACCGCCACTGTACCTAAAACCATGGATGAAGAGACCTTCATTTTGGAGATGCAAAATCAGGCAGCCTTTTCAAATTTGGGTCGATGACATCAGAACATTTCAATCAAGCGAACCTCAAGACACCCAAACTGCATTTTTAATTGATAAATGTTTAATCCAATACAATCTTAAACCGCTCTGGACCGACGGGGGAAACGTATGACAAAGAAAATAACCTGTAATATGCAAACTTCTAGAGGACTGGTCCAGTCCAAGCTGTAACTTAAGAAAAAAAAAATTCTGGGACTGTGCTGCTTCATACAAAAGGCAAAGTGGAAGCAGAGAAAGATACCAGATTATACATAGCTAGTCTGCCTTAACTCATGAGTAATATGTTGTTTATTAAAGTTTTGTGTACATGTTTCAATGCAAAAATGGAACAAACACATCTCTCTAGATTCTTTGCTGTTCAAAAGCCTTAAATGTACATTAACTTTAGGGACTTACCACTAAGTTGCTATTTAGGGTCAAAGTCACAGCTCGGAGGCAGGTTCTACCTTGGACCACTCCGCACTTGACAAGATCTCCCAATATTGTGTATTGGCCGCTGCTCCCCTGCAACAGATGTAAAAGCATAACATTGAATGCACTTACTAATGAAACATCATTCATGTTACACTTTCTTTGGTTATCATAGATCACAGGAATATAATAATTATTAGAATCATTAGTAGTAGATGTGGTATTTTCATTAGAAAAAATATAAAATAATAATATAATAATAATACAAGCATATTTTTACTCTAACTTTTCTATGGCATTCATTTGAATCATGATTCAGTGTTATAATTTTGAATGGCAAGTGATGCTGCAGCAAGAGGCCTCATCAATCCATCAGTACTGGACATTCATATTCCCGGCTACACTGTCCAGATCTTCCCGGACCACCCAAAGACACCTGGACCATCTGAAAAACATCTGTAATCAGCGTGTCCTGGGTCTTCCTTGTACTATCCTACTGCTCAGACATGTCCTAAACACCTCAAAAAGTGTCCAAGAGAAATAATGATCAAAGTCTACACAGAATAGCATCAGGTCAGGTACTTAGAGCTCCTCACAGATGGCCACGCCTCTCTCCCTATCTGTAGGGAAGAGCACAATCACCCTGTGGGGAAAATCAATTGCTGGTCTCCAGCTCAATTTTGATCTCATTCATTAACAAGCCACTGGGATACTTGGACTCCTGAAGTTGAGTCATCTCACTTTTCCTGCTATCCCCTAAAAGGGTGAAGGAATCACATGCAGAAGTGCTGTCCATCACTCCTTGCAGGGACTTGAAATAGGTTCAATACTCAGAGCTACAGTTTGGAGCACAAAAAAAGTCAGGACGGCCCCCAACCCAGGTGAAGGGAGGATGCCTTCTTGCCCAAAAGTGTGAACCCCTAAAGTAGGCACAGCCAGGAAGTAATTATATAAAACTTCTAAAAATTTGCATCTATAGTATGTAAGGGGGTACAACTCCTTTCAAGACCCGTTTGGCCACTTCCACAGGTGGTGAGCTCGTTTTGAAGGGGGTACCAGGATCTTTTTTTGGATGTGCCCAGCTGGACCCCTGTGAGTATAGACCCACAGCATTGAGCCCCAACCACAAGAGAACAGAGATTATTGAACTACCTGTGCAATAATGTAGCTGCAGTCTCCGTGAAAAGTGTAGAGTTTGCCGTCAAATGTGTTGATGTGGGAGCCTCCTTCTACTGAGCAGGTTCCTGGACAGTCGTTTTCAGTGCAAGACCACAGACCATTTTGACACGTACTGTAAACACAGACACAAAGTTTTCTATTCTGTTTCTGTTGACGAGGAAAAACAAAAAACTATTTTAAAAACCTTACTTTTCGATAAAGCCTATAATTAGGACTGACTCGGGCTCACCAAGTTCTGTATATCCTTCCTTTTCTGAATAACATTCATCACCTGTGCAGATTAAACCCACACTTTTTATTTCTCTCCTGGAGGCTCCACCTCCAGAGCTGGTGCTTATCCAGGATCTCCACCACGTCGGCTCCAGAGTTCTCTCCAGCACCTCAATGGACTCTTCTATACTCTCCTCTTTTCTCTCACTGCATCCTCCCTCACTCTTCTCTCCGTCCATCTGTCTACCCCCGCATCCTTCCTCCCAGCTGGTCACAGCAGGAGGCCGTCAACAATAAGTCTGGTTCTGCTCGAGGTTTATGCCTTCTAAAAGGAAGTTTTTCCTCGCAATCGCCACACTGTGCTTTACTCATTGTTCAGTTGCTGGATCTGTTTTTCCTTTCTCCACTATTGTCTTACTTCAACTATAAAGTGTCTTGAGATAACGTTGTTATGATAATCACTTGAAATAAAGTTTAATTGAATTGGATTGAGGAAGATGTGTTTTTAGAAGACTTTTGTTTAAAGTAGCTCCAAAAAATGTTTAGCCGAGTGACGCAAGTGGACTAAAGTGGTAGTGTTTAGCCCAAGACCACCTTCCCATGAGCACTCGCTGTACGTCGTAATAGTTGCCATGTCCCGGTTTGCAGCAATTTGACGAATTTCATTGTCCGAATGAAGGATGGATACCGATGAGGTAATAAATCAGATTGTGGATAATGAAATATGATATGCTGCGACGACTTTGTTATTAACATAACTTTGTTTTTGTACGGTAATTCCAAAACTACCCAATGCTGCTTTAATATTGGACAAGTGAAAATTTGAATTACTCAACTGTGTCATTTTCTCTGTCTTACCAAGATTTGCAGTTGGAGTCATATGATTCCCCTGATTTGTAGGCCTCGCCTTTGTGCAAACATGGACACAATTCAACTGCAACACAGCCATTTTCACCGATGTCATCCATGACAGTTCCTGAAAGAGATGATCATTATGGTATTGGTATTGGTATATGAATTGGTATCAGGTAGTTAAGTACAATCTAACTTCATTAGGTAAAAATGTACAAGAATATAAGTTTGAAGTGTAATAAAGAATAAGTGAATACCAGCAGGGCAACTGCAACCGTCTGTACAGTGGGTGTCACAAGTTTGGGTGGCCTGAGGGTTGGAGCAAGTGTTGGGACACGAGCTGCTGCACTCCATGAACACCATGCTGGCTGGACATGACTTAGCTGTAGAGACAACAGTATTTCACCTCTATTTGCCATAAAATTGAGGAAAAAAAAGGGGGTTGGCATGCTTACGGCAAAAAGATGAACTCCTCCATTGTTGTGGCTGTCCACCTGCATGGACACACTGTCTCGAGTACTCTGAGATTGTTTTACACAGGACAGAATTGTCACCGGTGCACAGATCAGACATGCAGGCCGTTACAAAGGAGTCTATGTCCAGGAGGTTTTGGCAACTACTAAATGAAGTTCTGGAGAAGATAGCCTCACAGTCAGCCTGAAAAAAGAGCGAAAATAAGACTGGTTTGTAGAAAGAAAAACTTGTATTTTTCAGTAAATATAAGTAGCACTTTATTCTGTTAATAATTGTCTCACATTTAAACCTCTGCCCCTCTAATTTTTTATAGAAAAATAGTATAGTATAGAACAGAATCATGCACATAACATTAACATTACGTTTAGTTCTTGGTAGGGGGTTTCACATGCGTGAGGTGACATATGTAAAGAGAAATCTTTTGCGCAATAGAGGGAGAGTCACATGGTCGTTTGGAAGTAGGAATAAGTAAAGAAGGACAAACTCACTTTGGTTCCACAGAGCTCTGGAACAGTTTGTTCTGGTTCCACACAAACACGAAATAGATCACTGATTTTGTTGGCTTCAGCATAATCTATTATAGAAAGGGATCCTGAAAAAGAGAGGAAATTATATATATTTTTTCTTTCTTTTTTTTCATATCATTGTATTTTTTGGTATTTGTTTTTTTGTGAGTATATATACCATCTTTGGGTAATTCATTGCTGATTCCATCAAAGTTTCCACAAAGTCCACAAGTCTGCCCACTGAGCTCTTTATCCATCTCAATCTAAAAAGACAAGAAATATTAAATCACTGGCAAGATCATTCCTGTTACCCAAGTTAGTTACTATATAAGAGTATTTCAATTGAATCAACTTAATATCTATTGTAAATCTTATGTAGCCAGAGCAATGGGACAATGCTCAATGAAGTGGTTGTTGTTTTTTTGGGTCAAGAAATGATGATTACCATAGTCAATTTTCAACACACAATATTTTTCATGTTATTAACCTTTAACTTAAACCAACCTAACCAAGGTTGCACTTACGTCCATGGAGTCGTCCCGGTTCCATGATATTATGATTCCTAATTTTGATTCAATGATGATACTGGATGATGTTTCTTTGACAGTAAACCCAAATGAAACAAATGGCAGAGTCACCCTGCAGAGAAAGCAAAGCAAACATCCATTTTACATGTCATCATTCGTCACTTTTGAATTTTCTATCCACTTGTATCGATTTAGCTTTTCAACTTATGTCAATACTGATAGACATTTTCAGAAAATTGACATGCAGAAAATCTGATTTCACTACTCTACTGTATTAGATTTACAATTTAGTAACCATTAATAAACACATCTCCCGCAATTATTAGACCTTGATCAATCGTGAAAGGTGTAAATCAAAGACTAAACTTACAGGTCTCCATTGAGGATCACACCGTCACTCGTGATCAGAACCACTGATGCCTCGAGCTTCATGAAGATACGGTCAATGGTGGAGATGCCGTCCACCAGCTTGCGTTGCATCTGGATGTTAAAGTTTTCGAAGGAGCCTTGGCACTGTGTTACCACCTCATGTGTGCAGGAGGAAGAAAACTGGAAATAGTCGCCGTCAAATGTCTTCCAGTGGTTCTGTCCCCAGGTCGTGCAGACTCGACCAAGATGGGATGAACTTCCTAAAATCGAATATTTAACACTTACAGTCAATCAGATAAAACGCTTGTAGTGTAATTAGTTAATGTGAAATCTAACGTGCTATGGTTACTACCCACCTGTTTGAGCCTGCACGCTGACCAGCAGCATCAGATAGAGAAGCCATAACGTGGATTGGAGTCCTGCAGTCCCCATAATGGAATGTAGGACTTTCCCACTCTGACAGTCTTCATCTGAAGGAGCTTTTATAGCTAGACAACATGTAGAAAAATGTCAGGCTTTGTGTGTACAAGGCAGCTCCAGGATTCATCGTCACTCGTCACTTCCAAAGCATCAATGGAGCTTGCCAGTGACATTTAAACATTGCATATGCTACATGTTTGTAGTGAGTAAAACATTTGTTTATAAAGCAATGATTTACCATTATTTTATAATTTTGCAGGAAAAAAAATACTGTCAAAATGAACATACCCAGAAAACAATTCAATTGAAGATGTAAATAGTTATACGTATATAACTTTCTCTATATAAGTATGTAACGATATAACTAATATCGTTACATACTTTTATTTAATTTAGTTTAATTTTAAAATACCAATTGTATTTTAGTCTTTGACATGACCTAAAATGCTAAAGTTAATGTTTAAATCCCTGAACAATGATGTTTGGCCACATTTCTTAAATACCAGACCAATTGAACATAGGTTCAAGATCTCAGTTTCTTCGACCCAGAGCTATTGGATCATTTATTCAAGGAATCAAGGATTGCTTTAATTGTTGTTCTATTAACCCAGTGATGGAGTGAAATTAGTTGATGTGATCTTGTAATCACCATAAAACAGCAAAACAAGAAATATATAACATAACATAAACAGAATCATGAAGTAGGATGATAGTAGTTCTGAAACCACTTCAATGGGTCTTTGATCTAGTCTTTAAACCAACCAAACATCCATCGGTGTCAGTCTGCCGAGTTTCCAAGCTCTAATTTACATATTTAAATCATATTTAAATTAGTTCATTTTTCTCTCCGCGATCAGAAAAAAACGAATGAAAACATGAATTTAAACTGGATTAACAGTTATATTCGTTGATTTAAAACATTTCTGAAATGGATCACATACCTAATTTTAAATGAGTGCAGACGAGCTCCGATGCAAATGTTTATATTTTACATACAGGGTTATTAACGGAAATACTTTATTTACAGAGACGTTCGGAGGCTTAAAATGGAGTTTGACAAGGATACAACTGTAAATCAGTAATTTTAATAAGGAGATGTCCTGAGCTCCTGAGGGATCAATAAAGTTCTACCTACCTAACCTAACATGCGCTGATTAGTGATGTGAAGATAGTCATATGGATGTGGGGCGCAACTGAGAAACACACACAAATACTTATTAAAATTTATTTTAAAAAAAAGTGTTTTGTTTACAAATTAACAAATCATGTGACGGTGTAATTATACAACTGTGTTTTTCAAGTAGATCACACCGATCAAGTGATCACATAAGGGAAAACTTTAGCTGCTTTCAGTTTCAGTTTATTCCTGCAGCTTAAGTTTGATACTGACGTGATGTTGTTTCACAAGAACGTCTGTGACTCTGTGAGACTTAAAGCAATCAGACGCTGAACATTTTTTTCATTATATTATAAAAACAATCTTATAATTACTTTACATTTTTCCTATATTGCGTGAAATAGCAGATTAAAATATTAAGTCAACTGATGGTTAACTTACACAGAACTTAGGTCCTCTGTATATGCAAAATTGTGAGAAAACATGGGACATTGCCACCCACTTGTAATACATACATCACAGTGAGTCATAGCATTCATTGAGTCAACAAACTGCACTAAAACACACACAAAAGTGTTGAAATCTAATACAATTCAACAACCCTTTGTCAACAGAAGGAGTAAACGTGGCTGCAGGACTGCGTCTAATAAGTGAAAAACATTAGAGATTTCATGCTGAGGAGAATAATATATTATAAATGTGTATGCTTCATCATTAATAATTACATAGATTTGAGATTATCATTCCTCTATTGCGACTCTTTTCTTTGAGTGAGGAAAAGATGGAGAGTGAGCTTTACAGGGAGATTGCTGAACAGAACAAATTTGGAAGTGGTAAGTAAGTAAGTAAGTAATATATATTTATATAGCGCTTTTCGAGACCAGGGTCACAAAGCGCTTTAACAATCAAAACAATACTCAAAACAGTACATACTTCAAAGATCAAGACAACACCGAGAACAACACAGGAGTTCGAGAAATTCAAGGAAAAGCCTGCACAAATAGAAACGTCTTAAGATGTTTCTTAAAGGAGTCAGTAGACTCCATCAAGCGCAAAGAGAGAGGAAGATTGTTCCAAAGCTTAGGAGCAACAGCCTGAAAAGATTTCTCTCCTCTGGTCCTGAGCCGTGTGCGTGGAACCATCAGTAGATTCTGATCCACAGACCTCAGAGACCGAGCTGGGGTGTAAGGCTGGATCAGATCAGTGATGTAAGGAGGAGCCTGACCATGAATAGCTCTGAAAGTAAGAACCAGAATTTTAAAGTTGATCCTGAAAGAAACTGGAAGCCAGTGAAGAGTTTTAAGGACCGGAGAAATGTGAGTTCTTCTACTAGAGCGGGTCAGAATTCTCGCTGCAGAGTTCTGAATCAACTGCAGGCGAGACAGCTCCTTCTTGTTAAGACATGAAAACAAACTGTTACAATAGTCCAGACGAGAAGAAACAAACGCATGGATTACAAGCTCCAGATCATGTTGTGACAACATTTTCCTAAGTTTAGAGATTTTTCTCAGTTGAAGGAAACAGTTTCTGGTCAGTTTTCTACAGTGTTGAACAAGAGACATGTCTTTATCAAATACAACACCCAGGTTCCTCAGGCTCAGTTTGACAGACTGACCTAAGTCACCCAAGTACTGACTCAACCCTGGAATCGTATCATCAGGAGCAATCACCAGAGTTTCAGTTTTGTCCACATTAAGCTGTAAAGTGTTTTCACTCAGCCATTGTTTGATTTCTAGCAAACAATTGACTAAGCTGTTCAGCCTTTGGGGCTCAGTTGGGTCAAAAGAGCAGTAGAGCTGGATGTCATCAGCAAAAATGTGATAAGAAACATCTGGAAATCTCTGAATGATTTTACCAAGGGGAATCAAGTACAGCAAAAACAATAAAGGACCCAGAACAGAACCTTGAGGGACTCCACACAACAGATCTGCCGATTCAGACCTCATTTGATTGGCAGATACACTAAAACTGCGCCCAGAAAGGTAAGATGAGAACCATTCTAACACAGACCCAGACAGTCCCACTTCATCCCTTAGTCTTCTCAGCAGGATCTGGTGATCAACTGTGTCAAAGGCTGACGACAGATCCAAGAGAACCAGAACAGTGAATTTACCAGAGTCAGCCGACATCATGATGTCACTGGACACTTTCAGTAAAGCTGTCTCCGTAGAGTGATGTTTACGGAAGCCAGACTGAAACTTCTCATGGATGTTGCTCTGATCCAAGAACAAAGACAGCTGCTCGGACACCACCTTCTCCAAGATCTTGGACAAGAAAGGGAGCTTAGAAATAGGCCTGAAATTACTGAGGTCAGTTGGGTCTAAGCCTGGTTTTTTGAGCAGAGGCTCCACAATGGCATGTTTAAATGCATTGGGAAAAACCCCTGTGGAAAGGGAGAGGTTCACCATATTGGTAACCCAGGGGCCAATTACATCAAATACTTTGATAAAAAGCCTACAAGGAAGGACGTCATCTGAGCAAGAGGAGGGTTTCATCTTGTTCACTAGTGCTGAAATATCACCCAAAGATACAGCAGTGAAGGATGACCAAGAGGAGGAGATGGGCTCAGAGACAGTAGGGGTTCCCAACAAAGGGGGAGAGATTTTCTCTTTGATCAATTTCATTTTGTCAATGAAAAATCTCAACAATGCATTGCTGTCAGCTTCACAGAAGACCGGCGTGATTTGAGGAGCAGGAGACACGAGAGAATTAATCGTGTCAAACAAAACTTTGGGGTTTTTCCTATTTGCTGCTACCAGTTTTCTGATGTAATCAGATCTAGCAGTTTCTACCATCTCATTGTAAGAAGTCAACAGATCCCTGAGGTGAAGTCTGTGCACCTCAAGTTTAGTAGACTTCCAGAGACGCTCAGTCTTTCGACAAAGTCTCTTCAGACTCAGGAGATCTTCATTTGTCCAAGGGCACCGTTTTTTCTGAATTTTCAAGTTCGATTTAACAGGTGCCACTTGATCCAGTATTTCAACACAATGATCAGTAAAACAGTGAATCAAACTGTCCACATCTGGACAGTCATCAAAGGAAAGACGGTCAAACATAGCAGAAAAACTGTCTGCAGTATCGGCTGAGATGACACGCCTCTGAGACCTAACTTTCAAAGGCTTAGGTTCAGGGATGAAGTCCAGGTTGAACAAGACAAGAGAATGATCACTCAGATGGACATCATGTACAGATACATTAGAAATGTTCAGGCCAAGAGTAAAAACTAAGTCTAAAATGTGGCCTTTTTGATGAGTGGGTTCAGAAACATGTTGCTCAAAATTAAAGGCTTCAGTTAAAGTTAAAAGTTCTTTAGCAGAACAAGATGTGACTTCATCAACATGAAGATTAAAGTCTCCAAGAATAAGAACAGATTCCATCTGAATAATGGAAGATAAGAAGTCACTAAAGTCTTTCAAGAACACCGCCGCAGGACCAGGCGGACGGTAGATTGACACACAATAGAAAGGTCTTGTAGAACCAACCAAGATCATCTGAGACTCAAAAGAAGTGAATTCCTGTGTCTGAATCACTTTGCAAGAACAACTCTCCCTAAAAACAGTAGCAAGACCTCCTCCACGACCAGAGAGGCGAGGCTTCCCCAGGACAGCGCTCCCTACTGGACAGAGTTCGTTCAGATGAATAAACTCTTCCTCTCTCTGCCAAGTCTCAGAAAGACATAATAAATCCAAATTAACTCTTGTGAAAAGATTATTAAGAATAAAGGATTTATTAGTAATGGAGCGAACATTAAGAAGTCCCACATTCAGCACCGATGACGTCACTGACGACGCCGCGTCACTGACAGGCGCGCAGAGCGGGATCTTTTGAAGCGAACAGCGGTCACGTGGGTACCAGCTGTCACTGAAGTTCAACTCGGTTGTAAAAGTCGAATTAAAGAGAGGAAATGAAAAAATCTTACCACCTTTCGTTGAGGTCTGGACAGACGGCAGCGCTGATGTGTCGTCACACACAGTGAGAGGAATGTCGATCAAACAGCGATGACGTTCGATGACGTCAGAGTTGTTCCGAGCGATCGCAACTGCGCGTCTCATCCTGACCTGTACTCCAGCCCGACTCGATCCCTTGTGGAAATCGCCCGGTACTCGAGAGATCAAACGATATTCCACAGAGTCCGAGTCGATGAGAAGCGGAGCCGGAAACACGTTCACCGGACGTTGGTAACGGTCGCGAGTGAAGTCCTCCATCGACTCTCTGATGTTGAAAAGAGCATCACGATCATAGATCCGAGATGCTTGAGACATATCTTAAGTGATATGAGCATAATATCCGGACAAGTAGTCGTTAAAACGACTGTTTTTGGCAATTATTGCAGGAGCTTACGTTCAAGCAGCCGATCAAAGGCTCACCGGAAGTGGTGTCTAACAGTTGGCCAGTAGAATGCTGGCCCATCAACCTGACCTTTGATAATTGGCAATCAATTGAATATTTTAAATTTTCAAACTATTAAATTATATAAAAACTATAACTAAGGACCATGCGATATTTGATACATCTTATACTGTGAATAGGAAATAGTGGAGGCTTGGCTCCAATAGAGAACAATTTAGATTAGATTTGATTAGATTGACTTTAATAATCCCTCTGGAGATCTCCTTCAGGCATTTGGGTTTCCATTTCACAGCAGACATCATAAAAAAAAGAACAAGAAAGTACAAACAAAAGAACAAATGGCAAGGGATGACAAGTGCAAGTATAAAGAACATAGATTAAAAATAAAGAAGATAGATCAAACACAGAGCTGGAGGTAGCAGATATGAAGATGTTGAGGTTCTCTTTGGGAGGGACGAAGATGAATGGAATCAGGGATGAGTCAATCATAGGAACATCACATGTTGGATGTTTTGAAGATAAGGTCAGAGATGCCATAATGAGATGGTTTGGTCAAGTACAGAGGACCAAAGAGAAGGTTTATGGATGTAGTGAAAGAGGACATAAAGTTGGTTGGTGTGAGAGAGGGGGATACAGAGAACAGGGTTAAAAGGAGGAGGTTGATTCTCTGTGGCGTTTCCTGAAGGGAGCAGCCAAAAGGAAAAGAAGAAGAAGATCAAATGGAAATAACACAAAGAACAGGATACAAAGATTAACATTGAATACATCATCTTTTCACTCCGCTCCTACCCAAAAATTCAGCATTGTACAATCTTATAGCACGAGGAATGAATGAGTCCCTGAGTCTATTAGTGTTGCATCTGGGAAGGAGCATTCGTGCACTCCATCTGATTCTCTGCTCACTGATGACAGTGTTCAGAGGATGACTGTCATCATCCATGATGAACAGTAGTTCGTCCAGAGATCACCTCTCTGCAACTGTCACCAGTGAGTCCAGCTTCATGCCAACTACATATTTGAAGGTATAACTGTTGAAAAGGTGAGCCCCCAGGAGAAAATGTATGACAATTACCCCTGGTTTCAACCGAACCAAACAGCTGTGCTACTGAGGCGCTATGGACATTTGCAACCTGTCTCACCAGATGTGTATGTATTGCGTTTGAAACATATTGTATCAATTTAAACAGGCAGTAAACCAGGGACTACTATATATACTATAATGTATTACTGTTTTTTGTCGCTAATTCTCTTATGAGAATTGCAAGGAGGGCTGGAGCCTATCCCAGTTTCATCATGGGGAGGCCAGTCTGTGGCAGGGCATACAAAGACAAACACAAGTTTGGCTTGGGCCGCATACTGCATGTCTAGAGAGCTGGGGCGGTTGATGTCCACTGTCATCCAGGCTCGCCGCCAGTTTTGGCTGGCACAATCTCCTCTGACGGAGGCATGCAGGAGAACTCTCAGCAGTGTTCCAGTGGAACCGGGGGAGCTGTTTGGACCTGCAGCGCTGGAGGCGCTTGATCGCACAGTTCAAGCCAGACAGACTCAACAGCAGCTGACCGGGCTTCGCAGGAGTGTGCCTCCTCCTTGCAGACCTAGGGGTTCTTCAGCTGCCCCCCAGCTGCGCTATCATCTACATGCTTATCCCAGAGGCTACCTCAGGTCTCAGCGCCCACGTCCACAGCCTGCTCAGCATGTGGCACAGACCTTTCGAGCCCCTGAGTGGCTTACATACTGTCTGCTGTACCCCCAGAGCCTCTCGAGGCCGGGGGCCCCGGCACTGAGGCCTTGGGGCCGGCTGTCGGCTGTTCCCAGCAGCAGCTCATCTATTGGGCTGCTTCCACCCAGGACCCTTGGGTGCTCTCCACCTTGACCTGTTACAAACAGGAAGGGTCTACTCAACTTACTTTCTAGTAACAAAGAAAGATGGCGAACTCTGCCCTTTCCTCAACACAAGGGGACTCAACAAGTTCCTAAAGGTCTTGAAATTCCACATGCTCAGCCCTGCAAAGGTTCAAGAGGGGAGTGGTTTACATCAATAGACCTGAAGGATGCTTACTTTCATGTTCTTATAGCACCACACCACAGACAGTTTCTGAGTCGCAGAAACTCCACGTAATGCAACCACTAGCCCCCGCGAAAGAGGGGAAGGACCCACGCAATTAAAGGAAGTGGTCCTTCCCTTAAATAAAATATTAATCACAGATTGATTCAGTGTGGAGAGAATATACAGGTAAGATGCTCCACAAATAAAGATGTGAAAAATGTAATGGTGAAGCAGTAGTAGCATGTACTATCAATTATACGTTTGATGAAGCATCCAATTTCAGAACAATGAGAACATGAATTTGAATACCCCAGTTGTATGATTACACTCAAACTATTCACTGCGCGATTGTCAGTCTCATCAAGGACATAGACGATCAGGAGTACAGAGAGATGACACAGGACTTTGTGGACCGGTGTCAGCTCAACCACCTCTATATCAATGCGGGTTAATGCAAAGAGCTGCCGAAGAACTGTAGACATCAATTATTTATTATTTATTTACATTCAAAATTGTCATGTAAATGACCTCTAGCCAATTTTCAACATATGGTTTGGGTTATTATCGACATCTCTAATTTTCATTTTTTGTAAAAAGAAAGAATACTGCAAAGAACAGTTTTCAATTATTTAATATTTAATTATTACAAGGCCCACACCTCCATGCAACAGCTGGGGAGGAAGCTCATCAGAATCCTAATTATATATATATATGACTATTTATGCAATGGTTTTAAGAATATCGTTTTTTTAATTTGGCTTTGTTTGTGGAGAACTCTGCACTTTACCAAGGCCAAATGTCAACTCAGCAAACAGGATAAATGCACCACTAGTACTAGGCTGCATCCGGCATTCATCTTATCAGTCACCTATAGATCATAGGACTGTAGTCCAAAGGCTGTGTCAGACAACAGAGAGGACAAGTACAGGAGTCTTATACGTGAATTTGTGGACTGAAGTGAGAGGAACCACTTGCAGGTGAAAACCTCAAAGACCAAGGAGCTAGTCTTGGACTTTGGGAGGCCCAGGACAAAGCCACATCCAGTGTCCATTAGAGGTGACGAGGTGGAGATAGTTCACTACTTTAAGTACCTCGGTGTGTGGCTGGACAGTAAACTGGACTGGTCCTGCAACACAGACCATGTGTATAAGAAAGTTCAGAGTAGACTGTACTTTCTGAGGAGGCTCCGATCATTTAACATCTGCAGGAAGCTCCTCTACATGTTCTATCAGTCTGTGGTGGCCAGTGTCCTGTTCTATGCTTTGGTGTGTTTGGGTGGGAATGTGTCCTAGAGGAGTGTCAACAGGTTGGACAGGAGGGCTGGCTCTGTGGTTGATGCTTGACTCACTGGTGACAGATCTCTGGACAAACTACTGTCCATCATGCATGATGACAGTCATCCTCTGAACACTGTCATCAGTGAGCAGAGAAGCAGATGGAACACTATCTATTGCTAATCGCTACCATCTATCTATCCATCTATCTAAACCAGTCAAGAACTGTATGTATTTCTATTGGTAACTTAAATTATTAAAACGTTTCATTTTGATTAACCCAAAAGGGATCCCCTTTTTTAAGGTAAAAAATAATAAATAGAGATTTATATTTATCAAGATAACAGCATCCGCCGTGATTATTAAGTTAGTAGTTCTCTAAAGCACTTCATTGCAGTAGTATGGTTAGAAAAAAATAAATGTCGACACCAATTTTCATGTTGCTGAAATATTATTTTTATTAATCATTATACAAGGAAAGTAAAAGAAAGTTAACTTGAAATTCTGTCAAAAAGTGACGGCACAAAAAGGAAAAATGAAAGTGTTAGTCATTCTAGTCATTCCATGTAGGGTAGATCAGATCTGTGCTCATCGTCTCCTGCGGCGTGGACGTGCTGTTGCCCCTGGCACACACTCAGCTTTGGTGCAGCGGCATGATTCCACCAGGGTGTAGGTGTGCAGGATTTTGGTTCCGTCCTCACAGGTCATCTCTACCTGCCTCTGACTAGTAGCATCCTCTTGGCAACACTCACACTGGTGCATCATTGAGTTGGCTGCAGCAGAATATCTGAAAAAGTAAAAAAATATATATATATAGAAAATTACCAATTTTTGGAAAAGTGGAAGGAGACGCTAATGTGCTGAGATTAATCGAGTAAAGCAAGGGGAGTATCATTAAGCAACGTTTGAATGAGGTAAAACTCTTGGTTATTATTATTAAAAGTTTAGTTTGAGATGTATGATTGTCATCTGGCAGATAGAGCTTTTAAAAGGAACTGATTTGTTAATTTTGTGTTTTTGATTTGAATATTCAGTACATACATGAAAGTTCAGTGGCTGTTTATTTTACATTGATGTAAGCATTAAATTGAAAACAGCTCCCTATGAAACAGCATTAATGTGGAAACTATTTGTTGTACGTTTTAAACATTTGTGCTAACTGGGAACAACTTGACAGAGAAATAATATTCAATGCTTGTTGTGTACCTAGTACCTACCACTAGTGGTGGGTGGATGAAACGTCATCCATCAGTGTTTATTTTCTTAGAGGCCAGTAGGTCACGCCCTCAATTTTAAACAATTGTGTGAGGTTTCAGTGGAAAGCAATGGATAATAGAAGAGAGGGTGCCATCTAGTGAAATGGTAGAATACTGCTTTACAAAGATCCATCTGCCTTTTTAAGAAAGTATCAGAAAAGTATTAAGCAATATCAACCTACTTTAAGTTATTTTAATTTGAAAAAACATGATTGTGATGGAGGCTGTGTAATAGAGTTTATATTTGCAAATAAAAGATGCTTTATCCCTGCGGCAGAGTTTGAGTATATGTGTGTTATGTTTATGTATTGCACAAGCCTGTCTATGTGACATTTCCCACACCAGTAAATATATCTTAACTGTTCTCTGTTATCAGGGGAGGGAAGTGGTAAATTTGGAGGTAAGTGAGCCTCCAAATAACTACTAATTTGTGGATTAAAAATTAATCTTAAAACAAAAAAAATCACAATTCTTTTTTTTTTTTTACTTACTTCGATGTGCTTCCACAGTGGCCTGCACAGGAGGAAATGCTAACCGGCACTGTTGTTCTACACTTGTCATCCTCAAGGATGATCTCTTCAGTTTTAACCTCACAGACACTGCGCAGCTGGCCTGCAACAGAGAATCATCATAAGTAAGAGACCCATTTGGGAATTTGAAAAGGTGCAGTTTGACCATTAACTTACAAGACTTGCAGCATCCATCAGCATCAGTTGTCTCCGTTCCCTGGACATTGAGAAAAAAGATGAAAGATTAGAGGTAGAACAGTTTTTTGAAAAAACTGTTTTCTGTAAAATTGCGTTGACAAACTCACAGGTTCACAGTCATCAGGGTTGAAGGTGGGACAGGACTTGATGATCTCGGTGGTTGTAAGTTTATCCCCAATCTTATCGCAAGTATATTTAACACAAGAATTGTCAGGGGAAACATAAATCTCGTCGACCTGTGGGAATATAGAGAACCACAAAATGACTCATTGTGTCTACATATAATTCTGGCCCAAAAATGGTGTTGTGTACAATAAAGTTAATACGTACCCCAATGAGAAGAGTAGAATTATCTGGAGCAGTAACGAGACAGCTCTTCTGAACACACTTTCCACAGCACTGGTCAGAATCGGGTTCATATTCATATCCCTGGATAGAAAATGAAACGATTTGCACTCAACTGGTTATTGACTAGGAAGAAGAAAAAGTGAAGACTGAGCTTGAAATTAAATTGTTTAAATTATTTGTTATTAGCGATACAGTATTACAGACTGCTCTCAGAATGGCACTGGGAGGAATAATATATATTTTATTGAGTTTTGTAGATTGTTTGTGACGCTTTGTGACCCTGGTCTGGAAAAGCGCAAATATAATTTACTTACTTACTTACAAAACAGTTGGAAGGAAGAAATTCCACTCATTAAAGGCGTGTCTCAGGATGTCACTTAGTTAAATACATAGTAGAATAATTCCAATTATTAAGTCATAGATTCTATAAAGTCATAGTGTTTTGGTGAATGGTAGCATTTATGTTCTCTCAACAGTCCTAATAGAAGGCCCCTTGTTAATAGAATATATTGGCAGTGGAAGTAAAAATACAAGACTAACCTCAGAGCAGCTTGTATTGCAGACAATGGGCTTGCACGTAATAATGTTGAGCCCTGTCTCTGGATCCATTTTTGGGCCACAGTAACATTTTTGGCAGAGTCCAGATTTCAAGGGTTTGTCCGGGGTACCAGATGGCGCTGTTATTGATGGTAAACGTGTTCTTCCCTCGGTTGTACCAGATGGTTGCACTGGGCCTGTTGGCAGTGTTGTAGTCATTGCTGTTGTTGGTGATGGTGGCCCAGGAGACACGGTTGGTAGTGCTGGGGATGTTATGGGTTGTTCAGTTTCTGATGGTGTGGCTGTTGACCTTGAAGGTTGGAGAGTAAATGCTGCTGTTGTAGCTGATGGTGGTCCAGTTGTTTTTGGTGTTGTTAAAGAAGGTTGAGCAGAACCAGGTGGTGGGGCTGTTGTTGCAGCTGTAGTGCCAGAAGGTAGGTTGGGGCCAGGCGGTGTTGTTTCTGCTGCTGTTTTAGTTGGTTGAACAGGTCCTGGAGGTGTTGCTGTTGTTCTAGGTGTTGTTCCTGATGGTTTCCTAGTTCCAGAAGGTGATGGTGTTGTCCCTGCTGTTCTAGATGGTTGTTCAGGTCCGGATGGTGGTTCTGTTGCCCTTAGTGTTGTTCCTAATGGCTGACCTGGTACTGGTGTTGTAAATAATGTTTTGGGGGTTGTTCCAGATTGTTGGCCAGGCGCTGGAGGTGGTGCTGTTGTTGCTGCAGTTTTTGCAGCAGGCTGACTAGGCCCGGGTGAGGGAGTTGTTGTTCCAAAAGGCGGAAGAGTTATTGCTATAGTTGTTGCTGATGGGACTCCTGTTGTTTTTGGTGTTGTTATAGAAGGTTGACCAGGTCCAGTTGGTGGTGCTGTTGTTGCAGCTGTTGTGCCAGAAGGTTGGCTTGGGCCAGAGGGGGGAGCTGTTGTTTCTCCTGCTTTTCCAGTTGGTTGCCCTTGTCCTGAGGGTGGTGTTGTTGTACTTGGTGTTGTTCCTGATGGTTGACTAGGTCCAGAAGGTGATGCTGTTGTTCCTGCTGTTCTTGATGGTTGTTCAGGTCCTGATGGTGGCTCTGTTGTTCTTAACGTTGTTCCTAAAGGCTGGCCTGGTACTGGTGTTGTTAAAAATGGTTTAGGCGTTGTACCAGATGGTTGGACAAGTCCTGGTGAAGGTGCTGTTATTGCTGAAGTTGTTGCAGCAGGCTGTCTGGGATCTGTTGAGGGCGTTGTTGGTTCGGAAGGTTGAAGAGTTATTGCCATAGTTGTTGCTGATGGGGGTCCTGTTGTTCTTGGTGTTGTTACAGAAGGTTTACCAGGTCCAGGTGGTGGTGCTGTTGTTGCAGCTGTTGTTCCAGAAGGTTGGCTTGGGCCAGAGGGAGGAGCTGTTGTTCCTGCTACTGTTTCAGTTGGTTGCCCAGGTCCCGGGGGTGGTGCTGTTGTCCTTGGTGTTGTTTCTGATGGTTGCCTAGGTCCAGAAGGTGAAACTGTTGTTCCTGCTGTTCTAGTTGGTTGTTCAGGTTCTGATGGTGGTTCTGTTGTTCTTGGTGTTGTTCCTGTCGACTGACCTGGTAATGGTACAGTGCCGGTTGTTTTTGATGTTGTTCCTGATGGTTTCCCAGGTTCCGATGTAGGCACAGATGTTCTTGGTGTTGTACCCAGTGGTTGGCTAGGTCCAGGTGGTGGGCCTGTTGTTTTTGGTGTTGTTCCTGATGGTTGACTCGGTGGTACAACCGTTGTACCTGAGAGTGGACCAGGTTCTGAGGCTGGTGCTGTTGTTCTTTGTGTTGTTCCAGACGGCAGACCAGGTCCTGAAGGTGGAGAGGTGATTCCAGATGTTGTGGCTGAGGGTTGTCTTGGTCCTGTTGGGGGGGCTGTTGTTCCAACTGATGTTCCAATAGGCAGACCTGTTCTAGACGGAATGGCTGTAGTTCCAACTGTTGTTTGAATTGGTTGTACTGAACCAGGTTGTGGTGCTGTTGTTCCTGTTGTTGTGTCACGTGGTTGCTGTGGCCCTGTCTTGGGGCTTGTGGTTCCTGTAGTGGTACCAGATTGTTGTCCTGGTCTTGGTGGAAGGCTAGTCATTCCAATTGTTGTTCCTATTTGTTGTCCAGGTAAAGATGGTATTGTTGTTCCTATGGTTGAACCTGAAGTCTGGCGAGATCCAGGTATTTGTGCAGTTGTTCTTGCTGTGGTGCCAAACGGTTTTTCAGGACCTAATGGTTGTGCAGTCGTACCAGCTGTTATTCCTAATGGTGTCCCAGGAGCTGGTAGGGCTGATGTTGTTACTTCTGATGGTTTTGGTCTGGTACCTGATGCTGTTACTGATGGACGTTCAGTTCCTGGTGATACTTCTGTGGTTCTTGGTGTTGTGCCTGATGGCTGTCCTGGTCCTGGTGGTGGGACTGTTGTCAGCAATGTTGTTGCTGAAGGTCTTTCAGGTCCCATGGGTGGTGATGTTATTCCAAATGTGGTTCCAGATGGTTGTCTCAGCTGTGCTGTTGTTCCAGAAGGCTGTATTGGTCCAGGAGCTGTTGTCTTTGCTGATGTCCCTGTTGTTTGGCCTGGGCTTGGGGGGACTGTTGTTGCTACTGTTTTTATTGAAGGTTGACTAGGACCTGTGGTTAACCCTGTGGTGCCTACTGTTGTTCCTAAGGGTTGACCAGGCCCAGTAGATGGTCCTGTTGTACCTGATGGCTGACCTGGTCCAGGTAGTTGTGCCGTTGTTCCTGATGGTTTACCTGGTCCTGATAGTGGTTGGGTTGTTCCCAATGTTGTTCCTGATCGCTGCTCTGGTACTGATGAAACAGGTGTTGTGCTTGCTGTTGTTCTAAAAGGTTGTTCAGGTCTTGATGGTGTTGTTTCAGCAGGCTGTACTGTAGGAGGTTCTGTTGTAGGTTCTGTTTCTGGTATTTCCTCACCGGGCTAGAAGAGAACATTAAGTACTGTTGAGAAAATGAACTTTGTTTGGAAGGTACATTACTAAGGGTTTTTTTTATATACATTGCCTTAATTCATTAGAATATTCATAAACCAGAATTCCAAAACGTGTTCAGAGAAATATAATTGAAATTCATTATCTGAAGAGAATCTTTTATTAATATGCAACTTTCAAAATGTTTATTTTACCAACAGCTTGGCACTAAGTTACGATAACAATGTATTGGTATCTTACCCATATTCAGCCTATTATGACATGAACTTCAGTTTGATTTGTAAATGTGGTATGCCTTGAATATTGCTATCTTTTAAAGTAGGATCATTTTATGTAAGTTTCTTACCTCAAACTCAGTCATGTTATAGATGCATACACCCTTTGGCACTAAAAAGACAGGGTTACAACATTAGTTCAATTAATGTCATCTTTAAGTACTTACTCTGTTTCTACATCCATCCATGAAAAAAGGAAGAAAGAACATACCACAGCTGTATGTTTGACAGCAGACTCCGACGCTTGTGATATTGAGAGTGAATCCCAATTCACAGCTGATTTTTTCTGGGCAAAGGTTTACGTTACATTCTGTAGAGGACATTTGAATCATTTTAATTCACAAAAAAATGAAAATTAATTTGAGTTCTTCTATTATTAAAAAGTTATTGTAGATAAAATGGTCCCTAATTTAACAAAAATATTTTTCCAAGCTCACTCTCCTTATGAATACAATATTGATCACAAACAGTTGTGTAATTAGTGAAGATAACAAAATATTATCCTATGGTAATTAATACATTTACGTCAAAATAATCAAACATGATAACCAACCGCAGGACTGTTTAGTGCAGCAGCCTTCTGTCTTGTTGATAAGCTCTTGGCCTGGTTCAGAACAATCCAGAACTTCTTCTTCTTCACACTTCACTGGCTCACAATGGATGCCCATGACGTCGCTGTCACACTCACAGACTTGGCAATTGGCTGTCCAGGTATCACCAGGCTGTTGTAATTTTAAAATTATTTACAGTAAAATGCTAAAAACAAATTTTCACATTTGGACCACAAAATAAATGCCAGGTCCAACTGGGTAATCTTGAGTGGGATAAAAGGGCTGTTCCACTTTCTGAATGTGGGTTAAACAACCATGCTTTTAACACAGGTATTTGTGAGCATAACGAATTACTAGTGTTTAAATATGTTAACCTATGTCACAAGCATAAACTATTTATAATTACTCTTAACATCATGTGTTACCTTCATTGGGCGTCCATCAGGGCCGACACAGTCTGAAATTGAGAAAAAGTTTAAGAGTTTTTTTTCTTAGTGTCTACAAAAAGAGGACTCAATGAAAAAGAGGGACCCAGTACTTACCACAATATTCAACACATGTCTCATAGACAGTGTTGAACAAGGTTGTGCCCTCAGCACAGTAGCAACCCTCCTTTGTCATGTTGATGGAGACAGAGTTGTCTGCCTCGTACTTTTTATTGTACCTGAAATTACAAACATAAGATATACCATATTATAACATGTCAATATATATGTATTTATTCTTATTTGAAAGAAGGGGAGCATAAATGTTTCTACTGGTAGTTCTAGCCAATTAGTTTTGTTTGAGGAAATCTGAGTGCCAGAAGAAAAAAAAGAATTTCCAAAATTGAATTGTACAAAATTATTCAATTGAGCAATACTTTTGAATTGTCAAGCCCTACTCTCAACTAGGGGGGAAATACATTATTTGATTAAATTGGAAGATGCAGTTTTGTTCCTCATTTTGCACCTCTGAGTTGTTTTAACCTCAATCAGAATAGAATCAACAAAAAGAACAAATTGAGCAAGTTTTCAATGTGATGTGTGAGCCGTAATTTACCACACACTGGGAAGGCAACAAAGTGTATTCTTTAGCCATAAATACAGCAACATTGAAATAAAAAACCCTCTTTATATATGTTATCACCTGTACAACAATGCACAGTACACATTGTATTATTTATCATATGCTAATATTTTCATTCACCCATTCAGTTTCAGTTTCATTCACTTAATTTGTTACAGAGTTAAAAGCTGTTTGATTTACTCCAAATGCAATTTATTACCTTCGTTTTACATCACTTTGTTGCCAGGTTGTGGGTTATGTGCTAATAAAGCAGTTCAGTATGGTTGTGGTATGCAACAATATAAGATATAGCAACAAAGCTATTTTTTTTTATATATAAACAGTAGATACATGGGTACATGCCTGAAGAGTTCAAATGTAAGCTATAATCAGTTGTAAATACATATAAAAATAATTAACTTTTATTAACTTACCTGTCATTGCATGTGGGCTCAACATTAGGCCCACAGGCCTTGTACACTTTGTTTGCAGGACATTTGTGCTCTGTTGGAGAGAAATGTTTTGCGTGATTTAAGAATAACTTTTCGCCATTAGTGATAACCTTTTAACCTACCACATTGCCCATTTGTGTAATTTCGCCACTCAATACAAACACCTTCACGAGCGCACTCAGTCGCATATGCATCCAGGCTTTCACATGTGTTACCGCTGTTATCACAATTGTCTGTCACACACGATGTCTTATAAGGATCAGGAGGTACAATTGAACTGCAAGGCTCAAACACACTGCAAAGCAAAGAGGACAGTCAGAGAGTGAGGCAAAACACCATTTTTTGTTTCTTAATAAGGGCCAACTTTTAAGCTTAAATAAAGAGAATTTTTCACCTGCTGGTCAGAAGGTCACATATGGCCGGATTGCAAACAGTGGGTGTTGTTGTAGTGATGGGTGTGGTTGTAATGGATGGTTTTGTAAGAGTAGGTGGTATTGTAAGAGATGGTGTTGTTGTTGTATAAACAGGTGTTGTTGTAGGGACACAAGGTTCTCCTGGTACAGTCCACTCTCCTGAGGTGGTAGGACAATCTCCCACCTGACCGTTGGGAGAGCGGCAGTCGTTGGCCTGTGAGTTGTCACATGTTCCTGAAAGATGTTAAAATAAAATTAGTTCTTCTCACTTGGTTTCCTTTCCACTTGCCTGTCAGAGGAACTCACCACAAAGTCCCTCAGTTTTACCACTAAATATCTGATAGTTAAGTGAGGCAAGGATGAGAGTCGGCGAGTACAGAACTTCGGTCTTTATATCAGGTATCTCCACTTTAACGACCATATCAGAGCTTGTAATGCGCAATCCAGAATTACTGTAGGCAGGGTAGATTCTTTTCTGATTTAAATAAACCTAAATGAAGACAAAGATGAAATTGATCTTATTTTAAATTGTATAAGTCCATAAAAAATATAGTTAAAACTTACCTCATTAGTTATTTCCGAAAGTGAATTCTTACTGTGAGTTAAATATATTGAATGCGCTCCATATGTTATATTTAGGGACTGGGGACAGAAGCTTTGGTCTCCAGCTTGACAGTCTGCGTTGTTTATAATAAGACTAAGTTCATAATTATTCACAATTTCTTTGACTAGGTAGTAAGAGCACTGGCCCCTAAAATCATATTTAAATCCATCAAATGTCTTGTAGTGGTTTTTCGTCCAGGTACTACAGATACCTAAAAGAAAATAATATTTCTGTATTAGTATGTTGATAATATAATTTACAATAATCTGCTAGAAATTATTTTTATCAAGGTATGAATAAAAAAAATGTATGAAGGTACGTACATTGGCATTGATTTTCGTAGCAACAACCATCTTCAGTGACCGAGACAGGCTCACGTCCATTGGCACACACAATTGGCTTCGGTGTGGTACAAATAGTGTCAGTCTCTTCAACATTGCCTTCAACGCAAGTAGCTGTAGTGCAATTATCAGTCTTCCATGACTCGCCATTCTATTTGTGGAAAATGAAAAAAATAAGAAGAAGCAGGGTTTCTTGAATTACAATGAACTGGGTTTCATTAAAAGCAGATTTCAAAAGAGATGTAACTGAACAAACCTTTCGAGGTGGATTCACATGTGTACAGTCAAGAATGGTTGTATATGGTAAGGTGGTCAAAGTTGGGGAAACAGTGGATTTTGGTATAGTACTGATGAATAAGGTTGTGGAAGCTGAAACTGTTGTGCTCGGTGTAACACATTGACTGGATTGTGTGTCAATTTTACATGATGCATTGCAGAATGCAATATAACACCACCCCAAGCCATCCGTGACATTGTAAACAGTCTCTCCTGTAAAGATGGGGGAAAAAAGATGAGTTGGTTAAGCATTGAAAAGAATAAATGGGAAAAATGGTACTAAAAAATAAATTAATTACTCAAAAAAAGGAAAAATGAGCAGTGACTTACCAGGCTGATAAGAATTACCATTCGATTTGCAGGTGCAATTGGTCGGAATTTTTGCAGTTGTTGTAAGTGTTACAACAGAAATAAAAGCAGTTGTGCTCGTTGGGGGTGATTCTGTTGTGGAGGAAATCCGGGTTGTTGCTGTTGCCAAAGTTTGTGTAGTGAGTGGGGGGGACAGAGTAACAATAGAAGGTATTGAGGTAACAACTGTTGTGCTAGGTCCTTCTGTTGTTACAACAGGTACCCTCGTTGTTGAGGTAACAATAGGTGTGGTTACGTTGGAAACTGGACCAGTTGTAACAGTGGGGAGCTGAGTTGTTACAGCTGTGCCTATTGTAGGTGCTGGAGTTGCTGTTACTGAGGGGGTTGTTGTTTCTAATTCTGGAGTTGTCCTTGATACTTGAGTAGTACCAGTAACAATAGTTAGTGTTGAGGAAACAATTGTTGTGCTAGGTCCTTCTGTTGTGACAATGGGTACCCTCGTTGTTGAGGTAACAACAGGTGTGGTTGCTGTGGAAACTGGACCAGTTGTAACAGGGGGGAGCTGAGTTGTTACAGCTTTGCCTATTGTAGGTGCTGGAGTTGCTGTTACTGAAGGGGTGGTTGTGCCCACCTCTGGAGTTGTCCTTGGTACTTGAGTAGTTCCTGTAAAAATAGTTGGTGTTGAGGAAACAACTGTTGTGCTAGGTCCTTCTGTTGTGACAATGGGTACCCTCGTTGTTGAGGTAACAACAGGTGTGGTTGCTGTGGAAACTGGACCAGTTGTAACAGGGGGGAGCTGAGTTGTTACAGCTTTGCCTATTGTAGGTGCTGAAGTTGCTGTTACTGAAGGGGTTGTTGTGCCCACCTCTGGAGTTGTCCTTGGTACTTGAGTAGTTCCTGTAAAAATAGTTGGTGTTGAGGAAACAACTGTTGTGATAGGTCCTTCTGTGGTTATAATGGGTACCCTCGTTGTTGAGGTAACAACAGGTGTGGTTGCTGTGGAAACTGGACCAGTTGTAACAGGGAGAGGCTGAGTTGTTATTGCTGTGCCTATTGTAGGTGCTGGAGTTGCTGTTACTGAAGGGGTTGTTGTTCCAACCTCTGGAGTTGTCCTTGGTGCTTGAGTAGTTCCAGTAACAACTGTTGGTGTTGAGGAAACAACTGTTGTGCTAGGTCCTGCTGTGGTGACAACAGCTACCCTCGTTGTTGCGGTAACAACAGGTGTGGTTGCTGTGGAAACTGGACCAGTTGTAACAGGGGGGAGCTGAGTTGTCACAGCTGTGCCTATTGTAGCTGCTGGAGTTGCTGTTACTGAAGGGGTTGTTGTGCCAACCTCTGGAGTTGTCCTTGGTACTTGAGTAGTTCCAGTAACAACTCTTGGTGTTGAGGAAACAACTGTTGTGCTAGGTCCTTCTGTTGTGACAATGGGTACCCTCGTTGTTGAGGTAACAACAGGTGTGGTTGCTGTGGAAACTTGACCAGTTGTAACAGGGGGGAGCTGAGTTGTCACAGCTGTGCCTATTGTAGGGGCTGGAGTTGCTGTTACTGAAGGGGTTGTTGTTCCAACCTTTAGAGTTGTCCTTGGTACTTGAGTAGTTCCTGTAACAATACTTGCTGTTGAGGAAACAATTGTCGTGCTAGGTCCTTCTGTTGTGACAATAGGTACCCTAGTTGTTGAAATAACAACAGGTGTGGTTGCTGTGGAAACTGGACCAGTTGTAACAGGGGGGAGCTGAGTTGTTACAGCTGTTCCTATTGTAGGGGCTGGAGTTGCTGTTACTGAAGGGGTTGTTGTTCCAACCTCTAGAGTTGTCCTTGGTACTTGAGTAGTTCCTGTAACAATAGTTGGTGTTGAGGAAACAACTGTTGTGCTAGGTCCTTCTGTTGTGACAATGGGTACCCTCGTTGTTGAGGTAACAACAGGTGTGGTTGCTGTGGAAACTTGACCAGTTGGAACAGGGGGGAGCTGAGTTGTCACAGCTGTGCCTATTGTAGGGGCTGGAGTTGCTGTTACTGAAGGGGTTGTTGTTCCAACCTCTAGAGTTGTCCTTGGTACTTGAGTAGTTCCTGTAACAATACTTGCTGTTGAGGAAACAATTGTCGTGCTAGGTCCTTCTGTTGTGACAATAGGTACCCTAGTTGTTGAAATAACAACAGGTGTGGTTGCTGTGGAAACTGGACCAGTTGTAACAGGGGGGAGCTGAGTTGTTACAGCTGTTCCTATTGTAGGGGCTGGAGTTGCTGTTACTGAAGGGGTTGTTGTTCCAACCTCTAGAGTTGTCCTTGGTACTTGAGTAGTTCCTGTAACAATAGTTGGTGTTGAGGAAACAACTGTTGTGCTAGTTCCTTCTGTTGTGACAATGGGTACCCTCGTTGTTGAGGTAACAACAGGTGTGGTTGCTGTGGAAACTGGACCAGTTGTAACAGGGGGGAGCTGAGTTGTTATTGCTGTGACTAGTGTAGGTGCTGGAGTTGCTGTTACTGAAGGGGTTGTTGTTCCAACCTCTGGAGTTGTCCTTGGTACTTGAGTAGTTCCTGTAACAATAGTTGGTGTTGAGGAAACAATTGTCGTGCTAGGTCCTTCTGTTGTGACAATAGGTACCCTCGTTGTTGAGATAACAACAGGTGTGGTTGCTGTGGAAACTGGACCAGTTGTAACAGGGGGGAGCTGAGTTGTTACAGCTGTTCCTATTGTAGGGGCTGGAGTTGCTGTAACTGAAGGGGTTGTTGTTCCAGCCTCTGGAGTTGTCCTTGGTACTTGAGTAGTTCCTGTAACAAAACTTGCTGTTGAGGAAACAATTGTCGTGCTAGGTCCTTCTGTTGTGACAATTGGTACCCTAGTTGTTGAAATAACAACAGGTGTGGTTGCTGTGGAAACTGGACCAGTTGTAACAGGGGGGAGCTGAGTTGTTATTGCTGTACCTATTGTAGATGCTGGAGTTTCTGTTACTGAAGGGGTTGTTGTTCCAACCTCTGGAGTTGTCCTTGGTACTTGAGTAGTTCCTGTAACAATAGTTGGTGTTGAGGAAACAATTGTCGTGCTAGGTCCTTCGGTTGTGACAATAGGTACCCTCGTTGTTGAGATAACAACAGGTGTGGTTGCTGTGGAAACTGGACCAGTTGTAACAGGGGGGAGCTGAGTTGTTACAGCTGTTCCTATTGTAGGGGCTGGAGTTGCTGTAACTGAAGGGGTTGTTGTTCCAGCCTCTGGAGTTGTCCTTGGTACTTGAGTAGTTCCTGTAACAATACTTGCTGTTGAGGAAACAATTGTCGTGCTAGGTCCTTCTGTGGTGACAATGGGTACCCTCGTTGTTGAGGTAACAACAGGTGTGGTTGCTGTGGAAACTGGACCAGTTGTAACAGGAGGGAGCTGAGTTGTCACAGCTGTGCCTATTGTAGGTGATGGAGTTGCTGTTACTGAAGGGGTTGTTGTGCCTACCTCTGGCGTAGTCTTTGGTACTTGTGAAGTTCCAGTAACAACTGTTGGTGTTGAGGAAACAATTGTCGTGCTAGGTCCTTCGGTTGTGACAATGGGGACCCTCGTTGTTGAGATAACAACAGGTGTGGTTGCTGTGGAAACTGGACCAGTTGTAACAGGGGGGAACTGAGTTGTCACAGCTGTGCCTATTGTAGGGGCTGGAGTTGCTGTTACTGAAGGGGTTGTTGTGCCTACCTCTGGCGTAGTCTTTGGTACTTGTGAAGTTCCAGTAACAACTGTTGGTGTTGAGGAAACAATTGTCGTGCTAGGTCCTTCGGTTGTGACAATGGGGACCCTCGTTGTTGAGATAACAACAGGTGTGGTTGCTGTGGAAACTGGACCAGTTGTAACAGGGGGGAACTGAGTTGTCACAGCTGTGCCTATTGTAGGGGCTGGAGTTGCTGTTACTGGAGGGGTTGTTGTTCCAACCTCTGGAGTTGTCCTTGGTACTTGAGTAGTTCCTGTAACAATAGTTGGTGTTGAGGAAACAATTGTCGTGCTAGGTCCTTCGGTTGTGACAATGGGGACCCTCGTTGTTGAGATAACAACAGGTGTGGTTGCTGTGGAAACTGGACCAGTTGTAACAGGGGGGAGCTGAGTTGTTATTGCTGTGCCTATTGTAGATGCTGGAGTTGCTGTTACTGAAGGGGTTGTTGTGCCTACCTCTGGAGTTGTCCTTGGTGCTTGAGTAGTTCCAGTAACAACTGTTGGTGTTGAGGAAACAACTGTTGTGCTAGGTGCTTCTGTGGTGACAATGGGTACCCTCGTTGTTGAGGTAACAACAGGTGTGGTTGCTGTGGAAACTGGACCAGTTGTAACAGGGGTAGGCTGAGATGTCACAGCTGTGCCTATTGTAGGTGCTGGAGTTGCTGTTACTGAAGGGGTTGTTGTTCTAACCTCTGGAGTTGTCCTTGGTGCTTGAGTAGTTCCAGTAACAACTGTTTGTGTTGAGGAAACAACTGTTGTGCTAGGTCCTTCTGTGGTTATAATGGGTACCCTAGTTGTTGAGGTAACAACAGGTGTGGTTGCTGTGGAAACTGGACCAGTTGTAACAGGTGGGAGCTGAGTTGTTATTGCTGTGCCTATTGTAGGTGCTGGAGTTGCTGTTACTGAAGGGGTTGTTGTGCCTACCTCTGGAGTTGTCCTTGGTACTTTAGTAGTTCCAGTAACAACTGTTGGTGTTGAGGAAACAACTGTTGTGCTAGGTCCTTCTGTGGTTATAATGGGTACCCTAGTTGTTGAGGTAACAACAGGTGTGGTTGCTGTGGAAACTGGACCAGTTGTAACAGGGGTAGGCTGAGATGTCACAGCTGTACCTATTGTAGGTGCTGGAGTTGCTGTTACTGAAGGGGTTGTTGTTCCAACCTCTGGAGTTGTCCTTGGTGCTTGAGTAGTTCCAGTAACAACTGTTGGTGTTGAGGAAACAACTGTTGTGCTAGGTCCTTCTGTGGTTATAATGGGTACCCTCGTTGTTGAGGTAACAACAGGTGTGGTTGCTGTGGAAACTGGACCAGTTGTTACAGGGGGGAGCTGAGTTGTCACAGCTGTGCCTATGGTAGGTGCTGGAGTTGCTGTTACTGAAAGGGTTGTTGTGCCTACCTCTGGAGTTGTCCTTGGTACTTTAGTAGTTCCAGTAACAACTGTTGGTGTTGAGGTAACAACTGTTGTGCTAGGTCCTTCTGTGGTGACAATGGGTACCCTCGTTGTTGAGGTAACAACAGGTGTGGTTGCTGTGGAAACTGGACCAGTTGTAACAGGGGGGAGCTGAGTTGTCACAGCTGTGCCAATTGTAGGGGCTTGAGTTGCTGTTACTGAAGGGGTTGTTGTTCCAACCTCTGGAGTTGTCCTTGGTACTTGAGTAGTTCCAGTAACAACTGTTGGTGTTGAGGAAACAACTGTTGTGCTAGGTCCTTCTGTGGTTATAATGGGTACCCTCGTTGTTGAGGTAACAACAGGTGTGGTTGCTGTGGAAACTGGACCAGTTGTAACAGGGGTAGGCTGAGATGTCACAGCTGTGCCTATTGTAGGTGCTGGAGTTACTGTTACTGAAGGGGTTGTTGTGCCTACTTCTGGAGTTGTCCTTGGTACTTGAGTAGTTCCAGTAACAACTGTTGGTGTTGAGGAAACAACTGTTGTGCTAGGTCCTTCTGTGGTTATAATGGGTACCCTCGTTGTTGAGGTAACAACAGGTGTGGTTGCTGTGGAAACTGGACCAGTTGTAACAGGTGGGAGCCGAGTTGTTATTGCTGTGCCTATTGTAGGTGCTGGAGTTGCTGTTACTGAAGGGGTTGTTGTGCCTACCTCTGGAGTTGTGCTTGGTACTTTAGTAGTTCCAGTAACAACTGTTGGTGTTGAGGAAACAACTGTTGTGCTAGGTCCTTCTGTGGTTATAATGGGTACCCTCGTTGTTGAGGTAACAACAGGTGTGGTTGCTGTGGAAACTGGACCAGTTGTAACAGGGGTAGGCTGAGATGTCACAGCTGTGCCTATTGTAGGTGCTGGAGTTGCTGTTACTGAAGGGGTTGTTGTTCCAACCTCTGGAGTTGTCCTTGGTGCTTGAGTAGTTCCAGTAACAACTGTTGGTGTTGAGGAAACAACTGTTGTGCTAGGTCCTTCTGTGGTTATAATGGGTACCCTCGTTGTTGAGGTAACAACAGGTGTGGTTGCTGTGGAAACTGGACCAGTTGTAACAGGTGGGAGCCGAGTTGTTATTGCTGTGCCTATTGTAGGTGCTGGAGTTGCTGTTACTGAAGGGGTTGTTGTGCCTACTTCTGGAGTTGTCCTTGGTACTTTAGTAGTTCCAGTAACAACTGTTGGTGTTGAGGAAACAACTGTTGTGCTAGGTCCTTCTGTGGTTATAATGGGTACCCTCGTTGTTGAGGTAACAACAGGTGTGGTAGCTGTGGAAACTGGACCAGTTGTAACAGGGGTAGGCTGAGATGTCACAGCTGTGCCTATTGTAGGTGCTGGAGTTACTGTTACTGAAGGGGTTGTTGTGCCTACTTCTGGAGTTGTCCTTGGTACTTTAGTAGTTCCAGTAACAACTGTTGGTGTTGAGGAAACAACTGTTGTGCTAGGTCCTTCTGTGGTTATAATGGGTACCCTCGTTGTTGAGGTAACAACAGGTGTGGTTGCTGTGGAAACTGGACCAGTTGTAACAGGGGTAGGCTGAGATGTCACAGCTGTGCCTATTGTAGGTGCTGGAGTTACTGTTACTGAAGGGGTTGTTGTGCCTACTTCTGGAGTTGTCCTTGGTACTTGAGTAGTTCCAGTAACAACTGTTGGTGTTGAGGAAACAACTGTTGTGCTAGGTCCTTCTGTGGTTATAATGGGTACCCTAGTTGTTGAGGTAACAACAGGTGTGGTTGCTGTGGAAACTGGACCAGTTGTAACAGGTGGGAGCTGAGTTGTTTTTGCTGTGCCTATTGTAGGTGCTGGAGTTGCTGTTACTGAAGGGGTTGTTGTGCCTACCTCTGGAGTTGTACTTGGTACTTTAGTAGTTCCAGTAACAACTGTTGGTGTTGAGGAAACAACTGTTGTGCTAGGTCCTTCTGTGGTTATAATGGGTACCCTCGTTGTTGAGGTAACAACAGGTGTGGTTGCTGTGGAAACTGGACCAGTTGTAACAGGGGTAGGCTGAGATGTCACAGCTGTGCCTATTGTAGGTGCTGGAGTTACTGTTACTGAAGGGGTTGTTGTGCCTACTTCTGGAGTTGTCCTTGGTACTTGAGTAGTTCCAGTAACAACTGTTGGTGTTGAGGAAACAACTGTTGTGCTAGGTCCTTCTGTGGTTATAATGGGTACCCTCGTTGTTGAGGTAACAACAGGTGTGGTTGATGTGGAAACTGGACCAGTTGTAACAGGTGGGAGCTGAGTTGTTTTTGCTGTACCTATTGTAGGTGCTGGAGTTGCTGTTACTGAAGGGGTTGTTGTGCCTACCTCTGGAGTTGTCCTTGGTACTTTAGTAGTTCCAGTAACAACTGTTGGTGTTGAGGAAACAACTGTTGTGCTAGGTCCTTCTGTGGTTATAATGGGTACCCTCGTTGTTGAGGTAACAACAGGTGTGGTTGCTGTGGAAACTGGACCAGTTGTAACAGGGGTAGGCTGAGATGTCACAGCTGTGCCTATTGTAGGTGCTGGAGTTGCTGTTACTGAAGGGGTTGTTGTTCCAACCTCTGGAGTTGTCCTTGGTGCTTGAGTAGTTCCAGTAACAACTGTTGGTGTTGAGGAAACAACTGTTGTGCTAGGTCCTTCTGTGGTTATAATGGGTACCCTCGTTGTTGAGGTAACAACAGGTGTGGTTGCTGTGGAAACTGGACCAGTTGTAACAGGGGTAGGCTGAGATGTCACAGCTGTGCCTATTGTAGGTGCTGGAGTTACTGTTACTGAAGGGGTTGTTGTGCCTACTTCTGGAGTTGTCCTTGGTACTTGAGTAGTTCCAGTAACAACTGTTGGTGTTGAGGAAACAACTGTTGTGCTAGGTCCTTCTGTGGTTATAATGGGTACCCTAGTTGTTGAGGTAACAACAGGTGTGGTTGCTGTGGAAACTGGACCAGTTGTAACAGGTGGGAGCTGAGTTGTTTTTGCTGTGCCTATTGTAGGTGCTGGAGTTGCTGTTACTGAAGGGGTTGTTGTGCCTACCTCTGGAGTTGTCCTTGGTACTTTAGTAGTTCCAGTAACAACTGTTGGTGTTGAGGAAACAACTGTTGTGCTAGGTCCTTCTGTGGTTATAATGGGTACCCTCGTTGTTGAGGTAACAACAGGTGTGGTTGCTGTGGAAACTGGACCAGTTGTAACAGGGGTAGGCTGAGATGTCACAGCTGTGCCTATTGTAGGTGCTGGAGTTGCTGTTACTGAAGGGGTTGTTGTTCCAACCTCTGGAGTTGTCCTTGGTGCTTGAGTAGTTCCAGTAACAACTGTTGGTGTTGAGGAAACAACTGTTGTGCTAGGTCCTTCTGTGGTTATAATGGGTACCCTCGTTGTTGAGGTAACAACAGGTGTGGTTGCTGTGGAAACTGGACCAGTTGTAACAGGGGTAGGCTGAGATGTAACAGCTGTGCCTATTGTAGGTGCTGGAGTTACTGTTACTGAAGGGGTTGTTGTGCCTACTTCTGGAGTTGTCCTTGGTACTTGAGTAGTTCCAGTAACAACTGTTGGTGTTGAGGAAACAACTGTTGTGCTAGGTCCTTCTGTGGTTATAATGGGTACCCTAGTTGTTGAGGTAACAACAGGTGTGGTTGCTGTGGAAACTGGACCAGTTGTAACAGGTGGGAGCTGAGTTGTTTTTGCTGTGCCTATTGTAGGTGCTGGAGTTGCTGTTACTGAAGGGGTTGTTGTGCCTACCTCTGGAGTTGTCCTTGGTACTTTAGTAGTTCCAGTAACAACTGTTGGTGTTGAGGAAACAACTGTTGTGCTAGGTCCTTCTGTGGTTATAATGGGTACCCTCGTTGTTGAGGTAACAACAGGTGTGGTTGCTGTGGAAACTGGACCAGTTGTAACAGGGGTAGGCTGAGATGTCACAGCTGTGCCTATTGTAGGTGCTGGAGTTGCTGTTACTGAAGGGGTTGTTGTTCCAACCTCTGGAGTTGTCCTTGGTTCTTGAGTAGTTCCAGTAACAACTGTTGGTGTTGAGGAAACAACTGTTGTGCTAGGTCCTTCTGTGGTTATAATGGGTACCCTCGTTGTTGAGGTAACAACAGGTGTGGTTGCTGTGGAAACTGGACCAGTTGTTACAGGGGGGAGCTGAGTTGTCACAGCTGTGCCTATTGTAGGTGCTGGAGTTGCTCTTACTGAAGGGGTTGTTGTTCCAACCTCTGGAGTTGTCCTTGGTGCTTGAGTAGTTCCAGTAACAACTGTTGGTGTTGAGGAAACAACTGTTGTGCTAGGTCCTTCTGTGGTTATAATGGGTACCCTCGTTGTTGAGGTAACAACAGGCGTGGTTGCTGTGGAAACTGGACCAGTTGTAACAGGGGTAGGCTGAGATGTCACAGCTGTGCCTATTGTAGGTGCTGGAGTTACTGTTACTGAAGGGGTTGTTGTGCCTACTTCTGGAGTTGTCCTTGGTACTTGAGTAGTTCCAGTAACAACTGTTGGTGTTGAGGAAACAACTGTTGTGCTAGGTCCTTCTGTGGTTATAATGGGTACCCTAGTTGTTGAGGTAACAACAGGTGTGGTTGCTGTGGAAACTGGACCAGTTGTAACAGGTGGGAGCTGAGTTGTTTTTGCTGTGCCTATTGTAGGTGCTGGAGTTGCTGTTACTGAAGGGGTTGTTGTGCCTACCTCTGGAGTTGTCCTTGGTACTTTAGTAGTTCCAGTAACAACTGTTGGTGTTGAGGAAACAACTGTTGTGCTAGGTCCTTCTGTGGTTATAATGGGTACCCTCGTTGTTGAGGTAACAACAGGTGTGGTTGCTGTGGAAACTGGACCAGTTGTAACAGGGGTAGGCTGAGATGTCACAGCTGTGCCTATTGTAGGTGCTGGAGTTGCTGTTACTGAAGGGGTTGTTGTTCCAACCTCTGGAGTTGTCCTTGGTGCTTGAGTAGTTCCAGTAACAACTGTTGGTGTTGAGGAAACAACTGTTGTGCTAGGTCCTTCTGTGGTTATAATGGGTACCCTCGTTGTTGAGGTAACAACAGGTGTGGTTGCTGTGGAAACTGGACCAGTTGTAACAGGTGGGAGCTGAGTTGTTTTTGCTGTGCCTATTGTAGGTGCTGGAGTTGCTGTTACTGAAGGGGTTGTTGTGCCTACCTCTGGAGTTGTCCTTGGTACTCTAGTAGTTCCAGTAACAACTGTTGGTGTTGAGGAAACAACTGTTGTGCTAGGTCCTTCTGTGGTTATAATGGGTACCCTCGTTGTTGAGGTAACAACAGGTGTGGTTGCTGTGGAAACTGGACCAGTTGTAACAGGGGTAGGCTGAGATGTCACAGCTGTGCCTATTGTAGGTGCTGGAGTTGCTGTTACTGAAGGGGTTGTTGTTCCAACCTCTGGAGTTGTCCTTGGTGCTTGAGTAGTTCCAGTAACAACTGTTGGTGTTGAGGAAACAACTGTTGTGCTAGGTCCTTCTGTGGTTATAATGGGTACCCTCGTTGTTGAGGTAACAACAGGTGTGGTTGCTGTGGAAACTGGACCAGTTGTTACAGGGGGGAGCTGAGTTGTCACAGCTGTGCCTATTGTAGGTGCTGGAGTTGCTGTTACTGAAGGGGTTGTTGTTCCAACCTCTGGAGTTGTCCTTGGTGCTTGAGTAGTTCCAGTAACAACTGTTGGTGTTGAGGAAACAACTGTTGTGCTAGGTCCTTCTGTGGTGACAATGGGTACCCTCGTTGTTGAGGTAACAAGAGGTGTGGTTGCTGTGGAAACTGGACCAGTTGTAACAGGGGGGAGCTGAGTTGTCACAGCTGTGCCAATTGTAGGGGCTTGAGTTGCTGTTACTGAAGGGGTTGTTGTTCCAACCTCTGGAGTTGTCCTTGGTACTTGAGTAGTTCCAGTAACAACTGTTGGTGTTGAGGAAACAACTGTTGTGCTAGGTCCTTCTGTGGTTATAATGGGTACCCTCGTTGTTGAGGTAACAACAGGTGTGGTTGCTGTGGAAACTGGACCAGTTGTAACAGGGGTAGGCTGAGATGTCACAGCTGTGCCTATTGTAGGTGCTGGAGTTGCTGTTACTGAAGGGGTTGTTGTTCCAACCTCTGGAGTTGTCCTTGGTACTTGAGTAGTTCCTGTAACAATACTTGGTGTTGAGGAAACAATTGTCGTCCTAGGTCCTTCTGTTGTGACAATAGGTACCCTCGTTGTTGAGATAACAACAGGTGTTGTTGCTGTGGAAACTGGACCAGTTGTAACAGGGGGGAGCTGAGTTGTACCAGCTGTGCCTATGGTTGGTGCTGTAGTTGCTGTTACTGAAGGGGTTGTTGTACCCACCTCTGGAGTTGTCCTTGGTACTTGTGTAGTTCCAGTAACAATAGTTGGTGTTGAGGAAATAACTGTTGTGCTAGGTCCTTCTGTTGTGACAACGGGTACTCTCGTTGTTGAGATAACAACAGGTGTGGTTGCTGTGGAAACTGGACCAGTTGTAAGAGGGGGGATCTGAGTTGTTACAGCTGTGCCTATTGTAGGTGCTGGAGTTGCTGTTACTGAAGGGGTTGTTGTGCCTACCTCTGGAGTTGTCCTTGGTACTTGAGTAGTTCCAGTAACAATAGTTGGTGTTGAGGAAATAACTGTTGTGCTAGGTCCTTCTGTTGTGACAACGGGTACTCTCGTTGTTGAGGTAACAACAGGTGTGGTTGCTGTGGAAACTGGACCAGTTGTAACAGGGGGGAGCTGAGTTGTTACAGCTGTGCCTACTGTAGGTGCTGTAGTTGCTGTTACTGAAGGGGTTGTTGTGCCTACCTCTGCAGTTGTCCTTGGTACTTGAGTAGTTCCTGTAACAATAGTTGGTGTTGAGGAAACAACTGTCGTGCTAGGTCCTTCTGTTGTGACAATGGGTACCCTCGTTGTTGAGGTAACAACAGGTGTGGTTGCTGTGGAAACTTGACCAGTTGTAACAGGGGGGAGCTGAGTTGTCACAGCTGTGCCTATTGTAGGGGCTGGAGTTGCTGTTACTGAAGGGGTTGTTGGTCCAACCTCTGGAGTTGTCCTTGGTACTTGAGTTGTTCCAGTAACAACTGTTGGTGCTGAGGAAACAACTGTTGTGCTAGGTCCTTCTGTGGTGACAATGGGTACCCTCGTTGTTGAGGTAACAACAGGTGTGGTTGCTGTGGAAACTGGACCAGATGTAACAGGGGGGAGCTGAGTTGTCACAGCTGTGCGTATTGTAGGTGCTGGAGTTGCTGTTACTGACGGGGTTGTTGTGCCTACCTCAGGAGTCGTCCTTGGTACTTGAGTAGTTCCAGTAACAACTGTTGGTGTTGAGGAAACAACTGTTGTGCTAGGTCCTTCTGTGGTGACAACGGGTACCCTTGTTGTTAAGGTAACAACAGGTGTGGTTGCTGTTGAAACTTGACCAGTTGTAACAGGGGGGAGCTGAGTTGTCACAGCTGTGCCTATTGTAGGTGCTGGAGTTGCTGTTACTGAAGGGGTTGTTGTGCCTACCTCTGGAGTTGTCCTTGTTACTTGAGTAGTTCCAGTAACAATAGTTGGTGTTGAGGAAACAACTGTTGTGCTAGGTCCTTCTGTTGTGACAACGGGTACTCTCGTTGTTGAGGTAACAACAGGTGTGGTTGCTGTGGAAACTGGACCAGTTGTAACAGGGGGGAGCTGAGTTGTTACAGCTGTGCCTATTGTAGGTGCTGGGGTTGCTGTTACTGAAGGGGTTGTTGTGCCTACCTCTAGAGTTGTCCTTGGTACTTGAGTAGTTCCAGTAACAATACTTGGTGTTGAGGAAACAACTGTCGTGCTAGGTCCTTCTGTTGTGACAATGGGTACCCTCGTTGTTGAGGTAACAACAGGTGTGGTTGCTGTGGAAACTGGACCAGTTGTAACAGGGGGAAGCTGAGTTGTCACAGCTGTGCCTATTGTAGGTGCTGGAGTTGCTGTTACTGAAGGGGTTGTTGTGCCTACCTCTGGAGTTGTCCTTGGTACTTGAATAGTTCCAGTAACAATAGTTGGTGTTGAGGAAACAACTGTTATGCTAGGTCCTTCTGTTGTGACAACGGGTACTCTCATTGTTGAGGTAACAACAGGTGTGGTTGCTGTGGAAACTGGACCAGTTGTAACAGGGGGGATCTGAGTTGTTACGGCTGTGCCTATTGTAGGTGCTGGAGTTGCTGTTACTGAAGGGGTTGTTGTGCCTACCTCTGATGTTGTCCTTGGTACTTGAGTAGTTCCTGTAACAACTGTTGGTGTTGAGGAAACAACTGTCGTGCTAGGTCCTTCTGTGGTGACAATGGGTACCCTCGTTGTTGAGGTAACAACAGGCGTGGTTGCTGTGGAAACTGGACCAGTTGTAACAGGGGGGATCTGAGTTGTTACAGCTGTGCCTATTGTAGGTGCTGGAGTTGCTGTTACTGAAGGGGTTGTTGTGCCTACCTCTGGAGTTGTCCTTGGTACTTGAGTAGTTCCTGTAACAATAGTTGGTGTTGAGGAAACAACTGTCGTGCTAGGTCCTTCTGTTGTGACAATGGGTACCCTCGTTGTTGAGGTAACAACAGGTGTGGTTGCTGTGGAAACTGGACCAGTTGTAACAGGGGGAAGCTGAGTTGTCACAGCTGTGCCTATTGTAGGTGCTGGAGTTGCTGTTACTGAAGGGGTTGTTGTGCCTACCTCTAGAGTTGTCCTTGGTACTTGAGTAGTTCCAGTAACAATACTTGGTGTTGAGGAAACAACTGTCGTGCTAGGTCCTTCTGTTGTGACAATGGGTACCCTCGTTGTTGAGGTAACAACAGGTGTGGTAGCTGTGGAAACTGGACCAGTTGTAACAGGGGGAAGCTGAGTTGTCACAGCTGTGCCTATTGTAGGTGCTGGAGTTGCTGTTACTGAAGGGGTTGTTGTGCCTACCTCTGGAGTTGTCCTTGGTACTTGAGTAGTTCCAGTAACAATAGTTGGTGTTGAGGAAACAACTGTTATGCTAGGTCCTTCTGTTGTGACAACGGGTACTCTCGTTGTTGAGGTAACAACAGGTGTGGTTGCTGTGGATAATGGACCAGTTGTAACAGGGGGGATCTGAGTTGTTACAGCTGTGCCTATTGTAGGTGCTGGAGTTGCTGTTACTGAAGGGGTTGTTGTGCCTACCTCTGGTGTTGTCCTTGGTACTTGAGTAGTTCCTGTAACAATAGTTGGTGTTGAGGAAACAACTGTCGTGCTAGGTCCTTCTGTGGTGACAATGGGTACCCTCGTTGTTGAGGTAACAACAGGCGTGGTTGCTGTGGAAACTGGACCAGTCGTAACAGTGGGGAGCTGACTTGTTACAGCTGTGCCTGTTGTAGGTGCTGGGGTTGCTGTTACTGAAGGGGTTGTTGTGCCCACCTCTGGAGTTGTCCTTGGTACTTGAGTAGTTGCAGTAACAATACTTGTTGTTGAGGAAACAACTGTCGTGCTAGGTCCTTCTGTTGTGACAACGGGTACTCTTATTGTTGCGGTAACAACAGGTGTGGTTGCTGTGGAAACTGGACCAGTTGTAACAGGGGGGATCTGAGTTGTCACAGCTGTGCCTATTGTAGGTGCTGGAGTTGCTGTTACTGAAGGGGTTGTTGTGCCTACCTCTGGAGTTGTCCTTGGTACTTGAGTAGTTCCAGTAACTATAGTTGGTGTTGAGGAAACAACTGTTGTGGTAGGTCCTTCTGTTGTGACTAAGGGGAACCTCGTTGTTGAGGTAACAACAGGTGTGGTTGCTGTGGAAACTGGACCAGTTGTAACAGAGGGGAGCTGAGTTGTCACAGCTGTGCCTGTTGTGAGTGATGGAGTTGCTGTTATTGAAGGAGTTGTTGTGACCACAGTTGTCCTTTTTTGTAATGGACTTGTTCCAGCTGAAATAAATTATTCATACAGTTATTTTATCAACAAATATGAGTCAATAAATAGTCCGAAATAATGTTGATGACTACACTACCTGAAGTGAATGTAAATGGAGTTGTTGTAGGAAGCGGTGTAGTCGTAGGACAAGGATACACATCCCTTGTTACCTCCCCATCTGGGCCACAGACAGCTTCCATACAACTCTCAAGGCCATCTGTAGTGTTGTAGATTGTTTCACCGTACTTGTATGTTCTTCCATTGACAAAGCATGAGCAATCTGCAGATTAAGAAAAAAGATTATATAATACATTTGAATAATAGGACTTGTCTTTTCTTATTATAACTATATATATAAATATATAATTACTTACAGTTCACATCATAGACACAACTTATTCCAGACAGTTTGCAGGAGCTGTAAAAAATCACATTGTGTGAGTTAATCATGTTTAAATTATTAAAATAATTTCAAGACTTCTAAAACGTACCATTGGTAACAATTTTCCGACGGAACATAATCCCCAATAGCATAATTGGTGCCTTGGTCATCATAACAGCCGCACTGTTCCCAGGCAACACATGTCATAGAGTCCTCGTTGAAAAAAGGTGCAGCTGGTGGACACTGTGGGTAACATCCTGCAAAAACAATCACGAGTCAATCATGAGTTTTATTTACAGAACATTAAGCTGTACAAGAAGCTTTTTCTTCAAAATAAGAGGTTGATAAATCTGAAGACTTTGTTGTTACCAATTGTCAATTCAATCATACCTTCCAGGCCAGTTATGAGAGCAGAACAGTTCCCAGAAGGATTCCGGCAGGTTTTCATGCAGTCGGCACCACAAGGTTTGTAATGCCACTCACAGCCTTCAGGGGAGTTATAGTAGTCACAGAAAACAGCTGCAAGAGATACATTTGGTTACTGTTGAAAACTTATATACATCAGAGAAGCCGAAACTCACAGAGGTAAATCAAAAATGTTTGCAGTCCTACAACCACAATATTTTTAAAAACGTAAAGGTTCCCAACATGTTATGTTAGTCAGCAAAAATAAACTCAATTCAAACTTTTCAGGAGAAGGTTACCTTTGCCAGTTATGCTTCATGGTTTGCTATTTCACTATATATTCACATTATAATAATCAACTCTGTTGACTTGTAAGTAAATTACTGATGTTTTGTTTCTTGATGGTCATGTAGTCGTACTCACGGCATAGTTTTGGAGTTCTCCATCTCACACAGGCTCCAGCTTCAGTGCAAGATTTTGCATAGGAAGCAACAGCTGTGCAGAAACACTCACAGTCCCCACCAGTGTCACAAGCACAAGAATCTCTCACACATGAGTCGTAGTATGGACCAGGATCCACCTTGGATTAAATAATACAGTTTGTGAGTTAATTGTTTCACGCTGAGGTTGACTTATATGTGAAGATCATTTAATTTTACACTTTTGAACAACATATGTCAAAACATTAGGACTATTTACATCTTAAGATATACATAAATCATGCTTATTATAGTACCGTTTCAGAAAGTACCTTCTTCTTTATAATGTTTACCTTTGAATGGCAGTCCTGAAATGTAACACTGGTGATGATACTACATTGCCTCTGGGACCAAGCTGCTCTGTATCTGTTCTTGGTACAGGGATCTGTTGATAGCTTGGCATCAGGGCATCCCGACGAGACCTTCCAACTGTTACCAAACTCCAGAACATCTGCTACTGTCTCCTGGGAGCGTGTGGTGAAGTCATTTTTGCTATTGCCATCGTAGTTTCCACATAGTCCACATACTTGTCCCTGATAAAGGAAGTTACACATAGAAATTATGAAAAATAAATGTTGACCAAAATATACATTTATACATTACAAGATTATTGAATAGATAGAAAGATAGATAGATAAAACTTTATTAATATGCAAAATTGGAATTGGAACTGTAGGTCTTACCTGGTGCTGTGGACCAAGTTTAATGAACAGACTGGTCTTCTTGTCCCACATGACCACAATTCCTGGCTTGATGGCCACCACAAGGTAAATGCCCATCTTCGAAACTTGAGAGGGGCTGCTGCCCTTGACAACACGAATAGTCTCTTCTTTAAGTTGATACTCATCACTCTGTAGATGAGAGAGGGAGAAAGTTGTGAAAAAGCTGGATGAAAGCTACCTTTTTGTAGCAAAATTGTGAAATTCGTTAATTCCTTGTTGATATGCGTTTACTTCGGAGACTTAAATGAGTTCTTTAGTATTTTCAAAAAAAAAGACTCACACAGACAATTTCCTTAAGGGGAATATGAAACAGATAGACAATTTCCACCAAGCACTTTGAATTGCACACCCCTTACCCCAGGAGGGGGCAGTATGCTTCAGTATCAGTGATAATGATGGCTTTAATCGGTTTTAAAATGTCAGGTCATTTAAGGCCAACTCTCTATCTCAGGTCAGACTTGTTCCACTATTGAGAGGGAAAGATTCACACCACTTTCATTTCTTGCTTTTACATGATATTATTTCGTGTTCAGAGATGTGTGTGTATTATCCAAAACTTTCTGATGCACTATATCAATTTGGGAATTATTTTAAAATATATTTTTGTGTCCCTCATACAATCATCATCTTAGTTGTGCACATATATATATTGAAAGACAGAGAATAAAAGTAATTCAAAGTTATTTTACCCCAAGGTAGATCTTGATAGTTTTGGAACAGGTAGTTCCAGTGGTTCCACAAAGAACATTTTCAGTGACAATTCTGAAGCTTCCACTCTCTGAGCCGCAGTAGTCCTTAGGGAGGAAATAGGAGTGACAGTGAGTTGTAAGTTCACTTTGTGAGTTGTGAACATAGTTAAATTATACTTCAATAAACATAGAAGCCTACTTTCACTCTAAACCTTACATGTATCACAATTTAACACAAACACAAAGTCTTCTGATTCCAAGTTTACCTGTGCAAGAGCGTATTCACATTCTCCACTGAAGTCAAACCTCTTCCCATCAAAAGTTATGTAGTGACCATCACCATAAATACCACAAACTGCATCACAAACGTTGGTGGTACAAGTGAACTTCCGGTTACGGCAAGAGCTGAAAGGTTACACAAGAAAGTAAATTAGATGTTGTTCTTTTTTTATATTAAAGTGAATTCATTTTACTGTACTTAAAAGATTATGAATTTACAAATCCCATATTCACCAGCAACATTTTCAAAGCGAAAGGGAATTCCTTGAATACATAGTTTAACCTAAAAGAAAAATCTATACAAACCATGTGTTGCAATCAACAGTAAGTGTTTCTCCTGGTTGGTATTTCTTTCCATTGTGCATACACGGACAGCTACTCTCGCTGATACAACCTCCAAGTCCATCTGCGACCAGACCATCGGGACACATGCATCCTGATACGCAGCCAGTGCTTATCTGTCAAAACCAGAATGACATCATGTAAGCCCGATAAGAATTAAGCAAATAACAATGAATGTTTCGTGTACATACACATGCCATGTCCAGAGTACCACAACTCTTATGACACTCAACTCCAGAACTTCCAGGTGCCGCATCAGAACATTTGAAATAAACCATGGGCTCCTTGCACGTTGGTGTTACTGTGAAATGATCAATACAGTTATATGTGAACAAATAAAGTTTTTTTAAGATGAAAATATGTTAATAGAACTTCAGTTTTTGATAATAACGGAAAAAAGTACCTTGTGATTGTTGACCTTGGCAGCTTAGACGTCCTTCTCTGCAGATGCTGTGAACAGAACCACAAGAATGTAAGCAGTAAAATTGACATCGTCATAGAATAGTAAAGAATTTAAACAAACCCAAAATAAATATTTAAGTGAGGAAAATAATGTTTACCAAGTTCCACTGTCTTTGGTGATGGATTGACCGCTTGGAATTATGTTGTCTCCGTCATAACAAGGACAATCTGAGCGAGGGATGCAAAGACCTTTCTCATCCATGTATGTTCCCATTAAACAGCCACAACCATCAACTGAGGGGAAGTTTGATTGACAACTGTAGTCCATTTGACTGATGGAGTAACAAGTACGGCCACAGCTGGTCATGCTGTATTCATACACAGTTCCTTCAGGGCAGGAATTGGTGAATTTGCCTGGATGAGAGGAAAGCATGTGTCAGCAGAAATATATGTTGGTTAATATTTTTACTTTTCCCTTCATTATTTATCCTAAATCTTCCTAAAGAGTACTAGTTATTAATGAAAGAGTCCTGAGGTAGAACTCACTGCACATAACGTCCCTCCATCCAGTGATCACGATTCCTGCAGCTGAGCAAGCGTAGACATACGAAGAAGCAGAAGCACACATGCAGTCCTCACTCTTTTCACAGCTACATGTGTCATACATGCAGTTCTGTAGAGAGGATTAAAGACTTGTCAGGGTGAAACTATTGGAATCATATGTTTCAATGTGTAGTTGTTTAACATACATCTTTGTAGGTTGTTGGGCTAACAACATTGTGGCAGGAAGCGAACACTCCATTGGTGTCAGTTAGTTTGGAGCACCAGAACTGAGCAAAATCCTCTGGAAAAGTCATAAAAAATGTAACAAAAAAACAAAGAAATATGGATGAAACTACATAAAAGGCAGAGTTTATATGTACCTTTGTTGATTCCCTGTGTGCAAGGGTGTGTAAAGCGTGTCGAAACATCTGGACAAGTGGCTCTCGTTTTCCAGGCATTGCCGAAGGCTGCTGCTGTACCCTCCACAAGCCCACTGCTCACCTTGAAGTCATCACTCATTATGTTGTTGAAGTTTCCACACAAACCTGTCACATTGAAGTTGTATTAAAGATGTGATATTTGAGGACAGAAAATACAACTTTTATTTAAAAAAAACAGCTCAATTTAAGCATCATTGAAGGCACACCTGAAGTTATTCCTCTGAGTGAACTGTCCGCTAAAATATAGACTTGCATCAAAGGGCTGAGCTGGATTATCAATCGAAGGCCTATCCTGGTGTTAATGTGGATGTAGAATGATGAGGGTTTATAGACACTCAGTTTGTCTGCAGAAAAGAGGGAATGTATACAAAAAAGTTATGTTTCCTGTACGTGATTAATCATTGTGTCATCATCAATTTTGTAGTCACTCACATGTAAGAAATGGGAGCTGCGACACAATCTTGTTCACAAAGACCTGACCGGATGATTGAACTTTAATTACCTGTGGGAAAAAAATGTTGCAAATCAATTTGCATTATTGTCAAGATAACACGGCATCTGTACATACAGTCTAATAATCTCCAAATTTCCTGTTCACTGGTTATATACAAGCTCTGTCCACATGTTGTATCCAATATTTAATGGGGATGTGGTTTCAAAAATGCTTTTTATGTGAACTATTCAGCCTTAGCATTCGTTATACAAGATATACTGAAAGAACATATATTTAATGAGAGAGCTGCTGGAATGTAATTTTAATTGATTTTATTGTAATATATAGGAAGTTAATAGTAACTTTGCTTCATTTGCTACCCATGTCATGCTAACTACAACATACTTTTAATAAGTGGCGTCATATTGAGCTAATATTTAAAAGTGAATCATGTGTTTTAATATGATTCAGCCGTTAGAGACTTACCATTTGCTTGTTGTACATCATCAAAGTCACTGTCCGGAGGCAGGTTCTACCTTGAACCACACCGCACTTGACAAGATCTCCCAGTATAGTATATAAGCCGTTGCTCTCCTGCAACAGTTATAGAAAACATTTCATTGTATTCACTTGCTAATGACGTGACGCAATTTTTTACATTGGTATCTAAAGAAAACATTTATTGGGATACAATTTATTTATTCCATTAGGCAACATAACAAATATATTAAAATTAAGTGCAGGGTAATAATCAACACTTTTGCGAAATATTCTACCCTGAAAGTGTAATAAGTAAGTAAGTAATAAATAGATAAAATAAAATAAAAGGATGCATATATTTGTGACTTTCTACATATTTTACCATTCATTTGCACTATTTTGAACAACAGATTATTGAACTACCTGTGCCATAATGTAGCTGCAGTCGCCATGAAACGTGAAGAGTTTTCCGTCAAATGTGTTGACGCGAGAGCCTCCTTCTACTGAGCAGGTTCCTGGGCAATCGTTTTCAGTGCAAGACCACCGACCATTTTGACACGTACTGTAAATATAGGCAAAGGTTGATTATAATTATACCTGTAATATGACCTTTAATTTAAGGTCAGTTAGTTAAAAACCTGACAGTGACATTTCAAACCTTTCAAGTGTGTTTGTCTTACCAAGATTTGCAGTTGTAGTCATATGATTCCCCTGATGTGTAGGCCTTGCCGTTGTGCAAACATGGACACGATTCAACTGCTACACAGCCATTATCACCGATGTCATCCATGACAGTTCCTGAAAGAGATATCATAACAGGGTCTTCAATCTCTGAGTGAAAATATAAAAATCTTTTGGTGTTTTTTTGTGAAAAAGAATTGGTGAATACCAGCAGGGCAGCTACAACCGTCTATACAGTGGGTGTCACAAGTTTGGGTGGCCTGAGGGTTGGAGCAAGTGTTGGGACACGAGCTGCTGCACTCCATGAACACCATGCCAGCTGGACATGACTTAGCTGTAGAGACAACAGTATTTCACCTCTAGCTGCCATAAAATTGAGAAAAAAAAAGGGGTTAGCATGCTTACGGCAAAAAGATGAACTCCTCCATTGTTGTGGCTGTCCACCTGCATGGACACACTGTCTCGAGTACTCTGAGATTGTTTTACACAGGACAGATTTGTCACTGCTGCACAGATCAGACATGCAGGCGGTAACAAAGGAGTCTATGTCCAGGAGGTTTTGGCAACTGCTAAATGAAGCCCTGAAGAAGATAGCCTCACAGTCAGCCTGAAAAATTGAAATAAAAATAAAAGTCAAGACGTGTTGGTACAAAGACAAACATTTTCTTTCAGTGAATATAAGTAGCACTTGATTTTGTTCATACTGGTCTCGTAATGAAACCTCTGCCTGCTCTGACTTTGTAATGAGAAAAGTAGTGTATTTTAGAACAGAATTGTTCACAATAATGGATTTAAAAAAAAGAAAGATATGTGTGAAAGGTTTAAGGTTGTGCATCACAGTTTATGCTCCTGGATTTATCTTTGATTCACAATAAGAGCAGTTGTATTGGAGATATGAATCTTCAGCAAGGCAAATTATTCATTAATATGTTGAAAAGAGAACGTTGAAATTAATTTTAAAAAAATAAGCTCAGGCACTAAAAGATAAATGTAACCAGAATTTAAAGATGAGAAATAAAACTGGGCCATGTGTTGAGCAATAGAAGGAGAGTCACAGTGTCGTATGGAAGTAGAAATAAGTAGAGAAGGACAAACTCACTTTGGTTCCACAGAGCTCTGGAACAGTTTGTTCTGGCTCCACACAAACACGTACTGGATCACTGACTTTGCTGGATTCAGCATAATCTATTATAGAAACAGATCCTGAAAGAAAGAGCATTTTATATTTTTAAAACATGTTTTTTTCACTGGTAAAAAAAAGATGGAGGATATATATACCATCTTTGGGTAATTCATTGTTGATTCCATCAAAGTTTCCACAAAGTCCACAAGTCTGCCCACTGAAATCTTTATCCATCTCAATCTAAGAAGACAAGGAAAATACAACTTCATGCATGTTACCTGTTGTTTATTCCATTTATTTCAACTTTATCTCTACTGTAATCCATAGGAGTGCCCTGTTTAATAATGTTGAATTGATTGAAATTTAGCATTATGAAAAAGTAAAAACTGGGATGTTTGTTATATGGACATTTTATTACTGCTCATATAAATATTTACAGGTACAATTTTAAAAATGAGTTTCATTTAGTGGCTGTTGGGCTTTTGTGTGTCAGATTAATAAGTGCTAACACACAACATTTTTAATATCATTAACCTTGAACTCTAAACTGATTGAGACAAAGAATGGTGGCACTTACGTCCATGGAGTCATCACGGTTCCATGATATAATGATTCCCATCTTTGCATTGAGGATGATACTGGATGTTGTCTCTTTGATGGTAAACCCAAATGAAACCAATGGTAAAGTAATGCTGTAGAAAAAGCAGATTCGATGTCAAACTTTTTCGACAGGCTTGCATAGATGTTGCCTTTTAACCAACACAATTTCGAATTATGGAACTTTGAAACAAAGAATAAACTTACGGATCTCCATTGACGATCACACCTTCACTCGTAATCAGAACCAAAGTTCCTTCCAGCTTCATGAAGATACGGTCAATGGTGGAGAGGCCGTCCACCAGCTTGCGTTGCATCTGGATGTTAAAGTTTTCGAAGGAGCCTTGGCACTGTGTTACCACCTCATGTGTGCATGAGGAAGAAAACTGGAAATAGTCGCCGTCAAATGTCTTCCAGTGGTTCTGTCCCCAGGTCGTGCAGACTCGTCCGAGATGAGATGAACTTCCTAAAATCAAATAATCAACACTTTTGATCGAACTATGATGAAGAGAAATCCAAATCTGTGGTATATTAGGCAGTTAACAGTAGATAAGGGCAGAATACTATCATTGGGAAGATATGATAATCAGATACTGTGGTAAAGACAGTATTTAGAAAAGTGTTTTCATTGGAAGCCTTGAACCAAACACGTAATAGAATTCAGATCGTAAAAAAAATCAACTTTAAGTCTTTGCTACTAACCAGTTTGAGCCAGCACGCCGACCAGAAGTGTTAGATAGAGGAGCCATAACGCTGATTGGAGTCCTGTTGTCCCCATGTTGGAACTTAGGACTGGCCTGCTCTAACGGTCTCCACTTGGTGACTCTAGCTTTTATAGCCAGAAGACATGTAAAAAAGTGTCATTTTTTGTGTGTACAAGGCAGCTCCAGGAGTCATCGTCACTCAACACTTCCACAGCATCAAGGTAGCTTACCATTGACACTGACGTCAGATTTGTTACATGTAGAGATGATCAGTACAAACATTTGGTTTTATTTTTCTTCTCTTTATAGATATTAGCTTTTGAGCTGTATTACATTAAATCGATTGAAAGTTGATCGAAAATAACACCCAGAATATTTCACATAAACTACATCTCATACCATACATTGTTACTTTTTATAAAATAAATCAGGTAGGAAAAGAAAACAGCATCTTTTCCACCTGTTCAACCAGTCTAAAACAAAAAATAACAGCCCGGACCGTCTGAAACTTTAATTTTATTTTTAACTTAAAAGAAAAGGTAAATTAATGTCAATTTTAAGAACTAGTTATTTCTGTGTGCAGTCTTCCCTTCATTTGTTTGTGTAAAATAAACGGAAGCAGTTCTCACACTTGACCGTTCGCACACAACTAAAGTATGTACAACCTTGTCAGTGGGTTTGGGCCATGTCACGAATGATATGTGGCCTACTTGCTTATTCACCTGACTACATGGCCAGAGGTATGAGTCCTTTGAAGAAGAATTTTCCTGATATGATAAAGGACTATTTGGAATAAAGCAAACCAATAAGACGGAGTCATGACCTTTTATGAAGGTGTAGAAACAACGAGGACGTTATAAGACCTCAAATGTAGACTATAACAGTAGATATTGTGTTTTTGTACCCTACCATTTCAGAGATTCTGGTGTAGCCTAAAATGAAAGCAAAATTAAGATTTCAGAAAGAGACTGTTCACATCCCTGGGAATATATTAAAAGCACAAGTCTACAACCAACATTCTTCTATTAGCTGATTTTTCTGTGATTGTATTTGAAACAATCTCATAGTTCATGAAAGCCATCAGCACACTCCTCTTGATAACATCAGAACATGCAGCTTTACTTGGCAGATTCACTTCATGGACCCTTCTGATCTCCTCCATTCTTGCACAGATAGAGTGTTTCACAGATCTAGGTCCCTAGACCTGCTGGCTATCTAGCTAACTAAACTTTAACTGTGCCACCCAGTTGTAATACATGCATCACACTGAGTCATAGCAGTATTTGAGTCCGCAAACTTTGCCTTGACACAAACTACATACACAAAACTGTTGATCTCAGAAACACTCTAACATCCCTTGATCAATAGAAAGAGTAAGCATGGCTGCCAAACTACCTATAATGAGTGAAAGACATGAGAGAGCTTATGCTGAGGTAGAAAGAAAACGGATGCCCAACGGTCACAGGCTTCTCATTTCAACCTTCATAAAACATGCATTCCCTTCCATTAGGTGCTGCTGAGAAGTTCATCCATGTTTGGTTACTCCTGTAACTCTCTGTTGTCCAGCATCAACATGCATTACAGATCCAAACATAAAAGCCCTCAAGGATGCCACAGCCCTTGGACTTAGATCTATTAGTTATACCTTGAATCTCAAAATGTAGATGGAGCCAGAGCCTTCAGTTATCAAGCTCATTTGCAGTGGAACCATTTAGCGGCTTCAGTACAGAGGGCAGACACTCGCTCTATTTTAGGAGTAATCCTAAACATATCCTTTTTGATAAAGCCTAGTTTAGGGCTGACTCAGGCTCTGCAGGGAGAAGCTGTTAGTATTCCTGTGTAGAGCCGATCTTGTTAACTATCTACACCACTGACTTCACCAACAACACACCATCTAGACAATTGTTCTGATGACTCAGCAATCATCGGTCTCTATTAAAGATGGAGACGTACGAGAGTTCAGAGAGCTGACGGGTAAAACCAAAGAGGCTGTTGGTGTTTCTGGGACTCCTGTGTTTGTCTTATGTGTCTTGGCCTTTTAAAGCATTTATTTTAGCTGAATATTGTTTTGATTGTTAAACCGCTCTGCGACCCTGGTCTAGAAAAGGCGCTTTACAAATAACCTTTACTTACTTACTTACTTCTGCAGGCATCAATGTTCTCCACCTGCACAAGTGAACACCCTGGATACAGATATCAAGAGGGTGGATGTTCACATGAACAACAGACTGGACAGGACTAAACATGTAAAGGCTCTCTATAAGTGGCAGAGCAGACTGTTCCTGCAGAGAAGGTTGCGGTCCTTTGGGGTGAAGGGAGCTCTACTGAGGACCATCCAATACTCTGTGGTGACACCACACCAGCCGTCTTATATGGAATACTTGTCTGCTGGTCAGGAAGCATCACAGCCAGGGACGGTAAGAGCCTGGACAGACTAGTTAGCTGGCCCAGCTCTGTTGTTGGCCTGCTTTCTGAACTCAGTCGCGGAGGTAGGAAACTGTCAGGGATTTCTCTGTCAATACCTGCATGATTTTTGTCTCATCGCTCCAGTAAACCACACAGGTGGCTGACAGGATCCCCTGGAGGGACATAGTAGTGCATGCTGACATTTCCAACTCCCAAGTTTCCATCAGCTGTAAAATACAGGTGGAGCATCCAGTGGATCTTTGCCTCTGGGAGACAAGCACATCCTGTTACTGTGTTCACTAGCAGCTCCAAATACTGTACAGTCTCAGTATGAAACAGTTCTTCCTCTTGAGCGAGTATGAAAAACTTCTATGAGGCCCCTGGACATCGCCATCATTACGTCAGAGACCGGGGCAATTCCGGTCCTTAAGGGCTGGGTGCAGGTTTTTGTTTCAACCAATCAAGATGACACCCTTTGACCAATCAGGTGTCTTTGGAATTTCACTGTGGTGTTGCTTGTTTTAGGTGAAACCTGATTGGTTAAACTGTGCATGCTCGAGCGGTTGGAACAAAAACCTTTCACCAATCACTTTAATCCACAAAGCATAATGTTTTGTAGAGGGTCACCAACTCGCCACAACCCAAAGCTTAGGCATTAGAGGGCAGAACATGCATGGAGAAAAACACACAAACATTGTTGTTTAATTGAAAAAAAAGAAGAAAGAAATTCTCTGTTCTGTCTCCTTTCATTTGTTCTGGGGTTATCATTCATTAACCAATTAAATGCTTGAAGACAGAAAGCAATGATCAAAGTTACTCTTTCACCTGAAACTTTGCAGCAGTTAACAAATGTGTGGCATCCTGAAGAAGCCTTGATGGATTATGTCATTAATCTAATATATTATTGTTGTTTCATGTGTGTAGATATTTCTTCCGTATGGTTCTGCAAATCTACCATTTAATTTGGATAATATTAATAGAATTGGAGAATGTATTCTTTTCTGTTTTTCCACTTGTGATGCCTCATCAAAGTCCGATGATTTGTGAGGGATATGTGTGTTTGCATTGGACTGTTTGAACCAAAAACAAATCAGCATTGAAAATCCCAGCAAGTCCTAATGTGTAGCGCTCAAAAAGAGGACAACCAGTAATGGTCGAGTTAAAAGTTGTTAAATTAACTTGAGCATATCCCCCTCAATGAACCACATACACACTGCTGCTGAATAAAATTGTTAATATCTACAATCTATTATGATTGGAAAGCCATTAAATACCATTAATAATGTTTCCAAATGATTTCCACACCAGCAGGACAACTTCAATATATTATTAATGGAAGGAAGATGAACAACAGCCTTCTGGGGCACAGCTAAGGGTACAAAGAGGGTTTTTTTTGTGTTTTTTTCCAATTGCAACATCACTATTAAAGTATTACTTACACTCTCCAAAAAGGGAAGGCCTAGAATTTCTTAATATCTGGGCTATTTTGGGTACATCAGTAGGAGTTGAGGAAGTTAAGAACAGTTACTTAGGTGTAGCTTTCATTCAAGCCAAAAAATAAAAAAATAAAACAATTCTCATGAGTACAATAATTACCACAATATTTATTTTTCATATTAAACAAAATATATGTTTGCATTAGCAACAGCTATTCAACAACAATGATCATATTCCAGGCCCATTTAAATTTCAGAACTCGTGCAGGAATCAACAGATCGCCATTGGACAGGTGACGATGGAATGTGAGTTATAGCTTCTTTTTTTTCACTCTTTTTTTTGCCTAGAGATATTACGTCATCACAGATGTCCACGGATGTCTTCTGGCTGTTCACATACAATCCTCATGTCCATATAAACATTAATCAATACTTCCAACAATAAATAATTTTAGTTTGAAGACTAAATATTTAAGAGCGATCTCTGCCATGAATGATTGTTTTCATCGGATATACATGAAAATGAGAAACTGCCCCGTTCACATCCTCTTATTTTAGAAAAACAAACATGCTCACATCAGTGAGGTTGAAACAGTGAATGGTTTAAACGGCTAAAAATAACATCAAAGTCTCATCTTAAAGCAAGTGTTTCAACAATAAATCGAGCAACAATAAAACAGGTATAAAGCAATGGTGTCATGAGAGGGCAAGGGGGGCTATATGTCGTATCTCTTTTGCTACAAGACGCCACATCTGTTCCACCAGCTTGTGAGAAGTTTCACAATCGTCCACCTACAAGACCTACCATTTTTTCGAGGTGTTAGGAGTTGGCCTCTGTTTTGCCGTCCTTTGAAAGGATCAAAACAGCAGATTGTGATTCTGTTTAGCCTTTGATACATGCAATAGCTCATAAGGTGATTTGGCAAAAAGCAAGTCTGCCTTCATAAATGCTGAAACGGAGGTTAAGTAATTATCTCTCTATCGTATAACATTAGTTGGGCTGCAATCTATTACAGAAGAGAACTGTCTGAAACAATCGAGAGTCACAAAATAACCGTTGGATGTTTTCAATAGTCGGAGAGACACTGGTTCTACGGCACATTATTGATGCGGTTTTTCATGATGCTTTTGCATTTCACACCTTGAAATGTAGTGGTGTGTGGAGGGCAGAGGCAGCAGTACATTTAGCTGAGGCATCAGACACATAGACACAGACATTTTGTTTGAATTAAGCAGTTAGGGTGGCGTGGGTGCAAGGGGTCGGCAGTTTCCCTATATATTTACGTCTAAAGTGTAAGCGTGTGTTGGCAAGTCCGTTTTTACGATGTCTCTCGAAGTTAGAGCTCCTCGGCCATCTGAAGTAGCGAGTTGATGGCGGCATCCTTGTTGCCCTGCTGTGCGTCCAGCACTGTGCGAACTACCTCCTTGTCCAAGTTTGGAAACATGTCTTGCAGAGCTTTCAGGTCCTCCTCACTGCACCCAGAGCCCTGACCCCCCACAGACTGTATACCCGCAGGAACTGTCATGGGCACCACACCCTGGTTGTAGACTGCTGGGACTCCTGGGGGCACAGAAAGACACATGCATCATTTTTTGCTCAAATTTTTTACAACACATAAAGGCTTGTCGCAAATAGGACTGGGTAAAAAACTGATTTATAACATTTTTACAATATAGATTATTAGAGCATGAGATCAACTATTTGCACGTCAGTGGCATGTTTATGTAAAGTTGAAGCTTACGAGGGTACACAGGTAAAAAAAAAAAAATCACACTGTAACTTAAACTTCCAACAACAATATTTCTGGGTCAAAAACAGAGTAACAATCACTGACTTTAACAGCTGATTTTTTTCAGGTCAACAGGGTAACGTTAAAAAACATTGAAATACAGTTTCATTACCCAAGAGCGGATTCTGACTGGAACTTAATAGTTAAATCAAAGAGAACAAACTCAACATATTTCAGAAAATCCAATAAATGGTGGAATGACTGACCTGCTACAGGGACATACCCAACTCCCTGTTGGTACACTGATGGCATCAAGATAATTGGCTGGTTCATCATCCCGGCTGGAATTGACTTACAGACAAGAAAAGAAAACATCATATTTTCTCTTGACATTAACTTGTTATATTGTACTATGCAAGGTAATTGTTTGAAAGTGGTATTTTTTTTATCTAGTCTCACTAAAGGTAGTAATTAGAGCTGTGGTTTGGTTACTTACAGCGAACGTCATAACCAGGTTGATCATGCCCTCCTTGTCATCGCCCTGTCTTCCACTGAGACTGTACCACTCGTCCACCACACTGCCCTCCCTCAGGCCCTCAGGGATGGTGACATGAGTCCAGGCTATCCGGTCATCCATGGAAAATGCTCTCTGGATCACCAATCAATGACATAGGGAAATAAAAAAAGGTATAATTCCGCAAACGTCAAAGATAGGATGGGTTAAACAAAAATAAAGATGTGTTTTAAGGGTTTGTTTTATACCAACCTCATCAAAGATCTCCAGGTAGAACGAGTCAACGCCAGGAGGAACCGTACACTGGATCACTTTGTTCCATCGTGGGTTTTTTGCTCCATTGTGGGCTGTGGGCGTCTCGTATACAGCATAACCGAGGCGGACCCTACAGTACGGATCCATCCGAGTCATGCCGTAATTCTTTGCCAGTTTCGCCTTAGAAGCAAATAAGAAGTGTGTGGGTTTTAATCCGACAGTTGTCGTGTGAAACGGATGCAGTGGAGGGCTTTACCTGAACCACCGTGATGCTGAGGCGACCCATGGTGCCTATGGAGCCACCATATTGGAGCTGCCGGGCTGCTTGAGCATCTAGCTGAACCTGCTGCTGCTGCTCATTGGGTGTTATACGCAGGAAGTCCTGCGGGAGCTCCCCAATATACACCTACATCAGAAGAGACCACAAACTTAGTTTGCCAATATCCCTCCATTACAACAATTGAGGAAGGAATCCTATCACCACATATACAACCACTGGATTCAGGAACGTACAAACATTAAGATTGATAAAAAAGCCATTAAGTTTAGCTACATCCCTTGATCTTTACTTGCGGACAGACTATAGTCATGCGAGCCATAGAACTTGTATTTTGTTTTAAAGTAAACAGTTGCTAATACTTTTTGTTGTCAAATAATGGCCTTCTTGTTGCTATTGTGTCACTCATTTGTCACATTCTTAAGTCATGTGACACTTCCCCTGCTGACAAAAATGAGGATGAGTCTATTGTTGTCTTTCCTTCTTGCATTATCGGAAACTTTGACATTTATAACAGTTGTTAAAAATTCGTTTAGAGTTTTTCAAGTGCAGGTATTTAATAATTTGCTTAACTGATTTCAATTAATCACTAAATACATCACTTCTTCGGTGATTATAAGCATTAATGTAACATTAACAAAGCATGTGTGGGATGAATGGATGGATATACTAGAGAAAGAGACTACAGCTCAATGGAGGAGGCGGGCCAATTCTGGTCACTTTGATGACTTCAAAAAATAAATAGTGCTCAGAAATTCTTGGCAGGATTAGCCAATAAACGATCATAACGACATGATCAGGATCACAGGAGGAACATGTATTAGTTAAAATACATGTATCCTCTTACACATCATCTTCTCCTTAAAACTATGAGTTTACTTCAAAATTTGAAATGTCATTATTTCTCAAAACCCAAAGGAGAGTATGGTATACCTTTATTATACCTCTTATAAGAGTGCTGAATCATCAGCTTTCTATGGGACAGTATTCACAGTCACATGACCTAGGACGTCGATAAGATACAAATAAGAGAAGGTTTCAAAAGTCTGCCTGAAGAAAAATATTGGACAAATAAAGGGGTGGAGGCGGATAATGTAATATGTTATCTTCATCCATGTCCCTACAGTCAACTTCCCATAAACGGTGTACAATGGCGAGTAACTTAAGCATTTCCACGAACAGGACGGAAAATGATTAAACCTATAAATGTATAATTTGGCGATTTTTTTTTTTTCAACTGCGTCTCAGACAGAGACGATCATCGAATCTGCGGAACAAGCACCAAAGATACAACTATCACATCAACAGTTAGCATTGGCGATTAGCCTTTTGCTTGGTTGTCAACTCCACCGAACACATTTGTTGAAATTAAGATCCACAATTGTTAACAAATGTGATCAAAACAAAGGCAGAACTTGTGTTTTGGACAGTTATTTCTGCTAGCTCCCCACAATGCTGTCAATAGAGGAAGCAGCCTGCGAAGCTAAAGGTGGCGGCGGACACAAACAAACCTGTCCCCGCTGAGTGGTGATGCTGCTGGCCATCTTCACGGAGAGATTGACGGAGATACCGGAACCTTCTTTAATCCCAGATTCCCTCACACACAGTTACACAACTCGTGTCGGTTAGATTACGTAGAATCCGCTTTAGAACGAAGAAGCAAAAAAAACGACAGCGACCCCGGAAGTGACAGCCCTTTCAACGAAACTTTATTTACAATGCTAAAATGTACAATCGGATGGTGTGAGGGACCTTAACCTGATATTATGTAAATACTTCGAAACAACAATCCTATTCATCACACAGGATAAATAAATGTAAAAATAAAATAAAACAAAAAATATTGCTCGCCAAATAAAATGTTAATTTGTTTTAGTTTCTTGCTGTTGATTTAGTTTAGAACGACTGTAGTGAACGATTCCATTTTTTTCCACAACATACAGTACCTGAAATACGTCTTACCACATATTTCCTTATTGCAAGATTGTTTACTTTTTCTTTTACACGACATCTGTGGACTGTACGCCTTTGTGCAGTTTAATTACTCATGCAATATGTGAGAACAGTACAGTTATATAATTCGTATAGAATATATTTCTGTGCGTTTGTATATATATATATATATATATATATATATATACAGATAACACCTGTCTATCAGCTAGAATTTTGACCTGTTAGTCCGCCTTTAAAAGTCCTCCTCCACTCCACTGTATTATCCTGAATCAGATGGACCTGTGTGAGGTGGTTAGCTGCATAAAGACACCTGTCCACCCCATACAATCAGTAAGACCCAAACATTCAGCATGGCTAAGAGCAAAGAGCTGTCCAAAGACACCAGAGACAAAATTGTACAACTCCACAAGGCTGGAAAGGGCTATGGAGAAATTGCCAAAAAGCTTGGTGAAAAAAGGTCCACTGTTGGAGCAATCATTAGAAAATGGAAGAAGCTAAACATGACGGTCAATCTCAATCGGAGTGGAGCCCCATGCAAGATATCACCTTGTGGGGTCTCAATGATGCTAAGAAAGGTGAGGAATCAGCCCAGAACTACACGGCAGGACTTGGTCAATGACCTGAAAAGAGCTGGGACCACCGTTTCCATGGTCACTGTTGGTAATACACTAAGACGTCATGGTTTGAAATCATGCATGGCACGGAAGGTTCCCCTGCTTAAACCAGCACATGTTAAGGCCCGTCTTAAGTTTGCCAATGACCATTTGGATGATCCAGAGGAGTCATGGGAGAAAGTTTTGTGGTCAGATGAGACCAAAATGGACCTTTTTGGTCATAATTCCACTAAGCGTGTTTGGAGGAAGAAGAATGATGCGTACCATCCCAAGAACACCACCCCTACTGTGAAGCATGGGGGTAGTAGCATCATGCTTTGGGGGTGTTTTTCTGCTCATGGGACAGGACGACTGTACTGTATTAAGGAGAGGATGACTGCAGCCATGTATTGTCAGATTTTGGGGAACAACCTCTTTCCCTCAGTCAGATCATTGAAGATGAGTCGTGGCTGGATCTTCCAACATGACAATGACCCAAAGCACACAGCCAGGAAAACCAAGGAGTGGCTTCGTAAAAAGCATATCAAGGTTCTGGAGTGGCCTAGCCAAACATGTATTTCTTATGGTTGGTATCTCTAAGTCTAGGTGCCCTGGTTGAGGAGGCTCAATGGTCAAGTCAATTTTACAATCAAATGTATTAATATAATGTTAAATTACATTCTAGTGTGTACAGGGAGCCAGTGCAGAAACACTGGAGTTATGTAATGTCACTGCCTCACTGCTGAGTTCTGGACCAGGGAGTTATTAAGATGGTAGGTGGATGCCAGTGAGGAGAGTTAGGGGAGTGTTTGAACTCATATGCCTACGCATGGTTTTTACTTAGAAACAGTTTACATGTTTTTTGACAAGGATCAAAGCTGTTATTTTTGAAGCTGGGCTGGGTTTGTGATAAACAAAAGTACTTCTGTTTCTTTAAAGGTTTAGTTAAAGGACATTTTTTAATCCAATTGTGACATAATACAACTATGTAGAACTCGTTTCTTCAAACCTGGAACAATTTATTATGATAAATATTGCACAAGTGTGTAGCTGTTTTACAATTGAAAACAAATGTTAAACAAAAAACAATATCTGCTCTGATTTATCCTGTCAAGAATCATCAAGAATGAATAATATTTCTATCGACACATGAAACGGAGACTGAGAAAATTTGGCACCAGTTTATTTATGTTAACACAAACTCGATCACATTTTGCCAAGCATTTCAGTGCAGACATGTGTGTGTATGTACGTCAAACCAATAATGGTTCAACAGTCAGTGTTACCTTCTTAAACGTCAGCATAAAATCTCCGATAGTTACCTTTTTATAAAAACAAGGTTGAACACACACGCCCACATACAAGTGAGCTGCATTCACACAAAACCACAACAAAACCTAATGACTGGGCACGTAAATGACTGCATTTCCACAAATAAATTAAGGCAAAATATATTATCGTTTCTAAATCAGACTCACTATGAAAGTGAATCAAAAGGACTTGAGCATTTCTGTCGCAGCCTCTCTTGTGCCTAGATTGGCGGCATCAACATGAGAAACAAGAAAAGAAACCTCCTGGTGAAGATTAAACACAAGGTGGAGAGTCACAGGGGTGCAGAAGACAAGGCCATGAAATGTGACGCCACAGCAACATGCAAGGAGGCAAACAGGAAGAGATCTAGAAACAACAAAAACAGAAGAAGCACAACAAAGAGACAAAACTGAGGTTAAACAAGACAATGGAACACAGACTGGACAGAAAGAAATTAAAAAATGATCCAAATTATACATGTAAAAAAAGGGAATGAGGTGGATGAAGATGTCACACATGAGTAAGTCACATGTGAGGAACACAGGGACCACATTTGTACCTAGCAAATATCCCTACAAGGTGACGCGTAAAAACCATATCATGAGATGGTTAAAACAAAAATATAAATATTTTCAGATGAGTGACGTTGTGTGTGTGCATGCGTGTGTGTTTCCCGTCAACGTTCACAGTATTATAAGTTTTCCATAGTTGCATGCCTGGACTGTAATATGGTTGTGATTCACACATGTTCTCAGGTGATTATTCAATTTGATGAGTTTTTCAGCATTTCAAGCTTCCCTGATGTAAATATGAAATATCAGATCCTTGATTGTGTAACTCATTTTTACGTTTTGGCAGATTAAGAAGTAGATTATTTAAGGATAATAATTTAATGGGGAAACAAGTAATGTTGAAATAACAAACAAATAAAACAAATTGTCTTCTGAAAATTTTATTTTTTTGCTTTCAGTAACTTGCCAACATCAACTGAGGTTCTTGTAAGCAGGCAGCTTTGTAAGTACAACCATTAAATGCCTCCACGAAACAGTCACCCCACTTTACAGGATTTCAACTGGAGTTGTAACAATTGTTTTGGTTTGTTTGTTTTTAAAAAAAATTGATATAGTTTCCTTGTTGTTGGCAAGGAAATATTTTGGTTTACAACATTTTCACTTCTTTATCCAAGACTGAACCAACTTACTCCAAGAAAGATTATCTTTCCATATGATTATTTTTCTATATCAATCAATTTTTGGTACGAATGAGAGAATGCATGTTTTCTTCCTCACTTAACACAACTAGATTGTAGTCAAAAAATAAAAACCATTTCATAGCTAAAGCCGCCTGGACACAGCTACGGCAATTTATGAAAATGTTCTTTAATTTGTTTGTGTGCTCATCATAATGAAGGACAAAAGAGTGCGTAAATAATTTTTAATCAAGCATTAAAATACTAAAACTTTGAGTGACAATATAAGATGTAAGTAAGCCTTTATCAGTGTTTTTAAATGTCATAATGCATGTCTGCTGTTTAATTACAGCAAATGCAACATGTTTTAGAATTAAAATAAACTATGATATCTGGTCTTTAGGAGGTAAAAACATTTATTAATATATAAACATGCTTCAACAAAGATGAGCTTCTATAGAGCAAAAGATGGACCTAAATACACAGCAGCAAACAGAACACACACGGAGCACACACACACCAGGAGATCACTTTGTAGACGTCTTTGGTTCAAAATAATCTCATAAATAATTTAGGCAATAAATAGTTCCCCATCACACAGGAGAAGTATAAAACCTATATAAAAATAGAAAAGGCATAATCATTTTGAAAATACATCGTATGTCTGAGTTTTGTATATAAAAAAAATATATTTCCTTTGAGCAACTTGCGCGTTTCTCTAAGCGATTTTGACATGGACATCTTATCACAGAGGAAATCCAGTGAAAGACACCGAGATACATCAACCTCCAAAGGTCAGTGGGCTGCTAACCTGAAGCTGAAGGAGTCCAATTTTGTGCCATAAGACCCGAATCTAAAATGAAAGCTTAAAACAAAACGGGCTGGATATGAACAATAACATGAGTCATCAAAATCTACAAGGTTTGGTTTTTGGCACCAAACTTCACAGTATTGAAAGTTTTGGACGCATCAGCTTATCCTTATTGCAGCAGTGCCAGAACAAAACCACCTTCAAAACACACCTTCAACTTTTTGAGGAATTAAGTCTCTTGATTATTTATGTTTGTTCATCTACCTCAAATAAAAACTTGGTACGTCAACCACTATTTTCCAACCAAAGGCTTTTAGCCATTCACTATATGCTCCGATACGATTGTCGCTCAGCTGATCTCAGTTGTAAAGGCATTCCCAGGTTACACGACGACCTCAAATAGTGACTGTAGCTTTATGTTACTTTCTTCAAACGCACTGCAACAATATGATTATGACAAAAGGTTGACAGATGATTCCAATTTTGCCTATGTAAACCCAAAATCAAATAAATACAGCTTTAAACACAGTCTACTCCACTTAATCCCGAGGAGGAAAATAATAAATATATTCACGTAAACACAGTGAGAAGAAATAGTAAGCAATTATTAAGTGAGAGGATGTGCTTAGAAAAAGTGTGTGTCAGTTTTCAAACGAATCTTGTTGACCAGTGTATTAGAAGGTAAACCCTTACACCAAACTATTCCCAGGACAATTTTGGGGGTACTAACAAATATTGGTGTTCAGCAGTGAATAAAGTGAGTTAAGGGGGAAAAATATAAAAGAAAAAAAACAGAACAAATATATTTAGGCACCTAACTGTCAATGTGTAACACAACCAAACACTTAACTTAATTTTAAATAAAGTACCACAGCAAACATTTCAACTTAAAGGAAAATACACAAGTTTCTCTTCTTTGGTGAAAAAGGAAAAAAAGTGCATCTTTCACAACAGAACACAGAAAGAATCCAGTCTGGCTATAAACATGCCTCTGTCTGGATCAGTGATAAAAAGGCAGGAGAGGCAATATCCTATAATGCACAAACATGTTCCTCAGTCTACCTTTCCAAGGCGTTCAATTCACTCTTCACTTACCACAAGTACAACCCTGCTAGCTAAGTGTTGGTGACTCGCACCCTCAGTAAGGCTTGCTGTCGTTCTTGGAGCGCTTCAGCTGCACCTTCAGCCTTTTCATGCCAATCTGGAAGCCATTCATTGACTGGATAGCTGCCTGAGAGGACACCGGGTTGTCGTAGCTCACAAAGCCTGTTCACACAAAGAGAACCAAAGATGTAATTAAGAAAAATAAGATTACTGAGATTGAGAATGTGTGCGCAAGTGTGCAGCCTACTCCCATCAGTATGTGTGAATGGCTGTCAAAAGCACTACCAAATTTCCCCTCGCGGGACTAATAAGGGATTCTAAATTGATCTTGGACCTCTTTTGTACTGTATGTGACCGTTTGTGAAAAAACTCTTTAAATAAACTGTTAACATTCAATAATTAAAAATAATAAAGAATTAGGGTGTGTAGCAAGATGTTAGCAGTCATGCAACTTAAAATGAAAATATGACAGAACAATGTCATATTTCACTATTCACAATAACTACCTTGTTTCTTTTATTGTACATACATGGGTAACAACAAAATGATTATAATGAACTACAAAATTGAAACTTCATTTAAATGTTTCTGGGGTTCAACCTTAAAAAAACCCATTCATGTTTAAGTAGCATTTAAATGAGCTTTTTCAAGCTTTAAACTTACCAAAACACTTGCTGAGGTTGGTCTGTTTGTCGATAAACACCTTAGCAGAGATGACGTTTCCAAAGGGCATAAACATCTGCAGCAAGTCCTGGTCTCCAAATTCCTGAGGGAGGTGGTAGATGAACAGATTTGCCCCTTCAGGACCTAAAACGAAAACATCACATCAACTAACTATGTTTGCATTTCTTAGCACAACTGATCATGACGAGTATCATGCTAGGAAAATGATAATTTTATAATTTATTTTATTTTTTTAATAATACATTTTATTTGTAATATAGTATGAATGTTTTCATCATGCCAGACAGACAGTGGAGTATCTTACCGGCAGTGCAAGTGTTACTGGCTGATGCAGCAGATTAAAAACAAACAGCATTTTTAGCACAAGGTGATATTGACCACAAGAAAAACACAAAACGGTGCATGACAAACACAAAACCAGCAGTGATGCTCATTCCCTTTTTATGTGGCAAAAAATACATTTACAAAATGTTCATAGATTTCTACTTGCAGTAGATTTCAGGGATTAATGTACTTTTTCTTTTTTTCAACTTCAGGCTAGTATGCTCTTCAGGAGATGACCAGAAAGTTTGGTTTAACATAGTCTCAAAGTAATATTTTGTTTAGGGAATTATGACGGTGACTAAGGTAATTAAACACTGCAAACATCTTTGGTTTAACCGCAGAAAACAGTCATTCCATCTTGCTCCATTATACAAGCTCTTATACATCAATGACAGAGTGGGACATCTTTGCACAACACACCTTCTTTCTGGCTGCCGGCGGCAGAGACGCTCTGCTGAGACAACAGGCTCTGGTTGTAGAGACTAGGCAGGGCAGCGGCTGCATACTGTTGGATGCCTGAGTAAGCCTGGCTCAGTGCCTCCATGGTGTTTCCTGAACTGTTGGACAAATTGGCGGAGCCCAGGCTGCCGTTTAGAGCTGCCATACCTGTAAAATTTAGAAAAACATGGTATTAAAACCCCCAGAAAATCCCAAACAACTACATCATCCCGTGATGATATAAATGATGGGTTATTCCCCAAGTACTCAGATAATAATAAATAAAATAATGTTATTTAAAGGGCAACTAACATGATTAGAGTGTCTCATAAATTGATCTTGGACCTCTCTCTTGTACTCATTAGTATGAGTCAGTTTGTACAAAACTCTTAATGGAAATATTTACTAGGAAAATGTGCCTGAGAAAGCTTCGGTTTTCCAGAGAGAAATATTATTTATCCTAACCACACACACTTTTACAATCGGTCAATTGTATCAAGCATCAAGGAATGTCACAGCGCATCAATAAATTCTCCACCACCAAGGTCCCCTGTCAGGAAAAGGCTTGAATATAAGTTTTACGTATAAAAATAAGAGTTTATTGATGCTAAAAAAAATTTATAGTTAATTGCTAGCACCAGGTTGTTCCATCATTACACATTGAAGCATTGTTTAGGAAGAATACCTGCAAGGGATCCCATGTTTAGACCACCTCCAGTCCCAGACGCCAGAGACTGCAGGGTTCCCAAGGAAGCCATGGGGTTCACAGAGGACGTGTTGCTAGAATTTGGCGAAGAGCCTGCAAAAGTAATAGCTTACTTTTATCGTCAACCATCAAGTCTTCACTTACAGATGTTTAATTGCTCTTCACACTATGGACATTAAGTTGGAATGAATATAAGTAAATGTAACTTACGAATATATGTGCCTTACGAGAATGCAAATGAAATAGAGCAAAGAAAATTAAAAAAATTAAAAAACTTCAACACAACTGACCCCCTTTCATACACGGCATAAACCACATCAGTGTAATTATGATTGGAAAGAGTAAGATGTGTGCATACAATGTATTTAAATGGGAATAAATACCAGTAAAGGAGCGTTCACTTTTGCACACTTAATTTGATGGCAGACAAGACCAACTTATCAGTTACAAAAAGTGAAATAGCACTAAATTCCACATATTTTTTATAAGGTAATTTAAGTAAATCTTAACTAGGTCTCCATCCTAATACACTGCATCTGTGAAATGAAAAATATCATTTGTTTATTCTTTGTTTACCTGAACTGGTTAATGCACTAAGAGGACTACTTGATGTGGTCATGGCGTTGGTGCCTGAGGATGTGGATTGCGTGGCAGTTGCTGCTGCTAATGCCGCCAGGTTCTGCATTGCATTAAGACCTAAGGAGAAATGCATAAACTCAGGACAAAAGCGTGTCTTATTTTAAATTTACATATTCAACTTGTCAGCTTTACTTCTAATACTTTTAAGTTAATTCTATTAACAACATTAAATGTGCTCTTGAACATCCTGGAGATTAATCTAATATAAGCTTATGAGTTGATAATAATATAAGTAATAATAATAAATGTAGATTATGTAAAAGAATCATGAGATGCACTAACTTACTACCATTAATCAATCAACCTAGATTTCTGTGTTTTTATCCATTCAGAATGCATACGCCAGCATACTCCATTTTCAGTGTTAAAAAGATAGTTTCGTTATTTATAGATTGTTTCCTCTAAGCGAATTACTTGATGCAGGTGTGAATCTTTGCTTGTCATACGTAATCCAATTTCTTAAAATCCTCCTAATCATTTACAATGAATACTAATATGATATCCAAGAGGTTCAAAAGCGAGTCAACTGGACTGTGTAGTGATAAGACGTTTTGGCAGCTCATCTGAATAAGCTTCTTCAATTCCTGCTCAGATGAGCTGCGAAACTTCTTCCTAGAAACTACACAGTCTAGTTGACTTGCTTTTCAACCTCTTGGATAACCATGACCTGGATTAATGAGAACCTTCACGGACACACTTATGTGATAGTGAACCAGAAACCATTTTAAAGTCAATGCATTATATGAGGTTCAAAAAGATTTACATATTTCAACTTTTGGACAGGCTGTTTTTTAGCAAGCTGAGGCTTAAATTGTGCACAATTTATTTGTAAACTTCCAAAGAGAGGAAATAGATTTAAAAGATAAAGTATTTGTCAAATACAGTTAGTATACACTACTTTACAATAAAATGAAATTTGATTCCGTCCGGAACTCTGACTTTGTTTGCCTCTCACATTATTGAGCTTGACATGTCTGCTTTAAAGCCTTGATGTCAGCATTGTTTTTCAGACTTGGATTACTGTAAAGTGGTTGTTGGTCTGAAGAAAAATCGTTTTTGTCAAGGTTACCACAGTAAACTTAACACGCTCATGTAGTTATTGTACAAATACCCATCCTGACTGGAAATGTAATACTAACCATTCCCACACTTAATAAATCCAAGCACTTTTAAAACATAATATACAATTAGAAAAGTATGTTTACCGGATACCGGGTGGAGGTTATTGAGTGAATTTCCAGTGGAGGCTGACTGTTGAAGCAACTGTAAATAAAGCTGCAGAAAAAGTATTATTCATCCAAATGCAAAAACATGCTGCTTTTGCTTTGACGCAAAACCAAACACAAACTTACTGCTAAATACTGTGGCCCTAAACTGCTCAGTCCTGTCAGGTTTCCCCACATGGATGCAGCACTGAGTTGCTGCATCTGCTGCTGCAGCTGGAGAGCCATTCTTTTCTGCTCCTTGTCCTTTTGAGTATCTGCAAACTTCACCACGATGGGTGATGAGCATCCCTATAAACCAGCACCAGAGATGATTTACTTAGTAAGTTGCAAACTATGGGTGTGGAACCTTTCCCTGTTATGATTTCTGATGTTGAATTTACCTCCATAGTTTGTGATTGGTGCATGGACTTGATTGCAGACTGTGCCATTTGTCTGGCAGTATATGTTACAAATGCACAACCTGAAAAATGAATGTTATTTACATGGTTATTCCTCTTAAAACTGTTTAAAATAACATTATGGACTAAAAGTTTTATCTTAAATAATACAGATTTAAAATAGAATATAGATAAATGTATGCCAGTTGGTTTAAAGAACAGACCTAATGTCTACTCTTAAATTGGTTTGATTTTATTAAAGATGATACTTTACATTTAAAGCAAAAACAATTTACATCCTCTACAGAAACATGAGCATTTTACCTCTGCTGAGACCATCCGGGCCTCTGAGTATCCGACACTCCTCTATCTGTCCGTATGGAGAGAACATCAGTCGAATGTCGTTCTCATTACACTTCTTCGAGATCATTCCTATAAAAAGCTTTCTGTCTTCCACAGCTGCGGTAAAAACAAACGTTACATTTATTGATTGATGGAACAGTTACTGCTAACTAGATTTGTTTTAAACAAATTTAGCATTTTCACTTCAGTCCAGCTCTAACATGATATTTATTTCATGATTTATATTTCAATAAAGTGTTAAAAATAATCATTTTTATTTTACAATTAACATGCAAATATTCACAGCAGTGTTCACTTTTGTGTTGCAATTAAACCAGCCGCTAGATAGCAGTAGTCATTACATCATCCGCAGCTAAAGGAACAAGGAAATACCGAAAGTTCCAGATGATGACTGATGATACAGTCGACCAGCAACTTTTTAAAGCTGTTGTTTGGGCACATTTTGGTTTCAAAACATATGAAACCAAATTGCTGAAACGCAGGAATCAAATACTCTGAAAATACTACAAATATATCCTTGTTTTTACAGTACCGCAAAATATTGCAATCTATCAAATTGCTGGCTCAGTATCGTGATATGCATCATATCGCCAGATTTATGCCAATACACAGAGCTGGTAGTCATTGTTAGTACTAAGAAAGAGGGGATAAATGGGGTTATACCATTGTTTTTCTCACTGTCAGCTGGCTTCATCTGGATTGGATGGTGCATCTGATTGAAACACATGAGAACATGTACACTCACTGACAGAGACAAATGATGACAGAAAAAGGTGAACAATTGCATACTTATTTGACTAGATTTGTAAAGCATATAGAATGTGGTAGAGTCACCTACCCCTGGTAGAATTTTCATGTTGTGCAAAGCGTTCTGTGCCTCAAGTGCCGATTTACGTGTGTAATATGTGATAAAACAGCAGCCTGCAGGGAAATAAAACCATAAGTATGTACAATAATACTGGTAGTTTTTACCATCTTGAAAATAACCCTCGACTGTATAATGCCATTAAAAACATCAATTAATAAAATGAGGCAGAAACAGGGAAAAACGTTTGTGCTGAGTTAAGCAAACATTAGTAACCCTGTGACTAATATGAATTCAAATTAAAATCATTCCACAACACTATGAAGTTTTATCCATCAAATATTTAAATAATGTAAAAAAAACAAAAAAAACAGCCGTGACTCCGGGACAGTAATGTATTCCCAATACGATCAGCTACATTTCCTGAAAGCTTCATTTAAGTATATTTTGTAAATATTGTGTTACTCTGCTAGTTAGCAATGCATAGTAAGACGGGCAAACAGATAATGCACATGATCAAATAAGTTTGGGAGTGCAAGTATATTACTAACCTTTGCTTTGTGGAGGGTTCTGACTGCGGTCTCTTAGGACATTTATTTCATATACAGCTCCAAATGGTTCAAAAAGCTCACGAAGCTGGTCTTCAGACCAAGACCGTGGGATCTGGCCCACAAACATTTTAATGGTATCCACATCTGGTTGGTCAGGGTGGTCCAGTGACCCGTTCATCTTCTTTCCACTAAACAGAAAAAACAAGATATGAAACAGTTGGGTTTTACTATGACTTTTTTAAAAAGTTTTTACAACCACCATTTATTTCTGACAGAGAGAACTTCCATCAGTCAGGGTCTGTTATACGATTTCCTATACTTGCCTGAGGTGGCTCTACTCTGCATTAAGAAAGAAAACAATGATGTTTCTGACCATTATTAAGAGCCACTTAAAAAGTTCTGCTCAGTTTCAAAGAAACATGTTTTTTAGAAATCCATCCCAGTCAATGAATGAGGTTTCAGTTTAGCTGCAAGTCATTAAACAAGTTAAACACTTCCGTCAGCTGCTCTGTATGTTTTGTTTTTGTAGAGTTTAACACTGGTGCAGACCCGTGATAATGTGTTTATAACATCTTAAGCCAGGGTTTGTCCTCAGGATGCCTCTGTAAATGTATGAGACAAAAGCTTATAATCCGTTGATACATAGCTACCTGACCATGCCATGTTCAACATGTGACTTAATGCATGTAGACAACCTACAGGCAAAAATTGTGTGACCCCATTATAATGATGATGATGTTAAATGCAAGTACATTTTCGCAATATAACATCTACAGGATCGTTCTGGACAAACTTTCCAAAAGGCAACAGGTATCAAAAAAATATAAATGTTCATCCCTCCTTTCTGCATTTATATAAATCAGTGTCAGCTCATTCTTACTTCCTACACAATGCATTATGTTGCAGCAACTATACCAGCAAACAAGCCGAGTTCTCAGGTTGTGAAATGAGGAGGAGGACAAATCAAATTACTTTTCCGATGCATAGCCTGTCATTTGTGTTTCTAATTTGGTCTTAAAATGACAGCAACTTACACACACAAGATACATACATGTTTTTCTGAACCTTATACGGTACAATAATTCAAGATTTAAAATTATGGACTAAGAACATAGAATGTCTAATAACCAACCAATAAGAAATTTAAACAGAGAAGAGACGGTCTCAAAAATATTTAACAACTATGCGTTTTCTTTGCATTGAAACTATTCCAATCAAAAACATAAGCATTGAAACTATTGTGGCAAAGTAGTTACTTACACAGAACTAGAATTCAAAGAACAATGGTCCACCATCATTTCAGGCAGGAAATCCAGTTTAAAAGAAGCCATGAGGCTAAGAATTTGTCTCTTTTTTTTCAAACAGACAAAAAAAAAATCAGATGAATAAAATAAACTCCAGAAAGTATTCTTGACAAGTCCTTGGAAGGATGAAAGTTGAGGCACAAGAGAAACAAACGTTGGGCTGCAACAAATCAATCCACATGGAGGATCGGTAGACTGGACGTAAGGCCCATTAAGAGAAAAAAAAAAAGAAACACCTTGGTTGAAGATGCAATAAGAAAGACCAACAAACAAAAAGCGACAGGCCTTTGAGTCGGCTCTACAGGTTCTGGGACTAGGACCAATCACTGCATCGAAACAGGGGTTCTGGGATCCCTGGGGCTGGAGTATGGGCAGTTTTAGGTCCCACAATCAAATTGCTGATGACCCATGGTCTTTGTGAGAATTTCTCCTAGCCCAGCAGATACAGCTGCAGCGTCAGATAAACACCGTGTCAGATTGATGGTGATAAGGGCCAATGCACAGAGGGTATGAGAGAGTGAGTGAATAGCAGTCAACGGTCGGTGGCTAATCCCTGGACTAGTCACACAGTAGGGCTAACAAATAAGTTCCGGCCTGAAGGGATAGCATTGTTTGCCTCATTGTCCTACTCACAGGAGGTTTATGTATTATCTAGTGGCTGGGGAAACATCCCAAATGTCAGATGACGTTGTTTATCAACTAAATTGAATAAAAGATACAACCTTATACAAGAAGAAGAGAAGATTATTGTTCTTGTTCTGTATTGCTGTGTGCTGGCTGGAAAAACATTTCCCGAAAGAACCCTCCAGAGGGATCAATAACATGTTTTATCTATCTATCTATCTATCTGTCTATACTAGATATGGTTTAGAAAATGCATACATACAGTGGGTTTTGTAGCTATCTGATATTTCATTAAAGCCTACTTAACAAGGTAAATATTTGACTATAAGACTAAAATAAACTAGTGCACAACAAAAGACTTGTGTTTGACTTAAATTAACAATTGATGACTCAAATACAAAAGGTACTCAGACGTAAATGATTCCTAAGGCACAGAAAAATTCAATATTCAACCTTGTGGTTAACACGTTGTTTGACTTCAAATACCTATTGTTTTTACTCTCACTGGTTTAGAGGATATACAATTAATTATTGAACAACCCAAGCCACCAAAAAAGCAGAATTTTGCATTTTAAAAGGTTACTTACCCCCCTATTACCAAACTGTAGTCCTCTGAGAGAGAAGCCAGAGGTATTGTCTGTACAGTCTGCTCTGGAGAAACACAGAGGGGTTCAGGGTCCAGGCAATCCATCCAGGGTCTTGATACTACTATTAAACATAGAGACAGAGACCATGTACAGCAAAGACAGACACACAGATACAATTACAAATACACAAGAATTTTGAACAAAAAAACCTCTTTAACATAGAAGGACACTGAAACAACAATAACTTCCAAAAGTAGACATTTCTAAAGGAAAGAGTAAAATATGTCCAAGACCAGAACATAGAGACAATAAGTTAGCAAAATAAAGCTATCAAGCAATGTGTATTTTTTAATTGCATATGTGTGTGATGAATAAAATCAACACCGTCAGAATCCAAAATTTAATTGTTATTTTCCACTCACAAAGGGGAAACAACCCTTTTAGTTTGAAATTTAAAATGTTCTCATACAAATTATTTTTACTTCCCAAAAGAACTTGGGCAATAGAAAAGGGTTAAAGGGGGGAACATAAATATTTTAGTTATTCTTCCAGTTAATTCCAGAGTACTTTATAATAATATGTAAATAGATACTTTCGCATTTCCCCACTTATTTAGTGGTTAGGTCAGGAAATTACTCCAATCATAGTGGTTTAAATTGTATCAAACAAATATTGTCGATATACAAATGACTTGTGTTTCTAGTGGAATAATAAATGGAAAATGTGTAAAGATGAATTAGAACCAATCTAAAAGTGAGGCTATTTATAATGAAATGTTAATCTTATTTTATATACATTGTATATATAAATTGAGCAGTCAGAAGGTGCAATGTAATATAAAACTAAATTTTGTTCACAACATTTTTCCTAAGGTGCCTGTACATATTTCAGGGGGAAATCATTTAAATGGACCTAAATAATTCCAAGAGGCAACATTAAACATAAAACAACAAAAGGAGAAAACTTTAACATAAGACAAAAATAAAGACTATAAAAGAAAAATACATCAATTAGATATATAAAATACATCAATTAGATATATAGACAAATACAGGTAGTTGCCATGCACATCCAATCCTTGCTTTAGAATTAAACACGAGCGAAGGCAGTCTGTTTAATTCTAAATAATTGTTTACTAACTTACTTGGAAACACTGATATTATTTTTAACATGTAGTTTGAAACGTTAATAGCCAACTCTGAGGAACATATGAGTGGGTGGAGATGCACGAATAAACCGGGTAGTTGTTGACTTCAAATAACCACCGGTAAGAAATTCCAATATTGCTTTAACGATTAACTCTTCTGGTAAAAGACAGCAGAAAGAACCCAAACATAAGCTGGCGAACGATGCGAGTTAAAACTGTCACACAAGTGTCTCGACAAGTCACAGCCCTACGTCACAGTGACGTTAGTTAGCTTCAGCTGCATTTGGTAACTCAAAAATAACCAACTTACCCTTTGCTTACACGCCACACCTATTGAGGATTGTGACTAAATGTGTGCTTCTTAACAGATACGTTTCTTTTTAATTTGTCGACAGTTTTGCACTCACGATACGTCAGAGTTAGATAAGAAGTTGTCATCCAGAGATATACTGCTCTCCCACTTTAGACGTTTGCTAGCAGTCACTGGGCTAAAATGGCAGTCTCATCGCTCGGGCCGCTCCATTAGACACTTATTGAGGGGGGGAGTAAACACCAGAATTGGAAAGCGAAAATTAATTCTCAAGATTAATACGTTACGCGAAACTGCGTCCAAATTGGTTGATTTTATCGATGTCATTTTTGTAGTTCTACGTTATAGTAATTAGTGCTTATATTAAAGTTACCACAGATACTTAGTAAGTGGTGCCTTCCATACCGACGTCTGATGCCTGCAATTTGCCTTTCTTTATACAACAAACCAAAAGTAGTAGAAACACATATAACTTTATTTGGGAAGATTATAACTGTGTGCATTGTAGTGTCTTGTTTTTGTATGTATTACGTATGTACTTTTTATTTTTTATATATATATATATTTTAATTGATCTGGAAAGGTCTTGTTTTTCACTTTTCATGTCTTGGTCTTGACACTTTCCTGTCGTTTCTTGGTTGTCTGGACTACATGTCATGTGCACGCCATCTGGTTGTTCTTATCTTGCATCACATGGGTAAAATCTGCAGCTGACATGTCATGGATCTTTTTCATTTATAATACAAAACAACTATATATCTGAAAGTAGAAACATGTATTGCTTCAAATTATACCCAGAATGAAAGCATATGGTATTCTAATTCCATGATCATTATATTATTTATTTGTACACTTAATATTCTTGTCAATGTTAATTATTTTTACATTTTAAATTTTAAATCCAGGGAGGACTTGTCACCAGGAACTTGCCTATGGACGTCAGCCGGTTTTTACGGGCATATCCAACTGTGAAGAAACCTTGGGTCAAACCTTGGAGAAAATACAGCACATCTTTCACATGACTTGTGTATTCTCCTAGAAGAGCTGGAAGATTTTTTCTCTAGGCCTGTTTTCTCAGTAGCCTTATTAAAAACCTCAATGTATTAATAATAGACTTGTACATATGCTGTTGCTCAGAAATGTGGGTCATCCATTTATATGGCTGCCTTCATGCTTGGTTCTGTTTTTCTATCGCATTATTCTGTGTGTTATCTTATTTAATCATTTTTATTCTGTACTGCCACAACAACAAAAAATGATATGTTGTGTTCACAACAATAGTAATACAAGTTTCTGATTCTGATAATGACCTTAAAATAGCAATGAAATCTTGCTTTATATTTTTTCCATGTTCTCTCTTGAGTGATTTGAATCCACTAGAGGCTCTTCTGGAATAATGGGTGGAAAATGATTTAATGTTGCGAAGAAAATTAATTGTAACTCAGGGGGATACAAGGACTTTACAACCACTAATATTGTCGTTTTCGACACTGGGAGTTGTAGCAGCCTATGAACGTCTCTCTTACATACTCTACCAGTGAGAGAAATGGGAAAACTACTTTTTATTCATTAATAGCCCCAACACTACTAACTCAGGTACTTGATTTTTTTAAATGGTAAATCTCTTAAACTATCTGTGTATATAAATATAAGTGACTACATGCTCATGTATGCTCAACATCTGCCTGTCATTGTTATTTCTATTGTAATATTGTATTATTTTTTAGTCAGTAGACTTTTCCTTGATTTTCTTAGACTCCTGTATTTGTCTCGGTGTTGTCTTGACCCTTTAAGCATATATTTTATTGAGTATTGTTTTTGATTGTTTAAGCGCTTTGTGACCTTGGTCTGGAAAAGCGCTTTACAAATATAAATTATTTACTTACTTACTTATATCTATTATTTTATTTTAATTCTTTCTATGTCCTTTTGTCTAAGAAAAATTCGACTTTGTGCCAAAGTAGAACTCAGATACATTATGTAAAAAATGTATCCTTATTGGGTTTTTTTGTCTGTCATCATTATTCTGTTGAAAATTGCTGATTGGTATCGAAATTTATAATTACGAATCGAAATAATTATCGTAATTTTTTTAATGATTATATTTTTACACACGTATACTTGTTTGTATATCTTTCCGTTTTGTTTCCCAAAAAATATTATCACCGAATTTGACTTCCCGATTGAGTCGCGCATGCGCGTTGGTGGTTGTATGCGAATGCTGTTCGTGAAGGCAACACAGTCAGTCACATGACAGGCGTACCTCTTCGACTGATTTGACACTCGTCTAAGAACCATGGTAAGTTTCTCCCTTAAGCTTCATTACAACATACATGAATTTATCGTAGGTTTACTTTTATTGTCACTTAACTTCAGCTTCACGCATTCAAGCTACTCTGCATATAGGCGTACGAACGAAACTGTGGCCTAACGCTTCCGTCCTGCACTCACAAGCTAGGCTAATGGACGTGACTGATGTTTATTCTCAATATTCTGCAACGACTGCAATATTGCTCACACTGAAGTATTTCCGAACGACCTAATGATTGCCAAATATTACTATATGTGTACATCTTCTGGCATACATCACCTGACATGGCGGATGACAGCACTGCTGACTTTGTTGCTAGCTGTTGTTAGCATGTTCAGACGTTTTTCTTCTGATGGTGTGGCTGCTGTCAGAACCGAGGAGCTTCTGAAGATGTGATTCGAATGTTAAATTAACATTTATTGGGAAGTTTGGAAGGTTTATTTGTTATTTGTCATATTACGATCTGCGTGCTGATGCAGTCCAATGGTAGAGTCAGAAAGTTAACATGTAGGTCAGAGAATGTAAATGTTTTTCCTCTCTTTTTTATGTGTTTGAACATGCATTCTTTAAGATCCTGTGAGTATTCGCCAACCTTGGTCCTTTAGAAAACCCAAAGCTGTCCATCTGTTTGTTTGATGGAGTAATCCATGTTGACTGGAACACTACATTTATTCTCTCATTTGTACTGATGCAGATAATTATTATTGAAGCTAAGACAAAATTAGATTTACGCATTTCAATCTCAATTAAGATTACTTAATTGATGTTTTATCCGCTTGTCTGCTTACAAATTCATTCATCAGCAGATCCAACTCTTTTTTTTTTCTGGCAACTTCCTCATACCAAGGAATCTAGTGACCATCCATACTTGAAGTCTTATCACACTTTCTTTAGTTTTTTCATTGAACACAACAAACTTTCCCCCTTGTTATGCAAACAGCCAGAATTGACTTCAAACACAAGAAACAAGTACTTAAAAACAACATATTATACTAGTTGTATTAAGGTATATTAGGAAGTACTTTCTGTCTTGATTTTTATTTAATTGTTGTTTATTCTGGATGTGAATTTAAATTGTGTTTTTCTTTTAGTGTAACCGCCACTATTAAAATAGAACACACTACTGATGCTTTCCCTGCTGACATAGGATGCTGGGTTTGTACAACTGGGGGCATCTTAATAGGCTGAAATACTCATTACCACCCAACAGTAATAAATTCACCCGCTACAAAATGTGTTCTTTATATAGCAATTCTATGCTTTTTCAGCACACAAAGTGTTTTGCCAGTGGCAGCTGGTGGGGGGGACGCCCATAGTGGAAAAAGTGACGGAGAAGTGCCATCTTTTAGTATGATTTTGGGCGCAAAAAATTCTAATTTGTTGTATTTTGATTGGGTAAAAGTCATCAGACCTGGATGGACAGTGGCAGCTCTGCATGCTTGGTTTGGAATATCAGGTTGTTTATTATTATGTTTCTCTTGAGGAAGGTGAAGTCTGCATAAAAAAAACCCACCTAAAAAAATTAATTCACCAGCCGCCACTGCTTTACACTAAGTTATGCATTCACACACACAATCACACGCTGGTGGGAGTAGGCTGCGACGCAACGCACCAGCTCAACCATCAGGAGCAATGAGGGTAAAGTGTTGCTCAGGGACACGCTAAAATCTCTCCTGGAGCTGGGTTGAATTCCGCAACTTATCAGGCCATGAGCCAGCTGTCTAAGATATGACACAGAAGTGTAACAATCCATTTATTCTTAAAAATTCAGGCTTTAGAAGCAGATGTTTAAAAGACTGAAATTGTGTCAACTGTGTATGTAACCGGTTTGCCTTTTACCTGTGTTGCAGCCGACCACACAGCAGTCTCCACAGGATGAGCAAGAGAAGCTTCTGGATGAGGCTGTACAGGCTGTCAAAGTCCAGTCCTTCCAGATGAAGCGATGTCTGGTAAGGAAAGTTTACTCACTGATTAGGTTTGTCAATTAAAACCCACATTGTAACAGCTTTCTTCGCTACAGCAGTTTAGCAGTTAGAGCAAAGGAAAAAGCGACAGCACGAGATACAAAACAACAGCTTAATACCTCTTAAGAAAATGAGAAATTTGTATACGACTCGAATGATGGCAACAAACAAAATGCTGTACGACCAACAGAGATAATGAGAATAACCTTTTTTAATGTAGTTACGGTACAGAGAACCCAATCATCTTGGCAGCATAAGCTTGTTTTCTAACCATATAAACCACTCCCAGATGGGATAGAGTTCTTAAAATGATACAAATAATGGACTTTTTGTAGTATATAATATATTTTTTAAAAAATGTAATCAATTCAATGAAGTCAACATTTGACAAGAGCATATGCTGCATTTTGTTTTTATATGTGCAATTGAAAATGTTGGTGTTAAGTTCTTCCACTTCCACTATCAATGCATTTCGAAATCTTGAGCAGTCCTGTCCATGTGCCCACTCAACATCCACAAGTATTTTAACAGATCTAAGCTTTGATTTAAATGATGAAAAAAAAGAATGATGAATTAAACAGTGCTGTTCTTGTTGTGCACTACTGTGTTTTAAACCTTGTCCCTAACAAACATGTTGCACACTACCATTTTGTGTGATGGATTCTTTTTAGGACAAAAACAAGCTGATGGATGCTCTCAAACACGCCTCCAACATGCTTGGGGAGCTGAGGACTTCAATGCTGTCCCCAAAAAGCTACTACGAGCTCTGTATCCTTGATCATTGTTGTGTTATTATGTCAAAAGTATGGATGATGACAGAGTTTTCTGTGCCTGCATTTTCTCCTGCTTTCAAAAAAAGATATATAGGTTATCTAGGGCTCTTGTTCCCATTCCACATGCACACAGGGACCGATTTAAAAATGGCCTGCTCTCATTTTGTAATTCAAAGCATTATACTTTCACAAAGCAGTTTTATTTCAGTGTACTTCTATCAACAGCCTTTTCTTCTATTGAGTGGTGATATTTATGTTTTTATAGACCAATTTAGCATTTTATTATAAAAGGAACGAACAAGTGCAAATTCATTTAAATTGTGCTCCATGGTGCTGTGCTCCTGGTTGGCTCTTAAAGACAGCCAAATAGCTGTTCCATTTCTTTTTAATGAAAAATGGAATTATAAGAAAACAATTAACTTTAGCTCTCTGACTAAAAACTAAAACATTTCATTTTTACCTAGAAATAAATGTAGACGGGTATGATAAGAAATCAGCTGTGAGAGACGACTTACATTTTAATTAAAAATATTAAGTAATGGAAGTATTAAAACCATTATAAAAATATATATATATATATATTTATATCGTAGAAGTGTCATATTTATTTCAGAGATGTTGAAACATTGCAATCATATTTCTTTATTTACCAACACCTCAATAAATATGCAGATTTAGTAGTTTACACTTGGATTTGCCAAACCCGACCACAAGTGACACTAGCAAAAAAAACAAGGCTTCAGTTATCATACATAAAATGGATCCAACTCAAGAGTTGAGTTGCTTGGTAGCTACAGTGTATTGCAAATAAATTCAATAATCTATGTGATGAGCTAAATGTTGTTTTTTACGTCTTATAATTGTATTACTTTTGAAATGTTGTGTCTCATCTACTGTATATGTGTGGCGTGAGAGCTTTGTGGTGCAAAAACAAATTTTCCTTAATAGTTTTTTTCTAGACATGGCTATCTCCGATGAGCTCCATTACCTGGAGGTTTATCTCACTGATGAGTTTGCAAAAGGACGTAAGGTGGCCGATCTCTATGAGCTGGTGCAGTACGCAGGCAACATCATTCCACGACTGTGAGTGTCACTTTTTTATTTTGTACCTTCAGTCAACAAAATCCGATGAAATCACAGAAGCTGGACAATAATAAAGGGTGACACTGCAGCTGTCAATGCTACGCAATATTCATTTTATCCTTTTAAATATTTTGCTCTCTTATCAACTTAGATCAATACTTATTTGGATTAAGTCATTTATTCCTAATATATCTGATTTTATGTTTATATTGTCTCTCATCATTCAATCATTATGACCTGATTCCTCCCTCTCGCTCTCTGCAGCTACCTACTGATCACAGTGGGGGTGGTCTATGTTCGCTCCTTTCCTCAGTCACGCAAGGACATTCTCAAGGACCTGGTGGAGATGTGTCGGGGTGTTCAGCATCCGCTCAGAGGTCTTTTCCTCAGAAACTACCTGCTGCAGTGCACCCGCAACATCTTACCAGATGATGGCGAGCAGCCCGAGTAAGCATATTTATACACACCTTAATATTGTGTACCATTGCAGTTCAGATTTTTCATGACAATAGATAAATGTATATCTGCATATCTAAAAGCTTAAATATTTGTGTTTTTGAATAAATTCATGCTCATGAATCTGTAGAGCCAACTATATAAACACTACAGAATGACAATGTTAGGATAAAATGTAAGAAAAGCAGTGTATAAATGTTGTTTTTATTCATCTTTTAATTCTTAAGGGGAACAGAGGAAATGACTGGCGACATCAACGACTCCATTGACTTTGTCCTCCTGAACTTTGCGGAGATGAACAAACTGTGGGTCCGAATGCAGCATCAGGGTCATAGTCGCGATCGCGAGAAAAGGGAGAAGGAAAGGCAGGAGCTCAGGATTCTGGTGGGAACCAACTTGGTTCGCCTTAGTCAGCTTGAAGGCGTCAACGTGGAGAAGTACAAGCAGGTACTTGTTTTGCTTAAAACACTTAAGCTGTTTATTGATGATTCATTACAAACATGGACTAGAAATATTTATTTAATGCAATTTTTCTTTTTTCTTTTCTTTTTTGGTAGCTTTTGTTTGTTGTTTGTATTATTTGTGTCATGAGCTTCAAGATGAACAGTCATTGCATTACAAATTGGAAATGTATATTACGGTGGCTTAATGTCTAGACATTAAGTACGTTTATTTACAAAAATTTTACTGCATCGATCAAAAGACCATGCACATCTCCAAACTCCACCAGGAGAACAGCTGGTTATTTATCCTTTCCTTGATAACACGACGATCTTATGACGCATGACAAGTTTGAGGATCCCTATGCTTTAAAAGATGCACACACTTGACGTCGTCTCTGCTGCATAACTTTCATGACATTAGAAGTCAGAGATGATGTTTCTTTCTATTTCATCAGTCATTTCTCATCAGCTGTTATGTTATGTTGATGTCATCCATGCTTTTGGGTGTGGAAGATGCTGCCATTTTCCTCTGCTATCATCTCCACTTTGATAATCACCCTTAAGTTCAAAGAAACTAATGTTGACTGCTCAAAGTTTGAGTTGAGCTTTTCTACATACCTAGGTGTGTTCGGGTATGTTATTAAGAGGAGATGTTGATTTTGTCAGTTTGTTTGCTAATTGGTTCTGTATTTGCTCATGACGCAATAGATCAGAGCTGTATGCTAGTTAACTCATGAGACTCTGGGTTCTTTTTTTTTTTTTAAATGCATATATATTTCAGATTTAACAAGCATTTTTTATCATCATAGTTTACATCATAGTCATCAACACGTTATTGTGTAGAGGACTATGGGGTATAAAAGTGTCATGCGCAGCACATGGGAAAACAACTCTATTGTACGAAAACAAATGTGTCACCTTCTGAGTGTGTGTTTAGTATTACCTAGAATTCATTAGACACCTACAAAACCAGTTTTGAAGTTGTAATCAGTAAATTCTGCTGCAGAGTTTGTCATATTCTCATCTAAGCTCATCTCAGCTGCCCATCTCTCCATTCATCATCACATTGCGAAGTAAAATCCTTAACTCTTATAAATTGAAAATTGCTCATATTCACAATGCTGTATTTTCACTCGCATCTACTATGCAGTTCACTGGAATATTCCCTTGTTGATGTCAGACATAAATATGCTAATTTCTGAAAAAGGCACCTTAAAAAAACCTCACCAAAATTGAGATTTTCAATACTTCCATAAAACTGCAAACTATATTAAATATTTAAAAACCTGTATTTGTATTAGCATCAATGATTGGCTTTATTCCAATGTTAATAAATCAACTGTCATTTTTATCTACAGATTGTCCTTGCAGGAGTTCTAGAACAAGTAGTGAACTGCAGAGACTCACTGGCACAGGAGTACCTCATGGAATGCATCATTCAGGTATCTGTTTATCTGCTTTACGCTGAAGAAATTATACTTCTCTTTGATGAAGCAAAAATAATGAATGTCTATGTTCACTTTCTTATTCTTTTTGTGACCAGGCTTCTTTCATATATTTAGTGTGTCTCGTTGGTATATTGCTGTGTCGGGTGTCGGGCTTGATATCACAGCTGGATAAGATAACGCATTCAATGGCATTTGTGAGAATCACTGGGTTTCCAAAGTCTGCAGGGCACGGTCTTGTCGTGATTGAAAAAATACAGACCGAATATATATAGATATATATGTGTATACTATTGAATGAGAATTGTATTTATTATATTTAGATGATTTATGTCACTATATGAACATTTGTGACACTGGCTTTTAATCTTCTGATAACCAAACCAGATATCGTCCGAGTCAGGTGATGGACTTTGAATTATAGTTTACGTTGATGATTCAATCCTATTTTTGTATTTGAATTCTGTCTTGTTAGTTATTTCGGGTGTATTTTATCAAAGTATCAGTAAAGTGAATGTATGTTTATACAAACCATCAATATTTCATTTTATTTTTCAATACAGGTTTTCCCAGACGAGTTCCACCTTCAGACCCTGAACCCTTTCCTTCGGTCCTGTGCAGAGCTACATCAGCATGTCAACGTCAAGAACATCATCATTGCCCTCATTGACAGGCAAACAAGACTTCTTACTAAATATTAATTAAAATGTTAAAGTCATACTGTTGTCATCATAGTTTTAGTATTTGTAATGACCACAATGGCGCAATTTATCAACCCCTCATTGTGGTATGTGTTGATGCATGCATGATGTTCAACACATACCCCATTCCGTTTGTACTTCTGTGTAAACCTTGGCTTTCAACATGTTGTCAAAACTCGCTTGTGTAGATAGTGTTGTTTGTCCATGCCAGTCATTGCTGCCGTAAACAACCGAGTAGAAGAAAAATGTATCTTTGATTTTATAGATTTCAGCCACCCGACAAGACTAAAATCTTTTAGCGTTCATTTTTCCATGATTTATCTATGTATTTTTTTTTTTTTTTTTATCATTGTTTTTTACTGTGTCAATTTCCCTCCAAGTCTAAATCCATTTAATTGTTTTTTCTTTCCAGGCTTGCTCTGTTTGCTCATCGAGAAGACGGGCCTGGTATTCCAGCTGAGATCAAATTGTTTGACATCTTTTCACAGCAAGTGGCGACTGTCATTCAGGTGCACTCACATTCTGTAGTTCACAATACTCTCTTTTCGCCTTGTATGATAACTATATTTGATAAGCGAAAACAATATAAATATAAATATTTACTAAAAAAAAAGTTTGCCTTTGTTCCAATGGTTAATAAACAGATGTTTACCTCTGATCAAGAACATGACAAATGGGTGCACAGTAATGGTAATTGTGGGAATCATTTATGAGTCATGCTGAATGGTTGCAGCCTTTGTTCATAGAAGGAATTAAAAAAAGGCTAAATGGCAGCATTTTGTTTCTATGACATGGAAGTTTTGATAACCTTTTTAATGGAATAAACTGCAAATTAAAGATGATTTTCTGCTCTTACAGTCTCGCCAGGACATGCCCTCTGAAGATGTTGTGTCTCTTCAAGTCTCTCTCATAAATTTGGCCATGAAATGTTACCCTGACCGCGTAGACTACGTAGATAAAGTCTTGGAGAGCACCGTGGAGATATTCAACAAACTTAACCTGGAACAGTAAGCCACTAAAGTGATCTATTGTGCCTCTGGTGTGCCGTATTTACCAAGTTTCCATTTTGCCACCATCCTTTAGCATAGCAACCAGCAGCGCTGTGTCCAAGGAGCTGACCAGACTGCTGAAGATCCCAGTGGACACCTACAACAACATCCTGACGGTGCTGCAGCTCAAACACTTCCCTCCTCTTTTTGAATATTTCGACTATGAGTCACGCAAGAACATGAGCTGTTATGTGTTGAGCAACACACTGGACTACAACACCACCATCATCTCTCAGGAGCAGGTAAGGCTGCTCTTCATCAATTATTGTTGATAAACTCAAAAAACCTTAAGATTATATCCTTAATGTTAAAGACCACACAGTTAAACATATTGGCTTAAACTTTTCAACCATCATAAATGATCTGTTACTCGGACTAACTGGAATTCATTCACATAGTAAGCCAACTGCTGCTGATGCTCTCATTATTAGGTGGATGCCATCTTGAACTTGGTGTCAACACTGATCCAAGACCAGCCAGATCAGCCAGCTGATGACCCTGACCCTGAAGACTTTGCAGAAGAGCAAAGTCTTGTTGGTCGTTTCATTCACCTGCTCCACTCTGACGACCCTGACCAGCAGTACCTTGTAGGTCCCTTGTAAGGATCATTAACAAACGTTACAATCATGATCTTCTAACACGATAACATTTTGTTTCTTGGTATTTAGATTCTAAACACAGCTCGCAAACACTTTGGTGCAGGTGGTAACCAAAGGATCCGCTACACCCTGCCTCCACTGGTGTTCGCAGCCTACCAACTGGCCTTCAGATACAAAGAAAATTCCTCTCTGGTGCACTATTGTCCACTTGAATTTTTCTCATGTATTTTTTTTTTTTTAATGCTGATCTACTTTTCTTGTGTCCCCATTAGGATGACAAGTGGGAGAAGAAATGCCAGAAGATCTTTTCATTCGCCCATCAGACCATCAGCGCGCTTATCAAGGCTGAGCTCGCTGAACTGCCTCTGCGGCTCTTCCTGCAGGGGGCGCTAGCTGCAGGAGAGATTGGCTTTGAGAACCATGAGACTGTAGCTTATGAGTTCATGTCACAGGTAAGCGTTGTCATTCCACTGATAGCAGATTGTTTATCACCTTAGTACAGGGGTCTCAAACACGTCCAGAAAAGGGCCAAGATGGTACAGTTTTACTTAACTTTACTTAACTTAACTACACGAGTTAATGAATCAGGTGTCGGCTTAAACAAGCAGCACCTGACTGACAACCAAATGATTACTGTCTTCAGACACCTGATTGGTTCAATGATATATGTATGCTCTGCTGGTCGGATCCAAAACCTGCACCATCTCAGCCCTTTGAAGAATGATTTGAGATTAGTAGTTATACACTTATTATATAACCTGCATTAAAGTTTAGCAGTAACATCTGATCCAAAAAGCTAAATAAAAATTGAATGTACCTAATATTTTTAGGGGAAACAACAACTTTTAAAAGCTGAGGCCCAAATGAAAAATCAATGTGGTTTTTATCTTGTTTCAATGTTGGGACACAGAATGCTTTTCGGGATGTCTGATCTGATTTAGACATTTTGAATTAATCTCTTTCTCAAATCAAAGTACTGTAAGTGTTGGACATTTAATGACAAGGAGCATTTCCATAGAGTCCAATGGATATTTCATATTTCAATTCGTATTGTTGCTGTGAGAGGAAGTTCTGTGTATATTGATGTCAACAAGTAATTCATACATTGTCTTCTGGTAAACTCAGTAATTGTCTTTCTCCGTCCTCCACCAGGCATTCTCTCTATACGAGGATGAGATAAGCGACTCCAAAGCTCAGCTCGCAGCCATCACCCTCATCATCGGGACCTTTGAGCGAATGCGATGCTTCAGTGAAGAAAACCACGAGCCTCTGAGGACTCAGTGTGCATTGGCCGCCTCAAAGCTGTTGAAGAAGCCGGACCAGTGCAGAGCCGTCAGCATCTGTGCCCACCTCTTCTGGTCAGGCCGCAGCACGGACAAAAACGGAGAGGAGGTACTGTGTACTGTGTTTTGACGCAGATTTATGATCTTAACATCGTAACTCTTAATCTCTACCACAGATCCGTGATGGGAAAAGGGTGATGGAATGCCTTAAGAAAGCGCTTAAGATTGCCAACCAGTGCATGGACCAGTCCTTGCAGGTCCAGCTCTTTATCGAAATCCTGAACAGATATGTCTGCTTCTACGAGAGGGAAAACGACGCGGTATGTCTGGATATCACTCACGCATCATGATTCAAATTCTTGTGTGATGGAATTGATATTTGTTTCAATATGGTGGAGAAGATAGAAACTCTGGATTTAAATGATGTTTATTGTCATTCATTAAAATTATCAAATGAATTGAGATTACAGAACATGAAGCTTAATTTATGTGGACAAAAGAAAGTTATATTGTTGGAAAAATAAATGTTATATATAAGCAATTAAATAAACGTGTTTGTTATGGATATTTAATAAAAAATAATTTATTTATTAAGAGTTTGGGGAGTGAGGGAGTAAGAGGGAGGGAGAGAGAGAGAGAGAGAGATAGTCTAGGGTAACTTCAAAGTACTGTAAGAAAGAAATTTGAAATGTCCAACTCTGTTGCCCAGGTGACTGTCCAGGTATTAAACCAGCTGATCCAGAAGATCAGGGAGGACCTTCCCAACCTGGAGGCCAGCGAAGAGACGGAACAGATCAACAAACACTTCCACAACACACTGGAGCATCTACGCCTGCAGAGAGAATCCCCTGAGTCAGAGGGTCCCGTCTATGAGGGTCTGGTCCTTTAAAACCAGGTGGTGGAGGATGTCAGGTCCATTCATAAATGTTCTAGTATGACAACACACTGAGTACACACAAGGTCCCATCTTGTAGGTCAGGAATTTAAAAGGATCATCGTGATCCCTCAAGAGACTCACTCATTCTATGTTGATATTATTATTATTATTATTATTATGATTATTAGTTTCCTCCCCGCTGATCTTCACTTGCAGGACAGGATGTGGCATGTGTGAGCAAAATCAACAGGCACTTGTGGCACAAGTCTTAATCAACCATTTTGTTTTTTAATCTGCATTTCTCCCTTATCGATCGACTAATTCACTGTGTCACCTCTCGAGCTCCCTGGTCACAGATGCTCCGGCTGTCATGCCACACTGATGAGAGTTCAGCGGTCCTTTCACCACACTTGTGTTCCAGATAGACCTCTTTATTGTGCAGCTGTTTGCATGGTTATCCATTCATCATCCAATGGCAGCAGAGTTTAATCAGTTTGAGTTTTGCTCTTACTTCAAGCTTCCTCGTGGTCATGAGGTGCAGTCTTTAGAAAATGAATTGGCATGCTCCCAGCACGCTTTTAACTCCAGGCCTGGTTTTCAATTCCTATGTGGACCAATTGACCGAGGGGGTGACCGGACTGTTGCCATACAGATTAAGTGTGTATGTGATTGTGTGTGAGTGCGCGCGCGTGTGTGTCTAGCTTCTTTCTTTTGTCCAACTGTTGATGTGTCAGATGCAGCTTGCTGCGTTTCGCTCCCTCTTTTAATCCATGTGCAGACCCAAATGTAAATCACAGAGAATGAATTTGGATTATATAACAAGTATCATTGTCATTGCTGGAATAAAATAGAAAATTCCTAACAATTTGCCTTTTGTTAATTTTACATAAACAGTATATCAATATAATAAAGTATTATCATTAATATCCAGAGTGGCTGTTTTTATCTAGCATTTATTCCTTCATCATCAGTGCCCCTCTGACCTCTGATGTCCTCCTGCCTGAGCTACTACATTAGCCAAACTTAGTAGCAAGTTTGAACATTCAGTATCAGGATGACATGAACATATGTTCCATTTTTCAAAATGTCAGATGGTAATCAACCATCAATCAGTTTCTTATCTGATCCAGAGTAATATTATTAACTGTTGTGTTGGAGATCCGAACAATTGCAACAAAGTAGACCGGATCGATGAGAATTGAATTACTTTGACAAAGTTGTCTCCTATGTAATGATCTTCCTGACATTTGAAACTAAATTTATTTTGCTTATTTAAAAAAAAACATTTTATGCGGGCCCTTCAATATTCTATTCTCATCTTAATGACGGGGTTGCTCTTTCTAATCCGATGAATTACTGGGTCCGTTTCAGGGCTGTTTGTCTCAAATAAATATCAAATAAATGGGATGACCTACTTTTTGCAGTAATTTGTAAGTTAGAGTTGAGGTGTTGACTATAGGTGCGAGGTTGGGCTCGCAGTGCCGAAGACGTATTAAAAACATCTTCCCAACATCAGCCTCGTTCATCAGGAAACCATTCATTACCATTCCATGGAAAGGAATGTAAATTGAAGTGATTTCCAGTGATGGTTTTCCAGCGTAAACCATCAAACGCAACCACTCCCTACCCTTTGACACTACTCACTCATTGCCCCCTCACACTAAATACCATTTAATATACTGAAACCCTTTCCATTTTATTGTCAACCTGCTAAGAGATATGTGTATAGAACCCATATATATACTGTATATATATATATATATATATATATATATATATATTTAAAGGTCAAATGGCAGGTTAATTTGTTCGATTCATTCCCCTGAGAGATTTTAATCGCCTCTGGTAAACAAGGTAAAGGCTAGAAGAGGCAACTTGGTTTCTGTAAGGAGTTTCTTAGTCATATCCTGGATACTACGTTGTTTTTTTCTGGACACATCATTTTCTTTCCGGAGTCTAAAAGAAACATGTAGGCTACATGGATACTAAATTATCTTATTTTACATTTAGAAGATCCTAGTAAAGACACTACATGCTATCTGTGACATCCAAACAAAAGTGGTGCGTCGTGGGGAAAATAGTCCACCACACATTGTTTGTACTTAGCCTGACTTGATCCCATATTGACCTAAATAACTGGTCTGTAATTTTTCCTTTCTAGGCTCTTGTTTTCCACAAGTACCACCTACTTTAAGAATGCCAAAACATTTTTTTAAAAGGAGTTGCCTGTTTAATCTAGCAGATGATATGCTTCTGGTTTGACTTTTGCAATGCAGAGAGCGTTGTATGTGGTCATACTGTTTATTTTGACTGAATCTCTAACAATATAACATGTAATGTACTAAAACAGGAAGATCATTCGACTCCTATGAGAGACTTACCATGAGGCATATATTCCAAAAGCACATACTCTAATTATAGGGGGTTTTTTTGTCTCTGTCAATCTGCAGGAGCCATAATTAATACCAGGTGTCTTCAGGGGGGGTTAGAGGCCATCTCTGAAGATTTGGTAGGAAGTAGTTTAGCTTGATTTACAAAACCAACTATTAGCCAAGACATTTAGGTTTACACATGTTTTTGTTGTATAAACGCATGTAAAAGCTGCATATTATTAAACTAAAATCTACATTACAACCAGATTGATACGAAAGTTTCAGAAATATCTTGCCAAGATGAGTTGCATCTTTATAGATGCTTTTTAAATCCTTTAAAATTATAGGTGACATCAAACTATATATGGTGAGTCCTAAATAATTCAATTGAATCATTCCCATTCCATTTATTCAAGTATTTTAATTAAATCAATGTCCCCGTGATTGTTTTTTTTTACATAAACTCATTTTTTTAAGACTTGACGTTAATTTGTATTACTTAAATGATGATACCCTAAATACTTTTTTAATAATAATAATCCATTTGCCTTTATAATTAAGTTAATTAAAATTCTTATTTTGCGCTTCAAAATCTGTAGAACAATAATTAAAAATAAATTGTGTACAAAGAAACATATTTTAACTTCTAATGAATTAATTAATCGGACACATTTCAATTAAAAAAAATTAATAATAAAAGCAAATACCACAATTGTTCATATGCATTGGTTTCTTGTCTTGAACGACTGGAAAAATACAAACATGAATTGACAATGTGTTTACTAAAATCTAATGATTATGAGACTGTACATACATTATTTGGTTATGCATATTAAACTTTAAAAAGGAGGACACAGTGTCATAAATAATTAATTTGTTATGCATCCAAATATTATTGTAGTCAGGATATTAATAATGCATCATAAAATGCACTGAATTAAACTTTTTTTTAAAACTGTATTTTTAAAGCTTGTGAGGAACATGTGATAATGCTTTTCTAATAATAAGTTTTGTCGTTAAGTATCTGTAGATATTGAGTTTAATCTAATTACAAGGTTGGAAACACCCACACACTCACAGACACGTGCAGAGAAAATATAGAGGAACTAACGTCACACGTCTGGAACCCAAGGTTTAATGCAGGGAAGAGAAAACAGATCAACGAGTCAAACAACTGGAAGCTGCAAAAAAAAAACAACTACTGGTTAATGATCTGGGTCGATTTAAAAGGAAAGAGAACTGCGATCACAGTCGCCATCCTTAGGTAACAGTTATTTATTATTATTTTTTATATATATATATTTTTTTAAGTATTATTTATAAATATATTTTTTTTATATTCAGAAATATTTCGATTAATAAATGGGGTCGAACTGATATTCAACTCAATGTGATCCACTCTAAACCCGCGGAATGTGTTTGTACTTGTGGCTTATTCGTGTTCCCAAGATTTTCAAGAACCACAACGTGAATATTTCTTTTTTTTTTTTGCTGAATCCCGCCCCATTTCCATACGAAAAAATGGTCAAATGAAATACCCTCCCCCACCTCCAGTTGAGGAGTTGCTGGAATGAGAAGTGTTTTTCTCCCACGGCATTTGAACGCAACAGAACAGCAGGACGACAGCATCCGCGCATGCGCCAAGATTTTAGAATTATCGATACAGTATTTGCTTCGTAACATTGTTTCTGTTATGTAGCCGCGAGGGCGTCGATTCATTTCGCAATTTATTTTATATTTTTTAAACCAACAACTTGTCATTTATGTACCAGCGGGAGAACTTGTAGCCACCTTCAGTGTTGTTGGCGTGGAGCTGGAAGAATCACACTATGTCGGCAATTAAAACAAAGAAAGTCAAAATGGCTACAAAATCTTGCCCCGAATGCGACCAACAGGTGAGAATATTTTTTTATTTTCTAGCGATGTGACTTTTGTGCGCTTGTATAAGTTGTGAGCCCTTGTTATTGAGTGTGGAGCGGTGAGGGCTGCCAGCTCTGCAGACGGAAATGAGCCTCACTTACCACGATGGAGCTCTAATATCACTTCACAAAATGGACTATTTTGAAGATATTTTGTCTGAAAAACGCCCCCGCCTTTTGAAATATTAATATCTGTGATGTAGGCGAGGGGTCTGGCTCGCCGGGGGCTCGACGTGAAAAATATCTGACTTTGTATTTATTTCATATTTTTCTTATCGTCGAAAATGCCTCGAAGAGCAAATGCACATGAATAAATCAGTTTTCTGTCAGGATCCACTTCTCGTGTCCATGTTTTTTAGATTTCTACATATTAAATTATTGTTCTCGTGCTGTATTTTTAGTCGAGGTTTTTGTTTTTTATTAAATACTATATTTGCGATTCAGAATCGAAAAAAAAAATAGTCAGTTCATACGCCAAGGTGATGTCGTCATCATGGCGTCTCGACACACGAAGACTCGAGGAGGATTATTGTGCTGCAGTTTTCAACTCTTGCTTTTCTCAAACTTTATTTGTGATAACGTTGGTATGGGGGTGGGGTGACTACTAACTAGTTCTAGTAGTGTTGCATAAACGTCATTAGAAATGGGGAAAAAACAAAGCCTAAACTAAATACAAATCAAGTTAAAAATAAACGACATTACTTGTTTTAAATAGTATTGGGAGTTTCAGTTTCAGTTTATATATTTTAATTGCAAATTGAATTGCAAAGTTGTTTTTTTGTTTATGTATTAGGTTTATAATAAATGGAACTGACTTTTCACATGGTTTGTTTTACAAAATTGAATTTATCTGTTTCCTGCTATTTTTCAATTCAAAGCAAAAATATTTTGAATTCTAAATGAGAAACATGTAGGCTATAAACCAAAAAGTATTGACGTATTGAGTATTTGTGTTTCGGGATTGCCTCATAGAAATAAATATTATTTATTTCCTTCCTCGTCTTTACATTTTCAAAGGTTCCATGAAAAAGTAAATTCAAAATTGGATAGTTCAAGTACTTAAAACTATTTAAAATATTAATAATAAATAATTACATTTTGGTGGTAGTTCAGAGCATGAAGTTTTAGAATTCGCCTGTTGTAATTATTACAACTTAATTATTTGAGTTTTCATCTTATTTTTTTTTATTATTTTAAACAATAATTAAAGATAGACTCTGTACATGTTATAATCTGTTAGAGAAAGGTTGTCCATAATTCATGTTTTGTTATCGAGTTAATGAATATGGATAATTCATGTTTGAATTCACACAACCAAACCTAAGGAGGCAACATTAGATAAGATTCAATTAGATTGACTTTATTAATCCCTCTGGAGATTCCTTTCAGGAAATTAGATTTCCAGTACGAGTCTTATCTTAGTTGAGGTGTTTATTCTGACATTCACCCAACTGTTTTAAACCGTCATTTATTTAAGAATACTCAAATATTGTGTCAGTGTCAAACATTCTTCAAGATTTCATGTGTACATGAAGAACACATGGTATCAATTGCATACATTTTGAGTTCACTTTGTATGCTAAAGGGCACCACAGATATTTTAGATTTAAGATAAAATGAGTGCCAGGTTCTGTTACCTTTTTTTTATTATTATTTATTTCAATTTAATTTTTGTGTGCATAAGTTTCTGTCATTTTCTTTGTTTTTTTTAACGCAGTATACTTCCAAAAAAAATTGTTTTGGGTCATAGACGTACAAATGGATAGTTTTCCACTACATTAAATATTTAGTCAATTTTCAAATATTGTTCCCTTCGTTTCATACACCAATATTTTTATTTATACATTATACACAGACAACAATGATGAGATTTCTAACTACAAATAAAAATTTCAACCCATTATCAGTTGAATCATATATTATTTAAACAATATTCAGCTAATATTTATCAAATATTTATTGATATTAAAAAGGAGCAGAGAAAAGAAACGTTCATTTTATACAACTATATGTTCTATTTCTCTGAACAAAACATTAACTTCATGCTTTAATAATGCATTAATAATCAATTATTTGGTCTTCATGTGTGTTATGTAAACATTATGTTTATCATATGTGATTATGTATTAATGACGTGTGAATAGTATGTGTGTCATGTGTTCTTGTATTGTTTTACTTCAATTCAAGTTATTACTAATTAGATCCTTCAGCTAAATATACAGTAGTTTCCCTTTTAACCAATCTGTGACTGCCATCTTTTCCTTATGCATATTTTAGATTCTATTTTCAGTGTCACATGGTCAGATCTTCACACTGGTTAGGTTTTTCATTTCAGTAGATATATTATTAGACGCTGCCTGAACTACGCTACAGCTTTAAATTATTTCACAATGGTCTTTCATCATTAAACTGTGACACAAAAATGCCTTCTTCTGCATATTTTACCTTGCTCTCTGCTGACCTCTAGAGGAGATGTTTATCATTTCACCAGGATTCAAGTAAAAAAAAAAAAAAATCTACGAACATTACGCTGGGAATTTGAGTTGATACCAGTAAAGCATATAAGCTTCCGTGACTTAACTTTTTTTCCCTCTAGTTCTTCATTTGAATCGCTTAATTTCTGTCACAGACTTCAAATTACATAAACCACTTAAAAGTTTCGGTTTCTAAATTATTCAAATGTTCCTTGAGTGTATTCTCTATACTTATGGATGAGTACATCTATCACTCGATGTTACTCAACAGTGTCTTTCCCTGATTCATTGACTCCCATGTTAGATGTATTCAGTATGTACTAGTGCTACTTGCAATTTCAGCAAAATGAAACCCTAAACTTGCATTTTCTTTCTCTGTTTCGATCCAGATTCCTGTAGCCTGTAAATCTTGTCCGTGTGGATTTGTGTTTATTAGCCGGAAACTTCTCAACGCCAAGCTTAACGAATGTCTTTCGCCGGATTCACAAGGTACTGGGTTTACAATCTCTAGCTTTATGATTTGTACTCTTTTTTTTTTGTGGTAGTTTTTTTAAAGAGCCAATTGATTGGAACCATCAGGTCTGAAGTTGTGCTGACAAAAATAGCTTTTAAGTGTGAGATTAAGAAGGAATGCAGCGTTACAAAAAAGCAACACCATAAATGAAATCTGTTGTGAGATCGATGGAAAACGATTCATCAAAAAGACCGTTCAGCAGCTTAGAACTGTGTTCGTCACAGACAGGCCACTATTCACCATTACTACTAGAGACATGTAGGAAGGTGGAAGAGGCCTCTTTAATCCCACTTACAGTACATGTGTCAAAGATTAGCAGTCTGGGAAACACAAATTTGGCATTGAGGTTGCTATGGTAGTTTAAGTCCTTCATGCCAGGGCTCGCAGGTGTTGATGATGGGCGTAGAGCATAAGTCGATGGATAAAAGTTTAAATTGGACAAAACAATACTTTTCTATAAACTATTGTCACATTTAGAAACTGAAGTAAATATGTGATGGACGTGAATTGCTATTGTCAGAGTCATAAGTAGACACAAATTGGAGTGTCCTAAAAAGTAAAATAGGTCAATCTCTATACAACTATAACAATTTTAACATCTTATTTTAAACATTAAACACACAAATAAACCTATTCTAAGAGCCAAAACAAAAGCGACTATTAAAGAATGTAACAGATTAATTCCAGATCACTGCTAGGACTAGTTACATTCTAGATGTTAAAATGTTAAAAATACGGCGTTGACTTAAGGCTCTAAAAGTCATCCTTCACTATAATGTTATTTTATTTCTGAAACTGTAATTATATGCCTAAGCACTAAAAATTCATATATAATATGAAAATGATTACGTGTGAGGGATTTATTTAATTCTTAATCTTTATTTTAAATCCTGGTTTTATAATTCATTGACTTCAACTCTTAAAATAAATCTTGTTATAAGTTGTCATACATTAAAAGTCATAACATGTTCTATAAAGCCTTATATTATCTATTATGGATGTCTTTGTTATGCATTGTTTAATCAAGTTATTTGTGGCTCCCACTGTATGACGGTGTAGTAGTAGTACGGTGTTAAAATTATTTGTGAATGTTTTTTGCTGAGACAGTTCTTAAAGAATTCTAAACATAGTGTGTAGGAAAATATCGATATAACGAAATATCGAGATATTTTTATTCACGATACTGTATCAATATTTCTTTAAAAAAAAATAGACATCACGCGGCGACACAGAAGCAACTGCTGCAGTGAAGATGTGAGCGGAGGAGGAGAAATATCACTAGAAGATTCAACAACTAACTTTATTAAACATCTAAAGACGAATCATGACAAAGAATATGAGCAGATCCTAGAAACAAGAACGATGAAACAAAACGAAGCAGTTAACTTTGCTGTTCTGTAGAGACGAGAGAAACTTTCAGTCTGCCTCGATCCAATAAATCAAGAGTTTAATAGTGGTTTAATAAAAACTGACAGCATGAGTTCCATGTCTGTGACGTCACCGGACCCTCCAAACTTCAGGACGATCAATGATGACACAAAAATACATTTAACAAGTAAAGTTTACTCATAACACTGTTAAACGCTTTATTAACTTACTTTTAAATCTTGTTGATCAAAAATCAAATAATTTTTTTTAAGAATATATATATTTAACCTTTAAAATCAATTTTTATTTTAATTCTTAGTTTATGGCAGCAATAAGTGAAAAAGAAAGGATACACCAGGCTCCAGCAGCTTTTAAAGCTGACGTTTGGACTCATTTTAAAATGAAGTTTAAAGTTAAACACTGTCAGATACCAGTATCATAAATAAATAAAGTAAATATTGAATGTTGCTCCAGGTTATTTGAGATGTTAATGCACTTCACTGTTTACTGTTAATGTAAATTTACTTTTTTGTTCATATTTTGAGGAGCACTTTCACATTTGATTAGAGAAAGTATTTGCCAAATTGTTTGCTGAAAAAGCCAGTGTTGTTTTTTAAAAGAAACAATGTATTGTTGTTACTATAGTATCACAATATATCGCAATATATCGTTGTTAATACAGTATCGCAATATATTGTATCGTCACACATGTATCGTGACACCTATTGTATCGCCAGATTCTTGCCAAAACACAGCCCTGATAGTAAGTAGTAAAAGTAAGTAATCTGTACAAAGATGGACACCACATAGAAGATGTGTTGAAGCTCCCTCTGCTGGTCAAGTCCATAAAGCGCAACTCTGAATTGAACTATTAGACTGCGCTTAACTCAACGGCAGTGTCTTCGGATTTATGCAACAATTACTAACTGAATAACTTCACCAACATGCTCTTTCACCAAAAAAAAATAGCATTTACTCGCTAATTATTACTAGTTAACATTAATGATGTCCCCTGTTTAATGTGAAAAACTGTTTTTTATTTATGGTTTTGTTTGTCAACATTCTAAATTAATAAGAGTGATTTTTTTTTTTTAAACAACAGAGAAACTGGAATCCAAGCGCCGGAGGACTGAACGCATTCGAAAAGACAGAGTTGACCCATCGTTGACTAGCGACATAGAAAACAAAAAGCGACCTCGGACCAACAGCCAATCAGATCCAATCAGGAGGGGACGAGGTCGACCCAAAACGGTGGGATTGAAGAAACAGGATGATGACAAAGGTAAAGAGGTATTTTACTCTTTATTTTAAACCTCTCTTCTTGACATTTTGATGTTTGTTTCCTCAGAGAAAATTGAAAAAGAGGTGGACATTTATGCCGGACTGTCTGACGAGAGAGCTTTTGTGTTTTCTGTGGCTCTGGCCGAGATCAACCGCAAGATTCTGGGTCAGACGCTGATCTTATAGACTGGACACTTAAAAGGACTGATTGTGCGGCAAGAGGACGACCAAAGAGGCAACTACTTGCTGGAACTCTGATAATATTGTGTTGTCTTTTATAATGGGCTGGAGTCCATTTAAAAAAGAAAAAAAGAAGATCTCAAGGCTGATAAAAAGGAACCGGGAGGCTTTGGTACCAGCATGCTCACTTGTATATGAACTTTTTATTTTTTCTTGCAGTATCTAGAACCAATTGTTATTAATGAAATAAAAATTTTACCAAAATATAACTGTTGAAAAGTCAATCTTGAGAGAGAATATAGTTGATTAACACCATCATTCATTCGACTGGTTGACTAAGTATCCACTGTTTGAAGCGCACTATAGTCGTCTGAATCACTGATGGAACTCTTACATTTGCCACTGAGAAGGGTTGAATATCAATGAGTGGATTTGTTTTTTCACATGTAGAGTGAATTCAGTTTACTCGTGCATTAACCCTATGTTTATTTTCACATATGTATTCTGTAGCCTCCAGATGTGTGCCCTCAGATGTGATGGTTGTTAGGAAGGAGGTAGAAACTACTACATTTAAAAGGTTTGAGGGTTAATATGGTACAAAAACCTGGCCTGGTAATCTTCCATACCAGACACTGAGGGGTGGACCGATTCGTATTCAGATCTCTGGTCAGAAAACCTATAGCCAGTGTTTGAAATGCAGCACAGGATTTTTAGTTGTGGCAAAGATAGAATAAAAATTAGATACTTTAAACTTGCATGTAAATGCACAAATAAGTAAACAAATTACTTAACTAGATTAACTAAATACATTAAGTATTATTTGTTGACAGCTGACTAGTAGAACGAGTTCTTGAACTGGGATGTCCGAATGAGGGGAGCAGTACGACCAGCCGAACATATGAAAGGACGTAACTAAAAAAACATGCTTTGTACCCCATTTACATTGAAGGTGAGCCACATCAACAACAGGGTCAATTCCAGCTCTCTCTCTCTTTTTATTCTTTATTAGCATAATGAGGTTATCTAGTGAGAGATGGCGCCCCCCGAGCCAGACGTATTTGTACGACCCACTCAAGGATGCCGGTTTTTTATCGTTTATTGTATATTTTTTCAAGTTTTTGCAACGCCAGAGTGCCACACAATGATTACATGTTGCTGTTTTTTTTTAGATTTTTTTATTCTTTCAAATGTATATATAGTTATTTCTATATGTATGTATACATATAGATATGTTTATTTTTACTGTGCACCTTTGTTGGGGGTACAAAGTAAGAATTTCATGGTACGTAGTACCTATGACAATAAACTTTGAATCTTGAATCTTCTAAGCGCCACAGCGCCTCTACAGGCTGATCCTCCCACTACATTCTACAACGATCTCCCTCGGATATAATTCTATACACGCATTTCTATATATTTCTTTTAGCGTAGGATCGTTTTAAAATGGAAAGACACATGAGTCCAAAAATGATTTTGGAAAATGAAGATTTATCTTGGTTAAGAAATAAAATTATATATTTTATATTTATTATTTTTTATTATGGTTATTGTTGTTTTTCCGTCAAAAATATACAACTTTAAACCAAATACAAATAAGCTTTGTTGAAAATAAATGTTTCACGCCCTCGCGCGTAAGAGAGAGGAGGGGAGGGGGCGCGTGTGAGTGACTGGTCCTCATGTGCTGGATGTAGGTTCGAGTCCACAGTCAGCAGCAGCAGTCATGGTCTCATGGTCGCTCGTCGGCTCTGATCGCTGAACGTGTCCGGGATCGAAGCGCGATCATGCTGCGTCTCCTGCCCCGGTCGCTGCCTCGCCTCCGCCGGCCCGCCGGCCCCCAGGAGCGGCGCTGCTACGGCCAGCGTGGCTCCAGGAACATGGGCACCGCCGAGGCCCCCGCGGACCCGCCGCGGCTCCGGCCGAGAGAGAAGACCCTGACCGTGGACACGCTGAACCCGCAGGTGAAGGCGGTGGAGTACGCGGTCAGAGGACCCATCGTGATCAAGGCGGGAGAGATCGAGAGGAGGCTGCAGCAGGTGCGACTCGCCCCGAAATCATTCCTTAAATCTGGATTTCTTTCCATGTCTTTCCACTCATGCACCGGCTCTCTGACCGGGAAGATGGCAGCGAGGCTAGAGGCAGACAGTTGCATCATCCTTCATTGTGTTCTTAAGCTAATGGTCCGCTCATCACACACACACACATTGTGTTGTTTAAATCATGACACTGCTGAAAATGTCACTGGGCGAATCCTATACAACAGCATTGTTTCGCAACGTATGTTGTTTTTTGTTTTTGTTTGTGCCTCCACTCATCAGTAAACAAGTGTCGGCGAAGATCAGTGAAAGTTCCACGTCGGGGGCGGAGCTTATGGGAATGACGCAATCTTAATGCGTTGGATTCTTAAATTAGAATTGAGTCAGACAAATGTCAACTTTTCATGTTGTCTTTTTTTTTTTAAACAACTATATAATAGGCCAAATAGTAAGAGAAGAAAAATAAAATAAAAAATCGTAAATCAAAATCCTAAGATTTATGAAGTAGTTCAAGATTAAACATGTAACGTTTCCCTTATTCTTCTTTGAAATTCTTTCAAAATCATGAAAGTTGAAGGTTTTGAAAGTAAGATCTTTGTTAACATTTTTTTTGTCTTTCCTTTTTAAGTTGCATATTCTTTTCGATACTTTATTCTTCCCTCATCAGGGAAATTTGAAATCCCAACTTTGGTGGTATTTTAATTTAGCCTTGCTTTTAAAAGCTGGACAAAACCTTTTCTCTCTGGCAACATTTGAACAATGCAATTGGAAGAATGGTACAAATATCTAAACAAATTCCTGGGTTGCCTGAATGAACACATAGTTGTTCAGATAACATCAGTGTATTTTATGACAATTCTATATTTATTTATTTTGAACATTTATTGTAAAGTTGTCAAGTATGTCAATTGTATGTCAACAACAACAATGTGTTTTTTTTAATGTATATTTAATTTGGTTGAATCGGTTATTTTTCTTTAATCTATTTACTAAATGCAAAAAATACGATATCATTTAGATGACGACGAAGTTTTACAGCTGTTAAAGTGAAATTAAGAAAGGGCCAAAAAAAAAAGAAGAGTTTATAACGCAGACCAGGCTTCATTAAAACACCTTTTTATTTGAACATGAACAATTAAATGATTATTTTCCTTGTGTGTTCAGGGAGTAAAGCAGCCGTTCACTGAGGTCATCAAAGCCAACATCGGAGATGCTCATGCCATGGGTCAGCAGCCAATCACGTTCCTGCGACAGGTGAGACAGATGTGGAAGATTTCCTTGAATAATAATGTTGAATGTCTCACACTGTATCTTAGACGTCATATTAGTTTCGAAAACAGTTTATATGAAAATACATTTAAAGGTAATTTACCTCACTACGTTTTGAGTAAATCACGTCACATGTTGAACTCGAGATGTAATTAATTTTACTACACAGCACCTGCTTGGTAAATTCAAGGAATTTAAAGAATTTATTGTCATTACATTCATTGGCTGGATGTAGTGAAAGGGGTTTCTGAGGGCTGGGAATTACAGCAATAATAGCACGTCCAGCAGTACAAAACTAGAGCAAAAACACGGAGCAGGATAGAAGAAGTCCTGAAACAGGCATCGGTCTGAACTAAAGAGCTGTAGGCCATCGGTCTGGAAGATTGAGTCTGGCATGTTGTTGGCATTTAGCTTTTTCCTGACCACTCAGCCATCTTGCCTCTTGTTTTCCTGAGTTCAATGCTTTCTTTTGCCTAAATATTGCTTTGATGTTGTCTTTTATCTCCATGCTAAGGGTCAGTCTGCCAAGTTTCCTTGAGAGCTCTGGCTCTAATGTCCGAACTAACTTTAAAAACTAATAATTTCTCCCGAGCCATACTTTATATTTATATTGTCCAAAGAAATCAGGTCAAAATAATCCATAATCATGCTTTTATTTAATGTAAACCCTGGAGCTCAGGCCATCTTGAATATTGCTATATACACTTCGGCAACTGCTTTAAAACTATTAAACCATTTAAAAGCATTGCAGGAACATTTTAGTGTTCTTGGAGAATTCATATCTAACGATGTTCTCATACACAACACTATGACATTGCTCAAGTTAATATTTAGTCTTTTTTATTTACTTGTATACTTGTATAACCTGTATTCTGTGTATGAACGATGATTTATATTCAACACATCTATTTTCTCCAGGGGTTCAGCATATACCAATAAGTTAATAAACTAATGAAGTTGGTAACAAATATCTTAAAACACATACTTATGTTGCTCAGTAGGTTGTTACAAACTTTAATTAAAAGAAAATGTAACACAATTTTTGATTGTTGGTTAGTGCTTTACATTTTTACACATTTGTCATTGATCCACTTCAACAACATAGGTTAGGGACATATGTTGTGGCCTCACATGTTTGACTCTCTTACTTGGCAGCATTTAGAGCTTTGTGACTGTCAGAAGTCATATTTTAGTTAATCATTAGTTTAAATCATTTTACTCGCAAGGAGAGATCGATACAGAACATACTTATAGTCTGTCCGAGTTCTCTCTGAAGCACAGAGCTGACCCAGCATTTTCACATTGGTGACTGACACAAAAAAGACATCAATGAAGAAGAAGATGTGAAGGAAGATTTCTGTGCCTTTTTCATCCCTCCAAATATCTCTGATGAGCACATAACTGAGATAACGCATGAATGCACATGTATAGGTTTTGATGAACATGTTTTTATTGAGATCGTATGACAGAAGAGAAATGAAACATGGTCATGCTTTCTCCACAGGTGGTGGCGCTGTGTAGTTTTCCGGAACTCTTGGACAGTCCAGCTTTCCCAGAAGACGCCAAGCAGAGAGCCAAGAGGATCCTCCAGGGCTGTGGCGGGCAGAGTCTAGGTGTGTGACATACCTGTCCTGATGGCATGTATAGATGTACACTTCAATTAGACTTTAGTTTGTTTCTCATGCATGCAAACACACAATAAAACCCATTGATCATGTTATGATGGATAAATGCAACTGTTAACTTATTTTTCTTGTTGAAATGTTCAACTGTATGATTGTTGTATTTTGAGCTATTTCCACACCATGGATCATCCACGAACACATCACAGTCTAAAGGAGAAATGGTTAATATTTACAGGGACTTAACTAGAAAAACAGCACTGGAACAAACACACACAGGTTATCCACTGACTCTAAGCAAACTGAGGGCTTTGTAACGTCATGGTAACAAGTATATTTCGAGCCTCATCGCGAGTGCGCCTCCTGGCAACAGTCATTTCCCGCATCAATTCACAGCCTCATAACACAAGATTGGTTGCCAATGTTCCGTGTTTGTTGAGGGTCCTCTGCTGCTCACTCAGGCTCGTACAGCCACAGCGGAGGGGTGGAGTGTATCCGCAGAGACGTGGCAAACTACATCACGCAGAGAGATCATGGTGTTCCCTCCGACTGGAACAACATCTTCCTCACGACGGGAGCCAGCGATGGTATCATGGTAAAAGACTGATCCCCGCTCCAGAGCAGGCTCACCACAGTTGTCTTCACTCCAGTAATGTCTTTGTTTCGTCAGACCATCATGAAGCTGCTGGTGTCGGGCCAAGGTCGCTCCAGAACCGGCGTGATGATCCCCATCCCGCAGTACCCGCTCTACTCGGCAGCCATCTCCGAGCTGGGCGCCGTGCAGGTCAACTACTACCTGGACGAGGACAACTGTTGGGCTCTGGACACTGAGGAGCTGCAACGAGCTTACAGGAGCGCCAAGCAGCACTGCCAACCCCGAGTGATCTGCATCATCAACCCAGGGAACCCCACTGGTACCACCTTAAAAAAAAGTTTTATTGGGGATTTTAAGTGTTAAACTAGTAATTAGATTCACATTCAGATTCAAAAACTTTATTGTCATTTAAAACAGTGTAGATGTTTACAAAAGTTGGTTTCCATCTACTCTCCACAAAAATAAATATATAAAAAGATATAAAAGTCAGGAACACTGCACTTAAAATACACTTGTGTTCAGAAGTAATGGCACTCTGTGATATGTATTTGACTTGTATCTGTCAATCATCTTCGCATATCCATCCCTACATATTTTGCATACTTACTCTGCAGACTCTTCCTTATCTTTTCTTTTTGTGCTTCTGGGACTCCTGGGTGAATATGCCAGTCTACCCTTGGTGTCCTGGGGGGGTCGGGGGGGATCTGAGCTGCTGTGGTTGTCAATCAGGCTTAGGAGGGGTGTCTGGTTTTTGGTTACTGTATTATTTTTCAGTACACAGATTAATCATGAAATCTGACAGTCAAGTGTTGATTTGTGCAAAGATGCTGAGTCAGCAATATTAATATGCAGTAGTATTATTTTTTCTTTTTCTTTAAGTAAAAAAACAAACCAAACAAGAGATTAAACTGATTCTATAGACAAGATGGTGTGAACATTATTTAAATATATATATATATATATATATATATATATATATATATATATATAAATATAAAAAATATATACATGTATATACACATGATATTGGCCTTTAGGATAGGATAATGAGGTCAAAGTTGTTTTTAGTCTCTAATTAATTGTCCAGAGATAATTTGAAAACACTAAATATGTTTTGGGTGTTGGTTGCACCCAGTTAGGGTTTGGCTTCATCGTCAGGGTATGTACTCTCTTCTCACAAGAAGAAGGCTGAGAGCCAAAAATGCAAGCACATCACCACCACAAAGCAGTGCAAGGCTGTGGTGCATAAACCCCCCCATCACCCCAGACACTTGTCTGTGGTCCTTATTCAGGAGCAATGGTTATTATCAATTAAAGAAAGTAAACAATTGTTAATAACCATCATTAACTTTTCATTTATTCAGGAGAGGAGCTCAGTGAATAGGGAGACACTCAAAGTAAAACTTCCACTCCTCCACATCACCTGCAGACTCCCATGTGTTCCCCAGTCTTGGTCTCATAAAAATGAACGGTATCTCCTAACGGCTATATCTCTGTGTGTCACCAGGTCAGGTGCAAAGTAAAAAGTGTATCGAGGAAGTTCTTCACTTTGCCTACGAGGAGAATCTGCTGGTCATGGCTGACGAGGTAATTCAACTTTTTTATCTGAAGCATAAATATGTTAAAGTTAATTTATATTATTTTAATTTTTTAATTAACTGTAATATTATTTTCCAAGTGCATGTTTTTAATTTATTGTTTATTTCTAAAGACAAATTTATCTTTTAAGATATTTTTTTATTTAAAGTGTTCTAGCTCTATCTAGTGTCGGAAAAGTGTAAGTGCAATGTCGTAAACTCGTTTCGTCTAAGGCAATTTAAACAAGATAAGCACTGTCAAAGTTTCAGTTTCTGGGTTTATCTTCCACATGACATAACATGTTAGCAGACTCAATGTAAAACACTAACTCTGACCCACTGCTGTAAATCACTTTGATGGTCCCATGGACACTCACTCTCCAATTGGGTCCATAGTAATTTATTGGAGAACACTTAAAACTATAGCATCACATAAAATATATATTTTTTAAAAACACATCAATATGTAACATATATGCCTTAAGAGTTTTATCAGCATTAACAATTCTGCCAAAATGTTTTAGTGGGAGACATGTTTAGGTTGAAAAAACGGGTCTAATAAACGAACTCCACATGTGCTTTTAATAATGAGCTATAGTTAGATTAACTTAAGTCATGTGTATTCCTGTTTTATTGTGAGTTTTTTTTAAGGGAAGATAATGATGGTAGACTTGTGTCTGTTCTTCAGAATAAAAAATAACATTTGCAGTTGATTTTGCAATTAAATTCTTGAAAATGAAGAAAACCTCTAGAAGTTCAATTAAAATGCTGATTCCTACCTTTAAGTTGATATTCTTCCCCATGTCAAAGCCTAACTGACCCTGAGAATAAATCCTCAGTGATGTATGAAATATGTTTGTTTTTTTGGATGCATCACACACTGTCTCATACACATATACTGTTGCAGGTGTACCAGGACAATGTATACGCACCCGACTGTCAGTTCCACTCCTTCAAGAAGGTTCTGTTCGAGATGGGACCAGAGTACTTCGCCAACCTAGAGCTGGTCTCCTTCCACTCCACCTCTAAGGGCTACACCGGAGAGTGAGTCATGTCCTCTGTCTCATAAGCAAAAAGGGTGCTCACCATGCGTCTGCTTCTGTCAGGTGTGGCTTCAGAGGTGGTTACATGGAGGTGTTGAACTTGGATCCGGAAGTCAAGGCTCAGCTGTTAAAGCTGTTGTCTGTCCGTCTCTGCCCACCAGTGCCTGGACAAGTAGCCATGGACGTGATTGTGAATCCCCCGAGAGTCCATGAGCCGTCGTACGCCCAGTTCATCAAGGTGCGTGTTGTGAGAGGTGTACAGAGAGATAGCTTTGTTAGCTCGTGCTAACCCTTTGCAAAAAGTAGTAGAGTTCATTTTATCAGATATACTTAACTATAAGTATAGTGAGATTCTGAGGTACAGTATATATACTTTTGGTGTACTAAAGGTATACTATAGTTTAGTCTAAAGTTTAGTTTACATAAAGTGTACTCAAAGTACACTTTAGGAAAGTAGAAAGGAAGAAGTGGTAAACTGTACTTGAAGTACATTTCATAAAGTACACTTGAGTACATTTACACAACAGTGTACTATTTTGAAGTTTGGAATGTCAAATAATAAGGGTACTTATAGTGGGGAACCCCTGCAGCTACAAACATGAATCTGGCCAGTGGTCCTCATTTGCCGTTTGTTTACAGGAGAAGAACTCGGTTCTGGATGCACTAGCACACAAGTCCCGGTTAACAGAGCAAATCCTCAACTCGGTCCCGGGTATGCAATGTAACCCAGTTCAGGGAGCCATGTACGCTTTCCCACAAATCTTCATCCCACCAAGAGCCATGCAGGAAGCCAAGGTTTGCTCCCATGTTTTATTTTAAACCTCATCATTCTCCAATGTTAATACACATCCTTGTGTACTTAAGTTCTCATGTGTGGGTTTTTTAACAGCTACTATCAATGGCCCCTGACATGTTCTACTGTCTTAAACTGCTGGAGGAAACTGGAATCTGTGTGGTTCCAGGAAGTGGATTTGGTCAGAGGGAAGGAACTTATCACTTCAGGTAAGACAATCACATGATCTAGATCAGCCACAGACATCATGTGGTCTAAATAGGATTCACAATTTAGGGGAAATATTAGAAAATATATTGTTCAAACAGGGAATGTAAAATATTGTAAAAATTAAATAGCACTTTTTCATTCCGTTCACACGTGGCCCCCACTCATATTCACATCATTAAATGTGGCCCCTGACCTAGACAAATCCCTTGCTCTGCTTGCACATATACAGGGCCACAGAATATCATGTTACAAGCTGGAACTGGTCTGTGGCCCCTGAGCTAATAGGATATGCTGGTTAAAAGAGCCCTTTCCTGCTACCTGTAGTTAACTCTCAGTATAAAACTCATGTCTTACATTACGGTCTTTGTCATTTCAGGATGACCATCCTGCCTAGGCAAGAGAAGCTGACTGTCCTCCTGGACAGACTGAAGGAGTTCCACCTCAGGTTCCTTGAAGAGTACTCAGAGCCTCAGTCAAGTGTCGGGGAAGTCCCCAAAGCAATGCTTTAGTTAAGTCATGAACTGTGACTTGAGTTTTTCTTTTGTTTGTCCGGACCGTGGCAGAAACTTGTGCCTTCTCTGATCTGAATATGAAACTCTTCCTCTTCAGTTGAGGTGTTGAGGATCCAACCAAACTCGCGTTGAAGTCATTTCAAGACAAGTGAAAAATCAAGCTGCTGTTCAAAGTCTGAGGAGCGCACGTGCGCTTGTTGCTAACTTTGAGACGTTAAACCCACGTGTATATAATGAGAACAGGCATCGCTACTGTATATTAGTTACTGTTAACTTATAGAAAAACGTTTAATATTGAGATGCTCTTTTTGTGTTGCATTAAAGCTGAAGACTGCATAAAACCAACCGCGTCATGACTCTTTTTCAAAACATCTAATGCAATAATACGTTGCAGCGTTGTCATGGCAACAGCATTTGCTGCATCAAGGATTCTGTTATTGTGGGACACATTATTGATAATCTTCAGTTACTTTCTAGAATTGAAGGAGGAGAGTGAAGTCAAATTATTTTTCCGTATAGAAGCATATCAGTGCCATTAGATTTATAAATGGTTAAATTTAACATCTCAAATGTTAATATTTGTTTGTATGTTTTAAGAATTTAATTATTGTTTTAAAATACTTAAACAAAATGGAATTTCCTTAATAATGAATTTTGTACAGTTTGATTTATTCATTTATTTTCATCAATTCTTTTTCTTCTAAAATGTAATATTTTCTCAGCTAACCATGCGACACACAAATGATCACGTAATTGTTCAATCAGTAGCTTTTTTGGTGTGATTTGGTGGCACTAATATACCAACAATTTATATTGATCAGATTAGATTAGATAGACTTTATTATACTTCTGGAGATCTCCTTTGGAAAAATGGGTTTCCAGTACACAGTGAACGATAGTTTAAAAGCCAGAACAAAGAAGAAATTGCAAAATCAAAGTGCAAGGAGCAAAGAAAAGAGCAAGGGATGTCAAAGTGCAAATTCAAAGGGCTTCAAATGATAAAGTATATTAAAAAAAAACAATCAGTTTTATATTCTCCTCCTGTCTCTCCTCCTCTTGTCCCTCTTCTCTTGTCTCTTGTCTCTCCTCTTCCCTCTCCTCCCCCTCTTGTCTTTCCTTTTCTGATGCAACAAAAACACTAAAATGAAAAAACAAACATTTTCTGTTTGAAATAATTATTTTATATTCAGGTTTAATATTTTAGTTATAATTACTTCCTTTTCAGCGCAGAATCAATAATAAGACAATTTGAACTTTAATTTCCATGATGGAGAGATGAGGGGGAAATCTTTCATCCTTGTGTTGTCTCTGGGTCAATGTGAACGACCTCCCTGCCTTCCATAAATACATATGCAGTGGTGGAGGTCGTTGACCTTGACCAGAGACAACACAAGGGATACCACAAACACAATTGTTTTCGGGACCAAGAGATAACGGGTTAATACTGTTCTGTCACAAAGAGTAACAAGAAAGGAAAAAGTAAAACTGCTGTATTGCAAAGGAGCCGCACATCAAAGCAACAAGAGATTATGGCTTTGAAGTTGCTTTGAATGGCTTTAGTCTTAGTGTGTCCTTTAAAGATCGACCCTCTTTGATACTTTGTGACACCGTCATGTTTCTGTAAAGCTCCTGTTGTTATGATGAAGTGTGTATCAGTTGTTGCTACATTGGCTCTGCAAGCGTCTAAAAAAGAACGACTGATTCCAGTCCATGATGGGTTCGAGCCAGTCGAGTCAGCCCAGGTCAAGAAACGTGTTTTCGCAGGCCCGGCAGAAGATCAGCGGCTTCAGCAGTCACTCCACGCACCAGAGAGAACGCCGCGTCAGCATGATCGGGATGGACAGCAAAGAGGACATGATGAAGGTGATGCTGCAGATGAAGGTTTCCTACCAAGACTTGAATCGCAGGTGTGTGCACTCCGAGCATCACGCCCTGGCACTCCAGAACAGACTCAACGCTGAAATCAGGGCCAGAAAAGACGCAGAAGAGGTGGTCCAGAAGTTAACGTCAGAGCTCAACATCCAGGGTCAGATGGTGAAGGAGATGGGTTTCCTGACGAGCAACTCTTTCGTCAAGCAGTCGGAAACATGGGAGAAGAAATTGAGTGCTTTCCAGGAGAGACACCAGTCGCTCGAGTGTGTCACGGTTCCGCACCAGCCCAACCATCTGTCCCTCGGCTCTGACAAGAACCATCTGACAAATCTCGAGAAGTGGGAAGACACCATGAGGTACCTGAAGGAGGACTTCCTCAAGGAGGACCAGAATCTGCCACGGATGGATGTAGAGAGTGAAGATGAGGTTCAGGAGGAGCCGATCTTGTCTAGAACATCAACTCTCAGATCAATCCTGGAGGACAGCGAGGAGGAGCCCAGCACGCTGGAGTTTCAACTGGACCCTGCCAGGACGAGCCAGTGGGAGGTCCAGGCCAAAAGTGCAACCCAGACGAGTGCGGCCACGATAGTTAAACCTGCGAGAAGAAGGATCTCATGGTTTAAAAAAACATCCGTCTAAAGTATGTATCGTGTTAATAACAGGGAATTGAATGATTGTTATGTCAAATTAATGAGCTTTTCTGTTTCCTTCCTCAGGGACTCATTTCTCTGATTCAGCCCTGAAGGACCTGGTGTTGATTTAGAGACTGAAAGGTGTTGTTCTGCCTCCACCTCACCGTGTACATGTATAAATGGCATTTTTTTTACTTTTTTTAAATTAAAATTGTTGTAAAATTATCGACCTAACATAAAAACGTGTTTTTTTGTTGACTTGTATTTGAACACTGAACAAGAAATATGTATGTAGCATTTTATATATACATAAAAATGATATATTATCTACAATATTGTTCACACATCTGTTTATATGACTCACTGTGTTAGTAAGCAAGAGTTGTATCATTATTATGAGCTAACTAAATAGTTGAATGGCTAATGCTAGCAGCTAGCAATAGAGCCTTTGTTTTTTATAATATATAAATGCTATAATGCTCAAAGGAAATGATGACTCAACACATTCAGATGTGACTTAACAGCAAAGGCACGAACACATAAACACGTGCATTAAAGCAACAATAAACTGATAGATAAACTTTATTGATCCCTCTGGAGGTCTCCTTTGGGAACTTATTTGTAATATGTAACATTCTGACATTATTACTTTTACATATTTTCCTAAATGATCGGTTTAAATTTGGAGAATCACGACAGATGTAGTAGCAATTATTTTATTGTTTTCTTTACTATTTAACTGAACTGGACGGCCTGTCAGGAGACTGAGTGTCATCTAAACTGCATTACTTCAGTCAGAGACAGTGTTTTCATATGAAGCTCTGATGGAACCTGACAAACCAAGAACATGTGTCTAGTTTTGTAAAAAAGATGGATATTTGTTGATCTGCGACACTGCAGTAACATTCTTCTGACAGTGAGGGAGTGCAAATACTAGCACAGCCTCCACCAAGCAGCTGATTTAATAGAATGGACTGAAAACATTAAGCTTAATGAAACTGAAGGTGGCAGGAGCAATTAAACACTTGCTCAATGTACTAATAGAGAAGAATAAAGTGCTCCACCTCTTTATTTAAAAAGTGAGAAATCTTTTAAAAAATCTTTCAAATGTAGTAGAAAACAATATTTTTGCAACACCATCACATTCCCTTAATTAAATATAATCAAACATGTTTTCTGAGCTAAAGTTTTTGACATTATTTTAAACATTAACAAACTCTACAACAGCAGATGGTATGAAGGAGCTATGGAATCATCTATTCATATATTAAAAATGTTAGAGGCCTCGAACATTTTTTGCACCACGGTTTTCTGTTTGCATAGTTACACTGACCGACCTTCAGGTAAAAACAGTAAAAACAAATCATATCATTTTAGGTTTACACATTTTAACCCTAACCCTTTATTTTGGATTAAACTTAACTGAAATCACTGAGTCATATAATGAATATCATATTTTTTCACCTTTCAATCGAACAGACATTATATAAATCATTATTTCTTCTGGTATCGGACCACCGACCCGCGGTTTGGGACCACCGATATATAATATACATCTCAAGTCTTCGGTTGAACTTGACAGAATATTCCAAAGAAGAAGAGATGATTAACATGCTATAAAATTCAGATTCCTCCCGTAAGGGAACATCTGTGAGGTGTTTGACCAATGAGTCAGAACTCGAGGTCGGCGTCGTCTAAACAGTAACCACACAAGAACGCTGGTCAACGACCTCCATATGATATGCTCAGTTGAATGTTTTAATGCCTTATCTCGGTGTAGGTGGTAGATATGACAACTTTTATTTGCCTTTTAATTAATGTGAAGGTCCGGTTTAAAACTAGCTTTAAATATTGCAATACAATCATTTTATTTACAATAGTTGTCTTTTAAATGGATGAAAAGATCAAGGGTAAAACAACATCCATCAAACCGTGTTGTTCCCATGGCCTCATTTTCATTGTTTTATTTTTATTTATATATTTTTTTAAGTGTGCCTGTAAAATTCAAAGTTCAGTAACACCGGGGAGGCTCCTCCTTGTGAACTTTGGAAGGTTTCATTTAACGAGTACACATTCCTCCTCTCTTTTTTCCTGCTGACTGAAGAGATCACCGGTAGGTTTTATTTTAATTCCCAAATGATTATTATGATAAGTTTCAGGTAATACCTGTCAAAGTGTTCTGTGAATAATCCTCTGCAACAGGTGTGTTTCTTGCTTTTTTCTACAGCGATGTCTGCTCCATGGTTGTTACTCGTCCTGCTCCTGCCAGGTAAGATCTGCTACCATCAATCTGCTCCAGATCATTCTTGATTTGTTTAAAAACCTGTGGATATTGTGCAGGAGTGAGTCCTTTCATGATCCACAACACCCACGCCACTCTGTGCCTGGAGGAGGAGTCCACGGGACAGGTCCAGCTCAGGATATGTAACCTGGACCAGGAGACTCAGCAGTGGGAGTGGATCAGCGGCGGTCGGCTGATGAACGTGGCCTCCCTCGGGTGTTTGACAGCCGAACACGTAGGACCCGTCCGGACGACACCGTGCGACGGCTCTGAGGGCGATATCTCGGACCTGGAATGGGACTGCGACAGCAACCGGCTGGTCGCCAGGAAGGCATCCTTGTTTCTCTCAGTGGAAGGTCAACGCTTGACCCTGGCCTCGGCCAGCGCACACGTGAAGTGGAGGTCGGTGGACGTGGGCGACATCTGCCAGGACCAACTGAGTGAGTGGGTTCAACATCACAGCCGTCCATTCCTGTGGAAAACATTGATCCCACCTGAACATTAGAAAAAACATGAATTAATATCAACTTCTTTATAGATTCCAATGAAAATACCTAGAGTTTTATCTTCTTAACATCAAAACTATTCTCTTAGGATCCAAAAGATCGTCAGTTCCAGATGATGAGCCCGGAGAGGACCGTGTGATGTTGACAGAGGAACAGAAGCAGTACCTGCGCTGGTTTTACCGCACTGAGGACCGTGAGTTACCATCTAATCCACTCACGTTCTAGACTCCGGAGGTACAAATGGGACTTTATTTCAGTCGTCTTGTGTTTGTGTTTGCTGCAGCTACAATGTGGAAGTTTGTGCTGCTGGGCTCCGCCTTCGTATGTCTCTTGATCGGCCTTCTTCTGCTGGGAATGGGAATCATGGGCAGCAAGTATGAACTTTATCTCTGAAGCTCTTGTTACGACGACAACTGACCCGTTTATAAAGTCAGATCTCCATGATTTTTCTCAAATCACAAAATCTAGGTTCCTGGATTTCCTTCTGACAAATGGTTTTGTATATTTCTGACAGAAACAGAAGGAAGATTGCAAAGTTCAAGGCCGCGGTGGCTTTAGCTCAGAAAAGTAACATGGAGGAGCTGCAAGTCATTTCCACGGCGAGGGACGACACTCTCACCTCGACGCCCAAACTTGAGGAGGCGGCCAAACACCCGCCGGTCAACGGAGACACGATGGATGTCAGCGCTGGAAACATCATTGTCACATGGAAGGACGGCAATACTTCCAACCTGTACTCCGATGTAGGAGTAGAGAAGCAGCTGGAGGGGGAGGAGAGGGCGTCTGTGGGTGAGGAGGAGGAGGAGGAGGAGGAGAAGGAGGTGAGACAAGATGAGATGTGCTGAAGGTGAGCACAAACACTGGAAAGAGGATTGTTTTTCTTTGAGACGACTCACAAGCTGAGATGTTTCAGCTACAGTTACTGTTTGATTGTATCTTTAATTAGGTGTACTGCAGGGAACTATCCTCCACCCTTAATCTTCACAATTCTCTATTTGGTTTGACAAGGAATAATTACGTTTAAATATTTTAGTCATGTTAAAAATTAGTGGAATGGAGAGAGTTTTAACACTTTTAAGTCAACATTTTATTTACATATTTTTCTTTTTTTAAAAGTTTTTTTTATTTTCCATGTTATGAAAATGGCGTCTCCTACTGCATCTGTTGAACTGAATGTAACAGATGAAATAAACACAATTTGAATGAACACTTGCATTTCAGATTTGATCCATTAGAATCTAAATATTATCAACAGTATTAACATATTTATTTCGCTTTTTTCATGATGTAATGTCACATCTACACTTAATTTTTATTAAGCTTTAAATAAAAGGAAAGACAAATGATAATATATATATATATATATATATATATACACACATTTACACAGTGGCTTGCAAAAGTATTCATAATTATAATTATAATTATTAATTATATTTATAGAGCGCTTTTCCAGACCAGGGTCACAAAGCAAGTAAACAATCCAAACAATATTCAATCAAATATATGCTAAAAGGACAAGACAACTAGTTGCACTCAGAGAAAAGAGGATTGAATATTTGCACATGGAACTTTTCCACATTTTGGTACATTACAGGCAACAAACATAAATATATCTTATTAGAATTTAATGTGAAAGACCAACATAAAGTGTCACACAATTGTGAAGTACAAAGAAAATTATACCTGATTTTTCAAAATGTTCACAAATAAAATGCAAATGTATTCAGCCCCCCTGAGTCAATATTTTATGGAACCTCCTTTTGCTGCAATTACAGCCGCAAGTCTTTTGGGGTACGTCTCTACCAGCTTTGCACATCTAGAGTCTGAGATTTTTGCCCATTCTTCTCTGCAAAACAGCTCAAACTCAGTCAGATTAGATGGAGAGCGTTTGTCGACGGCGTTTTTCAGATCTTGCCACAGATTCTCGATGGGATTTAGGTCTGGACTTTGACTGGGCCATTCTAACACATGAATATGTTTGGTTTTAAACCATTCCACTGTAGCCCTGGCTTTATGTTTAGGCTCGTTTCCCTGCTGGAAGGTGAACTCCGCCCCAGTCTCAAGTCTTTTGCAGACTCCAACAGGTTTTCTTCCAGGATTGCCCTGTATTTGGTTCGATCCATTTCCCCATTAACTCTAACCAACTTCCCTGTCCCTGCTGAAGAGAAGCCCCCCCAGAGCATCATGCTACCACCACCACGCTTCAAAGTGGGGATGGTGTGTTCAGGGTGATGTGCAGTGTTCACATGTTCACACACAGTGTTTTGCACATAGGCCAAAAAGTTCAATGTTGGTCTCATCTGACCAGAGCACCTTCTTCCACATGTTTGCTGTGTGCCCCACATGGTTTCTGGCAAACTGCAAACGGGACTTCTTATGGTTTTCGTTTAACAATGGCTTTCCTCTTCCCACTCTTCCATAAAGGCCAGATTTGTCGAGTGCACGCCCAATAGTTGTCCTGTGAACAGACTCTCCCACCTGAGCTATGGATCTCTGCAGTTCGCCCAGAGTCACCATGGTCACCATGGGCCTCTTGGCTGCTTCTCTTGTCAGTGCTCTCCTGGTTCAGCTTGTAAGTTTAGGTGGACGGCCGTGTCTTGGTAGGTTTGAAGTTGTGCCATACTCTACTCATTTCCGGATAACAGAGTCAACAGTGCTCCGTGAAATGTTCAAAGCATGGGAAATCTTTTTATAGCCTAACCCTGCTGTAAACTTTTCCACAACTTTATCTCTGACCTGTACAGTGTGTTCCTTGGACTTCATGTCCTGTATGTGGGATGCAACTGCAAAAGAGGAAAGTGAAATAAACTCACGGACAAGATGTTCATAGTGTTAATAAATATATTGACACGCTCAAATGCAAATCACATGTTCTGAACTAACACTTTAAATAAATAAAGATATTTAAAAACAAGAAAGACTTCTGCCATGTAACCTTATTTATATATGTATACACTAAAACAAACACACAATGATCAATAGTACAATTGTAATTATAGTTACACCTAACCTCGGCAAAATTCTACCTCGTAGTGTTGCAAAAACCTAGACCTCTCTCGTCTCTGGCACATCAATAATGACTTAAACAACTTAAACACGTGAAAAAGCTAATAACACACACCATGCTTACATCTCTACTGCACGTATTGAAAAACACACACAATATTTGTTTTCTCACCTGCAAAAGTGAAATAAACACCCGGACACGCTGTTCACTGTCCTCAGGTTCGTAGTGTCGTGAGCTCACTGAGGCAGTTCAGCCCCTCCCGCGGGCGAGACGATGCCAAAGCAATCGATTTCAGAGACATTGATCTCGTAACTGTTTTAAATAAAAACTTTAATTTCTGTTACTATTTCTTTATCACTATCAATTACACAAAGGTGGATCTATTAAGTCAGTTGTGTCAACATTCAATAATTTAAGCAAGTAATTTATATTTTTAGAACGCTTTTCCAGACCAGGGCCACAAAGCACGTAAAAAATCAAAACAATATTCAATAAAATATATACTTTAAAGGTCAAGACAACTAGTTGCACTCAGAGAAAAGGGGGCTGAATAATTTTGCACACTGCACTTTTCAGTTTTTTTTGTGAATAAAAAAAAAAACATGTATAATTTTCTTTGTACTTCACAATTATGTGACACTTGGTCTTTTCCATTAAATTATAATAATATATTTATGTCTGTGGCGTGTAATGTGACAAAATGTGGAAAGATTCGAGAGGTATGAATACTTTTGCAAGCCACTGTACATATATAGTATATAGATACTTTATTGATCCCCTGAAAGATAAGTTCTGTTGTCCAGCACACACATCCATTTTTTTTATTTAAGTTTATAGTTATGCTTCTTTTATTCGTCCCTTATTTCTCTGGCTTGATGGCCCCTTACAAGTTAGTTTTATCTATCTATCTATCTATCTATTTAATGTGTTCCCTGAGGAAATAGAATTTCCCACCCCTGTATTAGACCGTAGTTTCTACTCCACACCACTAGAGGGTGCAAGTGCAGCTGGGGAAAGTATGAAACGGAAAAAAACAGCATCAGAAACATGGCGGCCTCCATGTCCGCTGGTGTATGGAGTTAAGTGTCACCTGCCGTCAGAAGTCAGAACCAAGTCCAAACACGGGACTCGAGACAAACTACGAACGAACCAACTGACCCCGCCATGTTGTGACCGGGCGTCTGGACTAGTGCCAGTCATGTTCATGGACTAATGTTGGGCTCATGTCAGGATGAGAAGCTTCCAGATCCTCTGGAGATGTTTGAGTCGGTACCGAGGAGGTGTTGCGGGTCGAAGGCAGTTCTCCGCCTCGGGGTCACCCCCACTGAGGCTTTTGTTTTTCGGTTCCGACCAGTTCGCCGTGGAGTCACTGAAGCTGCTCGTGGCCAGCAGGTGAGATGTATAATAATAATAATATAATATTAATATGTATGATTACATCTGATGACTGGTGTGGGAATGACTTAAAGGGTACTCTTTTTTTACATACAAATAAACCGTTTTTAAACATTAGCTTTTAAAGCTGCTGCAGTCTAATGAATCCTCTCGTCCTCAGTCATCGCCGGGATCTCATTGATCATTTAGCTGCAGGGGATGACTAATTGTAACACAAAAATGAACATAAAAGAATCAAATATTTTACCTATTATAAATCTTATTGAAATATAAATCACAAAAGAATTAAGGATACTTAACGATTTAAAATGTATAATAAATGTAAACGTATATGTTTTTTAATTCGATACAGTGCTGTTGAATATCGATACATTATTGTGTCATATTGTGTAGCAATATTTACTTACACCCCTAATATATAGTTTATTCCAAATAATATAGTTAATGTTTTGAGCCCAACATTTATATGAACTGTGATGCAGACGAGAGGAGAAAACCACTCCCATGCTCTCTGAGCTTCCTGAAGGAGTCCAACATTTGTCGTTTCTGTCGCAGGGCATCTGGTGAGGGTCTGCTGAAGACTCTGGAAGTTGTCAGTCTAAATGGGAAAATCCCATTAAAGACATTCGCTCAAGAGCACCAGCTGCCCGTCCACGGCTGGCCCGTCGGAGACGTCGAGGGCCGCTTCGATGTCGGGGTGGTGGTCTCGTTCGGGTGTTTGCTGCCCGACAGTCTCATCAGAAAGTTTCCATTGTCAGTTGTAAGAAGTATCTCAAGTGTTGCTCCTGAAGTTTAGCTGATGTTGTTGTTTGGTTGCAGTGGAATTCTGAATGTCCACCCCAGCCTACTGCCACGCTGGCGCGGACCAGCACCGGTCATCCACGCCATCCTGCACGGAGACCGGGTGACGGGCGTCAGCATCATGCAGATTCGTCCTCACAAGTAAAGCTTCATTAACTGTTGAAGAAGATCATGAAGTTAAATGTCTTCCGTCATAACTAGGTTCGATGTGGGCCCCATTCTGAACCAGCAGCTGCACCAGGTCCCTGACGGGTGCACCGCCGAGGAACTGGGAGCTGCTCTGGCCACTAAAGGAGCACATCTGGTAAGAGCTCAACGCTCATCTATTTTTAGAAGAAATCAAAATATAGACGTTTGGTTTTGAAAAATTTAAACGATGGCCTTGTTCTCGAGCAGCTCCTGGACACGTTGAGGAATCTCCCGGAGAGAATAGCCAACAAGAAGGAGCAGAGTCGAACTGGAGCTACATTCGGTACGTTAGGTTGTTCACACTAACTAGATCATGGTGTCAATAAATAAAAACATGAGTCAATGAAAATGAAATCAATGAAATTCAAAGTTAGACCACACAACAATACATTAAACATTAAAATAGAAAATATTAAGCCAGTTCAGTTTGAGACCCCTGCACTGGATCGTCTAATATTAACTCTTTGTTACCTCCTGCAGCTCCTAAAATCAACTCCTCCTCCTCCATGACCTGGGTGATGTGGGAGGAGCTCACATGTGACCAGATCGACCGACTATATCGAGCCCTCGGGTGCAGAGTAAGACTGACCCGAGCCTTTTTCTAAAGTGCCAAACTTAATGTAACAATCTACTACTGTGATGTCAGAGTCACCTCAAAACCACATTCATGGGCAAAAGCCTGAAGCTTCTGGACTTTGTAGGAAGGTGCCACATCACGCTAGCAGGTAAAAGATCACGACTTCTCTGTATTTAAATGTCTAATTGTATATATTTGTAGTATTGTTGAGTACCTGACTAATGACAAAGTCGGAACTGCGTTCATTTGTTTTCAAACATCAGATTTAAAAGCTGCTGAAGTCGACTGTATCCTCTCGTCCTTAGTCATCACTTGGATCTTGCGAGATGTCATTGATCGTTTAGCTGCAGGTGTAATAAATAGAACTGCTGCCATCTAGTGGGAAAAATTAAGAACTGAAATTAAATAATCAAATATGTTACTTTTTTCACATATTATTTAAGAATCCCTTATTTGTCCCGCGAGGGGAAATTCGGTAGTGCTTTTGACAGCCATTCACACATACTGATGGGAGTAGGCTGCACACCTGCGCCAAGTCTACCATTAGGAGCAATCAGCGTATTGAAATCTTAACTGCAAATTAACTACGATTTTAATTATTTATGATTTCAAATAAAAATGATCTAAATATATATTTATTTTGAAATCAATACAATGCTGAATATCAATACTTTTATTGTGGAAAAATTGTATGTATTGATATTCTCTTACACCCCTAATTTAAATTGATATGAATCACAATAAAATAGTTCATGTTTTGAGCTTAACATTCACATCGACTCGTCATGTCTGTGATGCAGACGAGGCGAGAAAACCAGTTCCAGGCTCGGTGAGCTTCCTGAAGGAGTCCAACACTCTGGCTGTGTGGTGTAAGGTCAGTCTAACCCTGTCAACCACCGAGGAGCATTTGAAGTCGCATGTTAAATTCTTCTCTGTGTTCCTCTCCTCAAATCTTGACCTGGACCCCAGGACGGCTGCGTGGGCTTCAAGGCGGTTCTTCTGAAGAAGCGTTTGACCGCCATAGACTTCTATAACGGTTACCTGCACCAGGTTCTGCCGACCACCGGGGCAGTGTTTGTCAGCGCCAGACCCGAAAGCATCCAGTCCAGCTCCACTGTGCAGAGAAAATCAAACCAGACTTGATTCTGACTGGACATGAACTTGTCAAGACGCTCTTAAGAATGCATTTAGAGGAATACCAAAAGTGGACTTTCACATCAAAGTATATTTGCTCGTATGTTTATCACTCAAAACATATAAAACAAGTGTTTTTATAATAAACTTTTCAAATATGAAAGTTGACATTTTGCTCCTACATGTATTTTTTATCCCACTTTTTCAATCGGTTAATATGAAATGACTTGTTCGTACGGTTTGCTAAATATAAAAAAGAAATGGAAAAAAAGACCTCAGTGAGTGTAAGGGAACGAGTGAGTCACTAGATGGCGCCAAAGCTACTTGTCTTCACAGAGAAGCGTTAGACGAACCACACAATCGATGATTGATTATAGGTTGTTATCGGGAATGTAGGGATCAGGGGGAGTCTTGTCTGCAGGAAACTCCCTCAGGGGACAGATGGAGGCAACACTGAACACTAATTCATCTGCCCAGTCCTGTTCCTTCAGACCCAGCCAGTGTTAGTCTGTGAATGTTGGGAGGGGAAAAAAACAGGGCAAGTGTCTTTAAAGTTCCACTTGCTTCTCAAAATTGTTTAAACTTTTGGTCAAGTTATAAAGCTGTTTAGTGGATTTTAATCCATTATTCCATTACATCTTAAATTGTAAAAAGACTAATTATCTCCTGACACAAGACCTTATTATCAAAAGTACATTGTCAGTATTTGGATGATGGACCTGTTTAGTGCAGTAGGAATTAATAAATAGTATATATAAATGCTATCAAATAATTGATCATATCAAATCAGTATTGGAGCAGCAGTTCTGGTAGAATCTTCAATTGTTACTAATGTGCATATTATATATTAAAAAAAGTAATAAAACACTTTTGTCCATTAAAATGAAGAGATAATTGTGGAAATAAAATCTCCAACAATGTTTTTAATCTTCCATTGAAATGAATATTTAAAGTGGACTTCCTCACTTATAAATAATCCAAATGGTGGATTTAAATAACAGGTCGACTGATCAGTTGTGTCGCCACGTTGTCTCCATGGTAACCACCCACAGCAGAAGAGGAAACAAACTCACACTATAAACTTCAGCTGTCATGTGTATCGTTTTATTTTTATTCAAAGCTAAAAATGTTTCATTTTTTGCAAACTTATGATTTTACTTTCCTTCATGTTCAAACTAAAACAAGAAAAGTAATGACTAGTCACTGTCATGACAGATTCCCAAAATAACAGTGGGGTCAGTAACAACAGTTTTCTGGGTGAGCGTTAAGTCAGATTATAGGTCACATTTTTTAAATTTATTTACATGAGTCAACTACTTCCAGGTTTCCTTCAAGGCTCTTCATTACCAGGTTCAACAAGTTATCACTTGCTGGATCATTCGTGTTATTGTCAACTGATGTGAAACACAAACTCACAAATCAAAGCTTTGTTTATTTTTCAGAAGCACTATTGTGATGCCACAAACAAATAGCATCGTAAAATATTGCAAAAGTGAAAATGTAGATGAAAGGCTGCCGGACAGCAACAAGATGGTTATATGTTCGTAGTACAAGCGTTTGTCTTCCATTATATACATGCCATGTTTTGAATATTGTTTGCTCTTTTTTTTAGTCAACATGTTTTTTTCAAATGCTGTTGTCCGTCTCTGGTCATGTACGGTTTGTACGGGAAACACAATGAAAACACCTAAGTGAAGAAATATTAAGGATCATCTTCACCTTCAATCAGACACTGTTTTCAAAATAAGTTTCTTCTCTCCATCACTGTCTCTTCTGCCTCCCAACGCAGAAAGACGCCGTCCAACACTGAGTCTGGTTCTGTTCGAGGTTTCTGCCTGTTAAAAGGAAATTCTTCCTCGTCGCTGTCACTCTTTGTGATTCGCTGGGAACTGTTTTCTCTTCTCTTATATACTTTTATTTAAAGTATAAGGTGACTTAAGAAAACTTTGTTATGATTTGATACTTTAATTAAAATTAAATTGAGTATGAAATTCCCAAGTCTGCCGTTTGGATGTGAACTGCCAACAGTCTCTGTGTATCATTTACAGTTCACTACAGGGAGGAGATCTGTGGGAATTTTCCAACGGGATCAATGGACTGTCATGACCCCAAAGGGACCAACAAACTCCCACTACTTTCTTTAGCGACTTCACAACCTGGGGTTCGTCCACAATAAGTTCACTACTCCCCTACCTTTCCAGACCATCTACTGTTGCACAGAACTTCCTATTTTCCCAAATGTACCCTCAGCCTGTACAGGAGGCCGTTTAGAAGGTTCATGCATAACTGCAATCCTCTGGAGCATCCTTAAGAAAAGGGCGGGACGCAGTTCACGTCCACATCACAGCAGCCCTGGGCGGCTTTTTCTGACACCCGGCAAAGAAATATGAGAAGAAACTCACAATTCAAGACTTATAATGCTGCTCTTAAACTGATGATGAGTTATCAGAGAAACTAGACGACCAGTCAAAGAGAGGTTAGGTTGAAGCTGCAAAGTGCTAACACGTGAAGCGAGGGTGAGAGAAAAGATGGAAGCAAAAATATTTGAGGCTTTAAAAGTCAAAGGTGTGTCTACGGGTGAGTGAACCCTGGGATCGCTCCGATCCTCCACCGGGATGAGGAACAATCCTCTGGATGGTTTCACACAAACCACTTTGAAGTATTTACATCCACTTAAACAAGTCATCGCAGCTGAAAAAGTCCCTCTGGTCGTCTGCTGCAGGAAGTCCCGTCCTCGTCACTTCCTGTCTGGGATCAGATGCTGATGTCCGTGAAGTCTCGTTTGGAAAAGCCTTTCTGTAAGACAGTGAGACAGGCGTCATGTTACGGGAAGTTTTCTCTGTGTGTTTGTTATATGTGGACAGGAAATGAGCGCTAGTGACCTGAGAAACGGTCACCACTGGATAAGAAGCAGATGTGAACTTCTGCTCCCTCGTCCTCCGCCACTCAATTAAAACTCCGCTCTCATACCTTTTTTTTCCATAGATGATGTATGAATGAACAATTGTCTTTATCTTCAGCATATAAGGTTTTTTTTTTAGTGCTGCAGCCTCCACCAGGTCGACACCATGTGGGTTAACGAACTTTTGTTTCTGTGTGACCTCCACTTTAGTCCCATCCGTCGTCGCTCCCGACATCTGTTCCAGCTTTCCATCCCACTCTCTCAGCAGAAAAAGCTGACCTAAAGTAATCCACTTCATATCAGGGTGACGTTTCCCTTCCTGATCCTCTGCTCTGTTGAAACCCGACACGACATGACACTTGTTCGGTCGCCTCTCTGTTCTTGACAACATATATTGTTTCTCGTCTTTATGTATTAATTGGGAGGTTTAAGAGAAGAAGTCGTCAACTTAGACGACCATATCGTCTCATTCTGCTGATTTAAAATACAATAGAATTAAACTTTTCTCCAAGATCTTTAATTTAATATAAGCAAATCTATAAACAACAACTTTTTGTCATTTATTAATGTTTCATGATTACTCATGTATTATCAACCTTATAAGCAACATCTGAACAAGATGTCTCCACACAGAAGTGATCTTAAACATATATATCTTTTACTTTTCAATGAATAAATGAACTTGAAGTGGAAATGTGTTATATAACATTATAACAAAGATTATTTCAGTTGCTGATTCTTACGTAAGTAAATTATATGTATATTATTTATAAAAGTTTCATGCCATATTTTAGGGTGATAAGAATGTAGGTTGATTTTTAATGCATTTTTACTCAGTTGTCATCCAACGATTCTGTTGTTTTGTCTATTGAATTATTACATATTAATAATATTTATGTCTGCATTTCCTTCCTCTTTTACACTTGTTTATGGAGAGCAATCCATGTTGTCCACAGATCCTTATAATTGCATAAAACATAACTAAAACACAATCGAGACATCACGGAAGAAACTTAGAAACAAACAAAAAACCCTCTGGTATTTCATTTCTGTTCACAAAAACAACTTATTGCTTTTCTAGTGAATCAACGTGAAATAACAATGACAGAAAGATTGACGCCGACGTGTTGAAAGGAAATACATTCCTGTTAGTGCCAGATTGATGATTAGTTAATTTTGTATGGAAAAAAAACTTAATTTAAAATGAATTTCAACCCAATGTACCCTGCAAAAAATAAAAATCTAAGTAATAAGTGCAAGCTATTGATAGACAAAATATCATCATATAAGAGAAAAATATATTTTTTCTGTTTTGAGAAACTTTATAAGAAAATGTTTCTAACACAATTATCAGAGTTATTTAATGATAAGAAAGTAATTCAGCCTTTATTTTTGTATTTATATCTTTATGCACTTTTTTGGAAATTTTGGGGCAAAAGTAACTCAAATAATTAAGTCAAATAGTTGTATAGGTTTAACCTCAAGTAAGACACAAACAAATGAATTCAATCACTATAATGTACTGATATTGTGTAAAAATATAACCACCTTTTATTACTTTAACCCTTTACATTTTTTTTACTTTAAGTGATTGTCCAAAACTGCCACAACGAAATGAAAATGGATAAAATTCTGTGTAAAATAAAATGAATGTAATACTATTTTACTGCATGATGCACAAGAGAGATGCACAAAACATGAATTAACAAACGAAGATGTCAGAGAGATTACATTAAATCCATGTTTAAAAAAAAAAAATCAGATTCCCGACAAGGTTTTGTCCAGTAAAAAACAGGAATCCGGGGATGTTTCCAGTTGTGTGCTCTTTACACAGTACAACAGCCCACGTTGTTCTGGACCGTGTCAAAGCGGACCGACACGCAGCAGGATACCGCACAGTAACTTCAGAGTGGACACCCAGCCGACACACAAACTCTCCTCTTTGTTGGACTGAAAGACGTTAACAGCTGCCAAGGTTCAGAGTCCAGAAGGACACAGAGGTCTCACTTTATTCCTCCCAGAAGAGACAAACCCTAAATCTCTCAGCCAGATTCCCCACATTCCTGGCGAGAGGGAACACAACTCAACCACACAACGACAAAAGGTGGACTGCAGCTCGACTCCGAGGGACTCAGTTTCTAAAAATATATTCCTAAAAAGTATTGGGTGAGATTCGTTTGTTTCCGTAGGTCATGAGATTAATCCAAAAAAACAGTGGACATTCCGCAGCAGATCCCCGCGACAGTAATCCTGTTAGCCGCTCACCATTCTTCATAAACAAGATGAAGAAGAAACCGGAGAACAGTACAATATTTTTTTTTTTGGCGATTCTCATTAACTCTGATTTAATGAATTGGCTCAAAACGTGTGTCAGTGGTTTATCTGACTGAGACTGTAAACATTCCTTTAGTAAGTGAGAACTTCTCATCAACTGTTTATCTAATGCGTGGTTTTCACATGAAAAACACTGTAATCCTAATCTTCCTTTTTTCCTCTTCAGCAACATATGACTTCTTCAGAGATAAAAGACGACCAGACCCCAGCAAGGCTGTCCAGTGAGGAGTGAGGGGGGAGTGAGGGGTGCTGGGGGAGAGAAGGGGGGCAACAGGGATAAGAAAAAAATGTTGTGTAACGATGTGAACTTGAAAAACCATCTGGAGAGCCAACACCCACATCCTGTTCTCATTTGTAAAGTCTTTCTTCTCAGAGAGTAGAAGAAAAGTTTTAAAAACCTTTAGTTTTGCATCAAAATATACCTTTTTGAAATGAAGTGACAACTTAAGAAGGTTTCTATTTAAGTGAAAATACGAAGTACTTCTTATCGCAGGTGTGTCTCTTTCGCCCTCTAATTCATGATGTATCCCAGAGCGAGTGGAAGTCATGTTAGCAACCAGACCGAGGCTCGCTGTTGCAGGAGAACGACCCTGTTCCAAAATGTGAACGACGAATGGAAACATTTGATGAAGTGGTGGGAAATTTTGACGGTGTTGTGAGTTTATATGGAGATAAACTGGGATACAGAAGAGGATGTACATCCTGGAGTGGCTCAGGAAATTCATCAGGAACACACAACCTCTACTTGTAAAGCTCTACAATAAATACCTGCAAATATTGACATGCAAAGATGTAACATTATGTAGTTTTCACTCAACTCATATGGGACAAATATGTCTTGTTAAGCTATTAAATGTGGCCTGAAAGAGCCTTAAACAATTATTCAATGCTAACTATTAATGCATGTCAACATCTCAACCAAATTCTCAAATTTGAAAGAATGATTAAGCTTCGAGTAGAAAAATAAAATGACCTCTAATAATTAAAATAGTGACTGATGGTGCCTTTGGTTGTAATTGCATTCACTGTTAAAGTGTGTTTTGAAAAATAATTATATATATTTATTTTTTTGTTTTTATTTTAACAATTTTATCCCTTTACAAGATGGAGTTTGAAACCCCTGCTATAACACGGCAGCATAAGCATGTTGGTGTCAGAGAGAAGATAACAATGAAGCTAACACTGAAGCTAACATCTATCGATTGATTGATATGCTTCCCTTTATATATTTTTAGAGGTTTTTCCGTGTCCGCTTCCAAAACCTCCGGGGACATCAAGATAAACTGCAAACTTGCTTCTATTCAGTTCAGGCTGCAGTTAAATAAATTCACTGTCCCGCTCAGAGTAGGCCAGACTGTGACATGTTTCATTCAGGTTCAGCCAAGACAAGGGGGATACAGTTGCACCGAGGGAAGCAAATTCAGTTTCACAGCAGCATTTGCATCACTTGCTACAAGTTCTCTGGACAAATACAAGCTGCATCTCATCACTTTTTTATAAAATAATTGACTTGACAACATGAAATCATTTCACTGTTTTACGCACATCCATCCATTAGAGACCAGAGATTTCTTAAACTTATCAGACATATATGTTATTTTTGTTTGTTTGTTTTTTGTATAAGGCATTCAGTTGATTATTTTTAAATTCTGACTGCAGCTGGATGGAGAACAATAGACACAATGATTTGATTTCAAAGAAATATAAATAAATACAACATTTTGTATTATTTATCTTAACACAACCAAACATCTATCCGTGTAGGACTGCTGTAGTTGATCCTCTGTTCGGATCTGATTCTCAGGTCAAATGTGTATCTTTTCTCAAATGAGTCTGAATGACCAGGAATGTTGCTTCTAGTTTTTACTCGTACTGCTCAATCTTGCAAAATAAAGTTTGATATTATTCAGCCTTGCCCTCTCGTGAGTGGTAATCCCGCTTTATGAGAAATGCTGCCGACACTTCACCTTTGTTCTAGAACAAAAGCTGTGGATTCCAGAGCGCCTGCAGAAAAACACTCAAGCAACCAACCAGTGGAGTGAAAACACAACTTCTCCATGACGACAGAGTTGCTCACACTGTAATTCCGTTTGAGCAAAATAAGCAAAACACGTTCCCAACTGGTTTCAGGCTCTCTGGGATTTATTCTCCAGATTGTTCTATAGTCAATTTATTTTGACTCATGAGTCAACTTCCTGTACTAAGACATGGTTATCGTACTCGTGAGGCTCCCTTTTATGCCAATTAGACAAGAAGAAACGACATGCAAACCAGATAAAAGTTGGGGCTCATGAGATAAAATGATATTCAATTTCATCCTTTTTTCAAGTCAGAGAAGTAAGTAAGTAAATTATATTTATAGAGCACTTTTCTAGACCAGGGTCACAAAGCACTCAAACAATCAAAACAATACTCAATAAAATATATACTTAAAAAGTCAAGAAAACAACGATAAAAACACAAGAGTCTCAGAAAATCAGGGAAAAGCACAAATAAAAAGGTCTTAAGATGTTTCTTAAAGGAGTCAGTAAATCCATCAAACACAGAGAGAGATGAAGATCGTTCCAAAGCTCAGGAGCAACAGCCTGGAAGGATTTCTCTCCTCTGGACTGATATTACAATTACTTATTTGTATTTGAAAAAAGATTTTTTTTTAAACTTTATATAGAATTGTCTTTGTGTTTATAATGTCACATTCTCGTCCTAAAAGTGCTGCATTTATTGATATAACTGCAAACTCCACAGAACTGGGTAACTCAGCTGTTGTGTATCTCACCAGTTTGTAGTCTTTGTGCAGTTTGTTGTACTGGAACATGTTGCAGAGGACAGTGGAGGCGGCTCTGGCTGCTTTCAGACTTCCTGAGCTGTAAATGAGTGAACTTGAGTTACAAACGAACAACATTACTGAGGTGGAAATGCAATGCAACACACCTGTTGTCGTGCGATGTTTTAATGCCCATAAGTTTGGGCAGTCCACCAAAGTAGGAGATGTCTCTGGCTGCCAAGGAGCTGCAGGTGACCAGGTGATTCAGGGCTCCGCAGATGTTGATGACCACCTCGCTGGAGGGAGTTTTCTGGTGGCCGTCACTCGGCAGTTTCAGCACCAGCACATTCACCATGTTCTTGGCTGGCAACAGAGAATTTGGGAGTCTTGATTAATCAGAACCTTCTGCTTTAAACAGTGCGTTTGACCAGTAAAATAGTTGGTGACGACTAGTAATAGTAGCTTATCAGGCTTATTTTACTCTTTATTAAACAAATTAGAGGCTAATGACTTCAATGACTTAAGTTTCATACCCATGTGATCCTTATTGTTGGCATGTCTGGCAAGATTCCTCAGCAGACCCACCAGGGGTCTCAGCACCACCTCATTTTCAGTGTCCAGCAGGTCCAGCAGGATGGGCAGCATCCTCTCCTGCTCCAACACCACAGTGCTCAGCACAGACGCCCACTGACAAACACACACCAGGTCAGCTTCAAACGGACCATTTTAACACTGAAGCCGTTCTACCCGTGCTTCTCCGGCCGTGAGGTTCTGCAGCGCCCCCACCGCCGCCTCCTGACTGGCCGAGCGACTGTCGCTGTTCTGAAGAATCATCTTGTATATCGCCACGATCTTTGGGTGCCACAGCCACTCGGACCCCTTTGGCTGCCGGGACACTTCAGACAGGATCGACAGGTTCTGGTCGTACTGTTGAAGACGACAAGAAGGTCAGTCAAACTGTTAATAATCCATTAACACTTAAAGGTTGTTCTATTTTCCCATCGATTTACTTTTACTTTTAATATATAGTTTTAGGTATGACTCAAGATGACTTGTTTCTTACTATATAATTTAGTGAAACAACTACTAAAGAAGTTGATTTAAATGCTCTTTATGCTTCATGTGTCCAGAAAATGACGTCTCTCTCTCTCTCTGGACCTAAAGGGATATCACTCGCTTCAGCTCTCACTGAGGATGTGTGACACAGCTAATGAAAGTGGGAGTGACCGCACCATAGACACTAACCGTTGGTCAGTTTAGTCTCCATCTGTGCTGCTGTCCATGAGTAACCGTACACTCAGGCTACAGTGTTCTTCAGAAACTGATACTCCCTCTGCACCAGAAGCTGAGTCTAATCTTGCTATTGGCTTACCTTCCAATTACCACATACATACATACATAATATCTGTGTCAATAAAAGATGATCTGAAATATATAGTAAGCCATTAAACATAGTAATGCCTTCTCAGATTTGTGATGTCATAATGTCTTCCACATGAACTGCATCAGTTCGATCAGAATTATTTGAATACCTTCGAGTGTTTCTTGTTGTATATATTGAAGCAGCCAATGGCGTCTCTCTCCATGGAGGCAGAACCTCTGGACGGACGCTCCAGACGCTGGCGGACTGAGGATGGAAGCTCGGAGTACAGCTGGTAGGACAGGTTTCTCAGAACACATAAACAGTTCTCCAAACCCTGTGCACAGATTAAACAGTGGTCATCCATTGAAACTTTAAAACTGTTTCAGATGTTATTGTTTTTACTGAAGGAGTCGGATATCCCAGCATGCAAAAACTACTGCAGTATTTATATCCATAAACAAAATGTGAAGAAAAATGGTTATTTTATTGATGCTTGTGGAGTCTCTGTTGCTAGCATACAAGGACAATAATCAGTATGAGTATGTGTAAAGCATTTACCTGTAGGTTACATATTTGTTCACAGATGACTGTTTCTTTCTTACGGATACATGTGTTGTCTTTTGCAATGAAATTACTTACGCCAGTCTTTATGTTTTCAAAGACACAGAAATTAGATAATGGAGTCGATTAAAAATTACTTATAGATACTTTAAGCTAAGGGGGTTATATTTTCATTGTCATGTTTATTTTTTGCAAAACAGAAAATCTAATAAATCAGATCAATGTATCTTGAATTGGGTTTTGTCTGGTGGTTTGAGGAAGATTTTGAAGAAATCATCATTTACATGCATGGCTTCTAACGGCTGCTGCTCATGCATCCACCTTTATTAAAAAATACTATTGAAAAATGGAAACCTGACTTTATAGCTATACTATCAAATCATTTCCATGTTGCTGTGGTGAAATAATGTTGAATTATGTTTGAGTCTAAAACTTGAAATTGCACTATCATGCAAGTGGAACAATATTGATTGCCTCAACAGGAACTTGGCTTTGCAGAATGCAAACACAATACTTTGGCAAAAGTATGGATTACATGATAATGTCAACCATATTTACATGCTATAATAAAGGCTTCAAATATCAAAATGCTAAACTTTTGTGAAGCAGAACTTTTCCAAACATGACTTTGCCTCATAAATCACACTGTCTGGGAACCTCACAATTGGACCCCATACTGTGCCGGTTACTTGCTTTCCAGCAATAAAAGAGACATGACATATGAGAAAGTAACTGTGACTGGTAATGATCCATAAATCTTCACCTACACCTCCAGGAAAACTTATGTCACAAAGCATCTGGTAATGAAACCTGATTTCACCTTGTCATCCGTGCGCTCTTCTTGTTGCACGTAGATCAACAACGAGTCGACCAGGCCTCGCATTTCTCTCATCTTCTCCCTCGTCTTCTGGTTCACCGAGCTCAAGTTTCTTAGCAAAAGAATGGTCAGACAAGGCAGAACAAATATGATCTTGTAAGATGTTTGTATATGTTAGTGATAATTATCCAGGCAACTTCTTATTCATGGTTTGGATAGTGGCTGGTCTTACAGCTAATCTACTCCAACCAGTCATTAAGCATGTATCTGTATTTACTTCATCTACTCCCTCCCTTTTCTTGATAATTTCCCTCAGACACAACTATGTTCATTTAGTTCAAGTTAGTCCATCAAAACAAATTGTAATGTCCAAGCAGAGATAATAAAGAAGCTGCATAAACAATAATCTCAATACTTTTTTCTTACAATTTATCTTTTTTTTTGCCCATATCTGTATTTTCCAACCTCTGGTGCTTACAGATCATCTCTGTTGTACACTAGTATTGTCCATGAGGTAGTGTCAGTTGCTACCTCAGGCAGCCTGTGGTGTTGTAGAAGATGTCTCTTTCAGACGGGCTCAGTGGGAGGCTGCCGCAGAGAGGAATAAGAACCCTCTCCGTAAGATCTGACAAAGCTTCTTTGGACAGTTTCTCCTTCAGGTTGTCTCTCGATGAAAGGTTCCACAGAACACCTGCGAGCAGAATGCAATTGAAGACCATTTCGGTTGGACTCGTGAATCATGTGTTTATCTACCTGTGATGTTCTTCCGAAGCTCCTCATCAGGTTCGCCCAGGATGTTGACCAACCGCATCACACCTCCAGCATCTATGAGTGCGGCCTTGTTGTCGGAGTTCTCGTAGATAAGGTTCCGCGTGGCTCCAGTAGCAAAGCGCTGGACTTCCTCGCTCTCGCTGGAGAACAGGTTAACTAGCGCGGGAACTCCGTGCAGGACGCGTACCTGAGGTGGTACACTATCAATCGGAAGAAACGACACAGAAAAAATCAACCATCGTAAATGACTGACCTGGTTTTTGGCGTCGTTGCTATGGTAACACTGGTGTTGAATATAGGCTGCTCCGAGAACTTGCAAGGCCGTGTCACGCTCTCCCAGATACCTGACAGCAGTGGGCATGTCCAACCCTTGGATCCTACACACAAACGTAACCATAGATATTCTGTCCAACATATGCAGATCGAACGTTGTGAGATCACGTCGGGTTAGTTTTCGTGATGATGATTCCTGACGATGACTCACCCTCCCAGTGGGTCGTTGCTGTGTATGGACGCTCCTTCTAACACGTCCAGTCCTTTCCCGACACTTCTCACGCTGCGCAGCGAGGCCGCCCTCTGTAGAGGCGACTGCTGATAACCACACTCGTAGCCATGGTTGGACCTGGAAACTTGCTGCTGCCACTGCGCCCCCCAGCCGTCTCCCTGGACCGGAACTATTCTGCTGGTCCCCGTCCAGTTGTCCTGGCCAAAAGTATGCTGGTTCTGGTGGTGCTGCTGGCGGTTCGTGATGCGGCTTATGGTGCGGTGGGATGGACCTTTGTAGATGTACTGGTTATGGAACTCCTCCTCCGGGGAACATACTCGTCCCTGCGCCAGTGTGCCGCTAAGGCTTCTCCGTAAAATTCCAGCAGGGGGAACCGGCAGGGGGTAATTGCCATTCTCCGTAGGAAGATGGGGAGCCGTCAAATGAAGCTCCTGTTCGGCCTGGCCTATGGACTTGGAGCGCCGGCTTCTGCTGTGCGTCTGGGTGTTCTGATAGTTGCTCTGCACTGTGTTGCTTCTGGACTGGGACACTCTAGAACTGGTTTCTGCAGCTGACCGCGTGGAGAACCCAGAATTGTACAATGGTCCTGTTGGTACCTGCACAGGAAGAGGTGTAGAGGTCAGAGGCTGCTCAGCAACAGCAGAGATGGTCTCTTACTGATGGGATCCCTTCCCTTCCTTGATTCCCCAACTGAATAATGGCCAGCTTGACTGTTTATAGGTTTTTTGTCTTTTAGTTTTTTTCTTCCAAAGGATTTTTGCGGATTCTCAGGCCTATAGTTCTGCCCAAACAACTGGTTTACACCTGCTTAATATATCTTTTACGTCTTTATTTAGTCCCTGCAACTCCTTTTCTTGATGACGTCCAGTTTCAGGCAGACATTTGGAACTTTTTATTTCAACTTTTATTAGTTTTTGTATTTATTCTAGCCCTCATCCAACCATACATTATATTAGAAAGACCAAATCTAGAACATGCTCCTGGGAAGTAGAAGGAACATGCTAAAGGTAGAGCAAAGATGTTCTACATTCAACACCTCCAGTCCAGCAGCCTCTCCCTCGCATGAATTTACAGGAAACTCACTGTGGCCTTTTCATTGTTAGCAAGTTAACAGCAGCGTCCTGTTTATATTTTTTCTGCTCCTTCATTGTTCTGTAGTCAAACTACAGTAGCTGCTGCTGTTTTTTTAAAGGCACAGTCTGATGCTAGTTCTTTAAGTGAATTTATTCTTCATGTAAAACATGTCATAAGGTGATGTCAGTACTCACAGCCATGGGGCGGGACGGTGTGTTGATCATAGACCTGGAACTGAAGCCTCCGGTGACGTGTGAGAAGCTGCTGTGTGAAGGTGAAGTATATTCTGAAACAAAAGATGATAAAAGATGATTAAAACATGGTGCTATGAAATAGAAAAAGAAGCCCAACAGAGATGCCACTAGCAAAGATGATGACACTGATAACTCCTGACAATGCAACATGTAAATTGGCTAAATAAAAACAAACAAAAGTTAAAAGCTGTAAACTCCAGCTTATGGTTTAAAAAAAAACAACAGGAGAAACACTCAGACGGAAAGAGAGAGAGGGAGTGGATGCTGTGGGAGGGAAATGGGCTGCATGCCTCAACATACACATCACCAGGTCAGATGTCAGGGGAGGTATGTTGGTACACACCCCCACCACCGAAGATCATAATCAATAAATAACTTTGCTATCAGTGTCTGGAGATGCTGAGAAAAAAACCTTGTAGTATTAACTGACCAACCACTACTCTTTCTCTCACTCCCAATGAAAACGTAAATGTCTATTTTGTCCACACTTCAATGAGAAGTATTGATGTTTTTAAACACATTAATCCACATTTGTTTAACATTTTTGAAAGCTCGTGAACAGGAAAAGACCCTCAAAGAACTAGTTTCGTAGAATGGCCCAAAAATTATTTCACCATTCACTAAGCAATGAAATAAATTCCATCCTGCTCTGCTAAAAAACTGGTTGTTCTCCTTAGTAATTGTGGGAATCAAACACTTATATGCTGGGCTGCACTGACACAGCTCTGTATTGATGTTGGCATAGTTTCAAATGTCTATATAAGATAAAGCTGTGTCCACAGATAGCTACTTTAAGGAGTGTCTTTCCCTCTCCCTACAGTTCATGAGTTACTTCACTGGTTATTTTTCAGTTTTTATCTCTAGTTTGAGATAATGTCAATAAAAAACAGCCATTATTATTATATTTTAAATCAATTATTGATGATTTTATTTATGCTATTTAGTGACATATGTTTTGTTTAGTGGAAAAAGCGTTTTCGTCCAACAAACATTCATGAAAAAAAAATTCTAAATTGTCTTTACAAACTTGTCAGCAACTAAATAATCTAACATAAACATTCAAATGACTGTGTCTCCTCAAAAGTGTATGATATCAAGAAACTTCTACAATTATCAAAGAACCAAGTACATGGGGGCTTTGAACTCATATTCCAAACAGAGAGAATTTGACCAGCACATGCTTCAAGTTCACAGTGAACTTCATAGAACTGTAATAACCAATATAAAAATGACTTTATCACATTACAGTTTGAGCGTGTTTGTTTGGAATTACCAAAAAAAAATACGATAAATTTAATTGGAAAAACATCATTTAAAACCAGATCAGGCAAAACGAAAAGATGATTCTGGTGAAAAACAAGGGAACCTCAAAGGCTATCAATCATACAAAAGATCGTCCTTCAGACACGGCTGCCAACTATGAATCAGACAAGGAGGTTACTATTCAGAGGAGCATTAACTCCCATGGGAGAGTATTCTCATCTGAAAACCAAACAAAGCTGCTCTTCATGGAAGAGCAGCGACAAAAACAGCTTCACCAGAGGAAATCAACGAGCATTCCAAGAGAGAATTAGCCAAAAGTCATAATGTGAAAGATAATGCTGCCTTTGGATGAGGGCAGATTGGCCGAGTGTGGCAGCCACCCAAGACTGTCCATCACCCGCGACACCATTGTCACGATGAATCATGGCGACAGCATCACAAGGTTTGGCTCTTTTCACCAGTGCCCAGTGAAAAAAAAAAGGTCAGGATGGATGGAGCCTAACAGGGCACTTACAGAACACTGTGAAATGTCTCAAGAAATCGAAGACTATTGACCTCAGGCAGTGTGAAGTCCTGGGTAAGAGTGTTCACAGTGGAAATAACAAAGGTTACAATTTTGGACAGTTGAAGCAGGACTGGATGTGCAGCACGGTGGAGACAAGGAGCAGCTGTTCTTGCAGCTACTGGTTATCAAAAAAGATTTTACACCGGGGCAGTTGAATAGGCAACTCGTGGGCTACAAGCAAATCCTTTTAAATTGGCGCAACAAACACCTAGAGTACGGGTCAAGTCAGTCCAATTTGCAGAATGAATAATATAAATATCTATATTCACATCAAAGACTAAACAAAAGTTGATACAGAACGACTTATCTGTCTTTATTTTAATCAAATGGTAGGTGAACTAACTGTCTTAGTTTCAAAACAATCAAATAAGTTACCAAATTTGCAGTTTTTAAAGCAAAATATATCTTTATTTACTTGCAGCACAAACATCCATTTTCATAACTTCCAAGCCCTTCTGCAACTACATGAATAACTATAACATTAAATCATTAAAATCAATGAGTTGCCTGGATTCATCAGTACTTGTTCTCATATTGTTCTGGCAGCTTTTGAAGACCAATGTACCATATAAAGAAACGCCAGTGGAATATTTACGTTATTATGTAATTTGAATGCAAAGTTTCACACAGAACCACAAAAAAGAAAGACAGAAAAAAACCAACGAAATTGAAATATAATAAATGAGAAAACATTGATGTTCATATACAGTTAAATAATTAAATATCTATACATTTCTAATAGTATTGAGGAACAAAGGCTGCATTGCATTTAACCCTCGTGTTATCTCAGTGTCAGGGTGACCCCAAGGGACAAGAGATACCTCAAACACATTTGTTTATTCCATTTCAATACCTTTTTTTTGAGATCAATACTGTGACCATTTCCCAAGACATTCAGACTAGAGAAGACTTCCAAGAGAGTGAAGTGAAGTTCAGATACTTTCATTTAATATCTGTATCATATTAACCCCAGCAACCCCCATGAGGGGAAAAGCGGTGCAAAAAATGAACGAATTAAAAAATGATTATTATTCAAGAACCTCTCAAATAAACATGAAGCTATTGAGACAGTGTTTTATCAGAAAAAGACACATATGTTTTAAATAAAATGTCAGAAATATAATATTAAAACATCTTAATTTAACACCTTTCAGATACACAGAAGTCACAAAATAACTTCATACAAGTAATGCCATAAAATTGAAAAACAAAGGCCTAAAAACCTTGGATATAAACTACAGTCTACATTTCAAAGAATAGATTAATAGATTTATCTTAAGGAGGAGATGTTTCCCAATAAGCAACAGATTAATTGATATAACTTTATTGATCATTTATATTTGACAAACCTCACAGCGCTGTCAATGAACCTCAGCCCATAACACTTGTTCCTCTTGTTATTCAATTTAATATGTCATTCCACCAGATGTTGACGACTCCCCAGTAAAGAACGTTGCTAGAAGTCGCTAAATAATGTCAACCTTATATTTGCATAATGGGTTTACACATGCACACTTTACTAGCAGCCAGGAGGCAGAGACGCAGGGTCTCCTCTGTGACACCTGAATGACCACCAGGGAGTGATTTGTGACGGGGGGAGGGGATCGTGGCAGAACCTTGCTCAAGAGAAGAGGGAAGGAATACTTTCTTTTTCATGCAAAGTAGCCAAAGGCTTCTGGAAAGTTGCCAGATTTCAAGGACAAAAGTCCAAGTTGGCATCACTGGTCGACTTACAAAAGAACCATCTAAATACTTTGCATGATCTTTTTCTGTTTTTTTAACATGTTCCATCAGGATGTATCAGCACGAGGCCCTAGACTGGAGCACCTGCACTGATGTAGCACCTGTCAGTGTTTTTATCACTTGCATCGAGAAAGTCACTTAAGTATCAGGAAGACTCATTGTGATTCAAGAACTGTGGCAAGGATTTCTTACTGAATAAACAGAGTGACTTGTTAAGTAAGAAATACCTTCAAGAAAGTTACTTATATCTGATTTTGTGGTATAGACCGAGCAACTGGCCAATATCAGTGATCTCTGCTTGGCCTAGAAACTAAGAGGTTTTGGTGGTTGCATGAGGCTGTTATCAGTGAGGCACCATGTCTCAGAGGCTAACGCCAAGCGCTTACTCTGCACTAAAGTTCACCTAAAATAGACTCTGATAACGCTGAGGTTAGGCAGGAATGTTCCACAGAGACATGGAGCAGATTTCACCTGCACTTTATTAAAACCTCCATATGAGCTTTGACTTACAAATCAAAGGCTGGATTTAAGCTCCTTAAATGTCCTCGTGTTCATCTCTCTTCTGGTAACACTTAAGAACTGATATTGCTTTTTTTATATACTTTAAAGTGGAATTTCTTGACTGTGACTCATCCTCCTCATCCTCAGTGCTGGTAATAACAAGCTGTTCATCTGAAGAAAATGCTGTTTCATAGCAAAATTATATTTTGGCATTTTTTGGGGGGTGGGAATCAAACACAACATTTGTCTTAATTTTCTTTCAATTATCTTTTTAACAAGGGGTTGTTTACGTAACAAAAAGTAGTGCCTATTGGGGGCTCAATTCTCCCTTCAAGAAGACAATCTCTGCAGGACTCTCCATCAGGCAATAATGATCAGACTTCTTCTTTTTTTTGTAATTATTCACTTAAAAGTATCTTAGGTACACAAATAATCACCCATAAATAACGCAGGAATATTACGTCACAGCCAAGCAGGTTTAATGTCGGCATTATAGGCCAAAAGATAAAAATTAAGTGGCATCACCGCAAAACCAAGAGCATATAAATACATCTATACATAATACATATACATAATGCTGATTCAGCAGGATTGCTGGGCTAGTTTCTCTGTAACAAGATGGTCCTGATTAAAGTGGTGTTTTACAAATCTTCACTGATTTACCTGTTTTTTTACTTGACAAAATAGCGTCTTAAAATATATATTATAACCTATTTAATAATGGTCTAAAATAATAATGTATTTTTATTGGAGATTAGATCACAGTGTACAATACACAACCTTCTTTGAATGTTTTCCTTTTTTAAATAAAACAACGAAAATAAATAAGAATACAAATAGAAAATGGGAATACAACAGCCAAAACAACAGAATCCCCTGCCCTCTGCACACACCCCCTAGGTTCCCACATTTCTGTAAATATTTGTGTTGATCCTCTCATTGTGTATATAATTTTTTCTAAATAGCATCTTGACATGACACGTCCTTCAGAATCTACTCTAGTCAGAGCTCAGTCAAAAGATCACCAATAATTTAGAATCTTAATGGTTACCATACGTTTCTAAACACAACAGGAGTGAGTCAGCAGTTCCTTTCAAAATACGTGTGTATCCACTCGGTCAACACTCAGAATAGTCTAGTATTGTCAATTCTAAGAAGCATAATTGCCTACATTCCAGAATCCGGAGTAAGAGTCTGGCCGGGTCAAACCTCTGACATCAATCTGCTGCACAGCCTCAGGCTGAGTTGGACGTTCATGACCAGCACACGCCTGCGCTCGCCTCTCACACAGACGTGTAACAGCTGGCGGACGGTTCAACACTGCTGTTTTCAATTCGAACCGCTCACTGTACTGACGGTCAGCAGACCTGCACTGGCTGCCACTAGGAGAAATCAACTTAAACTTCAGAGGAAAACAAGTCAATTTATGGAAACTTTGACCAGGTTGTGTGTATAAGATCTCGGTCATGTTAGCATCCATGTTAACAAAGTCACTGAGGAACTGATAGACAACACATGTCAACAGTATTCTCTCTGACCCAGTTTTTGATGTCCCACTTAGAGGATTCCTAAAGCTTAAGGCTTAAATTTAAGACTTTTTTAATAAGACTTGAAATTGAATTGAAGACAAACTGGATAAAACACAAAAAATATGATGAATACAACATGCATCTGTTTTGAGAGCCTCAGCTGCAACCACTTCACTGTTGTTGCTATAGTGATTCACAGTCAATCTGTAAATTATTAATGGTGAAAAAAACAAATGTTACCAGATATTTCAAGATTTTTGAATTCACATAGTATTTTACTCCTCCTAGTGTGACCACATGTGTACGACTTTTGAACTGTTTAAAGATTCAAAGGAACCCTGAATTATTTCAGAATTATGTCAAGAATTGACTATTACTACTACTACCTTATTTTGCATTAATATTCAACCAACACAAAAAAACAAAGTTTCCCCTTTTAAGTTTTTCAGATGTAAATCGTGAGAGTTAGTGATAGTTTCATTTTTATTTTTAATTCAAATGTATTCTTTCTGTCCAGCATATAACCTGTGAAGCTATTGACATTGTTTTTGGTTATAATCCAAAAATGTCATTTTATATGACTGACCTTAACAACTCATTTAGTCTGAGAATGAGCGCACAAAAGTGATAATAAGTTAAGGATGTCACGCTCTTATACCAGAATTAACCTACGGCCAAATACTTTTATGCTGTTTCAGGCTTTCTTGATGTAAGTCGGAAAATATTTTAATTTTAAGCAACATAAATTACAGTTTTTGCACTATTTCTGTTTATCTATATTGTTCTTTCTGTTTCTATTTTGTATTTTCATTCTATCTTCTCTGTGCACATTCCTAAAGAGACACTAAAAGCCTGAGAATTATTAAAATACTTGACCTGTAAAGCTTCTTCTGAATCTGCCACAAACGTTTTGTGGCTTCTTAGCATCAGCAATGAAGCCTAAATTCATGTGAACCTTTCCGAGGTATTATTCAGTCTGTGGTTAATCATTGATAAAGTGCTGAGTAAATGATTCTGGTGGTTAAATACAATTAACTCAGGAGCAAAATCCTTGCAGCAAATGTGAGATAATGCTTTCTATGAATGATGAACTGGTAATTTAATCCTGGTAATCCAGAGGAAGTGAGAGGTCAGACGTTTTTATTTTTTCTATTTTGACAAAAAGTTTATTTCATCTTTAATTAATTGAGCCTAAAAAGGACAGATGAGTATTTATTTTAGTAAACATTAGATGTTCAATAATTTGTGCCTACTACCCACTTAGAAGTTAGATTTTAGTCAGACATATAAAGCACATCAATATATAACATTAAAGACGAATTGTAAAGGCTGGAATTAGTTTTAACCATCATGTAGTGGTTAAGGAAAAACAGGAAAAACATAAACAATGTTCTCTTCAAGACCAGATTTAAATGTTCCAGTTGAAACAAAACTCATATTGTCACATTTCAAAAAGGAAATGACTGTGATCTTGTTATAAAAGGGGGAATCTACCTTCTCATCCACTCGCTCATTCTCTTTATCGTCATCCCCGTCATCAATAGTATCTTCATCATCCTGGAGCCGATTTAAGAATGTACTTCAGATTAATCTTTCTGCCAGAAATGTACCTTTGAGCTCCTCCCTCCCCTCCTGTATTAACTACTGTGTGTGCTTCTCTCTGGAAGAAACATGAACTATAGCCGTACCACAATCTTCCACCTTCCCTAATAACTTCCATCTTCAGCGCCGTATCTGCCAAACACCTGCTCTTCTCCAGTGTTCCTCTCAACTTCATGGCCTTCCAAGTCTCCCTCCATCCTTTCTCCGTCTGGAATATTCTCTACATCATCTGCTCGACTATTTTTGTCCAGATCTCATCTTTTAATTCTCACTGGCATTCCATGCGTGACCTGCAGGTATTGTGTATGTCCATGACTCCTCCTAACATCTACTGCAATCACAAATACACGACCCATCCCTTCTTCTCCTCCTCACCATGGATCACACTGACACCATGTTAACTAGCTCGATCACACCTTCTATTATCCTAACCTTCCACATGCTTTCCTTCCTCCAATTATCAGCTCACTCTCTCTTCCGTCACAAGGATACTAAGATAACCACCTACTCTACACTTCCTCTTCTCTCTCTTTGTTACCCAGCGGTTTATTCTTCTTCAGCCAAAACTTAACTCATCCAATGAAATCACTCTTTTCTTGAGCCCATTATCGATGTAACAATGCTCGCTGCAATTTACCGCGTCATTGGTCGTGGTAACTAAAAGGTAAAAAAAAACACAAATAATAATACAAAAAAAGAAGGTGTACAGTTTACTTCCACAACAATCCCAGCAGTGCTATAAAATAATTTTAAATATTTTAGAAGGACATTGTTAAACTAATAAAGCAGAGAGTTGTACTACACACGTATCAATGTTTAAAAATTTAAATTATCATTACAGAAAATATAAAAGTATATAATAATAATAATTTAAAAATGTTACATTGTTCAGTCCCACAGTAGTTATCTTGTAACAAATGACTAATTATTTTATTTATTTATGTGAAATCTGCAGTCAATAGAGCAAATACATATGACACTTTTACATATTTAAACACAGTACATCAGAGTAAACATTTCAGTGCACAGCTCAAAAGTATTCTTAACTAATCCAATCAAAAAGTCCAAATTTAAACGATAAATCGATCCTAATCTAAGTTATCAACCGTGATCTTGGGTCAGTTACCAACATTTGCAACTTTAACTCAAGAGTTTGTCACTATAACCAACCTGAAGCAGGTTCTATCATCAGAACTTAATCACTACTTTTCTCTCTTCCTTTTCATTCATTGTATTAAACATGTGGAGTTTGTACGTGATGCTGTAAAATATATTAAATGTTACTCATACTTGGATGATAAACATGTTTTCAACTGATTTAAACCAGACACACCTCTAGATTAAGATACTGACAATATTTCTACACTTGTTTTTTCAGTGAATTGCATAACTTTTCATAACATTGTCGCTGCATTGATTCAATCATGCATTTCCTTTCCATTGTGAATCATTTATCAAAGGAAAACACCAGAAAAGACTCGATGTTCAAGCACTATCTCCAGAGAAAACAGCAGCTCGACTAAACAAAAACAGACATGAGACACTTCCATCACTCAAGAAGAATTCAACACAGGACCAGGGACCTCAAGCACAAGCTTCATGGGACTATTGCCAGAAATATACTTTTATGTAGAGAAAAAACTCCAGCTTTCATGTATTGTATTCGATCTAAAATGTAACTTAAAAAGAGTGTTCACTGCTTACCTATGGAACCGAGCAAGGAGTCGTCCAGCCGGGTCAGAGAGGAAGACTTCTTCTCCGCCAGTCGCATCCGGACCTGCTCCTGGACTCGCCTGGCCTTGGCCAGCGGGTCCTGAGACGGACCGTCCGAGGGCAGAACATAAGCGGTGCAGGAGGTGTTGGGCTGCAGGGCGGACAGGAAGCAGCCTTCCAGGACCGCGACACTCATGGCGTCAAGAGAAGGAGAACCTAGAGTCTTGCAGGAGAAACCGAGGAGACTCAGCTGCGAAGTGTCAGCAACTGGTAGTCGACGCAGAAACTGTGTTCGAGACCATCAGTGGGGAGGAGGCGGGACCTGGTGGTCCGGGCTCGACCCACTTCCACCTGCGCTCCTCACGCACGAAGCCACGCACGCATTGTTGCAAACTAAAGTTGGGGTGAAGAACATTAACAAGGACTAGAATATGAAACACATTAAAAAAAAAGAAACAAACGATGGTTTAACAACAAAAACAAAAAAAAGGTATCGACGTGGATGTATTAAACACACAATTTTGTTATTTTTTATACACTAAGTATGTCTGTTTTATCACAAAACATTCATCATTTTAATATGTCTTATCAAAGAACCCCTAACTTCTGGAATCAAATTACAGAAAATCTATCTAAATGTAAATATAATGAGGTTTTAATAAAAATAAAAAAGGGGTATATTGTCGTATTCAACACTACTACTGCTAAGTGTGCTGATACTGTTTCTGTTTGTTTTTTTGTCGTGTTCATTACTATTCTTTTATGAGTACTAACATTACAATTATTATTAAAAAGTGTACCTTATTGTGTGTGAACTTTCTGCTGTAAGTAAGTAAGTAAGTCATTTTTATTTGTATAGCGCTTTTCCAGACCAGGGTCAGAAAGCGCTTAAACAATCAAAACAATATTCAATAAAATATATACTTAAAAGGTCAAGATAAAACTGATAACACAACAGGACTTCCAGAAAATCAAGGAAAAGCCTGAACAAATATCACAAATTTCCTCACTGGACCAATGAACTTAGAAATCTCTTGTCATGTTTACATTTAAATCTTTAAGATTTAAGTGATCCATAACAAAAACTTTTTTTTTATAAACCTCTGAGCAGTTTAGAACTTAGTGCTTGATTTTCTTCTGGTGTTTCCAGGATCTCCATGTGCAGTGTGAGTGTCCCCTGGGCTCTTCACACACTGATACTATGCAGCGCCTCTGAATAAGCTGCAGATGTCAGCCTCACTGAATGCGGGGTGTAACCTTCTCTCCAGGATGACATCCATTATGAAGCTGACATCATCCAGTTTAGTACTAGAACCTCGGCAAGATCCCAACCGAGTGTGTCGACGGCTTATGTTTTGACCAGTTGTGTTTATCAATTGAACGTCAGTAAATATCAACAAGTTGAATGACAAATGTGTGTTAAGTGAGAGCAGAGCTTCTCGAAACTGTTGTGCCAGACCTGAATAATGGAGCCTCCAGGAGGGGCCACAGAGGGGTGGGATCTCTGACGGAGACATCAGCTCACACACTTGAGCCAAATGACATCTGAGATAAACAACGAGGACCTGAGGTCATTTGAAAGCCGTGCAGGGTTTGAGCAGAGATTTAAACAATGAGAAAAAAAACTAAAGGTTGTCAACACAAGATTGTAAACTGACCACTGCTGAGGCCAACAACTGCTGGGTTAGTTTTAAAGCTGAGGAATGTGGACATGATATCTACCAGAGGCAACATTGTGTAATCCTCAGGGAGAAAATGAGAAGTGGGTCTGAGAGGGACGTGAAATGTTAAAAGAAAAGATAAATAAATCAAGAAAGAGTGTTGACGGGTGGAGTAGCCTTGGCTCCTTCGAGGAGAGGTCATGACCTTCTTAATCTTAATGGTCCAGAGAGCTCCAGTTAAGTCACCTAGTTTACTTTTAAGACTCGACTGGTATGTGTAGGTGGTTGAACTAATGGAGGGTTAGATAGTGCTAGACATAAATGACTACCCTATAGAATCCAATTTGATTCAAGACCTCTCAACCCGGTTTGACATTGTTTCAGGTGCTGAGACAGCAGAGCTGGTCTTCATTAGGGGTTCGGAATGTTCCATGACGACCGGGCCATCACTCAAACAAGTGCCTGCAGAAAATTAGCGGGAGCGTGGGGATCGCAGCAAATCACGGGCTATGAACTGATCTGAAGTCTGGTCCGGCCAAATTAACACAGATTATTCATAACATGAAAAGGACCAGAAGCTAAACCTTTACTATGCATGATCATTATTACTGTGTGTATCTCAGACACACCTGTGAATAGCACAATATTAATGGTTGTCTTTTGGAAACTAGCATCGCGCTCAGAGTCCTCCAGATTCTATCAAAGTTTCCAGAGTACCACACTGTGATTCAGGGTGGAGAGCTTCAAAAGAATTCCTTTCAGCAGATGTAAAAGCTCATCTGGGTTGTATTGTCTTGATGGGAGGTGAGTCTGTCAGGAGCTTCTGTTTCTCTTTCAGGTTACCTGGATACACTCGGTCAGCAAAGGTCACGCCACTCCTGTCTGAAGATAAGAGGGAATCCAGAGGTGTTAAGGAGGCGTTTGCTTTCAAAAATAAACTTTTCTCCGCCGCCAAGTTTTCTGAATTGCTTTTGTTCTGGTCTCTCCCATTAACGTAGCTCTTAGGGTCATTGGGATGTTTAAGCCCCCCTTGTGTGTCGTTCATCAGAGAAGGCAGTCGTTCTTTGAATCCGCTCATCTTAAAGTATGATGATTAACTTCCAAAAAACAAACATAGCATGTGTTGACCCCTTCTTGGGTCTCAGTTTCTAGCGCGGTTTGTCTGGAGTCACGTTGATGAATATGCCTGTCAGAGTGATCTAGGCGATGTTCAATTATACTGTATTGACTGAAAGAACCGCCCCTTCCACCAACCCCCAATTTGATATCAATTATTGCCATCCATTCCTCAGCTTTTGAAGGGTCTTCAGTTAACAGTCCCCCCGAAAATGAATGAATAATCTGCATAACTCTTTTGTGTCAGGTTGTAATTGTATGTAATTATTATGTGCAATTAGTTTATTGCCCAAGTGTGTGGGTTATTGACTTAGTAAGTGCTTTAAGACCACACATTCATTTTCTATTATCTTTTTTTTTTTTACAACATACGTATTAAATTAGCCAAATGGAGACATGATAAATATTCTCAGTAGTTGTACTTATATATTTGTAGAGCCAAGGCCTTGCAATGATATGTTAAACATTCCAAAATAACACAATAGGCTTAATTTAAGGCATAACCCAATCACTACACTCTTACAGCTACATATTATCTTGTGTTCGTCTGTTTTTAATTTATCCAGTTGTGTCAAACTCTGTCTCACATGGGGCCAAACTATTAGAGTAGTCTGGATCACAGGTCGAACAAAATGCACGTTTACTAAACTGGAACAGGAAGAAAGAGTCTGACAGTGATGTCATCTTTTGATTATTTGAGGATTAATCGATCTTTATAATCTGTGTTCGTCCTCCATCACCAAACAATCCAAATTCAATCGGTTACTCTTAAAGACAAGAAAAGAAGACGCTGAGTCCAGTAGTTAGTTTATTTGTAAATACATTTAATCCCTTATATTTGGGCAAACCAAATTCTACATGGAGAGAGAGAGAGATTTCAATTGACCTGGCAGGAGCCGACTCTACCGTCCACTCTCTGGAATCATCTGATGCTTTCGAATCCTTCTCATGGACATCGCTGCCACACAATTGTTCCACCTCGTCCGTCCAGGCTCCTTCAACATCGTACCGGACAAAGATATCATAATACTGAGAAGTACAAGACCTTAGAACAGCCATTGTGACTTTAATTAGTACAAGAATTCAGCTGCGATTGTTACAAGACACTGACCGGTTCTCCGTTCACTACAAAACAAGACTTGGGGATAATATGATGCCTTAGAAACGAGTGAGAGCAGTGGCTGAGCAGATCTGGATAATTGATGTTTTTTGGCAAGTTTGTTGAAGGGTTAGATTTGACAGACACATCCGATTAAAAAACTAAATCTGCGATAAAGGTCTATTGAAATTAAGAAGACGGTATCATTATTGATACCCCATAACATTTATTTTGTCTTGACGGTGACAGCAAGGTCAGGTTAATGTTAATCTTAAATGCATAGTTTAAGAAAAATAGTTTCAACTTCTGCTCGTCCGGAGAGTTCAACAAGACAATCACAACATTAGCATCAGGGCTAACTGTTAGCACTAGGGAAATGAAAGTTAGTAACGTGTAAAAGTGAAAAAGAGGGTTTACATTTGTGCTAAAGAAAAATAGAGCTACGAGCAGAATAGAAGGCATTTTCAACATTCAGGCAACCATGGACCGCGAGTACGAATGGTCTGGAGGGACGTAAATCTAGCCTTACAAGATGACAACAGGATGGGAGACAAATGGAACTAGAAAAAGGCCTTCGTTGCAAAAGATGCTTCAAGATTCCCTTAATCTATACTGCAATGCAAATCCTTCACCGTAAGAATACGTTTTTGTTATAAAATGCAGTTTCTTTTGGACCGGATTAGAGGGAAAGAACACTTTTAGATGAGAAATGACTGAAGATTAGTCGCACAAAGAGACCAGTATTAAGAACAAATAACCCACAGGTGAACAACAGACATCAGGCCACTGTGACTTTGGTTCAAGCTTCCGAGTTTTGCATCCAACAACCCCTCAGTCCCTGCAGAAATAACCAAAGTGTTTGATAGCGAGACAACGCTGCGGTTAGTGAGGAAGCCAACACTGCCTCCTTCAGTTGAGGGAGAGACGACGCGGGAAGATTACAGGTTCTACAGTTCTACTACACCCATGCTCAGGCAGTCATAAAGCACTGTTAATAGATATATTATATACAGTTTATACATCAAACAGTGAAAAAACATCAAAGAACCAAGAGTATAAGATGCTAAGCAAGTTGCGTTAAAACACCAACAGACTACGACGACGAGCGAGCCTGCGAGGCGGCGTGTGACAGCGCATCAGGTTAGAGTATAGATGAACGATGCATCCAAACAATTATGGACGGTCATGAAATAAAAAAGCTGTATGGAGGAGTGTCGACTTCATCCAGCGAGCTAAATATGATTCTGCTTATAAAAGTACAGAGCTGACAAAACAAAACAAACTAAAACAAACAAAAAAAAAGAGCTGCTTATATATCCTTCATCAGCAGCTTTGCTGGCAGAGCACTTCAGTAGACCGGGCTGCTGCGGATCCCACAGCACAGCACCATGCTGAAGATCATCTCAAAGATCTGAGAGAACATAAAGGAAAATGAATACAGCATTAAATGTGTTAATCATTTGTTATACTTTTTCAAGTCTTATGATGCTGTTACTTTTAAAGACTAAGTGAACTAAAACCCACCATAATAACAGCAACCGCCAAGGCAGCAATTCCAATCAGGTAGATCTTGTCAGTGAAAAACTCCTGGATCCTGTCGTGGCAGCTCTGTCAGATGGAGGAGGCATCACGTCAATGCGTTTCAAAGGACGGAAACACCTTTTTTTTCATTTATATTGTCCGTACATTAACGCTTGTTTTCACACTTATCACTTAAAGGTCTTTTCAGAGAGTCTGAGACTTACGAATGTGGTGCCAGAGCTAGGGCAAAGGTCAGTCAGGCCCAGCGTGTCGGTGAAGGTGGTCAGAAAACGGGTTCCCTTTCCCTTTCCACAGCAGTTCAGCTGCAACACACACATGCCAACGACAGTTACCGCAGGGAAGCAGAGAGAGAATGCTGCTCATGTCCTGCTCACAAACTCTTTCCCCAAAATGTAATACATTTTTATTTATTTTCAGGGGCATCTTTGAAAGGGTATATTCGTGTGGAATCACTTTTCTTCCAATTAACTTTATACAACGTATCATGCATAAAAAAAAACACATCAGAGAGCGCCTCACCCTCACTATAAAAGGTGCAATACTGCCATCTTCTGGCTGAACATAATACCTGCAGTTGCACTGCCAGGACAGCACGTCTTAGTTTTGAACTGAATTTGGAATATCATATTAACCTGGCGTCCCTTTCTGGGGTGCAATGACCAGATTCATCAGTTTAGGGGAACGAATATTTAACACAATCTTGCTACTAAGAAAGGAGATGGCATATACAAGTAGAGGTGCAAAATGTGAATCTACACCAAGAAAAGATGCAGACTTGTGTCAGTGATGATGCGTTTCATTGGATGATACTAGGTTTAGACATCATCTATACAATTTGACTGATGCCTTTTAGATGGGTGGGGCTCTTGTAATTGTAGAATACATTAGTACCACAGCTGCTTTTTCTGAATATGGCCGTGAGAGGGGATCAGTATCTGTGATCCCAGCCCAAGAAGTGAAATAGAAATACAAAACCTGTTTTAATTTCGTTGACCACACTTGTTTGGTTTACTATTTTATCTGGTCACATGACCAGCATTAATGTTGCTACGCGTCTCGTTTTCTATACACATTAGAGGTTCATAGACACCAATTTTTGTCAATACTGAGTGATCGTACCGTCTCATGGAAGACTTTAAGCACTGAGAGCCCTTTCTTCGCCTCCTGGTCGGTGAGTCCCTGAGCCAAAGTCTTGTCATAGATTGAGTCATAGAAGTTGATAATCTCCTTAGCCACCTGGAACACAAGAAACGTATGTTAATAGTGACTTTTGTTTTACATAAACAGTCAAAAAAAGGAATTTTAGACACAATTTCAGCTAAAAAAATAAATCTAAATGACATAAAATAGAGTATACAAAACATCTTTAGAGGAGAAGATGGAACATTTTCAAGCTGCTGTTTATACAGAATGGGTTGTGTTGGTGACTCACCGTGTCCCTGTGCATGAAGCCCCAGATACCAGCTGCCACCTCGCAGGCGAACAGAATAACCAGGCAGGTGAAGAACTACAGGAGCAGACGAGATGAAATTGGAGCAAACGGTTTCCGTTGACTTGGTGAAATCAAAATAAGAAGCGTGACTCACGGTTCCCAGCAGACACTGGGACTCCTGGATGGCGCCATAGCAACCAAGGAAGCCGACAACCATCATCACAGCACCGACAGCAATCAGGATGTGGACACCTGGAGTGACAGACGGGCACTTATGATGAGTGACAGCTCAGTGCTGAGCAGGTGAATGAATCAGAAATTAAGCATCTTAGACTAAAACAATTACTCAATGGATGTATGAACATTGCTATACACTTGGACTTCACTTATTTTATTTTTAAACGAGTGTACAATACAATATGCTACACTTTGATACTTGAGAGTTTTGTTATTTAAAAAATGTTTTTGCACATTACACACCAGTTACCGAACACTCACAACACTCCCTGTATAATGTGCTCTGCCCTCTGCAGGCTGTTGATAAGGGTTTCCCTGTGAGGCCTCCTGTATCATCGGCCTGAAGAGGGCAGAGCATGCTGTAAGTAGAACTGCTGTTTGAAAGAGGGAGAATAAATGAATACAGTCAAGCCATTACGTAGATTCTGTATTGATTCAGAAACTTAAACATGTAAACAAAATTCACTTTGGAAAGTAGCAATGATACCAAGTCCTAGTCATGAGCCAATTGTCCTCCAGAGCATTCAGAGTAAAATAGAAAAATGCAGTAGAGAGCCCTGTTGTTTATTTTGGCTGTAAATCATTATTAAGTAAACATTCTTTTTCACACACACTTCACATCCACTCACACACCAACCATCACATTCTGTCACAATTGAAAAGAGTTCATGTTGGTCTTTTATTGTGGGGAAACCAGCACAATGTTCTCAATTGGCTATTTAAAGTTTAAATATGAGTCTGAGTTTGGAACTTCTCAGGAGGGGGCTCGTGAGCCCAAAAACCCTGGCGTTCTTTTCTCCACTAGACATAGTGGAAGTGAAAGACACAAAAGTCAAAACCTACAGCCACAGCTTCGGTGCAAGCTGGTGTCAGAGTTACACAACAGAGACAGACAGACAGTGGTCTCGTGGTCTACCTCACCACTTTCATTAGCAGATATGGAGCTAAAGAGAGCAACTGACAAGCAGAAAAAAAAAAAATTGGAAATATATTAGTGTATAAAAAAATAAGATCCCCAAATTCACAATATACTGTATATATATAGTTCTTTAACTTAGCATGTCGGACCAAACAACTACAACCAAAACAAGTTTCCTGCAATCCCTATAAGAAAAGCTCCAGACTGTTATAAAGGTATGCTTATACTGTTAACCATTTTATGAGTATTGTGGGATTACAGGGCTGGTGGTTGTTGTTCTGGTATCAGATGCAGAGTGGAGTGCTGCCATCATTACTCTGCTTGGTCAACTGAGAGAAAATTAAATTTGAAACCACTAAATGGTGCACTTTCAAGATCTTCCCCACTCCCCATTCATTCCGCACGTGAAACCACATGCACACTCGTACACAAACGCACATTTTTTAAATCGATTTGCTGGCAAGTGACCAAGTCACCCACCATTTGCAAGATTGTGGCTTCCTGGTGGTCTACAGGCTCTTTGTACCTCCACCGTCTGACCACATCAGCGGCTCTCCCTCTCTCCATTTGATGCGCTCGATAATTTCATTTACTTTAATGTCTCTTCCTGTCTGTCTTCATTTAATCTGGATCATCTCCCATCATGCTGTTGGTCTCCGTCTATACTGACAGAACAATAGGTGTACGAAACCAGAGGAGGATGCATACGAAAATGCTCGGAGATTTTACAGCGCCATGTTTACGCTTTGTGTACATTGTCGTTTCTCAGGTAAAAGCATATTCGTCAAATGTTTCCGAACTATAGTGATATGCAGTTTTGTAAGGAAGCTGATTTAATGGAGGTAAAGCTGATCTATGTTAATATTTATTGGAGAAACTACTTACTGCCCGAGCCATTAAATAACAGCAATAGCTTCACAGACCATAAAACAATAAAGTTCATAAGTAGTTTTGACAAAGTCAAAGACATGAAATCGATAAAACTGGTAATGTGAGCTTAAAATATGTGACGCTGAAGAAGTTGACTGGCAGATGATGATGATTTCACTGCGTTACTGCCGACATGTCCGATCAAATTTCATGAGGGCTATGGTGTTGTAGTAGGGCTCCGGGTTTCTCTTTCTATGTAACCTTTGCTAGATTTAATACAACAAAATAAACGCGTTACGCACCATTGCATGGATCTTCTAGCTGTCAGTGTTTAATGGAATAATTGTTGATAAGACTGTTAAGAATATAATATATGTGGCAGCAAAACATGGTAAGTAAGAATTCAACCAGACGTATAGGAGGGAAACAGACCGTCACAATCACGACACTAAGATCACACGACTCCCTAATGCTTTTGCCAGATGTGGGTCCTGCTGCTAAAATAAACTGACTATTGTGTACCTCACAATGAGAGCGTACCATACTATGTCCTGTTTCTCATTATGTTTTAGATGTTAATTACGACATGGGGGGAGGGTCATGTCTCAGAACATTCTTAAAAGCAAGCACGCTTCCTGCATTTTCAGACCAGTAAAGGAAAACATACAATAGCCTGGACTTGGCTGGAAAAACGTACTCGCTCTGCAAGAACATACCTAAAGAGGCATGTAAATAGATTTCGGTGTGTAAATATTTTTGTGTAATGTGACCCCCAGGCCTGCATCGACTCGTCCACGACAACAGATACCGTTAGTGACGAGTGCGTTCAGTATGCATTCTGGTACCCGATTCTTACGCAACAACTGAGGCACCATGATTCATCTCATTTTACAAGCACTTTCCTCCAACCATTTCATTCCAAAACCAACCGGGGCATTCGGAAAAACTCTGTGACTGGATATTCCTCTGACTCAGACTTGGATATTATTTCCAGGACAAAAAGATTTTAAAAAGTTGCGTTAGCAAATAACAGGACTTTCCAATAAACTGTCTAAGCTTTTGTGATCAGTACACATGTTCAGACAACCATTGCCAGAATAAACAGACTTGTTACACTAGTCAACTAATGTGAAACAACACTAATCCGACTCTCATGTTGAAGTCTTACTCTCCAAGATGCAGCAAGTCTCTCATAACCATGTTTTGAATAACGTTTTAGTGGCATTTTCTAATGTAAATATTGTAGGAAGGAGACCTCCAGAGGGATCAATAAAGTTGATCTATCTATCGATTTTTGTACGAACAGAAACAATCTAATGGGTACAATAGAGGTCCAAGATCTATTTAGGAGACACTTGATTCACATTAGTTGCCCTTTACAGAAAACAAGAACAAAAGCAGACATCAGAAGTTTGAATTCTAGGTGTTGAATTAGGGAGACTTCTTGACCGACCTAAAATGTTTTAATCCAATAGTTTGAAATATAACATAAAGTTCAATGATTTTACACATTTCCTACAATTCACAGGAAGAGGGTGTGATTAAATGTTCCTTTTAAATGTTACTCAGCTTCTACTGAGATATAGAATGCATCACTTCCTGCCAATTAAATAGTTTATATTTTCCCGTTTATGACATGTAGTAACATTTTGGAGTGACATTCAGGTTCTGAGTGGTTAATGAGTAAGAGAGTCATGAGGGTTGTGTTTTGTAACCGTCTTCCTGCTTTTACTCAATTATTTCCTCTCATTGCCTCATCGCATGAACCCTTCAGCTCTCGCATCATGGTCTTAAATATTTCTACTTGAAACATTGACATTTTATATCATGTAATTATCATTGTTTTCTCCATGTATTAATTTCAAATGACAACATTTTTCATTTATTATTAAGTACAACAGTATACAATTTTCCTTTTTTTTCAAATAAAAACGGAGAAATGAATGTTAAAACGGGTTTAGAACACCCGTTCTAACTCAACTTATAGATTTATCCAAATATTCTAACATATCCATCAATCAATTGACAACATTATATATATTACATTATACACAATTATTGCAGTAGATTATACTATTTTACATTATTTGTTTTTTTAAACGTTAATCAATTTTCTAGTCAATATTTCCACTTCTGTTCAGCATAACACGACTAAGGTTTTGTTTAAATGTCTTTTAAAGATCAGTAAAATGACTATATAATATGTGATTGTATTTGTTTTTAATTCATTTTTTTATTGATACAATATTTGGATACAATGTTTTAAAGACAATAACAATAATACACATATTCATATCGTTGAGTGATTAGTGAAAAATAAGAACCATGACTAAAAATCTATAAAAAATATTATTTAAAATTGGCTTCCAACTTTGGGTTGAACCAAGAGCATGTCTTGGGTTTAATGTTAGAGTTGTTCTAGAACCCTTATTTGTGTATTTGAGATTGTTTTGGTGCTTTTACAGTTGTTGAGATGAGTAAGATCTTTAAAAAAAAAGTACTCAGTTGGCCACAGTGCCTATGATCTTTGCTTATAAGAAAACATTCACAAAATGAAACAGGAAATCAGATAATTAACGATTAACGAATCATGATCGTCACAGAAAAACTATAAAAACATTTAGAAACGAGTCAAGTGACAAATAACTGGAGGTGCAGAAGTAAACATGTGACTTCTCAGAAAATGAATGGGCAGTTGCTGGCAGATTGTGAGCGTGTCGGAGTGAAACAAAGTGGAGAAGCAGATGTGAGCGTCTGCATTGAAAATTTCCTGGCAACAGGGAGATGGAGACGGAGGGCAGGGGTGGAAACGGCAGATGGGGCGGAGAGTGGGAGTGGAAAAGGATAGAAAGAAACAAAATGACTTGGAGCCTAACCACAAGCAGGAGGGAAAATGAAGGGGAGGAGGGGAATGGAAAGAAAGAAGGAGAAGAAAACTTTCACAGAGGAGGGAGGAGGTGGGGTGGGGCCGCTGCGGAGGAGGCATCGTCGAAGGGAAGGAGGGCCAGTGAGGAATTTTTTCCAAAACCAAAAGGTCTTTTTCTCCTTTGGAATGAGAGGGAGGCTTTATGTAATGGTAGGAGGTTCATTAAGGCTGCTGGAGAGAATGTACAAGACGTGGTGAGGGGCTTTTTCACTCCACCACAGCTATGCTGCTTCACGACAAGAACAACAGCCCAAAACACTTTCATCCGGAAGAACGTCCGCTTTCCAAAGAACAGAAGCGATAAGCTGACTCCAAGTAGTTCAATGTATAAATCTATATCTTAAGGACAGACTTGTTTGTGCCTGATCGGATGAGCAAACCGCAGTGGAAGTTTCACTCTACGGCACTGTTGAAGCTTATAAAGAAGTGGAGGCTTTTAAAATATTGTTCATTTTATTTGATAACTTTATGGGCTTAAGTGGTTATTTACATGGCCAAAAGTTATCATTCACTGTATCCATAAATCTTATTGTATGTTTTTCTCTTCTTCTTTTAGCCTGCATTTTAGCTAAAAATATTTGTCTCTGATCACCAAAACCTTATCTCTAAACTCAGATAGATTTTGAACCTTCTCCCTCCACCCTGCCAGCACTCTCCTCTTCACTACCTTTAATTTGTCTATAATCTTTGAATGTTGGATCTTGAATAATACATCTGTAACTTAAATGGCCTTTAAGATGTTGGATTCCATCAATTAGGCCTTTAATTTGGGCATTTCATCTTAGGGATTCTAGGTTTAACACTTTTCAGTATTTTTTCTCCATAAGACAAATTGTTCAAGTTGGTTGAGGCAGATACAACAACCCCATAAAAGTTTCCAGTCAGTCCTCAAAGTCATTTGTTGGGTAATGTCTTTTATAGTGGTCACATGTGACTCAGGGCCTCATCAGGCGTCATCAACAACAATTTCACACCAACTTCTTATTTCCAGATAACTCCCTTCACTCTGCAGGCACATCCTGTACATGTAATACTCAAGAGTTACTGGACAAATTCCATTACAGTCTATTGTCCATAGTGGTCGATGTTTTAAAATATGTTCATGAAGAATACCTATAATTTAATAGATCAAATTAAGCCTACCTCATTGGACTATTTATCAATAATAATTATCACAATCCACTCTAACTTTACAACCGAGAGCACATTCATAATTCACATCCATACATTATCGTTACACGCATTACTGCACTGCTCATTTTATCAGCACACTCACAAGATATTTATCTCACTGGTAGATGGATGACGATCTATAAATATAGGCCTACTTTACATTTGCAACCTTTTAATATGGTCCAAATGTTGCTTCACGTTATGCATCATGATTTGCTGCCACGTCCAATTTAAATTCCTGTCCAAAATCCATTTAACAGTCAGGCGTGAAAATGAAGCGCATGTTTGTCCGAAATGTCCAATTTTTGCTCTGATCAGAGTCCAGAGTTCATGTTGCCCTTCCTGAAAGTCATTTTCTCTCACATATTATTATAATAAATATAGAACCGCGCATCTAGCAAATTAAAATACAATTTTACTTAATGAGTACCAACGCCCAATTAAGTGTTCCATTGTTGACTTGGTGCCACAGAACTATTTTAGATGATCATGGGTCATGTCTCATGACCTCAATAGGGGGGTTGTGCACCGGTCAGATCGTCCTTGACCAACCAAAAGAGTTTTTAGTGAACAGAACTTACATACCATTTTAACGTTTTTTTCTCAATCAAGTCACTTCACACTAGGGCTTGGTGACAAAATGTAAGTGTTATATAAATAGGGAATTAACGTTCTCTCAGCAGAAAAGAGTGACACAGACATATTGCATTACGCATTTGTTATTTATAAAGGTCTGCATTTAGACACACATACTACCACAACTCCATCAAAAAGCTCCTCATTGCAGTTTTCCCTCAATTTGACCCCAATATAATACTGATTGAACCTAACACAGACAAAGTATACCACAACGAAAACATGTCCACCTCACACTTACAGAAATACTGCTTTTATTTTATTTGTTGTATAAATCAAGCATTTCTTAAATGCGCACTTTGACCAATCCGTGTCACGTTCTGTAAAGTTATCAATTTGTACTTTTACGTCTCGTTGTTCTTTACGTCTCGGTCTAACTGTGAGGCGTAGCTTGCTAGGCTCGGTTGCTATGGCGACTCGGTATATACAAGGAACTAAGACAAACTTATGAGCGCTACTCAACAGGAATTATCCAGTCAGCCGCTCATCTCTTTTAAACCCCCATTGCTAAAGCAACATATTGTTAGTACTTTTCATCTCATCTCAGTTGTTTTAAGCTTCGCTGATCCCAGAACTTCCAAACAAATGTAAAGCAGTCCTTCTTCGATGTATTCGCTGTTAGCGTAAGGTTACAGGAAGTGGGATTTATCTTTGATTTGGTAAGAAAAAATAAACAATAAAAGACTTGATACAATTTGTGTCCTGAAAATGACCAGCATAGAAGGATTATACGTACTGATGTAAAAGGTGCTTGGAGCCTGAGTTCCCTCATATTCAATCCCGAGAATGTTGCTGGTTTGGGGATCGTGTCTCAGCCATAGAGCCACACCCAGGATGACACCCCCTGCAAGCTGCAAGAAAAAACAAACATAGTTAGTTGATCATATAACCAGGAGAATGAAATGATGGTTGGAAACTTAAATGCCATTGTGGAATATAAAAAAAACACATTTATATACACTCAACATTTGTTAGACAAAGAGTAGCTGAAAATATATGAGAAACAATTGTAAATGTCTGTCTGTTATGTGAGGTGTACTTTCAAATGTTTTCCACTCATTTTTAACTTATTTGTGTCATCATGAAGCTGGCATGTTTTTCAGTTATTCCATGTCTCCTGCAATCCCTGAAATCTTCTGAGTGTGAGAACTTATTAGAAATTATTCTATGAGATATTTTAATTGGTTATTGGTAAAATAGGTTTTAAGTGAAACATGAAAACATGACATACATGTGCAGTAGATACACCCATTACACAATAGTCACATCCTTCCCCCTTTCATCATCATTTGATTATCTCTCTAATTCCAGAAGCATCCGCTTAATATTGCAAGCATGATGCTCTCACCTATATGCAGGTACATTGCATACTGCATTTTTACAGGGATCAACCTCTGGAAAATGATCAAAACCTGTTCCATGTTGTTTCATGTAATGCAAAAGACAAACAAACGAGAAATTCCATAACAAGTCAAACCATACAATCATCCAAAAATACAGACGTTCTTGTGTTGTTTGCGAGTATAGATGCACTTCTATAAGAAATAGGCCTCATTTAATTCAATCCTCAAGGTATTGAGGACACACACAATTTAATAATTAGCTTCACGTCATTGTTTCGTCACTTTTGTGTATTTTTACTCTCCTTTATTTACACGGCTGCACCAGAAAGTGCTCTCTGGGGACAACACAGATCTCTTGACTAAACAATCGCAGAGGACTAAAAAAGTTAACTACAGTGAAATGTTTCATGAGATAAAGTACTAAAGAAAAATGCACAACACAGGCTTCTTCGAAGACAACTAATGGACATGCCTTATCAAGAGGAATTCTTGTATTTCAGAAATAAGAAGACAAAGTTTCTGTCTGAATGTTTTCTGAAGTATTTTATTACAACAGAATATATTAATACATTTTCAATACAATAAACCTCATAAGCAACACAAGTCTACCCTAACTCCACCGATTATGCAGCAATTTGAAGCTGGCAAAGAAGCCAAGGCTAACCAACGGCACGCTGTTCCTGCCACTGAGTGCTAAGAGGGTAAAGGTAAGGTGTTTATCCTTCCGTAAAAAGGAGAAAGGAATAGATCAACTAAGAAGAATCTTATTGTTTAAGATTTCTCAAATACACCAAGACAATTTATACCGTTGCTGTGTTATTCCTGACAAGAATTTAAGTTTACATTCCGCCTCAACTGCCGATAGTCGCGCTACAGCTGTATTTGATGGATGCTTTAAATACCTTAGAAATGACTTATTTTGTAGCAGTCAAAACATTAATAAACCGATTCATATCTTTACCATTGATACTATTGATGGTATTAGATGATCATGCTTCTTTGGTCATTGTTATTTCAAGGTCAAGATGACCCAGAGGCCCGAATTTTTTTTATTTTTTACAGAAGCCACTTGTGAGAATGTGTTGCCTCGGTATGCTTAATATGTGTTGTTTTCTTTTCTGGTGGATCTGGAGTTTAAGTATAACAATGAGCCTTTGTTGAATTTTTTCCACCACTCTCAGACTTCCAGGGGGAAACCCTGAATATAAAATGCAGCGTAGAACTAGAGGTCTTGTTCTTCAGGGTGGTTGACACTGACCTAAGCCTAGCTCAGCCCCTTTGTTTGGCCCTGGACAATGCGATCCTAAATATAACTGCATTGGTTAGCCGACGAGAGCTGGAAAACAACCCGCCATCCTTTCAGTGGGTATTCAAAGCCGCCGTCTCCATCCTCGTGTATTACTATATAGCATGCAAGACGCAAACGGCACAAACTAGTTTGTGTGAACTAGCCAACTCAGCTCCCTCCTGACCTCTTGGTTCAGTCTATTCAGCTTCTTGGAACAGCAGGCTGCTTAGCAACAAGATCAACATCAAGTGCGCAGAACATATAAGGAGGCCCAGCAACACCACGGAATGACTTACTATCTTTAATAACTTGCCAGAACCATTACTGCACCACGTGCGTTACCACAAGGATGAGTCATTATGAGAGATGGTTAAATAATGAATGTTTATCACAGCGTGGGTGTTGGCTAAGGATTAAAGCTTAAATGGTGCTTCTGACATGGACGCATGCAGTGATTTCTACTAGTTTTACAACTAAAAGAAAACAACCACTGTACTGTACAAACACAGACAAATATTTGTCTGTTCTGTTGTTTGTTTATTCAAGCAGCTAAGATAAGACAAACATACTTGTTAACATTGATGGCTGCTGACTGATTTAAATAATATATTTAGACACTTAATTTTATTGTCATTATCTAAATATATAGTATTATGCTAATTTATGCCACATTGAATTTTAACACTTGAAGTGGTCAACCCTGAAAAAGGATTTAAAGGAAAACATTTAAATTGTGACAAATAAAATTGTAATACAACTAGATGCGTCAGCTGGCTTGTATAGGGAAATCAAATTAAATTGATGGCAGCGGACAACAGTTCCAGTCAGCATTGTGGCCATGAATACCTAAGATGTTTGTCTGGAGAGCGATCACATTATTCTCATAGAATCAATCATTTTGTTAATTTTTTCGGTATTTAACAAGAAATTCCCTGTGGGGTTTTTTTGGGCTTGAAAATATCAAAAGCTTTTGCCATTTTAATAAAAATATGTAATACAATAATCTTCCTGATGTATAATGTTTCATAACATATATGATGTTCAAAGACAAAATAAATTACCTTAATAATTTTAACCTAAAGTAACATAAGATAAATTAAGATTTGTAATGTAATAGAGAAATGAAAAAGACATTTCGACATACTTATTTATTTCCGAGTCATATTTGATGACCAAGTCCATTTCTTTGACTAGAATAGAACCCTCAGTTTCGAGGACTCCCAGCATAACACCCATATGTTTTGTGAAAAAAAAGCATTAGCAGGAAAGGAGACAAATTTGATCCAGTAAACTTGTGTGAACTTTGGTAGGTTTTTTTCCACTGAAACAAACGTTAATAATGATTTCTAAAAACAGAAACACTTTCCTGATTAATACTATACAACTGGTAGTTGCCATCTTATAACAGCTGAGTTCTCAAGGCAAGTCAAAAATAGTACAAGGTTGAGTCAAACAATGTGAAGGAAATGTCTTCTATTTTATACCATGATTTAATCCTGTCGCTAAAATGGCCATATTCGACAGGACAATTTTAGCTTACATCACCCGTCCATATTAGCAAGTGATTATTAATGTAACGATAGCAGTCTGGCAGCTGTTGGAAATAAACTGCCTGGTGGTCCTTTTATGGAACATGTCAAGTAATTAAAAAACATTCTGAAACAAGTACAGATACACTCATGCTTTACTTTTAAACTAGAAGACAGAGCTGCTGCATGAACCGAAGCTTAAACGTGTTGAACTTTATTTACTTTATTTCCCTTTACAAATGTTCCAATGTTTGAAAGGACGGTCGGGATGCTTCAGTCAAAACTTTACAACACACTCCCGTGTTCATGATGGAAACTCTACTGTACTTAGTGACATTTTACTAGTGTGGCCTTCTTATTTTCTCAGATATAACAAGTTTTCCGAATCTATTCTTGAATAATTTAAGTAAAAACAACTGAAAATGAAATAAAATATTTTGTATGTTAAATAAAACCAACGCATTCAACCAAAATATCACCAAGACTATGCAAAACCACTTCAGCCAAAGTGTTGCCATGTGTTGCTCTGGCTGTTGTAATCACACATTCCACTTTAATTGACTTTTTTTTTTCCTCGATCCAGCAGCAACAACAACAAAAGAGCCAAACACCTACAATTTAGTCTCCTCGTCCTATGGTGAAAATACAATTAAGCGTTTAGTCCACACAGTCAACGTGCCGCTCCGGAGTCTATTTCTGCACGTTGCCGTGAGTGCAGGGGTTGGAGAATGTCAGACATGTTGAAGTGGACGCGGTGGGGGATGGGGCAGGGACCTCATTTTCCCATAAGACTCCTCTAACAGAGCAGAGGCTTCCCTCCCAACCCCTTCTGACCTCCGACCCTCTCAGTGTCCGCGGTGATTTATGGAAACAGGAGGTCTCCTCTTTTTAAAGAGGCAGGCTGCACATTTCAGTGGAGGCGTCTCCGCAGATGCACTGAACTTGTCTGACCTGACAGATCAATTCACAAAGCTCTTTAGAGCAGCCAATACAACTAAAAGCTCCAAAGTGGGTTATGTGTTAAAAAGAGAGGAGGAGCCAGTTGAGATTCTGTGATGCACTTTAAGCACTGCCTAATTCATCATGTTGGAATCACTTTCAGGAGTGGAGGAAACACTTCTTTTTACCGGCTTTTCCAAACGCGTCAGGTGCTTTAACGTTGATGGATCAAGTTTATGTCTTTTCTAAACTAGTCAACACGACAACTTATGACTATTTAATGTGAAACAAACCGATAACAGTTTGTTTCTTTAGTAGGTTACAGTGTTTGGAAAGTGGGACACAGTATCCTAAAGTTCTTTCAGCCTTTTTGGTGATTAATCATACTTCAAATTCATCTCTAAAAGTTGCCAAACATAAACAATATATTTAACTTCAGCCCCATTTTCCATTTAAAATGTAGTTTCCTTCGGGTAAATGTTCTTGATTAATGAATTGTCGTAAGTAAAGTGTGGTTGAATTTTTTGGATCATATCGTTTTTGGTTGTCTTGGATCGTTTTGCTTTTTTGAAATGCTTTGAACTCCTAAGGGAGCTTTATAATCAGGAGGAAAAGATAAAGGATTTAAATGAATGTTCTTTATCTCACACAGTACAAAATCTGAGCCAAGTCCTTGTTAAATGCATTACAGTTCACCATTCACTTTCACTTTTCCATTAGAGAGATCATGCAACTGTCTTTTCATTGGAAAAGGAAAGGCTGAACATACTGTTAAAGAGAATCATGTGAAAAGACGTTCCATTTTTGTTACCCTGCTCATGAGAACTTCGCTTCATACATCGAGAAAAAACTCCAACCAGACTATTCGGACTCTATGTTGAAATGGCAGAGATTCAAATTGGCTATAACCACGCTTTTGTTCTTTCTCCAGTTTGCATCCAAATGGGATAAAGCAGTCTTGTGCTCCTGTTAACTCTCTCTCCGCCTCAAACGATGATGCAAACTGTAGCAATGGGGGTAATAACGCTAATGTGTCTCGAAACCTACACTCCCTTTTAAATTCACCATCGATAAAGCCGTCACGAGACAATTTCCCCTCAGAGTCAACGGACAAAAAAAATCATGGCAACTCATCAGAGAAATGGTTTTAGACCATGGGAGCTACACATTTCGATGTTTGTTAAAGTTGTGTGAAGTAGTATTAAAAAAATGTGCATACATAATTATTTGCCCCTTTATGATTCTCATATCTGTCTAGATGACCATTTATGTCCTAAGATATAATAGAGAAAAACTATGACATAAAAGGCCAAACTTATACTGTAGACAGTCCGCCCCTAATCTTTGTTATATATATATATATATATATATATATATATATATATTTCTTCTGAATAGTATCACTGATAATAAGGTGATAAAACATATAAGGAAGAGTGCTTATATCCAAAATTGGATTTTTGAATTGAGTACAACTTTGTTTACAGATAAGAAACGCTATCAATGACATATTTGCTCGTAGAAGGCTCCAACTCAATTTTATTATTCTACACACTTTATATGCCGTTTGTTTTTATTTATAGCTCTAGGAATGTATAAAAGTCAGTCTTGTATGAACAGAAGTAGGGTAAATAAGACCAGAGGTGAAAATGTATTTCCCCCTTTGTAAAGTAAACAAAGTAAAAGTATGAGGGTGGAAAGATATAGAAAGTTGCTTTTGGGGAATAACCCATTTTTATAACCTGGATTATCTTTATTGTAGCGGCCACTGTGTGCAAGACTAAGCCAGATGTGGACCATGTGTGGTCTGCCTGTCAATTACAGTACAACACAGATTTGTCTAGACTCTTGAAATAATGTACAGCGTTCTCTCTCTCAATAACCTTCAGTCTTCAACCCAAGCCGGGACGAATAAATACCGAAGACAAAACGGTAGATAAACCACTCATTGTGGTTTTAATCATTCTCCCTGAGTGCCTTCTGCAGCAGCAGCCCTTCACAGTGACGTCATTGGCGGGCCACAGCCCCAGCAGCTCCGGCACCAGATCACGACCACCGATGGGATCACCAGGGGTCTCAGAACCAACTGTAAACACACGAGCTTCTGGCTCCACAGACACCAGTTTCCAACTTCAGCGTCACAAACTTCATCTTTAAAGGATGATCAAAAAAAGGATCATCTAAACGACCGAACGTTTCCACGATTCGTCACAAAGTCTTGACTCACCAAGTGGAAAACAGAATAAGCTGCCCCCCCCCCTTCCACACGCGCACGCCCACGCGCGGGTTTTCTCCAAATAATCACCCCGAAAGGACACGCCACCTAACATCTACCAGCAGTTTCAACCAGAGAACCACAAGTGGTTTTCACTTCGTTGGGTTCATTTTAAAATTAAAATCAAAACAATAACCGAACCTTCAAACACCTTTAATAACATTTTTGGGGCTCCATGTTTAGTTCACAGCATGGCTTCATAACGAACATTCACGAGTACAAAGGCATATCAGGTTCAACATATTTCTGCTAAAATGGTTACTGTTGAGAAGTGAAAGGTTGTTTTTGTTTTTAAATGTATAATAATGGTTTCTTCTGGACTCGCTAGCTCGCCTCAACAGAACCCGCGACGTCGCAGCGCCGACGACACAACGACGTAGAAAAAAAACCACCATTTTCTCACCCAGAAGATGAAGTTGAAGAAGAAGAGCATGTATTTGATACATTTGGTGCAGCCTTCGACTCCCATGGTGGTCCGTAAATGTGTTCGTTCGTGGGGTTAACGGAGGCGGCAGCTGCTCGCGGCGTGTATAACGGGCTGAATGGAGAGCAGCAGAGCCGCGGCGGAGGCTGCGAGGACGGAGGCCACACCCAGCCCCTCCCACACCCACTCACCCGGCCTGTGGCCAGACACGCATGCGCACCGCTATACCCACGGTCCATGGTGTTTTTTGTTTTTTTTTACAATCGTCGTCGCGGTCACGTGGCTGTGATAACAGGACCTTATCAGTCCCGCCACTATCTTCAATCCCACCAATCCTGCTGGTTGATCGACACGTTCGACTGGATCTGATTTATGACCCGAGATCTTTCACCAAAGCACATATCTGGCGTTGTCCCCCAATGATAAAACTAGAAATATTAAAGCAGGGTCAAATCAAAAGTAAAAAACCGACTCGACCACACAGTAAAGAAAAAATTAGATTAACTTTAAAATGTAATGTTATTTGAACAAAAAAAGACTGGTTACTATTTGAGTCTTTCTCACTCAATAGTATATCGATGCCATCGGATTACTGAATGGATGATGTTTCTAATGTTGTAACATTGAATTTGTTTTTTGATTAATTGAATTCAATAATTTGAATATTGAAAGGTTGAATTTGTTTATTGAATAATTCAATTCAATTATTCGATTAAAAAAAATGAATTACATCATTTTTCACACATTCAGCTTGACATTTTAATTTATACTATTCATTATTTTTTAAATTCAATAAAAAAAATAATTCTAAACCATTTAAATTCAATGATAAAAAATGTAAAGTCTTTTAAATTCAACATAAATGTGTGCCCCCAGACAAAACCAAACGAATACCGAGCAACTGCAACTTGCAGCTGAACACCTCAAAGACCAAGGAGCTGGTCTTGGACTTCGGGAGGTCCAGGACAAAGCCACGTCCAGTGTACATCAGAGGCGACGAGGTGGAGATAGTTGACAACTATAAGTACCTCGGTGTGTGGCTGGACAGTAAACTGGACTGGTCCTGCAACACAGACCATGTATATAAGAAGGTTCAGAGTAGACTGTACTTTCTGAGGAGGCTTCGATCATTTAACATCTGCAAGAAGCTCCTCTGCATGTTCTACCAGTCTGTGGTGGCCAGTGTCCTGTTCTATGCTGTGGTGTGTTGGGGTGGAAATGTGTCCAAGAGGAGTGTCAACAGGTTGGACAGGTTGATCAGGAGGGCTGGCTCTGTGGTTGGAATGAAGCTGGACTCACTGGTGACAGTTGCTGAGAGGAGATCATTGAACAAACTACTGTCCATCATGGATGATGACAGTCATCCTCTGAACACTGTCATCAGTGAGCAGAGAAGCAGAATGAGTGCACGAATGCTCCTACCCAGGTGCAAAACAAATAGACTTAGGGACTCATTCATCCCTCGGGCTATTAAATTGTGCAATTCTGAGTTCGGGGGCAGGAGTGGAGTGAAAGTATCAGGATGTTTTGTTCTATGTTAGTCTTTGTATCCTTTGTCTTTGTTGTTTTTCTTTGACCTATGTTCTTTGTCTTTATCTTTAGACTTAGATTGTGTCATCTTGTTCTTCTTCTTTATGTTCTTGTGCTTATTTTATTTTTTATGTATTATTTTTTATTGTTTATGAAAAATTGCTGGCTATTGGAAAAAAACAATTTCAATAAAGTTTTACCTACCTACCTGGATCGTACCTTAAGCCAATCCTGCATAAACGATCAGATGGCAACGTCGCAGTACTGCCTCATCAGTTTAGGTATTTTCCTGAAATATTAAATTCAACCATTCAATATTCTGATGGCTCTGATATACTTCCATATTACGGTTGCACAATACAAAACATTCCAACTCAATATGGATGCTCAGGGAAAATAAAAATGCTCATACCAAAAGTATAAAAAAAGAAAAAATATATTTATTGTTATTTTTTAAATTATATTTGCAATGAAAAAAAAAAACTGCAAATATGTTCACAATTGTCAGCTCAAATGTAGTGCAAAAAAAGTAAACAATAACAATTAGAACAATATTTTGCACATCTAAATATAAATATGAATATAATATTAATATAGTAAAAACGCTTTTGAAAATAAGTATAGTAGCCGGATACAGCATTTCAGTATCGAAAACGTTTTTGAGTTTAAATACATTTGACAACTGTATGTAAGTAAGTAAGTAATTTTTATTTGTATAGCGCTTTTCCAGACCAGGGTCACAAAGCGCTTAAACAATCAAAACAATATTCAAAAAAGTATATACTTAAAAGATCAAGATAAAACTGATAACACAACAGGAGCTCAGATAATCAAGGACAGTTGTTTTTTTCCAGCAATCGTGGGAACACAATAACCGATAAGCGTTTGCACATCATCAGCCTGTCTGACCTCAACAATTGAATCATTTCTTGTTTGTATGACACAAACTGCATACAGTGGACATACAGTGGATTTACAAAATCTCCCGTATATTATTTCACAATCATCTGAATGCATTTCCAAAACTGTCAACGCACTGATCTCTGAACAAACTACTGTCCATCATGGATGATGACAGTCATCCTCCGAACACTCTCATCAGTAAACAGAGAAGCAGATGTAGTGTACAAATGCTCCTCCTATGGTGCAACACTAATAGACTCAGGGACTCATTCATTCCTCGTGCTATAAGTTTGTATAATTCTGAGTTTGGGAGCAGGAGCAGAGTGAAAGGATGATGTATTCTATGTTAATCATTGTCTTATTTTCTTGCAGGCTTGCAGAATTACCTACACAAATTAAGATTTTGCAAAATGCCATTACAGTTTTGACTGTCTTTTCCCATAAACTAAATTCCAATGAATAATAAATGCCAAATAGTGCATACATTTTAGCCTACTATGTGCAAAAAACAGAAACAAACAAACCCTAAATAAAAAATGAAAAATAATGTTTATTTAATTCCAAATGCAGTTAGTTATAAATGACTGAAGCTGTCTGATGGAGTTGGTGTTAGCATTTTTGAAAACTAGTGTATGCGTTTGGTTTACAAAGTGAGCTTTTGAGCATGACATTTGCAGATTTGTCAGTTGTGTGTTGGTGTGTTAACAGTTTTGAAAATGTGTGAGATATATATTATATTTTGTTCAGAAAATAGTAAAAAACCTGGATCTTTAAGGTTGCGGAATAAAGACACGTGTGTTATCCAAAGTCTACTTCTCTGTCAACGATATTGAATGTGATGACAAAAAATAAGTAAGTAAGTAAGTCAATATTTTATATTTATAGAGCGATTTTCTATATCAAGGTCACAAAGCGCTTAAAAAATCAAAATAAACTAAATAAATATACACTAAAAGGATGAAGATAACACAGAGAAAAAGACAAGAGTCCCAGAAAATCAGGGAAAAGCCTGCATGAATAAGAAAGTCTTAAGATGTTTCTTGAAGGAGTCAGAAGACTCCATCAAGCGCATCGAAGCAGGAATGGAGTGTACCACAAAAGGTGAGTTATGACTAGTAGTGTGATAGAGTGGCTGGTCTTTCCAATAATTCATTTACAGATGTGGAAATTGTGTCATCTAGTGGTACAATTCTAGATTACAGTTCATTTTGTGCAGTCCATATCGTCATCAAATCGCAGAATTAAAATACTTTTGTTTTAAATACGCTTCAATAGCAACTAATGTGTTGATTTACTCAAAATTCATCATTTTCTATTCACACTCATTTCGACTTAGGGTTGGGATTTTCAGAGTATAGTTAAAGTTATAGTTAAACGTATGTTTAGTTAATCATGCTTCCTGAGCAAATTCCTTCTTTGGATATCGGATCTATTTCAGAGAAACTTGCACAAACCCAAGGCCACTGCAATATAATTTTGACCATTAGGTCCTTCACCTGTGACCACCAAATCTTGCTACTGGACAGCGAACGGAAGAACAGGCGTTGAACCTGGTCCTGTGGAGTAAAATTGGCTCGGAGGGTCAGAATTCGTGACCCTCAGAGACAGAAGTCTGTGAGATGCCTCCTCTACTTTGAGAAGAATAAACAGATGGACTGAACTAAGTGCTGTGCTTCCAGAATTAGTTTGCTGATCTTTTTGAATAAATATCCACTTGAGATGCCCTTATGTATAAACATGCTTAGATGTGTATGTGTACATGTATGTGGATGTATCTACGTATTTGATTTGACCAAAGGAAGAAATGAAAAAAACAAGATCAAGTCTTATAAACCTACAATAAAACCTCAATTGATATGATAACTAGCAACCTATATGTGTTTATACTAATCATATAATTAACGTATTTAGGTTTAATTTAATGTCCTTGGTTTGTTGGGAAAAAACCAAGATAGAACCAATAGATTGAAAGATATCAGAATAATTTGGGTTGTTGGAAAATGAAACATGAAGTATTCGATCAACTGCAATGGAGTGATGGAGGAAGGAGAAAGAAGGACAGGAGAAAAGGCCCCAAATAAGGAACTCAGCAGGGAGCTTGAATAGCAGCCAATAACTGCGAACTATCCTTTTGTGACCACTGAGTTTATGGATAAATACTCAGTGTAAACCAATGTAATGTGGTGTGCTTGTGACAAGATTCACACACCAGTGGTCCACGGTGAGCTTCAAGCCATCATAAGCTTCCATCACGTGCTTTACGGCCAACTGCCGGCCGCACTTCAACTCCTGAAAGATCCACCTGCGAGCCGTATTTCCCTTCCAAGAAAAGCAAGCGTCTGTTCGAGTTCCACATCATGTTCTGGTCTTGCCCTACAAAGTGAGGCCCGTCTCCCCTGCTTCACAACCTCTCGAGACGCCGAGAAGATCCATGCATCAGAGACTTGTGAGCCCCTGAACCGATAAGTTTCATGGTTGGTGACACCAACTCGGTCAAGGGAGATCTCTGCCAGCCTGCAACAGAGAACCAGGCCCGGACCCGACGTCAATGCTTCACTGTGGCCCCTTGTCAAAAGACCTTCTCCCCCTGGTCTCTGTCTGGCCCCGTCGTTGAAAGACTCCTTTCGTCACCATGATCGTCACTTCCATCTGCTTCTGCTGCTTGCTTCTTCATCACGTCATCTTCTATCCTTTTGACGACGTAAGAAACCTCCATGATAATTGATTATCTGAGAAGGTTCTTTCCTTTAATTTCGGTTACAAAACGCGCAATAGAATCTTATTTTTGTCATTCATCATCACAGTTTTTTAATTAATCTTTAAAACGTCACGTTTTTGTACCTGAATCCATTTTGGTGTGTAACTGTCAATTTAAGTAGTTCTTACTCAGTAAAGAACAAATAATAATGACAAACTAGTAGTGACTTCAGTTAATGAGATTGATTCAAGTTAGTGGTTCATAGTTAATTAATAAGGCCAAGTAATTCATTATTATCCACATACATTTAATAGTTTCCTTTGTACTATAAATCAAAGGTGGTGCTCCAACTTCAGGTATTCTTACCTAGAGGCAATTTTAAAGTTAAATCGACCAGAACTTAGATGTTCTGAAAGTAAACCTTTTTTTAAAGGCCTATAATCACTACATATGTTCATTTTAATGTAGAAAATGGAGCTCAGTGGTCTTCGTCTTTACATTTTCTCCAAAAAGACAGAGTTAAAAATATCCAAATACCTTTGTGGTGCTTGTCTGTAACATTCATCAATTACAAGCAATACAGACAAACTCAGGGCAAATATCTCGAGCGCTTCCAGAGTGCAAACAGTCCACTGTCTACACCTCCTGAGGGACTCGTTGTATAAATAAAGCGGGGCGTGATTAACGTTGACTGGAGGATGAGTGAAGCCATTATTTCATCATAATGGACTCCGATCTAGAAACCTCTCATACTGCGAGACTTCACGTGGAGGATAACTTTATGAAGTAATAACTTTAAAACGGACCATCATCATGATGAGGGACTTACTGCATCTTGGAGAGAAAGACTTCAACATTTCAAACATGTGAGTCAGTTGGGTTTTTACAATAGTTGCCCTTTAAGAAGTCCTTAAAATAGAAATACAATTTCTTGTGAATCTGAAATGTGTCTATTTATTTATATATAAAGCAAACCAATCACAAGCTCCAAATAAATATTTTATGCCTTATATTAAAACACATTGATTGATTTGATCGATGTTCCTTTATTCTTCCCACATTGGAGAAATTGTAGTTGTTTCAGCAGTATGTACACATATAACACATATTATTAAATATATAACATTTATACAAAAAAAGAATAGATACAGATACAAATACAAAACAATAAAAATAATAACAAATACAACAAAAATAATAATGGGAAAAAAATACACAGCGGATTTTAATTTAAATCAAACCTAAATTTAATGTAGGTAAATTGTGCCAAACACAGCGGATTCCAGTCTGCTTTAGAACCTGTGGCAGGAGTTATTTTCTGCATGGAGTTGGAAGGTTTATGACCATCATGACAAGATGTCCCTCCTTTAAGCCACGGATGAAGCAGGAACATCTCAGGTAATGATTGTCAAGGGTGGATCTGAAATACCAATTGGTTTTACCCCAGGTGCCTCAGCTTGGATGATATCAGATGTGATTTTGTTGTAGACATGTGTCCCAACCCTGAAGATCGCATGGATTAGGTAGAGTACATTTGTTTTTAATTCCCCTTTTCTTGTCATTTTTTATCTGGGCTTTCTGCTGTTTGTGTTTATAATGCTCTTCTGTATTTCATTTTCTTTTCTATCATATTGTCAAAAGTTGATTGTATTTCCTGTAATACACAGAAAATAAAGAAAAATGATTTCCCTTTAAATGTAATGTTTTTAAATGTGAACATTGCATATGGACATAAAGTTCCCAACCAAGAAATGTAGTGTAGAAACTTTGGGTTGCAAGTTTTGAATGCAACTACCTGTAAAACTGAAGCATGTAGTCAATGCAGTTCCTGTAATGTCAACAATAGAGTATTTTGAATCCTGGTTTACTTTAAACAACTGCATGTCTCTGATGAAGTAAAAAAAAGTTGTTCTTTGTCAAAATAATTCCATTTAGAGTCAGATTTTCAGTGTTTTGTTACATTTAGTTTGTGCAGAGACAGAAGTTTTCTATTTTGACATATATAGTTAGTATATAGAAAAATTATTTTTTGAGAAGATAATCATTTTGTTAATAATAATTTAGTTTTTTGTAATTGTAATTCTGGATTAAGAGTTTAGAAAACATATGTATGTTTAAGCACTTGTTAACAACTAAAAATACTAAAACTAATGTAATTAATAAGTAAGTAATTCCATTATGATTTATGTTTAATTCAATTTTCTTTTTTACTTCACATACATTTCAAGATTCAAGAATATTTATTGTAATTATACAGCGGTTAAAAATGCACAATGACGTAATTAGGTTGAGACCATGACATAAAGATATTACACAAAATAAAAAGAAAAGATGTATAAATTGACAAACATATAATTACTGAAAAAGTCTCTCTTTATCCGTCACTTCTTAGAGTCTTGCTGCAGTGGCAGCATTTTCAGATCGGTCAGGATGATCCAGATATTTCTGATCTTCGATCAAGTTCTACCATCCTATTTTTGGGCAGTAGGAGGCGCCGGCGTGTTGTTTCCAGAGCCCTGAGAGAAGAGACATGTGATCAGAACATGATGATCTAGCTTCATTTACTCTCTAAAGTCAAAGAGCGAAAGAAGTGAATGAAAATTTGATGAAGAGGAAATCATCATCAAAGACAACTTCTCCAGTAGAAGTCGAGGAGTTTGTGATGAATCAATCAAATCAGACTTACCCTTCTTTGATCCAGATGATCTATGGTCCATACTCATCCAGCCTGGAGGAAGAAAGAGTCAGAAGGTCAGATTAAATTAATTAAGATGTTTCCTGACTATTGTTTCATTCTAGTAGACAACTCAGTCAGTGTAAATGACACCAGAGATGGATCTGCAAAAACAGACTGTTCAGTCTTAATTTGTCTCCTTCATACTTCCACTGGTGTCCAGCAGAAGAACATGGAGAAACTCAGAGTTACGAATAACTTGTTTGGTTCAGTGGTAGAGTCTGAGCATCAAATCTTCAGTCTGAGCTGAGTTCAGTCAGTGAGTTCTGCTGCTCTGTCCATACCTGAGAGTCTCCAGTCTCCAGTCTGGACTCTTCAGTCCAGCAGACAGCTTGTGTCCTGGTCCTACTGGATTATTGAAGCTCAGGTCCAGTTCTCTCAGGTGGGATGGGTTCAAAGTCAGAGCTGAGGCCAGAGAAGCACAACCTCTCTCTGAGACCCGGCACCCTGACAGACTGTAGTGAAGGATAAACAGAGTTTAAGGAGATCATGAGACCAGAAGAACCGTCCAGTTGTGAACCAGAACTGAAGAGATAAAATGATGTTCTGACCTGAGAGTCTCCAGGTGACAGTCTGGACTCTTCAGTCCAGCAGACAGAAGCTCCACTCCTGAATCCTGCAGGTTGTTGTCACTCAGGTCCAGTTGTGTCAGACTAGAGGATGGAGAGCTGAGGACTGAGGACAGAAGTGAACAACTTCTCTCCTTCAGTAAACACCCGCCCAGCCTGTGAAAAAGATGAGTTGTCATCAACAAGTGTGACTTTTTCAATTCTCTATTTGACAGTAAAAAAAATAGGATCATTAGGATTTAATAAACATGTGACAAACACATGGACAGGATGAGGGTAACAACAATGTTGAAGTTGTGTTTTATGTTAAAGATGATTCAAAGTTATTTTCCTCTCTAAAATAGTAAATATTCACTTGAAACAAACAAACAGATGTTCAAACAAACTACTGAGATGCCATTGGTTCATGTTGAATTGTTAAAAACGTTAACGAGTATCTCAGTGAACATGTTCATGTTAAGGTTGACTTGATTTGTATTGACTAGATAATATTTAAAAAATGTTTTTCCATATTAAGTTCATGAGCTGAAGTGACAAATATCAACATATCATCTACAAACAAGTAAATCTGGCTCAGATAATAAATCAACCAGGAAACAAGAGGACTGTGAAGACACTGGTCTGGTCCTCCCTAGATAAAAATATATATATATATATAGAACTGAAGACAGGAGATGATGTTCTGACCTGAGAGTCTCCAGGTGACAGTGTGGACTCTTCAGTCCAGCAGACAGCAGCTCCACTCCTGAATCCTGCAGGTTGTTGTAGCTCAGCTCCAGTTGTGTCAGACTAGAGGACGGAGAGCTGAGGACTGAGGACAGAAGTGAACAACTTCTCTCCGACAGCTGACACCTTCTCAGCCTGTGAAAGAGACGAGGGAAATGAACAAGTGTGACTTTTTCAATCATCATCTATTTGAATTTAAACATTTTTTGAAGACGACACAAATATATCTTTGGTGGTTGTGCCCAGGAATCTCAGCCATTAAAAACCGGTAAACCTTGACCACTTTCCAAGTAAAAAATCTGTGTACACACAGTGTGCAACACACAGCCAAGTTCGGCTTTAACTACTTACTGTAGAAAAATAAAGATTTGAATTCTAAACGTATTAAATATCATTTAGTCATTTTTTACTTGTAAATACTGTACCTTGAAAAAAAACCTGTACAACATTTATTAAATATCAAATGGTTATTTACATTCACATGCTTTAGGTGCCTCATTCAACCGCTTCCTTATTGGATTATTTTGTTGGAATAAAAAAACTTTAGTGACGCCAGTAGACTAAAGTGCTGATGTTTACCCAGACGGGGGACCACATTTCCCATGAGCACCCGCTAAACGTCCCAGTTTGCAGCAGTTGGACAAATTTTCTGTTTCCAGACTTCCATTGGCTGAATGAAGGATGGATATCGATGAGGTAATGAATCAGATTGTGGATAATGAAATATGATTTGCGTTACGACGGCTTTGTAAAAACATAATCTTGGTTTTTGTACCTTAGTTCACCCCTTGGCTTTTGTTAAGATCAAGTTTCAGTCTGGCTTCAGCAAACATCACTCTACAGAGACAGCTTTACTGAAAGTATCCAGTGACATCATGATGTCGGCTGATTCGGGTAAATGCACTGTTCTGGTTCTCTTGGATCTGTCCTCAGCCTTTGACACAGTTGATCACCAGGGGTTCTTGTCATACCTTTCTGGGCGCAGTCAGTGTATCTGCCAATCAAATATGGTCTGAATCAGCGGATCTGTTGTGTGGAGTCCCTCAAGGTTCTGTTTTGGTTCCTTTTTTATTTTTGATGTACTTGATTCCCCTGGGTAAAATCATTGAGCGATTTCCCAATGTTTCTTATCACATTTTTGCTGATGACATCCTGCTCTATTGCTGATTTAATCCAACTGAGCCCCAGAGAATGAACAGCTTAGTGAATTGTTTGCTAGAAATCAAAGGCAGCAGGCTTTCCCCTGATCTTCTGAGACTCCTGTGTTTGTCTTATGTGTATGTTTGTATGAAACTTTGTATTTTTTTTTATTGTTAAAGCGGTTTGTGATTCTGGTAGAAAGGGGCTTTACAAATAACCATTACTTGCTTACTTACTTAGATCAAGGTTTGTCAGTGTAGGGTCATCAATCCCGGTAGTCTCCGCCTTCATGAGACGATAATTGATTGATTGATTATCCCCTGACAGGAGCTTGGAGAATGGTGAAATCTGGTGGGTGATGGTTCCCATTTTGTGGCCATTTAGGGTTTGTGCAGTGCTTGGGTTGGTCAGTGGGATCATAGTCCCAAATGCAGAGCCACCTTATCTCTAATCAGACAGAATCTGCTCCAGAGTCGATGAGCGAGCCAAGTGTGAAAGCGATCACGGAGAAGCAGGCGGGCTTGGAGCAGGTGATGGCAAGGAAAGGAGACTCAGTTATGGAGTTTCTCCTCATCTAAGGGCGAGATCTGTCTTTTAATAAAAAGTAGGCAACAAAATGTCGTTCATCTCCACAGTACAGGCTGAGCTGGGCAAGGTGACGTCTTCTCTGTTATCTATTCACGAGGCAGCTTAGAAGTAGTTGCATTGTTTTGTTTTATTCAGTCTTGGGTTCGTAGACTTTTGTGGCCTGGCCGGATACCTCCATAATGTACCCTAGGTTTTTTCATGGCTTGTCCCCTGGCGTCATGCCTGCACTCAGAGATCAATGTGAATAGCAAGGCCTATGATGGGGTCAAGGGAGGTTGGGATCTCGTGTAACACCAGCTCATCATTTATGTGAATGGCTAGTATAAGTGCAAAGAAGATCTGGTAAAAGAGTGGATCTTCAGAAAAATGTTCATTTTCTAATGTAAATATTTAAATCACAGATAGTTTTCAACAAACAGACACATTCTGATGAATACAATAGAGGTCCAAGATCTATTTAAGATAAACTTAAATCAACACATTAGTTGTCTTTTAATGCCATGATTGATTATGTGCATTGTCACACAGAGAATTAATAATGCTTTTTTATACCTCAGTTGCTTCACCTGGCCTGGTGTAATGAAATGTTAATGTTTCAGTGATATTTAATGCCAGTGAATGGTATCCTATTTTGGAAGTTTCCCGGATACAAGACGTTTTGTCACTGAAAAAACTTGTCTGCAGCTGTGTTGAGAGTTAAGAGAAAAAATTGTTGCATTCTGCAGTGAGACATCAAGTGGTCATTTATGGGTGGAGATTTATGCTAATGACTCATTACCGTGAGCTGCTCTGACCTTTGAGATTCATCAAATATCATAAGTTATCAGCGATGGTGTAGTTTTGTCTTGTCGGAGAACTTTGTATGAAAATCTGCGCAAGTAAGGATTTACTCGCAATAATTCACATTTTTGCCTTTGATGAAATGAGACTAAGCTGGAGAAATCAAAACTGGTTCTAAAATGTATATGAAAAATCCCAAATAATGCTTTTTTCAAACTCACCTGTTTCTCTGGAAAACAATCTCTTCAATCAGAACAGAGCTCTTGAGCTGGTTACCAGTTTTAATATCTGGGATTTGGTATTGATTGGGAGCTTTCTATCAAAAATCAAGTTAGAAATTTCTGAATTAAGGGTTAGGCCTAAGTCATATTTCTCTCTCAGTTATGAAGGTACTAATATTAGCAACATATCTTCCAATAGTGGACGATGGCAGTATGGTCTACATGTGTGCCTCTAACACTGTAAACTGAAGAACCAAGGCTTTCATGTACACTCTGCCTTTAAGGCAATACACAGACAGGATGCCTCTGGTCTATCAGGTTCTTCTCGGCTTGGTTCCTACTTATTTAAGCAATTTTCTATAGCTACCCAGAATACATTTTTACTTCTGTTTCAATGACAAGTTGCACATGTCTGCTCCACCGGTTATGACCAGAATGGGAAAAAAAGCTTTCAGTTTCTTTTCTTAGAATACGCTCCAAACTAATTTTGAATGGAAAGCTTTTATTTTACTGGAAACTGAATGAATTAATGTTCAATATTAAATAAAATGTGTTACTATTTAAGAAAAATAGATCATAAGAACCACCCAGTTGTGGACCAGAACTGAAGAGAGGAAACAATGTTCTGACCTGAGAGTCTCCAGGTGACAGTGTGGACTCTTCAGTCCAGCAGACAGCATCTCCACTCCTGAATCCTGCAGCTTGTTGTCACTCAGGTCCAGTTGTGTCAGACTAGAGGACGGAGTGCTGAGGACTGAGGACAGAAGTGAACAACTTCTCCCTGACAGGAGACACAAGCTGAGCCTGTGAATGAGACGAATGTAATCAACAAGTGTCACTTTTTCTCTATATAACAAGACTTTATTTGAAGACAGACTGAATAACTATTTATATTCATAAGGAAGCTGCAGATAGAAAGGCAGGAAAATAACAACAACTTGTCCAAGCCTGTCAGGGGAAGGGATGGACAACATGGCTTATGACATTGGAAGTTGGATGAGGAGGATTCCCAGCTCAATCAGCATGGGATCTAATGGCAAAGGTTGGACTGAGAGACCACTTAAGAAAAGCAGCCGTTCCAAGGCTGGGAGAAGCATCTGAGAGAGTCTCCTGCTGGCGAGAGAGGGCACAAGCCGGAAGCCTGGCCGGGGAGGGGGCAGTAACCCGGCCATTCACTGCAAACCTGCCAACTTTATGGTGTTGTGTTAAGGGTCAAAACACCCATTGAAGGTCAGGGACCACCATATGACCTCTCTTCCAGGCCAAGGCTCAGGGGAACACTTCTTTAAGCTGCCATGTGAGAATGGGATCTCAGAGACATGTAAAACTGCACTGGCTGTGTAGAGGATTCTAGGAGGTCTTGAATCGTTCCTCTAATGGACTGCTCAATGGAATTATGGCTCTGTGTCAGCCTGGCTACAGTGCTGAATAAGAACCTGGGGTTATTCTTATTCTCTTCTATAAGTGATGACTATTAGTCGGCTTTGCCTGCCCTGAAGTGACTGACCTGATCTCAAGGTTGTATGAGACATGCTAATAACAATACTTTCAAAAGAGTTGAAATCAGATTGTGGTCCAGTAGAGGCTGATAGACATGAGTTGATGATAGCTAAGACCCCGCCTCCTCCTCCACCGAAGGAGGAGTGTCGAAGGGCATTAATGTTAATGTGGCTGGGTGGTGTTAATCGATTTAAAGATACATAATCATCTATAGACAGGTTCCCCCACCCTCCCACAAAAAAATAGCCAACACCTTATATAAATAAAGATGACTTACTTACTTACTAACTTTTGCGGGGTACCACATCGATAACCAGCGATTTAATGATAAATAGCAACTAAACGTATCATCACTGGCCATATGTTTGTGTGTAGGCACACACCGACTAAACATTTATTTTGGTGACCGTAATCGGGTGACATTGCTGACGACATGAATAATTATCCAACTGTATTTATGTTTAACTTCAGCCAGCAGCTTTAAATTTGATTCAATGTCCCCCGGGCTACTTTCTGCACCTTGGTGCCCGCGGGCACTATGTTGGTGACTACTGCTTTAGCTCAACCACCACAACAACAATACAACAATGAATCATGTTTATTTGTATTGGTTAAATTAACTTCAAAAGCTTATAGGTCATGTGACCCAAATACTCCAGACCACGAACAAATATTTTGCGTATATAAATGCAGTCGGTATTTAAGAAAATAAGACCAGATGAACATCCATATATTTGATTAATTGCCTTCTACTATCATTATCACAGACCAGAACTGATAAGAGGAGAGGATTTCCTGACCTGAGAGTCTCCAGGTGACAGTGTGGACTCTTCAGTCCAGCAGACAGCAGCTCCACTCCTGAATCATACAGCTTGTTGTCACTCAGGTCCAGTTGTGCCAGACTAGAGGACGGAGAGCTGAGGACTGAGGACAGAAGTGAACAACTTCTCTCTGACAGCTGACATCGTTTCAGTCTGGAAAAAAGTAAACCAAACTTTCATGCTGACTTCATAACATCAGAGATTTTTCAGTATTTGATCCACCTACAGAACTTTATTTGCAGCTCGGACCACCGGCATCAACCTCACAAGAACCTCCTCTGAAGCAGAGATTTTCTTCATGTCAAACACATCTAGAGGTTCCTCTGAGGACTGTAAGATGAACGCCAGGGCAGACCATTGAGCAGGAGACAGTTGACCAGTGGAGAGACATCCTGATGTTAGCTGCTGTTGAAACTCCTCCACCAGAGAAGTGTCCTTCACTTCATTGAGACAATGGAACAGATTGATGACTCTCTCTGGAGACACAGTCTCACTTATCTTCCTCTTTATAAGTACTGATGTTTCCCGATTGGTCCAGGAGCTTTTTTCTGTTTCTGTCAAAAAACCTGGAAGAAGACTCTGGCTGGTCGGCAGAGAAAGACCCAGAAGGAAACGCAGGAACAAGTCCAGATGTCCATTGCAGCTTTTTAAAGTTTCCTCTATTGCTCTCTGGTAGAACCTTTTTGTTTGATAATGGTGACTGAAGAATATTAAAAGTGTCGATGTTGGTTTTGATTCCAGCAAGTTGACTCCAGACAAGAACTTCAGATGGACATGAAGAGCAGCCAGAAACTCTTGAACACTCAGGTGTATGAAGGAGAACACCTTGTCCTGGTACAGTCCTTTCTCTTCTCTGAAGACCTGTGTGAACACTCCTGAGTAAACTGAAGCAGCTTTGACATCAATGCCACACTCTGTGACGTCTGACTCGTAGAAGATCAAGTTTCCTCTCTGCAGCTGCTCAAAAGCCAGTTTTCCCAGTAACTCGATCATCTTCTTGCTCTCAAGATCTGAAATTGCATCTGTTCCGGCTCCTCTGTCGTACTTCACCTTCTTGATTTTGGAATGAACTACAAGGAACAGTATGTACATCTCAGTCAGGGTCTTAGGCAGCTCTCCTGTCTTTTTGGTCTCCAAGATGTCCTCCAGAACTGTGGCAGTAATCCAGCAGAAGATCGGGATGTGACACATGATGTAGAGGCTTCGTGAGCTCCTGATGTGAGACATGATTCTTCTAGACTGCTCCTCATCTTTGAACCTCTTCCTGAAGTACTCCTCCTTTTGGAGGTCAGTGAACCCTCTGACCTCTGTCACCAGGTCAACACACTCAGGAGGGATCTGATTGGCTGCTGCAGGTCGTGTGGTTATCCAGATGTGAGCTGAAGTAAGCAGGTTCCCCCTGATGATGTTTGTTAGCAGGACGTTTACAGAGGTGGACTCTGTAGTTTCTGTCAGGACCGGACTGTTGAGGAAGTCCAGATCGAGACGACACTCGTCCAGGCCGTCAAAGATGAACAGAACCTGGAGTCCTTCAAAGTCACTGAGGCCTGATTCTTTGGTTTCAGGAAAGAAGAGATGAACAAGTTCCACTAAACTCAACTTCTTCTCTTTAAGCGTGTTCAGCTCTCTGAAGGTGAAAGGAAACATGTAGTGGAAGTTCTGGTGGGCTTTATCTTCAGCCCAGTCCAGAGTCAGCTTCTGTGTCAGGAGGGTCTTCCCAATGCCAGCCACGCCCTTCGTCAGGAGCGTTCTGATTGGTCGTTCTCTGTCAGGTGAGGCTTTAAAGAGGTCTTCTTGTCTGATGGTAGTTTCTGGTCTGGTCTGGTTCCTGTTTGCTGCTTCGATCTGTCGGACCTCGTGCTCCTGGTTGACCTGGTCTGTGCCCCCCTCAGTGATGTAGAGCTCAGTGTAGATCTCATTCAGAGAAGTAGACTTTCCTGCTTGAGCGACCCCCTCAGACACACTGTGGAACTTCTTCTGAAGGCTTCTCTTCAGTCGTCCTCCACACTCCGCACTATGACTTCCTGAAAAAAGAAGGAAGTTGCATGACTCAGGAGAAGAAGGTTAAGCTGGATAATGAGCGTTCTTCATCTTTTTCATTTTTGCATGTTCTTACTGCTCCACAGACACTCGCCCAGATTCTCCTGCTCCATGTTCCTCAGGAAGTGAACTGTGATCTTCATGAATTCTTCTCCACTGCTCATCTTCCTCCTCAGTCCGTGAAGGTTCTGAGTCATCTGGGCTCAGAAACCCCCAGACTCTCTTCAGCTCCTTCTGCACATAGTTGCAGATTGTTTCCTGCACTGACTGGAACGTGATCACAGAAGAGAAAGTCAGAGTGATAGTTTATCAGCTCAAGAATCACAAAAACTGTAATTTTTAACTGAAGGAACCTTTAAATCGTTCATGTACGTACCAGACGTATGGAGTTCAGATGTGGGAGATGTTGCTGAGCACTGAGATGCTCTGAATTCTGATGGTTCACTCTGAGGAAAAGAGATGAAGTCTGACTGTAAGTCTCATCTTCATGTTGAAGGTTCTAAACATCAATGTACATATCATCTAACTAGAGCAGCTGTGCCCAATACATCGGTCGTGATCAACCGGGAGATCGCTGAAGCTTTTGCTAGTAGTTGGCATGACATAATAAACTGGACTGACATGCATGACATATGCGAACCACTGCCTCTAAATCAGCCTCCATGTTTGGCCAGCACACATTACTGCAGGCCAATGATTTCACCCAGGAAACTCCCAGATGTGCTTTGTGGAGTTCTTCTACTATTCTCTTTCTTCCCTGGGTATTATCACCCTACTTCCCCACAGGATACACCCTTCTTCGACACTTAATTCTTGTTGGTGTCTGACTTATGGCTGCATCATTGGATCAGTACACACTGCGGGCCAAGAATATTGCAACAGTTATTGCTTAACTCTGGACAAAAGGTGGTCCTGTCAAGTCAACTCCTGGATCTGTTTTACTTGCAGTGGTGTGCTCCATAAGCATTACAATCTCCCCTTCACAAGGAATACTACTGGGAGTAGTTGGCAATGGAAGTCTGCTCAATGCATCCACATTGCCATGTTTACCACTTTTCTTGTACTCTAAGGTATACTCATATGCTGCCAAAACCGTATGGCACATTTGCATTCTGGCAGCTGCAAGTTGCGGTAAGGCCTGATCTCTCCTAAAAGCCCTAGCAGTGGTTTGTGATCAGTCATGATAGTAAAAGGTTTGCCAAAAAGTACTGGTGAAACTTTTTGAGACCAAAAATGATGGCTAGTGACTCCTTTTCAAGTTGGGAATAACCTCTACTCACCAGTAGCTGGTCTGATTGCAGATTTGTTTTGCAGCCTCAAATGCATAGCTTTGGTGTTTACTCCACCTCCATTTTCTCACATTCGAGATATTTTACGGAGGAGCTCATGTACCTGCTCCAATACAGTAGAGATATTGGGCAAGAACCTGTGGTAATAATTAAGCATCCCAAGAAATGCTTTCAACTCTGTCTGATTTTCTGGCTTTGGGGCAATGGCTTCAACCTCATAATTTACTGGATAAATCAGATTATCATTATTTTTGTGGCCAAGATACACAATCTCTGCTGCCATGAACACACACTTGTCTTTCTTCAGCCGGATGCCGGCCTTTGAGAGTCTCCCCAGTTCAGTAAATGGCATGTGTCGTCCTTTCCCGTCACCTGAATGTCGTCCACTCTCACCACTGCTTGTGGAAGTCCTTGTAGCCGGTCGTCCATAGTGCGCTGAAATATGCCTGGGGCCGAAGACACCCTGGTGTAATGGAAAAGTCCACGGTGTGTGTTTACCAAAATACCAGGTTGACCGGGCTGACACAAGTCTCTCAGTACTGCGTATACTTTTCCACCACATGCGCTCAGAATAATAGCTCTCTTTTGTTCTCCATGGACATGCGCAGGTGAGCAAGCAATTCTAATGACGCGATCAGTCAAAGCGCTCAGTTGTGATGATGATGTGAAGATTAAGTTTCTGATTACCAGTTTTATTCTGGTTAAACTTCATCTGAATACATTTAAAATAAGCCACTGGTCACCTCTGTAATTACAGTATTCTTGTTAATAACTTTGTATGTAACATTTACACCAGAGCTCGTCTGAATTCATTTACAACAGTGTGATTCATGTCAGAAATGTTTAAAATAAACAATCTAAACTGTTAATTCAGTTTTAATTCATGGTTTCTTTTGTTTTTTTCTGATCGTGGAGAGGAAAATATTGGGTCTGTATTTCATTTAAACATGATTTATATATTCAAATAGGTGGGGAAAGGGATGGATGGACGCATCTGTATTCTATATCATTATACGTACGTATTCTACTCTTGATTTGGATGAAAAAAAGAAAATTCGTGTCACAGATTCAAACATGAATATTTTTGTGCATCATTTTCTGGGTTTGAGTGAACGTTTGTTTTTGTTAGGAAATCCGTTTAATTCTTAGTACATAAGGCTCCTGAACTTGCCTGCAGTGGAGGATGAGATTTTAACACTACAGGCTGACACTGAGCTTAAGGCCAGGTCTCATGGACACTTTTGGAAGTTACTCTCAGAGGAAAAGTATCCAAATATGAGGAAATACTTTCTTGACTGCAGTATCGAGTTCTACTTATTTATGCAAGTCAGCCTTTTTCTGTAAAGCTGATTAAAACTCAACCCCAGACAACATTATAAAATTGTAAAAACCCTTTTATCCTATGTATTCAATAAATATACATGTGTGTGTTGCGCAGGTGAGCAACAAATTCTAATGACGCGATCAGTCAAAGCGCTCAGTAGTGATGATGATGAGAAGATTAAGTTTCTGATTACCAGTTTTATTCTGGTTAAACTGTCTTTTGAATATATTTTAAATAAACCACTGCTCACCTCTGTAATTACAGTATTCTTGTATATAACTTTGTTTGTAACATTTACACCAGAGCTCGTCTGAACTCATTTACAACAGTGTGATCCATGTCAGAAATGTTTAAAATAATCGTATCTTAACTGTTAATCCAGTTATAATTCATGAATGTCCGTTTTAGTAGGAAATCAATGCAATTCTTAGTACATAAGGCTCCTGAACTTGCCTGCAGTGGAGGATGAGATTTTAACACTACAGGCTGACACTGAGCTTAAGGCCAGGTCTCATGGACACTTTTGGAAGTTACTCTCAGAGGAAAAGTATCCAAATATGAGGAAATACTTTCTTGACTGCAGTATCGAGTTCTATTTATTTATGCAAGTCAGCCTTTTTCTTTAAAGATGATTAAATCCACACATCCTTCCATCTTGACTGATTATCAGTCCATTTAGTGTCAACAGAGTAAAGTAAGTACTTACTTAGGTTGAGCAAATTTGAATATTAAATCTTTTGGGCTTGATTATTTTAAAAGTAGCTTGCAAAGCAACAGAATGTGGGCACCCCTGGACTAGAGGGTTCCTCTCAGATCTGCATGCAGGACCATCTCAATAAGAACAGGGATCATGTCAAAGATAAAAGGTTCATGATTCCAAGATGATTAAGAGTTTGAAATGTGACTTTATCTCTCCCTACCACACTTTTAAACTCTCAACTCAAACCTGAAGACTCTGCTCTTCCTCTGAAGTCTATACCTATATCCATTGAACGATCACTCTTCAGAGACACACAGCTGGGTCCTGGTCCAGATCTTGGTCCATGTCCAGCAGGATCTGGCTGCTGCTCTGATCTTTAACACAGAAGAAAAATTAAGTGAGAATGAAGACATAGAGGACAATCTTGGAGGTCCAGGTCTCACCTCTGAGTCCTGGCCTGTTGATCATGGTCCTCACTCTGATGGTATTGAAAAGGCTATTTGTCCTCACCATCACTCTCAGCAGAGTCTTCACCTTCACACAAACAGTCTAATTTAGCTTAAAACGTTGTTCTCTCTTCATAATTTTACATTTTTATTCTGCTTTTCTTGTTCTTTTTATTTACTTCCCGTCCAAATCTTTTCAAACATTGAGTGTGAGTAGAGAAGAGGGGAAGATTTTCACAGAGACTGACGTTTCTCCTTTAAAAGGATAATCTAAGATCTAAACCAGGAAAAATAAGATTTTCTTCAGGTGTAATTTAATCTATTCATCACAATTCCCATCAGGAAGTAAAACATTTATTTTAAGTCAGATTATTACTTTCTGTTTCATCATTTCTATATTTAGCTGCTGTTGTTAAAACATCTGAAAACATCCAACAAACATCTAAATGTATTAGTTATATCTGATTAACCATGGTTTATAGTTACATTGACCTGCTGCTGACTTGTGTAGCGAGTCAGAGAGTCACTGACCTGTCCATGTTTTTCGTCCTCTCTGTGGTCTCGGGTCCATGTTGTAGCAGAGTTCAGCTTCTTCTGACCATCATTTCCTTCAACCACACGTTACTGCAGTTATAGTCGGTATTATGTTAATTTTTCTTAACTGCACTGCCCTGATTAACTGCACTGCCCTTATTTGTCCTAATATTATCTGCAGTGGATCATAATCATTTTATTAGTCATAAAGTCCAAAGTTCAATAACAGTAATGTGCTCCACTTTGTGGCAGTTGGGTTTTATATAAAACAATCTTGACAGGTTTGCATCTCTCCCTTCGATATCAGTCCTTTTACATGTATCAGGTCAGAACAATCTGTGTTTAATTTTTTAACAGTACGGAGAGAAAATAGTTACACAAACTACTTTACCTCATTGCAATCCAAATACTTTACTTTCTTTCAACACCACAAACAATCATACAACAAACTATGCATTGTTTACAATATCAGCATTTCTGCTGTTTGCTCAAATAGCAATAATAATATGGAGAACATGAATTGTTATTTTTCGTATTTTATCAACATCTCTTTTTTATAATTCATCTTTTTTCATTGTTTAATTCTATAATGGTAGCAAAAACAATTATTGTATTGTGTTTACAGCACTGGAAAGTTTTTGATTCTGATTCTGAAGTGCTCATCAAGATGAGATGTTTGAACACAGTAGAATTCAAGATACAGTAAAGTGACGGATACTGATCTTTCGCAACAAGCATTGGTGTCTCTGTGTCGTCTCAACAGGTGTTAGGTTAGTTACTTAAATGATGCTTCGCACACCTTACACATGGCCAGACCTTTATCTAACTTTATTTAGAAGCTAACCATGTTTTGGGTTTATGTCAGGGATTTTCTCCCGGACAATCGGAATGAGAACAGAGACAAGTGTTAGAATAACAAACAGAGTCAGAATCTATATTTACCACCAACAAGGAGTGGAGGCGCTTCTCACGGCTCGTCCCAAACCACTGATGTTCCTCTCTCCTTGCTGGCTTTTTATTCGAAAGCTCATAGGATGATGTTATAAGAATTTAAGTGATCAAAATGTTTGTCCCGCACAAGTCGGTGCCTCGTGACTGAAAAAACCTTTGCCGACTGATAAGACCACATACCATGACGTTTAATCAACAAACTGTAGATGGTTCTTGTCTTATTTCTGCCAACCGAAGATCAACCCCCGCCAGCGCGTGTGCTCCTTCTAATCATCGTTCATCGTATCTGTAAACCTGTTCCAGCCTGGTTGTGGCTGATGTAGCTGTGAAACTAAATAAAAAGCGGAAGGGAGACACAGATCGTTGGTATTCACTGAGATTGTTTGGGCGTGGTCTCTACGGTCTGAGTGTCTCCTCTCACGAGTAACAAGTTTTGACTCTGGTTGTTGACAAATGACAATCTTGAATACAAACAGTTTGTGCATTTCTTGGTGAGGTCACTGTATCTTAATGCACTGAGAACCGTAATTTCTCAAGAAACTAAACTCTAACTGGGCACATTCAGATTGTGCATGATGACTCGGGTATGAGGAAGTGTTGCATTGTGAGCCACAGCAAGCATGACTAGAATAAAAAGAAAAGTTTAAGATCCCTTGGAAGTACAGGTTTAATTTTTGATAAAACTTAATAAAACTTTCCCTAGTGACAGGCAGGAAAATTCGTAAATGTGTGAATAACGTTTGTGCGGACAAGAAAGCGTTTAACAAGATATATTTACAGTGTGTTAATATTTAGGTGTTTGTTAATATTTATGTGTGTGTGTAAATGTTTATGTGTGTGTAAATATTTATATGTATGTGAATGTTTATGCATTTGAAACGATCTTCCACTCTTTTTGCGCTTGATGAATTCTACTGACTCCTTTAAGAAACATCTTAAGATATTTTTATTTGTTCAGGCTTTTCCTTGATTTTCTGCAACTCCTTTGTTGTTGTCAGTATTATCTTGACCTTTAAAGTATATATTTGATTGAGGATTGTTTTGATTGTTTAGGCGCTCTGTGACCCTAGTCTGGAAATACAAATTATTTACTTACTTACTCAGGAGAAGTTTGAATTCCTTAAATGACAAAAGTGTATCCAAAACGAAAGGCTTGGTAACAAGAATGACCGGTTAGACAGGTTCACAGATCAAAACATTCATTAAGGAAATGATTCAACTGCGTGAGAAACTCTTCCGACAGACAGAGTTCCATCAGTTAAAAAGACGAACATCATCTCTTCAACATGGCCATGAGACCACAGAGAAGAAGGAGGTCTTGGACAGGTCAGTGACTCTCGTACTCTCTACACAAGTCGGCAGCCAGTTGATGAAGTTGAAGTAAATTAGACGAAGTAGGACCGGGACCCTGACATGTACTCAGAGAAAGATCAGAATATTGAACATGTGAGCCACTTCAGGTCCCTGCATGTTTGTGTTTATGTGTGTTTTAAGGTGACATGTATAACTTTGCTATTCAAAAAACAAAAACACTGAACCTTAATCAATTCTTACAGTGAATCAATGTTCATCTATATATGCATTGCATTATACATTGAAACAATGTTATCATAAAAGGGCCATTTTACATGCTCCTACTTCCTTTTTATGCTTTTAATTCATCTTAAAAATAATCACCTTTCTATTCTTGTTTCAGTTAAACAGGCAGCCAAACTATTATTTCTAAAGAGGACAATTATAAAGCTATGCTGATAGACACATTGTCATGTGTTCAACTTATGGGAAACTTAGGGAAAGGGAGTGTTTTGGTGTTAAAGAATTTATGTTGCTTATAGTTTTATCACAATAAACATGTACTCATGCTTACTGCGACTCACAATGAGCTGGAAGGAATGTCAGTTTGTACATTGTACAGTTTGTCTGTGTGTGCGGTGGAGCTGTGAGAAATGACTTATCAGTAAAAGTGTTGTTTGGTGATTAAAATGTTCTGCGAATGTGCAGTTTTGCGCAAGAAAAGAAAAAATCACGATGATCAAATGCGCCCATTTCTTGCCTCAGAAACATGATCACTTATAGGTACTGCTGTCAATTACTTATTTATGAATGTATTTACTAAACTGAAACCTCAGAGCTACAACCATACCACAACCCTATTTAGTGGAACCAAAGGATAAAAGCATAATGTTACAATAACTAGCTAGTTATCAGCTAGCATGCTTTTGAACGATAATGTTATCAAGGAAAAACTTCTGGATCCATGTGTACATTGCACGACAATAATGAAGAAAGTTAACTGTAAAACAATGACCTCCGGGTACCTGAGTGGGATAATGTTCGACTGGCCTCAAATGTCCAAATTCATGCAAAAAATGTCCCGAACCCCAACCATCTGGCTACATATTATCCCAGTTGAAACAGAAACGCATGGACAAATCAGTGTGTCCTCTCGTGTTAACAGGACATGAGCCTTAGGAAGAAGCCTTTTTTATAAAACCATCAAGAGATCAAAATGTATGAAATGATTTGGATATCAAATGTATTTTTACATCATAAGGAAAGAACACCTTTTTGCTCTTGAAAATACTCTTATAAGACTGTTTGTGTGAAGGAGAAGACTCTACTAAGACACAGAGTGAGAAAATAAATCCCTACAAGTTCTCTCAGAGTGAGGACCATGATGAACAGACCGGCACTCAGAGGTGAGACATGGACCTCCAAGATTGTCCTCTATGTCTTCATTCTCACTTTATTTTCCTTCTGTGTTAAAGATCAGAGCAGCAGCCAGAACCTGCTGGACATGAACTAAGATCTGGACAAGGACCCAAATGTGTGTCTCTGAAGAGTGATTGTTCAAAGGGGTTGGGTATGGATTTCAGAGGAAGAGCAGAGTCTTCAGGTGTGAGGTGAGAGTTTAAACTTACTTTACTCAGATGACACTGAATGGACTGATAATCAGTCATAATGGAAGGATGTGTCGATTTAATCATCTTTATAGAAAAGGCTGACTTGCATAAACCTCGTTCACGTTCACTCAAACCCAGAAAATAATGCATAAAAATATTCAGATGTTTGAATCTGTGCGTGACACGAATCCAAGCACTTTTCTTTTTTTATCCAAATCAACGTAGAATACAGATGCATCCATCCCTTTCCCCACCTATTTGAATATGTAAATCATGTTTAAATGAAATACAGACCCAAGATTCTCCTCTCCACGATCAGAAAAAAACTAAAGACATCATGATTTCAAACTGGATTAACAGATTGTTCATTTTAAACATTTCTGAAATATATCACACTGTTGTAAATTAGTTCAGACGAGATCTGGTGTAAATGTTACATACAAAGTTATTAACAAGAAAACTGTATTTACAGAGGTGAGCAGTGGCTTATTTTAAATGTATTCAGATGAAGTTTAACCAGAATAAAACTGGTAATCAGAAACGTAATCTTCTCATCATCATCACTACTAAGCGCTTTGACTGATCAATTTTATAATGTTGTCTGGGGTTGAGTTTTAATCAGCTAGTTCTGGGACCACATAAAAGGTTCTATGTTGGGGGTCCTAGGAAAGATCGCAGTGCTTGATGAGCCACACATGAAGAAGCATTGAGTTGTGACATAAATTAACATTCTGATGGATTATAAATCCTGCAGCAAGTGATTTGTCAAAACTTAACATTATTACATTGTCAACGAGGATAAACTAAACGTCTTGACTGGAAATGGCGACATAAGGCAAGATAAGCCAGTTTGATCCGGACTCTGATGACTGGCAGCAGTATGCAGAGCGTTTTGGGTTTTCTACTATGTTGCAAATAATAAAGAAGTCCATGGAGAACAAAAGAGAGCTACTATTCTGAGTGCATGTGGTGGAAAAGTATACGCAGTACTAAGACCAGGTGAACCAGGTATTTTCCTGACGATGGCTGCACTTGATGACATGCTCAGATACAGATTAATGTAAGGGGTTAATGATGACCGCATTCAAAGACTTTTGTTATCAGAGGTGGACAAAGGCATCAGTCACGTACAAAGAGCAAATGTTGTTTTGTTGGTAGTAAATAAGAATGGTCCAAACTTAGTGGGGAGAAACTGGCTGAAAGCTATTAAGCTAGACTAGAGGGCTATTTTCAGATTGCAGTTAGGGCACCAGCAGGAGGAGGACACTCTTCTGTCACTTCACAAAGATGTGTTTACGGGGAACTGGGTATTTTAGTGGGAGCAACTGCAAAAATAATGTGGGCCCAGTCGTCAAACCACTGTACTTTAAAGCCAGGCCTCTGCCATATGCCCTAATGGATAAGGTTGAGAATGAATTACACTAAAAAGGAAGGTATCATTGAGCCTGTACGTTTCAAGTGGACGGCACCCATAGTTCCCATATTGAAACAAGACAAACGTGTACAAATCTGTGGGGACTACAAAGTTACAGTGAACCGAGCTTCCAAGCTGGACAGCTACCATATTCCCAAGACGGAAGATTTATTGGCTATGTTTGGGGGGCAAACATCGATATGTCTCAGGCCTATCAGCAACTTCCGCTTGATGAAGATTCAAACAATAAACACACACCTTTGACTTTTCCATTACACCAGGCTACCCTCTAGGCCCAGGGTGTCTTCGGCCCCAGCTCCATTTTCGCGAGTAGTAGAGGACAAATACTCTTTTCAATACCTTAAGAGTGAGGACCATGATGAACAGACCAGCACTCACAGGTGAGACATGGACCTCCAAGATTGTCCTCTATGTCTTCATTCTCACTTCCTCACTCATTCTTCATCTGTGTTTAAGATCAAAGCAGCAGCCAGAACCTGACGGACCTGGACCAAGACCCAGCTGTTTGTCTCTGAAGAGTGATTGTTCAATGAATATAGGTATAGGCTTTAAAGGAAGCACAGAGTCTTCAGGTGTGAGGTGAGTTTTAAAAGGCTACCAAGTGTCACACTTTGAGTGTGACTATTACTTACTTACAGTCACACAAATTGATCCATTCTCACACCACCTGCCACACTTTACATTTCATAATACACTTAAGTACCTAAATCTGGCCAATCATGGAAGGTACCACAAAATCAGAAGCAACATAAGGCAAGTCTAATGATGTCTCATCAGATTTTAACATTGTTAATAGGTTTCGGCACATTAAAAAATGGCAATATTAAGATGCCATAAATAGCCAATACTTTCCATGATCATTGGCAGTCATAGATATGTTCAAGCAGATGTAGAATTGTATCCCAGAAACATTGATAATTAAAGACATTGTCAAAGATGATAATAATGCTTTGAATCAATAATTATCTCAGGTTACGATCAATGACTGCCTCAGATCTCTTCTAGAAGATTTAGACTAATGTCCCAAAAAACAACAAGAAAATTCAATGTTGAAAATGAAGAGAAATTAAAATAAAGTATCAAATTGGTATTAGATCATCTTGAGTCCTTGGATGTCGTCACACTCAAATCTTATTTCGACTTCTTCTCATCTTCTGAATCCTGTGAGCCCTAAGAAATATTCATTCACAACTGGGGAGAGATTGTCATGAGTCGAACAAGGCAGGAGACCCAGATGCGGAAGTGTGAATAATCCTCGGAGGAATAGTTCAGAATAAAAGTCTTTTAATAATCCAAAACGGTCGGAAAGGACCGGAACAAAAAAACAGAACAAGCGCTCGGGACGGAGGCAGGACACGGCTGGAGATCGGGGTCTCGAACATGCAACTAAAAACAAAAGGGGAAAAAGACTCACATGAGCAACTTAAAACGCTGACAATGTCAGGGGTCTTCAAAAGATAGTTCATTCAGAATTCAAGCGCGGAGCGAGATCAGAGATGCCAACCTGGTCAGGAAACTGAATACTCTGGCGAGTTCTTCCGGGTAGGGGTGCTCCTTATCAATAGGAAGAACCCGCCATACACTCATCCCCAGCCGCGCACCTGCCAGCGTCTGTCAAAAACAAAACACAGGCACGTACCAAACGGAAACACACCTTCAAAATAAAACACGAATGACAGAAACATGACAGTACCCCCCCCTCTAGGTAGCGCCTCCAGGCGTTCTACCCGGTCTTTCCGGGTGCTCCCGGTAAAAGTCTCGGAGGAGGGAGAGGTCCAGGATGAGTGAGCGGGAGATCCAGGAGCGCTCCTCTGGACCGTAGCCCTCCCAGTCTACTAGGTACTGGTAGCCCCGACCTCTGCGGCGAACCTCCAGGATCTTGTGCACTCTGTAGGCGGGGTGATCGTCAATGATGAGAGGTGGAGGTGGATGCTCGGCTGGCGAACTAAGAGGACTGGTGGTGACAGGCTTCAGGAGGGAGACGTGGAAAGTAGGGTGGACCTTAGGCGACGGAGGGAGCTTGAGGCGCATGGCAGTGGGACTTAAGATCCTCTCGATCTCAAACGGCCCAACGAACCTGGGAGCAAGCTTACGTGAGTCCACTGGAAGGGGGAGGTCCCGGGTGGAAAGCCAGACCCTCTGGCCAGGTGAGTAGTCCGGAGCTGGCACACGGTGCTTGTCAGCGAGACGTCGATTCCTGGTGGCGGTGCGGGACAAGGCCGCCCTGGTCTGGTGCCAGACAGACCGACAATGTCGTAGGTGGGCACGAACTGAGGGAACCGCTGCCTCCCTCTCCTGAGAGGGGAAGAGAGGTGGTTGATACCCGTAAGCAGCCATGAATGGTGACCTCCCAGTGGCAGATGACGTCAGGGAATTGTGAGCGTACTCCACCCAGGGGATGTGCTGACACCAGGAGGCAGGTTGACGAGCCGACACACAGCGTAGTGCTGATTCTAAGTCCTGGTTAGCCCGTTCCATCTGTCCGTTGCTCTGCGGATGGTAGCCTGACGAAAGGCTAGCCTTAGCCCCCAGGGACTTGCAGAATGCTCTCCAGACTTGCGAGGAGAACTGGGGTCCACGATCCGAGACGATGTCCACAGGGATGCCATGGAGTCTAAAAACGTGTAGGACCAGCAGGTCCGCTGTCTCCAATGCGGACGGTAACTTGATCAGGGGGATGAAGTGAACCATCTTGGAGAAGCGGTCCACTACCGTACTGTCCTACCCATGGATGGAGGAAGACCGGTGACGAAGTCCACTGAGATGTGTGACCAGGGGCGACTCGGCACAGGTAAGGGTTGAAGGAGTCCAGCTGGGGGGCGACGAGAGGACTTTCCGCGAGCACAAGTGGCACAGGCAGCCACAAACTCCTTGACGTCGCGTGCCATCTCCTGCCACCAGAATCTCTGTCTGAGAAAAGAGAGTGTCCTCGAAACGCCAGGGTGACACGCTACCCTGTGGTTGTGCCCCCACTGAAGCACTTGGGCACGAGCTGGCTGCGGAACAAAGAGTCTATCAGGCGGTCCAGAGCTGGGTCCTGGGTGACTCTCCTGAGCCTCCAGAACTACCCGCTCTATATCCCAGCTTGCCGCCCTAATAAAGCACCGCTTAGGGAGGATGGTCTCATCCGCAAGACCCTCCTGGGAAGGAGCAAACTGTCGGGATAAGGCGTCAGGCTTAATGTTCTTACCTCCTGGGTGGTAAGTCAGGGAAAAGTCAAATCGGCCCAGAAACAGGGCCCAACGGGCCTGGCGGGAGTTCAGGCGCCTGGCCTCCTGTAAATAGAGCAAGTTCTTATGATCCGTCAGAACCAGAAAAGGTACCTCTGAGCCCTCCAGCCAATGCCTCCACTCCTGAAGTGCAGCCACCACCGCAAGGAGCTCCCGGTTGCCAATGTCGTAGTCTCGCTCCACCTGAGACAGTTTCCGGGAAAAAAAGGCACAAGGATGTACTTTCTTGTCCCTAGAGCACCTCTGAGACAGCACCACTCCTATACCGGTGTCAGAGGCGTCCACCTCCACGATGAACTGACAGGCTGGGTCAGGGTGTCGTAGGATGGGTGCAGAGGAGAACAGTGACACAGCCGGTTGAAGAGTCTTCCGCCTTGGCGGACCAGAGGAAAGGACTCTTAGTGGAGGTAAGCTGGGTTAGTGGAGCGGCAACCTGGCTATAACCCCGGATAAACCTACGATAGAAGTTAGCGAATCCCAGGAACTGTTGCAACTGCTTGCGGCTAACAGGCACCGGCCACTGGGAAACTGCCTCCACCTTCATGGGATCTGGCCTCAGCTGACCCTGCCCTAATATAAAACCAAGGAAACTCACGGTGGAAACCCCAAACTCACACTTCTCCACCTTGACAAAAAGTCTGTTCTCTAACAGCCATTGGAGAACGCGGCGGACATGGCTCAGGTGTTCATAAGTGTGAATAATCCTCGGAGGAATAGTTCAGAATAAAAGTCTTTTAATAATCCAAATCGGTCGGAAAGGACCGGAACAAAAAAACAGAACAGGCGCTCGGGACGGAGGCAGGACACGGCTGGAGATCGGGGTCTCGAACAGCAACTAAAAACAAAAGGGGAAAAAGACTCACGTGAGCAACTTAAAACGCTGACAACGTCAGGGGTCTTCAAAAGATAGTTCATTCAGAATTCAAGCGCGGAGCGAGATCAGAAATGCCAACCTGGTCAGGAAACTGAATACTCTGGCGAGTTCTTCTGGGTAAGGGTGCTCCTTATCAATAGGAAGAGCCCGCCATACACTCATCCCCAGCCGCGCACCTGCCAGCGTCTGTCAAAAACAAAACACAGGCACGTACCAAACAGAAACACACCTTCAAAATAAAACACGAATGACAGAAACATGACAGAGATAATGTCACAATTCCCCATAGTCATAAATCATGTTGTCGCACTACAAGTGCAGTAAGGACATGTGAGAATTGTTTTTTCATCAGGATCAAGCAGGAGGAACCAGAATAATCTAGACTGCTGTGTGTCTTTGAACTGTGCAGGCAACATGTAGCAAAACATCACATTGAAACTAAAACATTTAGCTTTTACATGATTCATGTTTTTGTTGATATGGTTCAGTCTGTAGATCCTTATGGTTAGGTGATATCCACATCAATGTTTAGAACCTTCAAAATGTAAGAGCTCATTTAGTCAGACTTCTTCTCTTCTTCTCAGAGTGAACCATCAGAACTCAGAGCTTCTCGGTTATCAACAACATTTGTCATATCTGAACTCCATACGTCTGGTAAGTACATAAGCGTAAGGAGGTCCTTCAGATGAAAGTTTACAGTTTTTTGTGATTCTTGAGCTGATAAACTATCACTCTGACTTTCTCTTATGTGATCATGTTCCAGTCAGTGGAGGAAACGTTCTGCAACTATGTTCAGAAAGAGCTGAAGAGAGTCTGGGGGTTTCTGAGCCCAAATGACTCAGAACCTTCACGGACTGAGGAGGAAGATGAGCAGTGGAGAAGCATCGGAGAAGAATTCATGAAGATCACAGTTCACTTCCTGAGGAACATGGAGCAGGAGAATCTGGGCGAGCGTCTGTGGAGCAGTAAGAACATGCAAACATGATGACGAAGAGGAACACTTGAGAATTAGATCTGAAGATCATATTTCAGCTTTACCTACTTCTTCTGACTGTGACTTCTGTTTTCTTTCAGGAAGTCGTGGTGCAGGGTCTTGCAGACGACTGAAAAGAAGCCTTCAGAAGAAGTTCCACAGTGTGTCTGAGGGGGTCGCTCAAGCAGGAAAGTCTACGTCTCTGAATGAGATCTACACTGAGCTCTACATCACTGAGGGGGGCACAGACCAGGTCAACCAGGAGCACGAGGTCCGACAGATCGAAGCAGCAAACAGGAACCAGACCAGACCAGAAACTACCATCAGACAAAAAGACCTCTTTAAAGCCTCGCCTGACAGAGAACGACCAATCAGAACGCTTCTGACGAAGGGCGTGGCTGGCATTGGGAAGACCCTCCTGACACAGAAGCTGACTCTGGACTGGGCTGAAGATAAAGCCCACCAGAACTTCCACTTCATGTTTCCTTTCACCTTCAGAGAGCTGAACACGCTTAAAGAGAAGAAGTTGAGTTTAGTGGAACTTGTTCATCTCTTCTTTCCTGAAACCAAAGAATCAGGCAGTGACTTTGAAGGACTCCAGGTTCTGTTCATCTTTGACGGCCTGGACGAGTGTCGGCTCCCTCTGGACTTCCTCAACAGTCGGGTCCTGACAGAAATTACAGAGTCCACCTCTGTAGACGTCCTGCTAACAAACATCATCAGGGGGAACCTGCTTCCTTCAGCTCACATCTGGATAACCACACGACCTGCAGCTGCCAATCAGATCCCTCCTGAGTGTGTTGACCTGGTGACAGAGGTCAGAGGGTTCACTGACCTCCAAAAGGAGGAGTACTTCAGGAGAAGGTTCAAAGAAGAGGAGCAGTCTAGAAGAATCATGTCTCACATCAGGAGTTCACGAAGCCTCTACATCATGTGTCACATCCCGATCTTCTGCTGGATCACTGCCACAGTTCTGGAGGACACGTTGAAGAGCAAAAAGACAGGAGAGCTGCCCAAGACCCTGACTGAGATGTACATATTCTTTCTGGTGGTTCAATCCAAAATCAAGAAGGTGAAGTACGACAGAGGAGCCGGAACATTCGCAAAATCAGATCTTGAGAGAAAAATCATGATAAAGTCTCTGGGAAAACTGGCTTTTGAGCAGCTGCAGGAAGGAAACTTGATCTTCTACGAGTCAGACGTCACAGAGTGTGGCATTGATGTCAAAGATGCTTCAGTTTACTCAGGAATGTTCACACAGATGTTCAGAGAAGAGAGAGGACTGTACCAGAACAAAGTGTTCTCCTTCATCCACCTGACTGTTCAAGAGTTCATGGCTGCTCTTCATGTCCATCTGAAGTTCTTGAACTCTGGAGTCAACTTGCTGGAATCAAAACAAACTTCAAAAGTTTCAAGAATCTTCAGAAACAAGCATCAAACACAACAGTTCTACAAGAGAGCCATAGATGAAACTGTAGAAAGTCCCAATGGACATTTGGACTTGTTCTTGCGTTTCCTTCTGGGTCTTTCTCTGCCGACGAGCCAGAGTCTTCTTTCAGGTTTGTTGACACTCACTGGAAGTAGCTCGTGGACCAATCTCGACACAGCAGAGCTCATCAAGAGGAAGATAAGTGAGTCTGTGTCTCCAGAGAGAATCATCAATCTGTTCCATTGTCTCAATGAAGTGAAGGACACTTCTCTGGTGGAGGAGGTTCAACAGCAGCTAACATCAGAATGTCTCTCCACTGGTCAACTGTCTCCTGCTCAATGGTCTGCCCTGGCATTCATCTTACAGTCCTCAGAGGAACCTCTAGATGTGTTTGACCTGAATAAATACTCTGCTTCAGAGGAGGCTCTAGTGAGGATGATGCCGGTGGTCCGAGCTGCAAATGAAGTTCTGTAGGTGGATCAAATACTGAAACATCTCTGATTATATAAAGTCAAGATGAGTGTTTGATTCATTTATGTGGTCTCTTTTTTTAGACTCAGAGAATGTCAGCTGTCAGAGAGAAGTGGTTCACTTCTGTCCTCAGTCCTCAGCTCTCCATCCTCTAGTCTGACACAACTGGACCTGAGTGACAACAAGCTGCAGGATTCAGGAGTGGAGATGCTGTCTGCTGGACTGAAGAGTCCACACTGTCACCTGGAGACTCTCAGGTCAGAACATTGTCTGAATCAGAATAAGCATCATATATATATTTTGTTTCAATTGTCGATGAAGGGTACACAAACTAGGAATTTACTCTGGTTCAATCATGCAATATTTACCATTAAACATTGTACATAAGTAATAGATCAGTTTAAAAAGACTACTAGCTGGAGGTGTAGCAGTTGGTGTACACGGGCAATAGCCAGGGGGAGAGTACACAGCCCTTTCGGGATGCGATTTTGGGAGTGTCCAAAACAGTTGTCCCTAGTCTTACAGGCCAACTCTAGTCCATCAGAAAGTCTATTATGGACCTTCAGAGGTATTTGTGCACATTAAGCTGGTAAGGCTTGTCTTAGAAAACAGCATGATGTTGAAGGCAGAGCTGTAGGAGCACAAACAAAGAATCCTGGCATAGGTTCCTGGGGAGTCCAGATGTTGCAGGATACCTGTTGGCTCTGGTTAGGTACAGGAGAGGGAAGTGATTGCTTTTAGGTGTGGCAGTACCATGTGCTCAAAGGACTCCATGTCTACTGCCGACCACAGCACCTGCCTGTACTCATTCAGTTCTTTGATCCTTGATTACTTGCTGACATGAAAGGTGGTGGAGGATTGAAAGCAGGCTGGGAAAGGCCAGGACTCGAGGGACAAGATAAAGATGTCTGTTAACAACAGAGTCGGCTCACTGGCACTGGTTGGGGTCTGATCCCTGTCTTTGGGGTTTTTTGATGAAGAGGCCACAATGATAGTGTTGATGAAAGAAAGGAGTTCCTTCTGGATCAGAGCTGGCTACAACCAGTAAACCTTTACTGAACTGCCACACTTTTAATGACACTTAAAATAAAGTGTTTAAAGTCTTGTCAAATACAGAATTTAAAGAAAATCACGCTTTTTGATGACACTTTCACAGGCTGAGCAAGTGTCGGCTGTCGGAGAGAAGTGGTTCACTTCTGTCCTCAGTCCTCAGCTCTCCATCCTCTAGTCTGACACAACTGGACCTGAGTGATAACAAGCTGTATGATTCAGGAGTGAAGCTTCTGTCTGCTGGACTGAAGAGTCCACACTGTCACCTGGAGACTCTCAGGTAAGAACATCATCTCCTCTCCTCAGTTCTGGGCCACAACTGGTCAAGTTCTTCTGATCTCATTTACTTTAATGGTGACTAAGTTTATGTAGACAAGATATTTGTTGGTCTGATTGCTTGGAATCATTTGGTCACATGACACATGATTTTCTGAAATAATGTGAAAATTGTGAAACATACACTGAACAAGAACACTTTTGTTTTTGCCCCCATTTTCTATGAGAGGGAATCCAATATCTAAGACATGTTCTACATACACAAAACAACCATTTCTCCAAAATATTGTTCGCAAATCTGAGAATCTAAATATGTAATAGTGATAACTTTGCTGAGATAATCCATCCCACCTCACCTCTGGGGACCTCGAATATCAGTAAGTATCTGATCATTGTGATCTCTTACCTTAGCAAGATTTTTAAGTTGACCAAATGACGAACGTAACTTTAAATCACGGCATAAACATAGAAAATCATAAGAATGCTTTGTAAATACTGCTAACATACTTCTGACCTCTGAACTTGTTGTGTGTCCGTGTTTTTGTTTTTTTCCCTTTGAATGTATTGTTTGTTTGGATGTTGCCTGGGATGTTGATAGTAGAAGTCAGGTCTCTTGAAAGGGTTGTGAACACATTTTCTCATCACGTTTAACAAAGTTGATCTTATTTAATTCAAACCAGCTTTAAATATTGAAACAATAATATGATGATGATCTTATGAATGTAAATGGTTCAGTGTGTCTTCAAATAAAGTGTTCAAAGTCTTTTTAAATGGAGAATTGAAAAAGTCACACTTGTTGATGACACTCATTCTGTTTCACAGGCTGAGAAGGTGTCAGCTGTCAGAGAGAAGTTGTTCACTTCTGTCCTCAGTCCTCAGCTCTCCATCCTCTAGTCTGACACAACTGGACCTGAGTGAAAACAAGCTGCAGGATTCAGGAGTGGAGCTGCTGTCTGCTGGACTGAAGAGTCCACACTGTCACCTGGAGACTCTCGGGTCAGAACATCATCTCCTGTCTTCAGTTATATATATACTGTATATATATTTCTTCTTTTTTTTTATCTAGGGAGGACCAGACAAGTGTCTTCACAGTCCTCTTGTTCCTGGTTGATTTATTATCTGAGCCAGATTTATATTCATTTGTAGATGATATGTTGATATTTGTCATTTCAGCTCATGAACTAAATATGGAAAACATTTTTTAAATATTATCTAGTCAATAAAAATCAAGTCAACCTTAACATGAACATGTTCACTGAGACACTTGTTAACGTTTTTAACAATACAACATGAACCAATGGCATCTCAGTAGTTTGTTTGAACATCTTTTTGTTTGTTTCAAGTGAATATTTACTATTTTAGAGAGGAAAATAACTATGAATGATCTTTAACATAAAACACAACTTCAACAATGTTGTTAGCCTCATCCTGTCCATGTGTTTGTCACATGTTTATTAAATCCTAATGATCCTATTTTTTTTACTGTCAAATAGAGAATTGAAAAAGTCACACTTGTTGATGACAACTCATCGTTTTCACAGGCTGAGCGGGTGTTTACTGATGGAGAGAAGTTGTTCACTTCTGTCCTCAGTCCTCAGCTCTCCATCCTCTAGTCTGACACAACTGGACCTGATTGACAACAACCTGCAGGATTCAGGAGTGGAGCTTCTGTCTGCTGGACTGAAGAGTCCAAACTGTCACCTGGAGACTCTCGGGTCAGAACATCATCTCTTCTCTTCAGTTCTGGTTCACAACTGGACGGTTCTTCTGGTCTCATGATCTCCTTAAACTCTGTTTATCCTTCACTACAGTCTGTCAGGGTGTCGGGTCTCAGAGAGAGGTTGTGCTTCTCTGGCCTCAGCTCTGACTTTGAACCCATCCCACCTGAGAGAACTGGACCTGAGCTACAATGATCCAGTAGGACCAGGACTGGACCTGCTGTCTGCTGGACTGAAGAGTCCAGACTGGAGGCTGGACACTCTAAGGTATGGAGAGAGTTTGAAGTGTGAAGGAGACAAATTAAGACTGAACAGTCTGTTTATAGATCCATCTCTGGTGTCATTTACACTGACTGAGTTGTCTACTAGAATGAAACAATAGTCATAAAACATCTTCATTAATTGAATCTGACCTTCTGACTCTTTCTTCCTCCAGGCTGGAGGAGTGTGGACCATAGATCATCTGGATCAAAGAAGGGTAAGTCTGATTTGATTGATTCATCACAAACTCCTCGACTCTGTCAGCTTCTACTGGAGCAGTTGTGATGTTGGTGACATCCTTTCACTCTTGAATCTGCTGCTGGAACTTCCTCACCAAGTCCACTGCCCAGATCACTGGTCACTGAATGGTGTCCAGCAGCAGCCGGTGACGGCTTGTGCAGATCTAAGAGCGACAATGACATGTCTCTTCTCCTCTCAGTCCTCGCTCTAAATGGACTCAGACACAACACACCGACCACTTCTACTGCCCAACAACAACAGAATGGTGGATCAGGATCTTGATGAAGGATCAGGATTACCTGGAATGACCTTTAAAACTACACTGTTGCCAGCTCTGACAGATATATCTTGAGACATGTTCTCTTATATTTTGCACTTTCAGCTCCTCTGACACCTCTGTCATATCAATGTTTGTATCTATGGATGCGCTGAATGATTTGCCAGCCCTAACTGCATCCATTCAACCTGAATCTTTTCTAATGCATGCCTTTATTCCCACATCCAAATGCACATTTTTATACACGTCGCAATGACCAAAGAAAATCCAAAATGGATCTCAGTGGGATGTGTATTAAAAGGTTAAGAAGGTTAAAAATGACTTTGTTTTCACTACATGGTCACCTCTTCGCTCGTAAGACGGTTCTGCACCAAAACAGATTTTTACAGATGCATCAGAGGAGCTGATCTATATTTTAGTCTAGGACTAAAATCTATACTTTATTGTCATTGCACGCAAAAAACAGGAGCAGAAATTTTCTTTGGAATGAAATGTCATTTCTTGGTCACTAGAGAGTTGTAATTGTATTGTACTATTCTGTATAAATAAAAATATTAGGGCGATGAACTTCCAAGAAAGTGGTGTATTTGACATTTCAACGTTTTTTTTTAATGATTTCTCCTCCCTCCTACAATTTCCAGCAAACTCTCAAAAAAGTCCAATTCAAAACACAACAATCCAGTCATAGCATGTCTGGTTAGGTCTGTATTGAAAGAGCGTACAAACAAAATATCTGACCATTACAGCTAACAAACCAGATTGAATTGAAAGTTGGAGAAATCATTTATAGTCTTTCTTTTAAAACAATAATTTTTGGTTCTTTTTATGAAATATGTCATGACAGTCTTGAACTTTGTGTGAGACAAGATTTTTGATCTTCTTTATTTCTGTAGATTGTACATCTTTGGCCAAATATTTTTTATTTGAATGTTTTTCTTCGCCTGACCCCGGGCAGTAAGAGTGGTTTCAACCAATATTTTTTTACACTCCTTTAAATCACAATCTTGTCATCCGCCTCTATCATGTGACGGTAGCGTGACAAGACACTCTGTAAATTCCATTTAAATGACTGTAAATGTCATCGGTCAGATGATGAATATAATTAAGTATGTAGCGCTGAATGGATGACTAATAAAATAAAAAAATTACTTTAAGAAATATGAACTACTGCTGAATGGCTCTTTATTTGCATTGCACAACCTATATTACTTAAATGTTATTTAAAACTCAACTTATAAACCTGTCAACACACAAAAAAGATTGATGACATCAACTCCTTACCAAATGTACATAGCAAAAGTATTTCTACATTCAACAAACAAAACATTTATTTTTATTTTCACAATGACATTTTGTTAAGGTCTTTTAAGCTCTAGGAATTATGATCGATTAGTTAATTGACTATATACAAATAAATACATTTAATTGATATATATATATATATATATATATATAAAATTGACGGCTGCATATAATTTAATGCTTTAATTAAAAATATCACTTGCAAATGTTAACTAAACTCTAATTTTCTAACAACTATCATAAATGGAAAAACGCTTTTTTCATGTGAGCGTACCTTTGTGTTTGTTCTCTCAATAGTAAACGTGTTTTTTTTGGTTTACGTATTTACAATCAATTTAGATACAGTTTAAAGAATATACAGTATGTCAAAATTAACGAGTCCAACAGTAGAGGGCAGTGTTGGCCAATAGACTTGTGAGGGGCGTGTGAGGGTCCTTCCATCAGAGGAGGGGCGGAAGATCAAGTGTTTATTTCTTCCAGGCTGGTACTGCTATGTTATATCCTGCTCTGACAACGATTACTCTTCTCAGTGCTGAAACAAGTGTGTGACGTGCGAGTGTGAGCCAGGTGAGGGGCGTGGCTACGTGCAGGTTGCGCGTGACGATGCGTCACTTTGACAACGTCACTGCGTATCGATGATAATGCCTATTTTTCATTATTTTGATCCCTGAAGATTAATTTGATGTCCTTAGCTTAGGAATTTAAATTTTAAATAAAATCGTTATTAGAGTATAGACGTTTTTAACTTTTGTAACCGATTCTAAACACTTTTAAAATCTTTATTTGCGTTTAATGGTTTGTTTTAGTTGTCCTCTGCTTTTCATGAGTGCAAACCTGCAGATATGATGCACATGTTATGGACTGGCAGGATTGCTAAAATACTTGTCTTTTTACACCTAGAGTATTGTTACTGTCACTACAAATTGTGCTTCTCTTCTTATGACATGTTCATTTACCACTTCATCAAATACTTGATTCAGAATTTGCTCAACATGCTTTAAATCAGACAATGCAACAGGTATTAATTGTTTTTGTTCCTCCCTGGTCTTGTGCAAACTTGCTTTTTTTACCTGAACGGTTAGCAGCCATGTTGGTTGAAACAGAAACATAAAGATCTTGATTCCAGGTTTTGCTGGAAAACAACAGGATGAGCGGAGGATGGATAGACCTGCAGCACAGCGAGCTCTCATTGGTCCACACAGCCGTTTTTTGAACCCAGGGAACCTCCTGGAGCCATCATTGTAAGGCTACTCCACTTTAGCGTATGTTGACAACATTTTGTGACGGGCAAATGAGGGCAGACCGGCAGTTGGGGACACGCCGATGTTTTCAGACTAGACCACCAAAGTGTCTCACTTTTTAATCGTACAAGCCCATGATCGGTCGAAACCGATTACACTGAAAATTACCTTGTCTTCTACCATTATTATCACTATTGTTAAGATGCAAAAAAAGGCCTTGAATGGAAAATGTCTGCATTGATCGTTGTTCTACATTGAATGACTGTGTATTTTTTTTTCATATTCAACCTGTACCAGTTTTATTCTGTAATACGTGGACATTCAAATTGGGATGAGACCAAAAAAACAAACTTGAGCTCGGGTTTAAGAAAAATTATCTCGTTAGCATGACAATAACAACCCAAACTCTTAAAATATAAAGAAATTCTTAAGACTTTAATGTAAACTTCCACTAGATTCTGATCCATGATTATATTAATAATAAGTAAGTTAGTAATATAACCATTTATTTTGTTGATCTGACCAAGATAAAGCTCATATTCTGTATTGTTCGAATGTCTGTTGTATTGCTGTCATTCCCAGGAACCTCAGAAACCATTTTCTCTCCATTCATATGGAATGAAATGACAATAAAAAAAAACATTGGAGGTGTTGCTTGCTTGCTGGTGTGGACCATCAAAGCCATAAATCAACAGGACCTCTTCCAATATTTTGATGTAGGATGGATGATCCTCCAACCCTGGTGAGTGAGAGAAACATTTCCATACCATAATTCTTGCACCACCATGCTTTACCGTCTGTTTAAGAGTCGACTGCAGAAACCACCCAAACAAAACAATCTTACCATTATTAGTCCACTTTCCACGTAGTTGACAGGATTCATTTTTCTAAATGAACACTTTCACGGATATACCCAGAAACAGAAGATACTGGTGCGTTTCAGTAACGATTGTCTTTTGGGATGTATGATCTTCATTTGGTCTAAAAAATGGCATTCGTTCTGGCATATATATTAACCGTCTTAGGAAACTAAACTATAGCTATAACCACTTGCAATTTGTGTCGTCAGACCTACTTTTATGATTGCTCAACAACGCCTACTTCTGCTTTAGAAATCTGTGAGAGATGTGTATTTTCACTGAAATATGAAAAGTAAATAATTGTTCAATGAAACAATCAACACATTGTTCACAGAACTTTAGGAGCACTTCCCGTCATACTTTTAAAGCATTGTCAGCTGTACCGGACTTAGTAATGGTTTACCTCACAGTTTATTTTATTCAGCATTGTTTAATCAAACAAACAAAATTAACATGTTGAGACAGCTTTTGATTCATGTTAAAGTTGCGACATGAATGCAGCCTTTATTTGTCTTCTTGTCTCATATGTCTGATCGTTGATGATAAATAAGTATATTTAGGTAGAAAAGTCAATTCATTGATTTACTTTTGGATACGTGTTGGTTTCAAAACGACAACCTCATTCGTCACATGGGTTGGCAACACGACCAACGAACAGCAGTGTGTTGATGGTGGACTCCCTGATGATGAGCAGGAAAGGACGATCCGCCAGGAAAATCTCACGGTCCAAGTTGAAGGAGCGACCGATGGCCACGACAGCAGTGGATGCAGCCGCCTCGCTGCCCTCCTCGTTCACCTGCAGAGCAACAACAAGTGATGTCAATCACAAACACAAACAAAAATATTCCATTGTTTAAAAAAACAGGTGCGTCTCACACACCTCAAGGAAAGCCTTGTGGTAGGCTTCTGAAATATAAAGACCAATGTTCCCGTCCTCCAGCATTCCTGCAAGATAAACGGTGTTTACTTTCCTAAAGCAGGCGTGGCTTTTACATTCTGTTCTCACCTGGCAGGCTGGCCGTGTCTGGGTCGAACAGGTCTTTCAGTCCCATGTTCCTCAGCTTATCCTTCAGACTAAAGCTGTCCTCCACTCGAAAGCGAGGGATGTGGACAGAGACAGTGGTTTCTTTTATGCCGTCCATCCAGCGGTTGATTGTCTTCACGTCCAGATTGGCCTCTACCTACACAAAAACAGAAAGGTGTACAAAACATATCATGACAGAAAAGTTGCTCACAGGCCTCAACGCGTCTTTCACACAAATTATATATCCTTCTTGTATCCAACCATTTAGATAATCTTCTGATGACTGTCTGTGACCATTACGCTTTTCTATATTCAATCCCTGAGAGTGACTTATACCTGCTTGGGCTTGTCCTGCCCGAAGTCAAGGTCTCCAAAGGAGAACACTGGTGCACAGACCTTCAGTCCAAATAGCTTCCTCACTGCAACATCGTGAAGGTCCTCCATAACATAATTTCTCTCAATTTCTATGTCAATTTTTCCCTTTGTCTCTGGTTAAGGGATTCCTGCACACTGAGCTCATATTATTTTTTAACTGAGGGCGCCACCTACTGGACTTCAATATAGGAGACGGTCCGTCACTACCTTAAAAACTGTAACATAAAGTAACTGAAAGATTACTAAGAAAAGTAAACAAGGTTACCTCTGTTAGTGTTGTGTCTCTGCTGGGCAGGAGGAGCACCATAGTGATGTCATCGCCCAGATATGGCATCTCCAGCAGCTGCACCTTGTCCTCTTGGAAGTTCATGTATCTGAACTTGGTCTCCTGGTACATCATGTTGACCGAGCATCGTTTCCCGGCATTGACGTGAAAGTCGGAGGTGAAAACGTCTTCTTTGTTGAACTTGTTCTTCCACTGACCCTGAAGGCAAAACAAGTAGATTTTAAACATTTTAAACTAATATTTTTTTTAAAGGGACTGAGCTGGAGAGCTTTGGCCTCTCAATGTCATCATGTTATGCAAGTCTGAAATCAGACGATTAGCTCTGATCCAAGGTCGAGTACATGCTTCTTAGTTGTCTCTGGTCAGCTGTCAGTTCTGGTCTCATTAAACCACTTTAAATAAAAGTATGGGATTTAAGTGTTGCGGTCTTTATGCCGATTGTCACTCACAAGAAGAGGAAAAAAAAGTGATAGTGTTTTATAAATATCATCAACTAATCCAGTATTTCTACTTCTACTCAGAGGTCTTCAATGCTGGTACACGTTAAATAGCTCAAGTATTTGTGTTGGTACCTTGAAGTAGATTGTATTGACCAGTACAAGAACAGTGTTGGAGTCCAAAGCTCCTTCAGGAAGAGTCTCCTGGATGCGGTTTTGCGTCTTGTTGGAGATCCAGTCGTTGATGGTGACCCGGGCCGCGTCTGGGTTTTCCTTTCAGAGAGAACGCGAGTCAGTAAATCTAGACTGTGGTCAAGGAATTCTAATGAGACAGACCTTAAAGCTGAGTGGCATCAGTTTGGCTCCATACACAGTCTCGCTGATGTTCTGGTACGTCTCGTTGAAGTTCAGAGACTTTTCTCCAAAGAGTCGGTTTGCAGAGGTCAACACCGTCTTCACGTCCTTCTTCCTGTAGAGGCGACAGTTGAGTTTGGCGAAGAAGAAGTGGATTTGATCAGAGGTTTTCTCTTTGACCGAGTCAAACTGAAAGACCTGCAGAAGGAAGAAAACTTCAATTAAACTTGAAGATGAAGATTCACACGTTTGTTCTCTTACCTTCATGATCTGCTCCAGTGTCTGGTCGCACGCCCCGAGCTTGGTCATGGCGAACGCCGTAGAAATACTGATCGGGGACATGAAGATGTTGGACTCTGGGGTTCTGCTGTTGGCCATCTCTTTGAAGATGGACAGGGCAAAGCGGCTGTTGGCCTTGGACAGCTCCCACACTCTGGGGTTGGTATTATCAGGCGCCGGCTCTTCTGTCGGGCCGTCGGGTTCCTGGCTGCGGTATATGCAGCGTGGCTCGAGCGGGATGCCTTTGGGCCTGGCATCGCAAATGTCCAACCCAGAGGTCACGGCAACGAGTGGCAAAAGTGCCAAGAACCAGTGACAGAGTTTCTTTCTGCTGCAATTCATGTTTAAAACAGGTCCCTGTGAATGGCAAAAACACACTTTTAGGTAAGAGGGACATTTTCACACAATTTGAAATATCAAATCAAAGCTTTCGCTGTTGCTTCACTGATATGAAATTAAGTTCAATTATCTTCCTTTGTTCATTTCTTCATCAAGGATGGCAACGGTCAAGTCATTCGCCTTCAGCTGTTTGGATAAAGGGCAAATAATGTAAAAACCCCGGTTGCACAGTTTTTGTTGTGGGACGAACAAAACGTATGTTTAACAAACTAACTTTAACATCCACCTTTCCTAAATATCTCTGTGTTCGTTGCTTTACCAAACACTACCATCAAATTCCTTCATATCATTGTTTTACTCCGCTTAGCCCAGACAAATATTGTGATTACTCAACAAAATCAATGAGAACATCATCCACCAGGGCGGCAAACATCAAATCACTTGCCAAAATTTGGCCCCCAGGCCTCGAGTTTGACAGATGTGCTTTAGACCCTTAATAGCCTTTAGTGTGAAATAGTCCAGTTAAAAGTCTTTCTTCCCGACCTCATGTAGTTGGTGGCGTGTGAGGATCGAAACATTATCATTTTAAAACGTTTTACATTTGTGAGTTTTGAGCCTCAGAATGACAGTCAAGTGAACTGCTCACTGACATCTACTACAGACTTGAAGTAGCTTGAACCAAAATAAATGTCTGTAACATCAGTGTTATAATAACTATATGCATTTTTTCATGAATACAGTCTAAATGTGCTTTCTTTTTTTTTAATCATTTTTATGTATTGTGTACTGTACACCATTAAAATAATGCACATAAATAATCCTAAAGATCCCGGTATGATGTTTGTGGGGTAGATTTGTTAAAGAAGTTTGGGCAAAAATATTGTTTGGTGCAACAACAACAAATAAATAACAATAAAAGAGCTAATAAGAAGCAAACTTGATGAAAGCTGAAGTGATAAATCAATTGATATTTGTCATATTCTATTTTGAAATTGGATTCAGTTCTCGGCGTCAATTCATGTCAGATAGATATACTTTATTGTTCACCCAGAGGGGGAATTCTTTAACTGGACTGGTTAAGAAACTTAAAACAAGGTCAGTTAATTTTAATCCAAATGATAAAAGTGTCTTACCTTAGCAGCGTTGAGATGTGTGCATGTGTGCCAGGTCAGTGTCCTGCAGAGCAGGGAGGCGAGCAGGTGACCTTTGTATCTTCGATCTGTTTATCAGTCATTTGATTTGCTGGAGATTCAACGCACAACCTACAGATGGCGCTACCTAGTAACCTCATGCTAACAGGTTATTTTAAATGTCCCAATTTACTTCTTCTATATAATGACATTCATGTTTGTTTTTGACAAAATGTTTCTTATTAATCCAACAATTTTAGCAAAGACTGAAAAGTTGTCAAACTCATTAGCTAATGTAATCACCTACAAACTAATGTTTTGACTAACTAGCTGACGTTGGTTTGAGCCGATTTCAAGGCTAAGGATGTCTATGGTCAGATTTTAACACCTGGACTTCAGAAATAACATCATAGTTGTCATTAGTTAGGAATCAAACATTCTTGAGGCAAAAGCTAAAAGCATTATCACATTTATTGGTAGAATCATAAATATAAAAACATGTGCAAACAAAACACAAATATTAAAAAAAACGTTGATCTAAAACAGTCTCCATCAGTGCAGCTGAAGACGTTACTGTAGTCGGTCGAGCTTTAAATAAAAGTCTATAAAATCAAACTTAAACTGAGGTCAGAAGAGTTTGGGCAGCTGTCTGAGGCGGCTCAGGTCCAGGATGTTTCCCACCGACCCCTCCGTCTGCAGGCTGCCCACCCTCGCCGATAGTGGACGCCTGTTAGGACTGTTCTCCTTCCCTCTGCTGGACCTGCCTCCCCCCGTCAGCAGCTGCATTTTGGGTCTCAGGTCCCTGATAAGCTCACTCTGGCCAGGAAGTCTTATGTTCTGGGATTGAGCGAGGGGCTGCTGATGCAGGGTCAGAGGGAAATCTTCCTCACTTTCCTCCTCCTCGTCCTCCTCCTCCTCTATGAGACCGTACCTCCTCATGTACTTCCTGGTGGCGATTGACATGTTGCTAGGAGACAGGAGGGACTCTGTGGAGGAGGTCGGGGCGACAGGTGCGGGTGGGTGTCCTTCGAGTGAGAGTCTGCTGAGCTGGGCGTCATTCAAGTAGCGCAGGGCAATGGCATTGGCCTCCAGACTAAGATCCACACTTCCTCCTGGGAACAAGAGGCTTCCTGGTTGTTCGGATACGCCCAGTCTGGACAGAACCGCTGCTGGGTTGATGCACGCGAGAGTACTGGGGATCACAAGACGGGTCAGAGTGAGACTCGACTAACTTTCAATTGAACTTTTTTACGAAACTTTATCGATATTTAACAGCACTGTATAAATATTAAAATAATATATACACACTTTGTTTGGGCTTTCAAATCATATTTCTTTAATGTTTTGATTTAAATGAACGTGCTAAAATAAATAACAAATATTCACAGCGTTTTTTTATTTTTGTGTTGCAATTAAACTTTCAGCTGCTAGATAGTAGCAGTCCGTATGTCCGCCGCAGCTAAAGAAACAATAAAGTTCTGCCTGGCATGACTGAGGACCAGAGGATACAGTTGACTGCAGCAGCTTTTAAAGCTGATGTTTGGACATATTTTGGTTAAAAAAAAAAGAAGAAGAAGTTACGAGTTCATCAAGAGTAATGTGGTCTGTAAATTCTGCAACACAAGAGTCAAGTACTCGACAATACTACAAATATATCCTTGTTCCTACAGTATCACAATATATCAAAAATGTTGTCTTGTTGTACATGTATCGTGATGCGTATTGTATTACCAGATTTTTACAAATACACACACTACTCAAGAACGTACAAACCACATCAGTTAAAAGATCGTACCTGGTGCTCTCCACCGTTTTCTGGATCCTTCTGTCAGAGTCCAAGATGTCCTCTCTGTCCACACTGACGCCGAGCTGCTGCAGCCGCCGCAGAGTGGCACTGACCACCGGGTCATCCTGGTGATTCTTCTGCTTCTTCCTGGTTGACTGTGACACAACCGGCAGACTCCTCCTCCCTAGTGGTTCTGGTTCCCCCCTGCTCTCCTTCTCCTGCGGTTGACGGTCCGGGTGGTTATGAGGACTGTCGGGCTCCTGCAGCCGACTGGTGAGCTGAGTCTGTGGTCCAACATAAGGAGGTGGTCAGATTGTCGGCCCTTCTGTCCACTAACAAGTGTGTGTGTGAGTGTGTGTCGTCACCATGAGGTCTTGGTAGAAGTTTGGTTGCTGGACTTCAGGATTGTACATGCTGGCACTCTCTCCCAGAACTGGACTCTGTAGCCCTTCAAAGCTGGACCAAAACAGAGTTCAAATAAACTTTGATCAAAAACCTCAGCATTCTCACATTTCATCAGAAGAAGTGAAACACACGAAAATATAGCTCTTGATAAAACACTAACCCTGTTATAGTCTCACCTGAAAGTGCTGGACTGAGGCCCCTGGACTGCGTCGTCTCTGTCCTCAGTGCCAACTTGTGTGTGAGTGAAGAAGCGTGGACTGGAGGAGGTGGAAGGAGCTGGAGGGGTGGAGGCGGGACCAGAGGAAGGGGGCGTCAAAGAAGGTCGAGCAGTGAAGGGGGGCTCCGGACTGGAACATGCAGCACGGTTTCGTGGAGTGGAAGGAGGAGTCTGGGTTTCTGCTCGACTCCTCGTGACCTCCCGAGGCTGACCCGGATCTGTCCAGCACAAACTGGCACCTGGACGCCACAAAAAAACGAGAGTCAGCACCCGGATATCAGCAGAGACTTCATTGTGGGTCTCACCCGTTCCCACGGCGACGCTGACTGTGCTCCTCGGGGTCTGAGTGTCTGCCTGCTGCTGACTGGACGGGAGTCTGCTCTGAGCCTCCAGCAGCATCTGGACCTGCAAATCATCAAATGGTCACAATCCAGTGCTGCAGAAAATGAAATATCATTTTTACCATCAAGTTGCCAATCCTGAGAACTGTCATTAACAGATCCTACCGAATTGTCTTTGGACACGAAGCATATTATGTTGCGCTGAGAATAAGTCTTGCTTTTAAGGTATTTAACGTACTTGCATATACAGTACGTAAGCAGAACCATCTTCAAAACAGATTTCCCAAAAAGTTATACACATAAACATAACTTGGATTTTTGATTTTATATTATTATTATATTAAGTGTCAGAAACAATCTACATTGAATTGACTGTATCCACTCGTCCTCATTTATTGCCATTATAATGTTTAGATTGCAGAAGTAATTACGTCCTCCACAGCTTAATAGAGGCCGGAAGTTTAATTGCGACACAAAGAATGTAGGCTGTGAATATTTAAATTCTAAATAAAATAATTTTATATACACTTATTTGAAATGTAAATCATAAAAGAATATAAAAATCGAATATGATTAGAACCCCGATCCCCCAAAAACTAAAGATATAGTTAATTTAAATGATACAATGCAGTCGAATATCAATAAGTATGTATCGATATACGTATTTTCACGTATTGAGAAAATAATGTTTGCGATATTTAACTTTCTCACACAGCTTGTTTGGGTTTTATGACGTATATATATATTCGTTTTTTCATTTTTTTTTAATAAGATGCACGTAAATGTGTAGTTACCCACCTGGGCCTGCAGGAGGCGCAGCTGCTGGTCCTGTTGCAGAAGCAGCTGACGGACGTCTGAATGAACCACCTGATGCTGCTGAGAGAAGACTGGGTGGCATGGGGGAGAGGCTGGGTGAGGCGAGGGAGAGGAGTCCCCACACCATGGCACTGGAGAGGGATGACTCCAGTAACAAGGGGCAGCCGTGGTGGCGGCAGAGGGGGGAGGAAGGGAGCGAGGAGGGGAAGATTTATGGGAGAGATGAGAAGCAGAGTTGCTATGTGAGGAGGGAGTGCTGCGAGTGGTGGGGGGAGCGAAACCTGGGAGAGGCGAGGGATGGATGGAAGGAGCTGAGGTGAGATGACAAGAAGAAGGAAGATGAGGTTGAAGAAAGGGATCATGGGAAGACGGGGGAGCATTATGGGGATCATGGGAAGACGGGGGAGCATTATGGGGGAGGATGGTGGTGCAGTTGTGTGGGGGGGAGGCGGAGGAGGAGGAGCAACAGGCGCAGGACTGCTGGGCATTAGAGTTGGGAGTGCTGTGGTAGTGGCGAGGAGGATTCGGAGCCGAGGGCGGCGGGGGAGGCACCGACCGCCTGCGCGGGGGAGGAGGGTGATGTGTGTGGGAGGAGCTAGCTTCCTGCCATGGCGTTTGATTGGACGAGGTTATGGAGTCGTCGACCAGCAGAGAGAGTTCGGGGACAGACGGTTGAACTCTGCGGCACTGAAAACACAAACCATCTACGGTCGAAACAGAAACTTCCAAAAGAAGAACTAAATCTACCTTTGCTTGTATGCTCTTTATCATCACTTGAGTCTATGTTATTGAACTCATATTTAAAGTAGACACAAATATTTATCTTTAGTTTTATGACTTGTTTGTGTGCGAGTCTCATCATCGATACCACTTAAGCCTATGATTCTGGGCTGACCTGTTGAGCAGGAAGGTGAGGACTCGGCGACGGACGAGGAGACAAATCTTCATCTTCCACTCCCGAGTCCTGGTCGTTGATGAGCGACGTGGCGCCTGGTTGAGCCGTGCTGAGGCGAAATATCTTCACATTATTTTTACAACTACTTTTTTCAAATTTAAACGGATTTTAATTAAGTTGTTTAAGCACCCTTTGAAGGATCTCTGGGCCTCCCGGAACACTTGCATCCGTCTGCTCTGCAGCTCTGACATCAACACACACTGCACTGTCTGACCGTCCACCGGCGCCACCTATTGTCAACACGGGCCATTAGTAAAGAGAAGGCCTGGCTCAGACGGAAGATAAGGGGGTCGATAACAGACCTGGTAGAGGGTGAAGGACTGAGAGGCGCTCAGCAGCTGGTAGTCCAGCTGTGCTGCACCTGGTTTGGGTCCTCGACACTGAAAGAACTGGGGGGCTCGGTGGGTCGACCCAAACATGACCAGCAAGAAGCAGCCGCTTTCTGACAAAACTCTAGAAAGACAACAGAGTCAACCTCTGAGGTGTAAACGCCGCAAAGTTGAGGGCTCCCCACCTGTCCTGCAGGGCGGCGCTATAGAGGAAGCGTAAGCACCACAACCACACCTGAGGGTTGCACACTTGGGTGACTCCACTAATCCAGCTGTGAAACACAGGAGAGTCAGTCAGTACAGCACGAAAAAATTAATCTTGGAGTTTATGCTACAAGTGTTTGTGTGTATTTGTGCTACTTACAGTCCCACCACTGGTAGGTTGGATACTTTAGGATCTGATTCCAGCAGCAACAGAAGCTTCCTGGTTTGATCCATCGTTAGAAACCTGTGGACGCAAACACAAAAAGAAGCCACCACATTACTACTTGGATTCAACTACATGGTCACATAAGGAAGAGGAGGTGGTGGTGGTGGTCTCACCCTCTCTGGTGATTGACAGACCGGGGCGGGGGTCTCCCCAGACTTGTTAGACTCCGGACCAGCGCTGTGGGAATGATGGGAACCGGTCGCACCGGCTGAACCTCGATACCAACCGCCGGAGCGACTGCAGACCAGCTGACCGTGAAGGCCGCCGCGTCAGACTGCGGCCTGCAAAGCACATGACCTTTGACCTTGAGCAGTTGAGACAGATCCAGCGTCTGTCTGCTGCTCACATACTGCTGCAGCACCTGAAACATGACAATAGATAACAATTCAAGATTAGTCTAGGAACAAGTGATAGAATCAAACAGCTATTGGATGTTTTATGTATCATTTCGGAGGAAGCAGAGACCACTGAGCTACAGTCGCTAAATTAAAATGAACATAGATTTGTGTCTAAACAGGAACAGATTACTCTGAAATTAATACCAAACCTTAGTCGAAATGAGAGTGAGTAGAAAGGTATGAACGATGCATTTGACAATAGAAAAAACAACGAAAGTTACATAACATTATGAAAATAACGTTAAATAAAGTTGTGATAATTGGAGGTTCAATCATGTTCTATACATTTTATTTAAAGATAAATCCTTTTTAAACATGTAAAAGTGTAAATATAGTAGAAAAGTTACTTAAAAAAAATACAAATTTGTATTTTGACTTTTGGAAAATATGGACAAAATTGATAAAGGAAATGATGGAAAAAAGAGAGAAACTAAACCAACTATAGTTTCAATGTTATATTTACAGTTGAAGCAGTGATGAATAAGAAAAAATAACTAAAAAGTCAAATTATTAGCATGTACTGCATTTCTAGTCCCGTTTTAGTCAAATCCTCACAAGGGCTGCAGCATCACTAGCCGCGTGCGCCCTCTAGTGGCTAGTGAGTACATTTAAAGAAATCAATATTAATAAAACAAATAAATGTTTGACATGTTAACAATACATGTCCAACAAAATTCACCTTGAAGCAAAGATGAAGGTCAGCCTCAGTCTGGACCACAGTGTCAGACACACTGTCGCTCTGTGAGGAGAAGAAACAGGGAACCAGGACATCTCCTGGAAGAAGGGCAGACGGAACTCTGGCAGAAGCCCCCGACTGGTCACGACCTGGATCGAACCGGTCCAGCGAGATAGTGACACCTTCCTCATCTGGAAAATGGAGACAAGATACAACAACCATGTTTTATTACTCAGGATGAATAAAGGAAAACCCATAACCATTATTTATAAGTCAAAAATTTGGACTTCACCTGAGTCCACCGACACAGAGCCCAGAAAAAAGCAGTGAAGTTGTGGTTTGTTGCTGTGGCGAGCATGACGCTGAGCCAGACGCAGCGCTTTCTCCAGCAGCTGCACACGAGGTTTCCTGCCACAAGCAGATCAATTCAATACATCAATTTGCGTAATCATTTCAGTTTTTAAAATGCTTTGCTGCCATATTAATGGAATATAATATTTACCTCTGTGAGCAGAGCTGGAGGTGAAGCGACTCTCCTGTCGTGCTGCCGTCCCACAAGGCAGTTCTGGATTTTGGGAAACTCATTGTAGTGTGATTGTTTCCGGAATGTCTGATGGTTAAAGAACAATGTAGCATCAGTTTTACAGACTTTTAAGAAGAAAATCTGCAAATATGTACAGCAAAGATTCTACTGTGGACGGATTCTATTGCTAATTTTGTGTGTCATCTTATTTAATTCTTTTCTGTACTGACACCACAAACAAATCCTGTTTAGTTTACAACACCTGCAACAAAAGTGTCTGATTCTGAATTGTCAAAAACAAAACGGCAAAGCAGCAATGGGGTCGATCCCGATGTAAACCCTTGTTTATTAGGGCTCAAAATTGGACGTCAGGATGAAAACTTTAGTCATTTAACTTTTACATGGACACTTTAAAGACTGACAATAAACCTTTTCTGATTCTAATGTGGCAACAACATGTTATCATATTAATGATAAAACTGATAAAAAGAATGGCTTTCTGTAGTCATATATGCACTGTGACAGCAATTGAGCTCAAACTGTTGAATTATAAACAGCACTATCTTATTTTACTATAAAATATGTAAACTGAAAAGGTTTCTAATTGAAGAAATTGAAAAAAAAGAGTTTACTTTCCCCCCACATTGAACAAGTTTCTCAATGACAGAAGTAACTATTATTATCATCATCATCATCATTATTATTATTATTCCACCTTTAAATCTCATGACTTGTTCCAAATAGAAGCCAGGAAAGCAACATTAGAAATATGGAGTTATGAGAGACATAGTTAAATCTTTTATGTTACATTGTTAAAATGTCTACTCCCGTCGTAGTTCATTTTTAAAGCTCGCTGACGTAATAATATAAGCTTTTACTACACAATCTAGTGTGTAAACAAAATAAAATGAGTGCAGTTTAGCATTTTCAAATGAATCAACTAATGTTTCTCCAGTTCGCCAATTTTCTTTATTAAAAATGGACAAGCTCACCGTTCTCTCGTATTGTCTGGATTAAAAACCTCTTGGAACACACCAGCGGGTAACGCCTGAAGGTTCACCGGGTAGCTCATGTCGACGAGGGCCGGAGAAGCGACCAAGACCTCGGCAGCTTTCACTGACAACACCCGCTAACGTTAGCTAGCCGAGTTAGCTTCCAGGTCTCCCCGTGTCCGCTTGAACTTCCATACAAGTCGCTAAGATCGACTATCCTTCACTGAAAGATGTAACTCGATCAGTACTAGTAAATTGTCGATCACTTTTCCTCCTGGTAAATTATTAAGTTTAAACAAGTTGACCGGAGTTCAATTATGGCGCTGTTTCTCGTCTGCGGTGGCGGGGCGATTGTTCCAGCCAATAGAAAGCTGCGCTGAAAACGCGCCAGCCAATCAGTTGCTATTCCGGGTTCCTCCTCTTCATGTGTTTGTCCTGTTCGTGGCAGATAAACTAGTGGAACTGGCAACAGCGCCACTTCGTGGTGTATGTATGAACTGCACAAACATCAGTCCGCGTACAGCACGCCATTATTGGAGCCACGCATGGACCAATGATCGGTGATAGAGTTGTCATAGATAGATTCATTATAATTTTCCCTAAACTTTCAGCATTCATTCATATTATTTTTTAAATAAGCGTTGATTTCTGTTTGATTTATAATATAGATAATTTAATCATAACGCTGAAAATCAAACTTAAAACAATCATGACTGAGGTACCCGAAATACGATGAAGTTGAGGATTAGATAATACTTTAATAGTAGGCGTATTTATTGAAATACTGATGAAATAGTTTCTGATGTATTATTATATTTAAAAAAAGTTGTTTATATATATATATATATATACTTATAAAGCGTGTTATGGCCTCTCTTATGTAAAGCCAAATCCAAAATAAGTCTTTATTCAAAAATATTCAGTTTGACACATGACATTTAGGAAGATGGTGTGAAAACTACTTTCGGGCAGCAATTGATTTATTGTAGTTACTCTTTCATCCTGTCTTTGGTAAGATTTCAAATATAACAAATTACATAACTTCAGTCATAATGGATATGAAATTGAAGTTTGTTATGAATACATTTTAAGTACAAGCAATATAAACACAATTAAACCAGACTTTTCTTGGTGGAGCTGCATCCTCCTCTCACTCATGAACAACATCAGCAGCAAGAGCCAGGGAAGTAATATTAAGGCCATTCTTATTCTTATAGTCTTCTTGAACAAAACAAATGACAAGCTTAGACCTGGTTAGATTTTTTAGATTTTTTACTAGCAAAGCTTAGGAGATTATGACTAGCCCTGGATCACATTTATTTCGTTTTCAAATGATGTTACTGAAATGTTTCTATAAGAAAATGATTTTCTCCTCCATGTTTCACATTATTCTCAAAATGAACTCCACTTTTATGACATACACTTATAAGCATCATAGGTGTCACTTTTAGATTGACAGCTCAGGTTATATCCATTTAATGTCTGTATGCAAATTGAAAGTGTGACAGTGAAGAAAAACTTTCTTTGGGACTCGTTGGAATTGTCTTGCTGGGTGATGGAAAATTGAACTAGCGTGGTTGGTGAGCGTGTGTGTGTGATTTATTATTTATGGTCAGGCAAGTGGATCAGCTTTCAACACACACAAAGTAATTTCCTGAAAAGCAGCATGAGGAGGAATAATTCATCAGTGTGTTACTGGACACTGAGGCAAGCAGAAGCCGCCTGCCTGAGGCGAGCGTTGTCCTATATGATGGACTCCGAACATATTCCACACCTCACCACAGCTAATGACCTGCAGAACCACCATGTGACATCGTTAAAATAACAAATATCACAGAAAACACAAATACATACAAGGAGCATGCATATCAGATGTGACTGTCTTTTAGATAGCTCCAACAACCCTGGCTAGCTGGGAAAAGTAAGATGTGCAGTAATTCAATGAAAGACTTAGTTTATATGTACATAATTGTTAATAATTATTGCAGTTAGCAAACATTAAACATTGCATTGGAATTATAGCCGCTTTTTTTAATAGTATTGTTGAGTCTTGAGGGAAGTCCGACCTTTTGAATGAAGATCTTGAAATACCTAAAGGTATAATCTAGAAATGTTTCAGACAACCTTCTAAATTGTCTGCTGGTATTATTTCAACAATTTCATTTGTACTTATTTTTAGCTGTCATAATGATTACAATTCTAATAAAAATAATGTTCTATCATAATCATTTTAACAACTGTGCATTGACGGACCCTAAAAACACTGTATAGTGAAATGCCTCTCAACATTATTGACATATGATTTATAAGAATCTTAAAATAAAATCTAGTATAAAATGTAGTGATCATAGGACCCAGAACTATTTGGACCACCTTGTGACCAGAGGCAGAGAGACTTGAATATGCTCTGTCATTTCGTTATTGTTACTAACTCCTTATATCACTGATCTGATCCAGCCTTACACCCCAGCTCGGGCTCTGAGGTCTGTGGATCAGAATCTACTTATGGTTCCACGCACACGGTTCAGGACCAGAGGAGAGAAATCCTTCCAGACTGTTGATCCTAAGCTTTGAAACGATCTTTCTCTCCCTCTGTGTTTGATGAATCTACTGACTCCTTTAAGAAACATCTTAAGACGTTTTTATTTGTTTGCTTTTCCTTGATTTTCTGGAACTCCTGTTGTGTTATCAGTTTTATCTTGACCTGTAAAGTATTTACTTTATTGAGTATTGTTTTGATCGTTTAAGCGCTTTGTGTCCCTGGTCTAGAAAAGCGCTATACAAATAAAAATTACTTACTTACTTACTTATTTTATTATTATTATTTTTATAGTAAGTATTTTCTTGTTTAGTCTTGTCATACATTTGTTTATTTATTTTTTTATTCCCTTGATGTGGTTGGGAGGGACCAATGCAGAGCAGCAGGCTCTCAAAATCGAAAGGTGACGGTTGAGGTGTCATAAGCATCATTTTAGGATGTCTCCTAGACGCCCCCTAGTGAGTTGTTCAGCGCTTGTATAACAGAGAGGAGGCCTCGGGGCAGACCCAGCACCATCGAGAGGTCATATCAATCTGGGTTCTTCCAAAAAGAGCTGTAGGAAGTTTCTGAGGCGGGAGAGTAGTCTTTATATTGGCCTGATCGAGGATGAAGAAAATAGAAATGACCATGTTAAGCATACAGACAGTAAATAGTTATATGTGGTGTATATGCGTTAATTGATTAAATGTGTGCATAGCGAGTAAATATAGCCATGTTTACAGTTTTAAACGTTAAAAAGGTTCTGACCACGCCCACCCCTTGTCTTTGATCGCTGGAATCTCAGTCTTTGTTGCTGTCCTGTCAGCCTATCAGCTGACCACCCTTGTGGGAAACGCCCACTTTCCCGAGCGCCCGTCCAATCAGGGCGTTCCTTTGCCTCGACGCCATTTTGTCAGTCTATAACAGGAGCTGCTGGTCGGCTGGCAGGAAACCTGTTGCTCCGCAGTTCCGTGTTGTGCAATGGACGGGTGAGTTCTGCTGCTGACTTCACGCCCACTATTGCGTCCAGTTTCTGTACCTTTTGGCTGCCTTTCCGCAAAAATACGTTACGTATGCGTCGTTGTCAGGATTCCTCTGGTGCCGCTGATGTCATAGCGCTTTATGAAGCTCGAGGTTTGTCTTGTGTTTTGATGGTAACTGGGAGCTAAGCTAGCTTAGCCGTGTCGTCGGAGAGGGCCGACGTCTCCCCCCGCCAGGCTCGTAAACATATGACGGTTTTTAAACGCCAAGGTTGTCTTGTACATGCGACGAATCCCCAAAATCTGCAATAATTGGTTATTCTTCAGACATATTGATGTTTTTTTGATTCGTGCTTTAATTCCGATCCCTCGATCTAATAAAAATAATGTTCGTTCTGCTGCGGCAAATATGTTTTATACTTGTTACGTCACGAATAATGCATCAGCATGAAAATGCAAACATACTACTTTTTGTTCATGTATAAGAAACTGAGTGGAATGAATTGGATCTTGACTTTTTTTTTTTTTTTTTTTTAACTGATGTCATTCTAAAAAAAAGAAAAAGAAAAGGAAAATCATTATTTTCTTCAAAGTACTGAAATAATAGTAATTCTAAATTACTATTCAGTTTATTTTGCTACTAATTCTTCTAACACCTATACATACCAAAGAATAATAGCACATAACGCTATAATTTTCAATGGATTGTTGGTTTGCAGCGTTTTAACCGGTGAGTTCCACTTTCCAATGATAGAGATCATTTATTGTGTACTCTGTCTACACCTGTTGCTTTATTTGCTCTGGTGTTAAGACGGAAGCATCGATTCCACGGTTGTTGTCTCAGGGAGGAAACTGCCATCCAACCAGTTTGTTTAGCACTTGTTTAAGGTCCCTCCTGATTCCTTTTAAGTGAACTAAACAATCACCCTCTTTGTCTTGGACTTTTATTTCTCAAACATTCTTGCAAAGATATAACGGGCTGTCCTTAAGGTTCAGCCTTGATAAAAGCTACCCTTGTAGCTGCATCAGAGTTTCCTGTCCTGGATTCTTGTGCTTCGTCAGGACTCATTCATACCCTGAGGGGTCCTCTTCCATCTGGTTTACAGTCGCGCCAGCCTGACCAGCCGGTTTTTCTTTCGCTTGAGCTACTATTGTCATTTACACACACAGTAAAGTGGTATCACGCCAGCACTAAATATTCAACTTGCTACTCAACATTTATGCAGGATGGATGATGTAATGGTTCTTCTGGGTAATTCACAGCATTGCTCACCGGCCTCTCTTTCATGAAAACACTAAAAACCTATGTTAGATTACAGTTGTATGTCGTGTGATAATGTGTATACCTACCCAGCAGACCCTGCTTATTCCTTCCAATGACATTTGCTCCTGTTTTTGTATGCTTGGCTAAGTGGTTAGAGCTTAAGTGGTAAATGATAAATAAATGAGTGAGTAAATGTAAGTGCTCAAGTAAATTGTTGTAAATATAATTCTATAGGTCCTCATAGCTATGTGTTTGTAGTTGTGGTCGATGTGGTTCAGATATTTTGCCGGCATTGGGTATTACAGGCTTGTCCTTTGTCCTGGCACTTCCCGAAGACTCTTTGGTCCACGTTGCGTTGGGCGACCTCCTAATTTAAGCCTTTTCCACAATCGTGTTTAAAGCGGCTGCAGAACTTCTTCCTCGTCAGTGTTCACTTAGGACCCTTGCCCCAGTGTCACAACAGTGTAACTGCAATGTCATGCAACCTCTGTTGCGCTGTTCCCACATACCCCAAGAACATGTGTTTACAAACGGTGGGAAATGCTATGGTTCTGTCGATTTACCGTCATCTTACTGCTCTCAGTATTGGGTGCCCTTGAAACTATTGTTAATACATGGAATTGGTTTTTATCCTTTGCAAGAATTCTGGGAATTTGTGAAGAGGAAAGCAGCAGAGTTCAGCTAAAGCTAGCTATAGCTATTAACTTGCGTTTTAAGTTACCTACGTATTAATAACTATAAGAATTTTCTAGAATCTTAAATTTAAATGTCCATTCTTTGAATTATTAATGTAAATGATCATAGTCTATAAGAATAATTATACAAATATTTTCAAAGCCTCCATATACTTAATGCAAGTTATTGTAAATGGAAAGACTTCTAATATATCACACGTTTATATTTCAATTTTGTCTTAGTTGCTGGTTGAATATAAGTCTTTAAGTATTTATTTATTTTCTGCCGCCTATGCCCAGTAAACAAAGTTAACTGTTGAAAAGAACTACATTTATGAACTTAATGAAACTCATTTAGCATTTTATTACAAGATAATGAAGGCTTCAGTAATCTGGTTAGAAATACGATTGTGTGACGACACTAGTTCTAAACCGTTGTCTTATTGGTTGTGAAAATGTTGGCCTTTCTGGACCCAACAATTAAAGTAATTAAATATAGAACTTCTGCTTGTATTCATTTATCTCGCATACTTGTTATCCAGCTGTATAGATGAGGTGACATTCTTGAAACGCTTGCTTCAAGGTAGTTGAATGTTGGGTGAATTACGTGTGAATATAGATAGATGGATGAATAAACTTTATTAATCCCTCTGGAGATCTGAATATTGGATGATGTGTACATATTGTTGCAAAGGGAAGGAATGGATTTAAATGAAGGAAATTTGTAGCTTCTTTGCGGTTTCGCTTTGCGATTAATTGACAATTTAAATTTAGATGTTGTTCATTAAACATGCAATTACCAACAATACAAGTCATGAATTCAACTTATATATTCTTGCATTTTAACAATGACAAATAAAAGTGGTTGGTAGTTGACGTCGAACTGTCTCTGACATTTAACAGTAAACAAGGCGGCGGCAAACTGCTCTTTATTTGACGGTGTACATATTAGTGACACATTTCTAGTAGAACTGCACCAGTTCCTTCATTGCTGCACCTGTTGTCAGTTAGTATGTAGATGACCTGCACGGATGCAAATGTTCCCTAGTGGTGCCAGATAAATGTACAAGAAAAGGGAAAAACTTGTTGTGGAACTCCACACAATGGGGGGGGAAAAAAATAGAACCAATAATTATTTTAAATGATTTTTCAGTGTTACTTGGGTTCATGTGTGTGTTGAACTAGGTAGTGTTGTATCATGCTTGGTGTGTCACGATGCCTTCCTGTGAATTTCAAGCATCCGGTTATCTGTGAAGCAGAAGGGATCACACATGGCAGCCACTGTAGATGAGTGACGGGCTGCGTTTCAGAAGTGAGAATGTGAAGATGTCTCCGTTGAGCATCTAAATTCCTGTAGAAATGTTCAACCTTTGTCTTACTCTTGAGTTTAAATTTAAAATGGACTAGGAATGAAATCTCAGACTGACGATTTAAATCGAATGCTTTTTATTGGTGTACATCTTACGATGTTGTGGTTATTTCCCTCCAGTTCCTGACTGTCACGTTTCTCTTGCCTTTTAATCCTATAGTTTTGGAAAGTTGTATAAATCCTCGCTGCTTCTGCTAACCCGGCTGTCTTTTCTTCACAGCAGTGTCCAGCAAGATATAACAGTTGGTACTAAGGTAGGCACCTCCTCTGCTTCCTCCTCTGCTTCCTCCTACTCCTCTTTGTCTTCGCTTCTGGCTGCTGGTGTGTTTGCTGCTGCTGCTGCTGGTGATGTGAGCATCGGAGTCACTTCGCTCCTCGCCGTGTTTGTTTCTTGGCTTTGGAGTCGACGGCATCTGGAACAATTCGGAGGTTTGTCTTTAATTAGGGTGGCGGTCTGAAAGGTCACTCCTCTGGCAGGAAACCAGAGCGGCTTTTTTGTCACATTCCACAAAAAACTCGGTGCATAATCTGATTAGTTAACGACAAACACTTTGGCCTTAAAGGGACACCCGCTGTTTTTACAGCTTCCCACCGACATCAATCAGTCTTTTATTAAAGTGATTGAGTGATGGCGTTTAGTTAATTGGCAAAGCAGATGCCAATTTAAAGAAGGCTTCTGCATTACATGAGCCTTGGATGCACAAATGCATGTATGTTAGAAAGGCTGCTTTGAATTAGGCAAATAGTGCAGTCACATCTGGACTGTTTTAGGATGTGGGCTAGTGCACTAAACTTATTTTTATTTTTTTCCGACTTGGTATTGAAAGGCTCATTATGAAATTTAGGTTAGGTAAAACTTCATTTATCTAATTAATACAATTTTAAATAAAACATTTAACTTCAAAGCACCCCAAAACTGTTAATAAATGTACCGTAGCTGGATTTACCACCTAGAGGGGTTGCTTTTGCTCACTTCTATCTAGCTTGTTTTGTGGAAATAATCCACTTTAGTTGTTGTTTGAAATATTTGGGAATCTGTTAAACCCCCCCCCCCCCTCCAATGCCCCTTATTTCTTTGGACTTCCTGGTGCACAGAAGCCATCTACAGTCGATTGTTTTACTCAAATTTTGCAAGTTCTCTTATGACCAATTACTTGTCAGTTACTTTTCTACCGATATGGCTTTTGATTTGCTGAATACTGGATATTTGTGCAATCTTGATTGTATTTGTCAATTCTACAGTAGATTTTTATCATCCCACATAATGTCTGATGACAGTGCATAGTAATTTTAAAAGTATATCACACTGAAAGCACAGGAACTCTGGTTGTGAACTGGTGTTTTTACACTGATTAAAAAAAAAAAAGGGAAAAAGTAATCTTCTCTATGATGTAATAAAAGTCTTTGATTGATGAGTCATTGGTTAAAAACGCTCTATGTGACGGAATTAGAATCAGAATAGCCTTTATTGTCATTGTAAAATGGAACAAAATGGAATGTCAACCATCTTGTTGTGTAGAAACCAGCTCAAAGGCTTGTGCAGTTTCACCAGCGTTGTGGTGAGATGTCCCTTTTTATGCCCTGTATATACACTTCATTAAACTGGCTCCTGGTTTAAAAACAGTTGGGGACTCCTGTCTTAATAAATGTATTTTCCTAACCAAAACATGACGCCATCTGTCTATGTTAATCCGTCGATAGAACTCAAATGGATTTATCCGTTGAAACTGTTCGATAATGATATTTATATCAATACCTTTAATATAATGCCTGTACAAAAGATCCATGGTAAACATCTTGAGTTTTCCACTTTGGCAAATTTCAAATTCAAGCCGTTTCATTTGAGAGAATTGTGTGGTTTGTCGGTAGTGTGTGAACAACTAGAGCATAGTTTGCGATCAAGACTGGTTGAGGCAGATGTTTAAAGGCATTGACTGTGGAAGATGATGCTATTCTAGGATTGTTTTAAAGTTTTACAACAGAATTAATTAAAAGTTGTAAAGGGGGCTAGATTCACACAATGTGTGTAATTTTTATCATGAAATATGACTTTAAAGCTTGTTTCTCCACCTAAGTCCTAGTTGATCGAAGCTTACAGTTTGAGATCTTTGTGGTCAGTGGTGCTTGGATTCATCGGCTGTAAACATCTGCACTGGATAAGTGACCCTTCTCTTCTGTTGGCATTACAGGAAGCTGTCAACTAAATCTGTGCTGCTCATCAAGCAATTTGAGATGTTCCCACAAAAATGAGTCGCTCTGACCGAACTTCTCTCTTTACTACGCCACACTGTCGGTACACTGCTTATAATATGATATAATACTCGTATGATGCAAGTCTGCTTATCCATCTATATCCAAAAGATGTTTTGCTCATTGTGACATAATCCTATCGACCCTCTCGATGCTTGGTGATTGCATGTTGGTACCGAAGCTCGTCTGTCTCCTGGTGAACCTTGTTTGTGGGACATTTTTTTTTCTCTGCTATTTTCAATTATTCATGTATAGGTTGAATGTTCTCCCTGTTTCACTTGATGGTAAACTGAATACTTTCTGGGTTTTAGACTGTTGGTCGGACAAACGTGAGTTTTGAAGACTTCGGCTTTGATGCAGGTAAATAAAAACAAGGCATTACTCATCATTCGCTCATTCACAGTCATCCAAGTGTCCTCCATGATCACTTTTTATTTTTATATAGAAGTATGTGATTGCAACGTTGTACCTACTTTCTAGTTTTTCATTTCGGTCATTGATGTAAATCAATTACAAAATGTGTTGCAGACAAATGTATTTTATTTTTGTTTTTTGTTCTGACGGTAGAAACGTAAAAAACATTAAAAACTTTGGAAGGTTTCGCTCAATATTTTGGCCATTTGATCTGCCAAAACATTGAGCGAAACCTTCCAAAGTTTAATTTTAAGGACCCCCCCAAGAATTGAAAAAAAAATAGTTTATACAGTATTTTTAGAAGTCACTGATAAAGGAGCATTTCACGATTTTGTGTTATTATTGGGGTCGAGGTGACCCAAAGGCCCGACAGAGGTATCACTTGTGTTGTCTCCAATTCAAGGTCAACAATCTTGCATAAGTGCATATGCAGTGCCGAAGGTCATTGACCTTGATCCAGAAGTAACACAAAGGATACCATTTGTTTTCGGGTCACCTCGAGATAACGCGGGGGTTGAGGGAGACACCTTGAAAAGATGTAGGCTTCAATTATCTGCAGCAAGATGTTGTTAAAATGACTAACTATAATTTGAGTCAAACTGCATTAGCTTGGTTCAACTTGTGCAGAGTTACCAGAACCGAAAAAAAAGAAAATCTCCTGGATGATTTTAGTTAACAATAAGTTGTTTGGGTTTAAAAGATTAATTACCTTTTTATTTTTTTATTATTATACAAAATTGACACGATACAGAACAATTTGTGAATGAATTGGTCCTCGTCCTCTTGAAGCCATTGGTTGGTTGTTTTTTTTGCATAAAAAAAATCAATATATCCCGAGGTGAAAGTTGATGGCTGAATAACAGCCATAGAGTAGATAAGTTGATGTATGAAAAAAAAGTTGACTGTATTGATTTATTTTTATTCCTTTTTTTTCAAAACGGTTTAGTTAATAGTTTTGCTTTTTCTAGATGTTTTTATCGTTTTTCTAGTGACGATACTACGACTATATCCTTGTTCCTTCAGTTTCTCAACATATCCTATTGTTGCCCCTGAATACGTATTGTATGGTCAGATTCTTGCCAGTACACACCCCAAGTAGAAATGGTTGAGACCATTTAACACCTCCCCGTTTAGTTATGATATTCAACAAATTCTTACAGTTTGTTATCTAGCTGCACATCTGGGTGTTTTTTAAAAAGGTTTAAATTTATTATTTAAACCATGTTCAGTCCGTTTGACTATATTCTTGTATTACTACTGTAACTAATTTCTATAATTGATCTGTCCTTAAATAGATCGGGGTCTTGTATAGATCTCATAGATCTAACATTCTGAAACTCTTGATCTATTGAGGCAGTGGCCTGCAGGACTTTCTGATGTAAACAGTCTTTTCCTCATTATGTCCTAAATATTTGTAAAACAAAATCATGGCACATCTGTTTGCAGTTGTGTTTCAAAGAAATTGAAATCAGGATACTACAGAAGACCATTGTTTGATCTAAAGATGCATAAGAGCAAAAGATGTTGGTAGATGTGAAGACAATGGTATACCGTCACTGACACTGATCACAGACCATCGAAGCTCCTGTTTCCAAATACGACCTCAGGCCAGTCACCGGACTCTAGTTTCAGGCAGGAGGGAGCAATGCTACCTTTCTTAGTCTGTTCTTTTATTTAAACATTTAAAGCTGTCTGGTTCCTGACGCTGAAATGACTTGTATCTCGTCCAAGAACCGGATACATTTGTGTCTAGTTTGACCTTCAAGATGTGACTGTATAAAGCATAATAGTGAAAAGATATTTACTCATAACTAACTTTGCTGAAAAATTCTTTACATAAGTATATTTAATAACCAATTCCCTATTTTTGCTGGTCAGATGGATTGATCTATAGATTGTACTTTAACGTAGCCCATAATTGAGGGCTGAGGATGGAAATGGGAGTGTTATAATGTAATCATGGCTAATGATTTTTCGACATCATGTTTGCTGTTGAGTGGATGGAAGACCTAATGTTTGTACTGAGACAAACTGGTTCTGCTGCTCGGAGCCAGAGTCCGCCTCCTGCTACTAGAGAACAAATGACAAGTTTAAGGAAATGGGAAGACTATGTAAACAAGTCTGCAGTGTGGAGACACAAGCTGCCCACAGATCTTGGGTAATCTCGTTTGCTCTCCGCCGTCGTGGTCTTGGGACGAGGCCGGTCCGTCAGCAGCTGTCAGACGGCAGCTCGGAATCGCCGCTCCAGTTTCACTTCCATTATTCATGCGAGGATCCGTAAGCAGATCTTTGCTGCTTTGTTCGGGAGAAACTGCTGCTCTGGTTCCAGCGACGCGAACACACAAACGTTACTGAGCAACTGAACAGCTGAGAAGCACGTCTTAGTGTTGTTGTGGACCTGCGGGGCACAGAGGAACACTGTCGCCCTCATAACAAGGCACTAGTCTTCATACCTGACTTTTGCTAGAGTTCAGAATACTGTTGCTAATTTCCATTACCAGTGACAAGACTCTTGTCTCCTTGACTTAGAAAAGGTCATGGCGATGTTCTTAAAGTATTTGAAAGGTGAATTCAATCATACAATTGAAAGGAACTTGTGAATTTACTACTTTAAAAAAAAGTAACTGACATTTGACGGGTGTTATTTCTTGAAAGGTCTCATTGTGTTCACTGCAGCTCCGTGTGAGGTATGTTAGCTGCGACATCTATCAACACTGTTGCTAACGGAACACCTGACTCTAAACTTTCTCTCGTTTCTTTTTCTTCTTCAAAGATCATAAGCTTCCCGTTGTTATGATTAGAAATCTTAACATGCGCATATATTAATCACCGAACCTACACATTGTTTATTTACAATAGCACATATTTATATTAAAATATTATATATTAAGGCATATGTTTGAATTGATGCAAAAATTGTGTTTAATTATAATTTAGCTGCATCTATTTAAAGTCACTACACATTTTATTGTTTAAGGGTTAAAATTAGACATTCATCATTTTTACCAAGCAGCGAACCAATAAATAAATACAGAATATAATGGGTTTGCACGTGTTTAACATTCATATTTGCATTAGTTTCTCATTCATAAACCATGCATCTGATTTTTGAGCGTATGCATTAGTGCATCAATCTTGTAGACCATACTGGCTTGAGTGAGTCTCTCTATGCCACACGGATTGATCAGTCGCTACAGGAAACCGCCGCACAACGAGCACCCTGTGTTGTTGCTAAAACATTTTATATTGATGCATTATATTCATATTTTACTATTGTCGCAACCTCATTTCAACCCTCATCTTTTCCGACTCCCGTCTGATCCTACTCTGACTCAATGTTTTCAAAGTATAAACCGTGTGTTTGCACAGCCAAAACCATCCTCTTGTCTTCACATCCTGTCGGTTGGCTAGAGTTGTGAGTCTGTTGCTGTGTGTTTCAGAGAGGATCTGAAGAGCTTTTCCCCAGCATCTCCAGCAGCCCGTATATCATGAACACCACAGGTAACCCTTGCTATTATGGTGCTAAAAGTCTCAATTTGAAAACAATCTTGACCTTTTTGTCTCCTTTTCAAGCCAATGGCAACGACAGCAAGAAGTTTAAAAGTGACCTGGGAGGACCGCGGACGCCATCCAGGGTCATCCACCTCCGTAAGCTCCCCAATGATGTGACAGAAGCCGACGTGATCACACTCGGCCTGCCCTTCGGAGACGTCACCAACCTGCTCATGCTAAAAGCCAAAAGTCAGGTGAGGCTGAACATCTCCATGTCCAATGGAATTAAAGGGGCCTCCAGATCACACCCATGGCCCGGGGGCAAAATCTGGCCAGCCAAGTCATTTTATGTGGCCCATTGGATGGTTGACTTAAAATGAATGTTCATGTTAATATGTTGACAGTGTTTAAGACAAGTTGAGGGACATATTTGATGGATGTCAACAACGTAGTAAAAGTGGATTTTATTCGAAGTAAAACAAACACAGAGATAATTAAGATTGATGAATAACCATATCTTAATCCGACTTCCTTTGTTAAATACACATTTATTTTGGCCTGCGACTTTGGTTGCTGAAAGAATTTGGCCCCTTGGGTGATTGAGGTTGACCCATTGATTAATTGCTGCAGAATGTGTAGTTGTTTGTCTTTTACACTATCTGCAGGTAAAAGGACCAGAAAGAGAACATTAGCGTTAATCTTACACAAACCTAAATATGTTTAAGAGAGCTGGTCAACTATGGATTAATCTTGTGTTTTAATTGAATTAACTAAGATGAATCTGCTGATAAGGCAGGCTTCCAGCAAGTTGCTATGGTAACGGTGAGCGGAGCAGCGTTTGCTCAGAGATTAGAGCATTCATTTTGTCATGTCGAGCTAAATCAGGAAGTTTCCTGTGGATATTTAATTTGATATGGTTGTGTGTTTTCTCTGGTCTTCGGGTAGCTTGGAAACCTTGACATACATTTGGGAAGGTCCGTGAAGACAGTACTTTAGTCATCTGCACTCGTCCCTTCGTCTGATAGCTGAAGCATGTCTTGATCCACCCTGATGTAAAAGAGGACAGTATATTCTTGGCTCCTGGTTTTCACAGATGGTCTCTTCTTTTTCTTTTCCGGCCCAGGCCTTTCTAGAGATGAACTCAGAAGAAGCTGCTCAGAACATGTTGGGCTACTACTCCAACGTAGTTCCCTTCATCAGGAGCCAGCCGGTCTATGTGCAGTTCTCCAACCACAAGGAGCTGAAGACGGACCATTCTCCCAACCAGGAGGTGAGGCGACACCCTCATCTGACCCCCCCCTTGTTTTGAGTCTTACTGTATTTAATGATGAACCTCTGGTCCTCTCAGCGAGCCCAGGCTGCTCTTAGGGCTCTCAACTCCAGCCATCTAGACCCAAACGCGGTCATACCGAGTACAGTCCTGCGGGTGGTGGTGGAGAACCTGCTGTATCCCGTCAGTCTGGACGCCCTCTGTCAGGTACTATAATTAATATATAATACTTGTTATAATACTTATTATAATATATAATTATACTTATTATATATAAGTACTTACTAATAATAAACTGACACATGAAATGATCAATGAAATGAGAGAAAATCAAGGTCAACAGAGTCGGCTCGTTGATAATTATTATGATAATTATTATTATTATTATTATTATTATTTGTTCAGTTATTTGTTCACCATTTGTTATTTATATAATGGTTCTTATGTTGAACCGTGAGCTTGACACTTTGTATATTGTTATTTCGCCATTTGTCCACAGGGTGGCAGAAACTATACTATGGAAGTACAGCAGCACCATCAGAATATTGAATGGTTAAATGTTGTGGAAACTGAATTATTGTTTTATAACCATTGAATAATTTTAATAAATCGATGTATTAAGAGGGCTTTTTTCTTTTTAATTGAACTTTTTAAAAAGGAACATTTTCAAAATGAACACTTTCTTCACTTGAATTATTGTCTTTAAAGTATCAAACTGTATGTGTAAATATTCCAACTTCAAATTAAATTATTTGAAAAAAATCAAACTTCCAATTGGAATGTATTGTTCAATTAATCAACTGAATAATTAAAGTAGATAATTAATAATTATATTATAAAACTTGGTTTCAGCATTTGAATGTAAAATTCATACTTCTATACAATTCTGCTGATTCAGTGAACACACTTCCACACAAACACACACACACATAAAAGTGTTAAACTTTTGAAGGGTCTTGTCACTAAAGTCATAGAACGGTAAATTGACATTTGCCTAAATCCCTACAGATCTTCTCCAAGTTCGGCACTGTGCTGAGGATCATCGTCTTCACCAAGAACAGTCAGTTCCAGGCTCTACTTCAGTATCAAGAGGGTGCGTCGGCTCAAACTGCAAAACTGGTGAGTGTCTCCCCCTGCTGTCCTTCCACAGCAGCTGCACCCTCGGTTCACACCGGCATCTGTTTCAGTCTCTGGACGGTCAGAACATCTACAATGGCTGCTGCACGCTGAGGATCAGCTTCTCCAAACTCACCACTCTCAACGTCAAGTACAACAACGAGAAGAGCCGCGACTTCACCAGACCGGACCTGCCCAGCGGGGACAGCCAGCAGGTCATGGAGCACCCAGCGATGGCCACGGCGTTTAGTGAGTCTCCTTTACAAGCAACTGTCTCAAACCAAGCTCTCAGATGGTTCTCTGTTCTCGACAGCTCCGGGAATTATCTCCGCTGCTCCCTACGGTGGAGCCAATCACGCTTTCCCTCACGCCTTCACACTGCAGCCGGCAGGTGAGTCTCCCGACATCCCATATTGTCCTTCTAAAAATCCCAAATATCTCAATGAACGCCACATATATGACTCACCTCTCTCACCTCTCGCAGTCTCCTCCCCTTATACCGGCCTGACGGTCCCGGCGCTGCCCGGAGCTCTGGCCTCCCTGTCTTTCCCGGGAGCTGCTCGCCTGGGCTTCCAACATATCCCAGAAGGCCACTCGGTCGTGCTTGTCAGCAACCTCAACACAGAAGTGAGTCCCTCAGTCTCCAAATGATGACATCATCACTGTGCTGATTCTCTGGGCTGTCTGTAGAAACACACGCGACATTAAATGCATGTAAACACAAGTGTAGCTTCTTAGTGCAACAGTGATTAAATATTTGTTGTTGTATGTATATATAAAAAAAAGAATAATACATTTAAATCCAGAACTAGCAAAGAAAATGGTATACAAGATAAATTGCTTTAACAGTAAATAAATTCACATTCATATGATTAATGCTTATGTTAAAAACACAATCAAACACCACCACAGGATATTTCTAATACTCAGTTTGGCTCTGACCCCAGATCTGACTTACTTACTTATAATATCCACCAGGGAGCAGAAAAAAAATAAAAATTTAATGATTTATCTCACTTCTAGTTCTGTTGTAAAACATTTTAAGCGTCCCCCCCCCCCCCACACACACACACATGTCGTGTCAAATGTGAAATAGTCCTCCTTGTGTTGAATTGACCTGCCCCTCCTCTCCTGAGGTAATTAACCTTCTGATTGACTCCACATCTGTCTCTCTTTTGTTTTTGTTTTGTTTAATTTGTTGCCATGGAAACGCCTCGGACCCTCCACCTGTCCTGCCCTCCCACCTTTACCTGTCCTGTCCCTCCGCTGCCTTCTCTGCTGTCTTTAAAGAGAGTTACGCCCCACTGCCTCTTTATTCTCTTCGGTATGTTGCCACTAGCAATTATTATTTTGAATCCATTATCAGCTGGTTGTTCTGATTTTTACACTTCTGTTTGATTTAATTTTTTTCCTCGTCTGGGAAAAAAATAATATTTAAGGAGATAACTACTGATTTTTGTCAATGTTTGTGTGTTGATTTGAGTTTATTCACAACATTTGCAGCTTCTGCTTGAATTCGAGTTCAGGGCCAAATGATTTAAAAGCTTCATTACATTATAAAGATTTGAGTTTTATAACTTTTATTTGAATAACTCATCTCAACTTTAACCTATAGTGCATAACTTTCTACTCTTAAATCTATTAATTTACCTTTGGCAAGTAGAAATGACAAACTTTGATTTGAGTCCATGCCTGTGATCTGAATTATTGGGTCCAAAGATTACTTTATATCAGAGATCTGGACTTCTTCCAATTGTATGTGTGAAGCTAAAAGTCTAGAAACTGCAGGACCAACTAGTCCCACTCATGGAAACATGAGTCCCTTAAACAGAAAATTATTTTCTTGTCCTGTAAATTTTCAAAGTTTTGCAGCGAAGATTCCAAATCTTTGAATTGCAACGACTGACTTAATTAGATTCTTTTTTCTTTTTTTTTTAAAGAAAAAAAAATGCATTAGTCGCTCAAATCTTTCACCAGGTTTAACGTGTGCACTTAAACACTTTGATAATGTTTAAATTCATTTATTATTTATTTATTTGTTTATGTTGTTATATGCCAACCATCCGTCGGGGGCACAATGACATGGCCTTATATTGCACCTGGGCCATGAGTTGGACAGGAGTCGTGTGACTCGCCTGCGTTAAAAATGAAAACAAACATTGGACTTCATATTGGGAATGCCAAGCTGCGTCTGTCGTGTTTGAACTCCAGTCGACAGATTTTGAGTTTGCATGTCTGGTTTCTCTCAGTTTGCATGACTTTGGTGCTGAATCAGCTGTTCCCATGATTCATAGCGGTTTACATGACGTAATCTGCCCTGACCGTTAATTTCCTCACTTGTGCTTCCAGCGTTTATTCTACTTCTACTGCGAACATTTTAGTTTGAACGACACGGTCGCAGCTTTACTTTGGAAACACTAGGATGAAAATGAGGTCAAGGGTCAGTGGTCTGTTTCGCGAGACAGTCGCAAATGAAAGTCTTTCTCCGACTGTCCCTGAAGGTGTGTACGGTGACGTGATGAGGGTGAAGATCCTCTTCAACAAGAAGGAAAACGCTCTGGTGCAGATGTGCGACGCCACGCAGGCTCAGCTAGGTAACACAGCCCGGCACAGGCTTCGGTTCCCTCCTCGACCCCGTCCATGAACTCTTGACCTCTGTCGGCAGCCATGAACCACCTGAGTGGTCAGCGGCTGCACGGGAAGCAGCTGCGCATCACGCTGTCCAAGCACACCAGCGTCCAGCTTCCCCGCGAAGGCCACGAGGACCAGGGTCTGACCAAAGACTACAGCAACTCTCCGCTGCACCGCTTCAAGAAGCCCGGCTCTAAAAACTACTCCAACATCTTCCCCCCGTCGGCCACGCTGCACCTCTCCAACATCCCGTGAGTCTGGCGCCGCCGCCGCGCTCCACCTGCTCTTCGCTAACATTTGTTTGTGTCTGCAGTCCTTCTGTGGTGGAAGACGACCTGAAGATGTTGTTCTCCAGCTCAGGAGCTCTGGTCAAAGCCTTCAAGTTCTTCCAGTAAGTCGGGCCAGAACATCGGTCTGATGGTTCTGATCATGTCATTCTTGATGACTCTGTGTTAACTCTGACTCTTTTTCCTCCCTCGTTCTCTTAACATTCGTCTTGATCATGACCGTCTTATAAAGCTTCTCTTAGATTTTTCTGCTACTCTGACATCACAGCTGCTACACCTGTTCCACCCTGACTGCACTCTCTTCTTCTCCTCCCTCGGTTATTGCTGTCAAATGCCTAAAATAAGAAAAACATGGTACCGGTCCATGATTTGTAACCAGGCGAAGAAAAAAAAAAAAATTGTAATTTCTGTTCCCTTGACCATTACTTTCTGAAAGGTGTCGAGACACTTTTTTAAAGTAAAGTTTACTCCAAAAATAAACGGGTACCCTAGTTAAAATGGGTGAAAACACAAACTCTATATGGTTCAATTTGACTTGTGAGTATAATGCCAACATTAAACCGTTTGTTGGACTCAAATACCACAAGGGTGCCCAAGTTTGACCCTGAATCGAACCACTAAAATAATAACATTTGCTAATAGACAGACTTATGCATTTTAAAGACTTGGATATGTAGATATTCAAAAATAAAATGCTACAAATAAAAAACTATGTAAAAGTGAGAAGTGTGAATATTAAACATTTGGGCACAAATGCGAGAAATAATTCAAAAATAAACATCACGGCCACTACAGGGGTTAAAAGCATTATGAATCGAACACGTATTTAGACTCTTGCCTTAGAACTTGACTTGCAAAAGGAAGTGAGAAATAAACATTTAGTCAGAAGTTCATTAACTTTTTGTTAGTAGTTTTTTTTTTTTATTCATTAAAATTTGACTTGGTACGTAATAACTTGGCTCCTGTGGAACAGTTTTGACACTTATTTATTATAGACACGAAAATACTGTTTAATTTGTGTGTGTGTATATATACTGGCCACTCAAGTGTTTTCAGTGTTTTGATTCAGAAACAAAGACACTCATGCTCCTAATTTTAAGTTTGTTTTTGTTTTTTAAACTACAAGGTCTAAAATATTATTCGTGCACAGAATACATTTTTTATATTCGGGTAGAAACACTGACGGATACACGTTTGTTCTACACATGCACGTTATGACACTTTTTCTTGCCTCATACAAGTTACTTTTGGTGCATCACAACGCCACACGCAGGCCACACATGTGTACTACACCCTTTAAAATAGTTTTTAGTGGATCCGTTTTGCAACACATTTTTCTATTTCACTCAAACGCATCCTGAGTGACAGCCTTGGTCAAACATGTTATTTGCCCTCCACAGGAAGGACCACAAGATGGCGCTGATCCAGATGGGCTCCGTAGAGGAAGCCATCGAGTGTTTGATTGAGTTCCACAACCACGACTTGGGCGAGAACCACCACCTGCGAGTCTCCTTCTCCAAGTCGTCGATCTGAGCCGCGGCGCCGCCGGACGCGTCCACTACACTCCCGTCATTCCAAGACAGAACCACAGCTGGTGTGAAATTTAAATTATTAAAAAGGAACTCCTTTTAGGTTTCGCCTCCAAAGGGTTTTAAGGTCACTTTAGAAGATTCTGGGGCTCCCAGATTATCCTCAGAATTCTCTAGTCGTTCAAAAGAAATCAGGAAGTCGAGTCCGTGCGTTTCTTCTGCCTTCTCGTCGTTACATCGTCGCCACATTTGCCTTTGGACTTAAAAGAAAAAATTCTTCTGGTCGTCAAATTCCGACTCTCGCTAATTCTGTCTCTAATCTCCGATCCCAGTCCCTGTGGCCTTAATCCCCTTTTCCAGCTTCTCTTTGTGTTACCGATCAGTTTGTAGAGGAGTCGGGCCTTCAGACGATCCCTGTGCCTTAACCCTGGACCACCAGGACCACCTCGACTTGTAAAGGAATTCCCTTCATGCCTCTGGATTGGCAGGTTTACAGGCGATGACGGTTTACTGATGAGCTGTACTGACGCATATTTACTTCTATATATAGATCGCCTATGTATCCATCATTGTTTTGTTTGTTCTGCTGGTTACTGTAGCAACAAGGATGTGAACTGTTGTAGCGGGTCTGCTGGGTCTTTAGATGCAATGTTGATTTCCTCGTATGCAATCATTTTTTTTTTTTTTTTTTTAGAACTTCAAATCAGATATTGTAGCAATATTTTAATCATTCCTGAAACTCTTCTTCGCGACGTTTCGTTCCTCTTTCGTGGTTTTATTTATGAGTGTTGTGATCCACTACAGCTGAAACCAAAAACGGCCTTCTAGATGCAAAACAAACGCACCTGCCTCAGGTTTCTGGTGAACTGGTTCAGGCTTCGTTTTTTCCTTCTCCCGGGGCCGCGGCACCGGACTCGACTCAGCGGTGCGACTTCATTGCACAACAGATGTAAAGCGGAGTGCCTTCAACACATTCGTACATCAGGACTTGATTCCTTCAGATTATGAGATGGAGGTCTGGGTGGCCCGTCACCCCCTCCCCCCGCCCCCCCGTAGAAGATGCTGGTTCGATGGATGCATGTCTTAATGTTGCTTGTGTCTCCTGCGCCGCCTCCGTCTGTCCGTGGTCCGCCGTGCTGCGTTCAGGTCATCTCCGGCTCTGATGTCATGTTCGCCGACGCTCATCCTTGTCAAGTGTCGACACTAAATACTCCAGAGAATGTGAAAGTGAAGAGCGCTTACTCTGCAGCTTTTCCTCGAGGTCGGGTTGAGAATGGAACGAGTTGGTTTCGAAGTGTTCGAGTTCCTCCTCGAGCTGGAGCAGGTTTTAACCCTCGACTCCTGTCGCTCCCTGAGCTATTTGTGCTTCTAATCGTCTTCATTTTAGAACCTCTATGACTGTTACTCGGCTCAACCATGAACACAATGATTGTGTTGCCGCCGGCATCCCACCTCTGACACCATTTGTGACGATGGAACGTGGAAAGAGCAGTCGGTTGAAGTGGGTGTTGGACTTGAAGGCCTTGAGACGCCGGAGTGTTCTGATGGTTGCCTTTTTCTTCTCGCGTAGAAAGTAGAAAATACTTTAAAAAAAAAAAAAGACTGGTAAGACAACCAGTTCTTGATAACTAGGACTTTGACCTTGGTCTACATCCTGCCATTGACGCCACTGTTCAGCCCACCTGGATGTAGAGTCCTCTACAAGGATACCAGTTGTAATGGACTTGTCTCACACTACTTGTGACCCCTACTCCAGCGGTCCTAGCAGGCTTTAGGTGACACTCGGATTATACGTCGGGATGTCGACAATCGTACTCTTGATACCATTTGCTAAAACTTGCGTTGTGTTGCCGCACAAGTTTTTGTGTTGGCAAGGTCGCTGAACTCTACTTTAAATTATGATAATTTACAGTGTTTAAAGAAAACATTATTTTGTTCTCAAAACACAACATGGTTCTGTTTGATTTTTCAGTTCATCAGGTGAATTGAACCAGTAGGGGGCGCTCTCCACTGGCTGTCAATGAATTGTCTTGAGAGTGTAAAAGTAGTGATGGATCGCACAAATGTCTGATACAAACCAGGACCAAAAGACCAGACCTGAGCCACAGCCGAGTGTAAATATCTTACCGTGGTTGTTGTCGCTGCAGCACGACTGCGACGGCTCTTTTATTTAACTTATGTGACCTGAACGCATCACCAGGCCTCGGGCGGAGCAGCTGGTCTAGAGTGGGTGGGTGGGTGGGTGGGTGGGGTTAGGGGGGTGAAACTGTACATACGTGTTTTATACAGCAGGTTTCGTGTCTGAAAGGTGATTGTTGTTGTTTTTTTGTTTTTTTTTAAATGGATGAAACATGTATATTTTGATCCAAGTGTGCCGTTGTGAGCTGTCCATGTCACAGCGACGAGAAAAAAAAAGAATTAAATAACTTTTTAAGAAGCAGTTGTTGTTTTTTCATCCCTCTCTCGTTATAGTCAATGTACTTCACACACTCGAATTTTCAGTAAATGTCTATTTTAAAACGTCGCCTCTAGACTAAAACGCGCCCAAATAGCTACGAGGAAACCAAATCTGCTGTTGGCCAGCAGGGGGCAGCAAAAGGTAATTTAAAATCTTTAAACGTTACCATCCGTCGTGATTGACGGGTGACTTCTGATCCGTTGATTATTAATGCAGAGATTCAAGCCACTTTGATCAATGTTTCATTGGAGTTATTCTAGGAAACATCACTCTTGTTAGGAACAGATTCTAAAATCACCACCAGCTCTTCGTTGTTCAAAACCTTTATTTACACAAACCCTTTTGTTCATGATCAAAACAACGTACAGGTATTTTCCTTATTTTACTCAAAAATCTTTAAAAAAAAATTAAACAATATATTTTACTTTGAAGAAAATGGGTTTAAGGGTAAAGATTTTTTTTTTTTTTTTTTTTAATTTCTATAACTTTAATGCCAAAGAAAATGTGTGGATGGATTTTTTTTTTCTTTTGTCCATCTGCCATTCTTTTTCGGTGAAATTTAGTTTGCATGTAAAAACAAATATAAATGCGTTTATTTAAAACTTTCAGGAAACGTTAAAGTCGATTTTCTTTTTTTATTTAAACAATTTATTTTGACGAGACTTTGGTTTGTGATAAAAGGGGGGGTGGGGGTTATTTATTATTTTACAAAAGGTTTAATAGTTTATTTAAAAATATATATATATATTTTTAAATAAAAATAAAAATCGGATTTAAATTAAAAAACATTTTTTTTAGAGAAAATAAAAAAGGTTAATATCTTATAGTTCATCAAAAGTAAAAAAAACTCAACTTTCATTACAAGTCCAAGCAAATCAGGCAGATTCTGGACGGACGTTCAACAGGCCTGAAGTTCAACGTCATTTGAGCGAGGGCCAGATTATTCCTCCTCTCTGACTGAGCTCGGCGTCTGATGGAGTGAGTCAGTAAATCGAGGCGATGTGAGCGAACGATCAAAGATTTCATTCTCATTCAGCAGCAGAAGAAGAAAAGAGGAGGACCAGAATCATCCAGCAGAAGAAGAAGCCAAGCGTTCACAGCAGAAGATCTTAGGCTTTACAGACTCGGCCAAGTTCATATCCGTGTCTTCTTATCCCCCCCCACACGACTCCCCCTTCCCCGACTTCACGTTGGACCGCCGACACACAACCCCACAAAGAGGGATTGTGGGAAAGAAAGAGCCGAGACGCCGCCTCGGTTTCTTTGCTGTCAGACTCAAACTGTTGGAGCAGGAGAAGGAGAAGGTTTACCATAATCCCCCGACAATCCTCGCACACATGTACTTGTAGCGGATGTCGCCGCGACACGTCTGCCCGACCCCGGGTGACCCCTGGAATCTAACCCTCATCCGTGACCACAGAACGTGATGCAGGTCGTCTTGAAGATGCGACTCTTTTTCAAATAACTCGGTAGCAATGGTGCCTCACATTTGAGTCAACATCCTACTGTTGACACCAAAACAGACGTTAAACCTGGTCAACAGTCAGAGCGACTCGTGTCCAATCACAAGACGGTGTGAAGGCCAGCGAAGGTTCCCTGAGCTCTGGTATTCTTCGGTTCCATCAAATCTTTACAAGTCAACATCCCGACATCCACTCCGATGGACTTCCTGTCCGGCAACTGGAGTCACAGGAAGTCCATCGGATCATGTTTTATCGAGCCTGCTGTTAAACCTGGTTAACAATCCGAGCGATTCAAGTCCGTATTATTTGAGGGGAACATTCATGTTATTCCAAAGTTCTGCCATCTCACTCAGAGAGTTGTTGGTTTCCAAGACGTTTAAATGATTCACTGTTCGCTCTCACTGTGCCCAACGTTAGCTTTTAGCTCAGCTCATTTTCTAAACTTCTCACTCAACAAAATGATTAAAAAAAAATGTGAATCTCGATGTTTGTAAACGTGTACGCGCCGCCAGACATCTCTCTCAGTTTTTTGAGTTCCTGGGCGCCGGCGGGGTGCATATTGGCTGAGCGCACTAAGGTGTGCTAATCCCTGGTGGGCAAGTACTTTAAATGCTAATTCCTCTGTTGAGCACCCGGCGACCGCTCGGCTAACTACCTCTGAGCGAATCACTTTGCGCACCTCTCTCGCTCCCCGCCGAGCGTCCGCCGCAAACAAACACAACATGGCAGTCAGACGGCTAATCCGGCCGTCGGGTTTTCGGCGTGTTCGTCTGGTGAGCGGCGTGCGGATGAGCGGTCACGCGTGTGTTGACGTGTTTTAGTGTTGAGGAAAAGAAGGCCCAGCGTGGCGCTAATGGCGGTCCGGCTGACAGGTCCATCGCCGATCTTAGCGCCCGGCGCCTGTTTTGCATGTGGACTGACAGCTTCTGGAGCTTCTGCCTAAAAGGGAGATTATGCAAACGTGCGGTTCAGTGGCCTCCACCACCTCCATCTCTACCACCTCCATCTCCAACACCTTCAAGCCCCCCCACCTCCTCCTCGGGCAGCTGCTCCTGGTGCTGCCATGATGGGGGAGTGACTGGTGGATCTCAGTGGTGATGACATGTAAATAGTTGCTCCTCAACTGTCGGTTCATCTGCTGCTGCTGCTGCTGTACACCGGAGCAAGTTTCCTGGAAAAACTGAATATTTCAGTTTTCATTCTGCATTAAACGCTTCACTTCCTCACTCACTCATTTCCTCACTTACTTCCTCACTCTATCACTTCCTCACTCACTTCCTCAGATACTTCCTCACTCACTTCCTCACCCTATCACTTCCTTGCTCTATCACTACCTCACTCTATCACTTCCTCACTCACTTACTCACTCCATCACTTCCTCACTCACTTCTTTACTCTATCACTTACTCACTCACTTCCTCACTTTATCACTTACTCTCTCACTTCCTCTCTCACTCACTACCTCACTCACTCCCTCGATCTATCACTTCCTCACTGACTTCCTCACTCTATCACTTTTTCACTAACTTCCTCACTCTATCACTCCCTCACTGACTTCCTCACTCTGTCACTTCCTCACTCACTTCCTCACTCTATCACTTACTCACTCACTTCCTAACTCACTCACTTCCTCACTCTATCACTTCCTCACTCACTCACTTCCTCACTCTATCACTACCTCATTCAATCTCTCTCTATCAGTTCCTCACTTACTTCCTCACTCTATCACTTCCTCACTGACTTCCTCACTCTGTCACTTCCTCACTCACTTCCTCACTCACTCACTTCCTCACCCTATCACTTCCTTGCTCTATCACTTCCTCACTCTATCACTTCCTCACTCACTTCCTTACTCTATCACTTACTCACTCACTTCCTCACTTTATCATTTTCTCACTCACTTCCTCACCCTATCACTTCCTTGTTCTATCACTTCCTCACTCTATCACTTCCTCACTCACTTCCTTACTCTATCACTTACTCACTCACTTCCTCACTTTATCATTTTCTCTCTCACTTCCTCTCTCACTCACTTCCTAACTCACTACCTCACTCACTTCCTCGCTCTATCACTTCCTTGCTCTTTCACTTCCTCACTCTATCACTTCCTCACTCACTTCCTCATTCTATCAATTCCTCACTCACTTCTTTACTCTATCACTTCCTCACTCACTCACTTCCTCACTCTATCACTTCCTCATTCACTCCCTCACTCTATCACTTCTTCACTCACTTCCTCACTCTATCACTTCCTCACATATTTCCTCACTCTATCAGTTCCTCACTTACTTCCTCACTCTATCACTTCCTCACTGACTTCCTCACTCTGTCACTTCCTCACTCACTTCCTCACTCTATCACTTCCTCACTCACTTCCTTACTCTATCACTTACTCACTCACTTCCTCACTTTATCATTTTCTCTCTCACTTCCTCTCTCACTCACTACCTCACTCACTTCCTCGCTCTATCACTTCCTTGCTCTTTCACTTCCTCACTCTATCACTTCCTCACTCACTTCCTCACTTTATCATTTTCTCTCTCACTTCCTCTCTCACTCACTTCCTAACTCACTACCTCACTCACTTCCTCGCTCTATCACTTCCTTGCTCTTTCACTTCCTCACTCTATCACTTCCTCACTCACTTACTCACTCCATCACTCCCTCACTCACTTCTTTACTCTATCACTTACTCACTCACTTCCTCACTTTATCACTTACTCTCTCACTTCCTCTCTCACTCACTACCTCACTCACTTCCTCGATCTATCACTTCCTCACTCTATCACTTTTTCACTAACTTCCTCACTCTATCACTCCCTCACTGACTTCCTCACTCACTTCCTCACTCTATCACTTACTCACTCACTTCCTAACTCACTCACTTCCTCACTCTATCACTTCCTCACTCTATCACTTCCTCACTCACTCACTTCCTCACTCTATCACTTCCTCATTCACTCCATCACTCTATCACTTCTTCACTCACTTCCTCACTCTATCACTTCCTCACATACTTCCTCACTCTATCAGTTCCTCACTTACTTCCTCACTCTATCACTTCCTCACTGACTTCCTCACTCTGTCACTTCCTCACTCACTTCCTCACTCTATCACTTCCTCACTCACTCACTTCCTCACCCTATCACTTCCTTGCTCTATCACTTGCTCACTCTATCACTTCCTCACTCACTTCCTTACTCTATCACTTACTCACTCACTTCCTCACTTTATCTTTTTCTCTCTCACTTCCTCTCTCACTCACTTCCTAACTCACTACCTCACTCACTTCCTCGCTCTATCACTTCCTTGCTCTTTCACTTCCTCACTCTATCACTTCCTCACTCACTTCCTCACTCATCACTCACTCACTTCCTCACTCACTCACTTCCTCACTCTATCACTTCCTCACTCACTCACTTCCTCACTCTATCACTTCCTCATTCACTCCCTCACTCTATCACTTCTTCTATCACTTCTTCACTCACTTCCTCATTCACTCCCTCACTCTATCACTTCCTCACTCACTCACTTCCTCACTCTATCACTTCCTCATTCACTCCCTCACTCTATCACTTCTTCACTCACTTCCTCACTCTATCACTTCCTCACTCTATAACTTCCTCACTCACTTCCTCACTCTATCACTTTTTCACTGACTTCCTCACTCTATCACTTCCTGACTGACTTCCTAACCCAGTCACTTCCTCAGTCACTTCCTCACTCTATCACTTCTTCACTCACCTCCTCACTCTATTATTCCTCACTCTCTTCCTCACTCTTTCACTTTTACACTCACTTGCTCACTCTATCACTTACTTCCTCACTCTATCGATTCATCACTCACTTCCTCAATCTATCACTTACTCACTCACTTCCTCACTTTATCACTTACTCTCACTTCCTCTCTCACTCACTACCTTACTAACTCACTTTCTCACTTCTTCACTTTGTCCCCCTTTCACTTTCTCACTCTCACTTCCTATCTTACCTTTTAACTCACTAACTTCCTGACCCTCTTACCTCCTCACTCCCTGACTTTCTCGCAATCGCTTGCTCACTTTCTCTTTTAGCAGCTCACTAGATCACTCACTAACTCACTCACCCTTCTATTTTACTCTCTTACTCAGTCACTGTCTTACTAATGTACTTGAACTTACTCTCTTAAACGCTCACTTATTCCTCACCTGCTCACTTAGCCTTTAAATCACTCACCCGTTAACTCACTCTCTCGCCCACTCACTCACCCTTTCGTTCACACTTTCACCAAAACACTTATCCGTCAGTCACTGACAAGATGAAAGGGGGAACGTGAATGAGTGAGAAGAAGGCAAAGATCCATGAACACATGAAGAACATGTTCAATGGTTCATTAAAAATGTTTTACTCTCAAACTACAACATTGTTGGAGTCGATCTGTGTTCATAGAGGAAGAACATGAAGGAAGTTTGTTTCAATCAACCTTTGACTTAGATTATCTTTCTTAACAACAACTGCAAAGCAGTTCATTTTGACGCACACACGTTACACAGCAGGGGGTCATAATGTTTTCGCTAAATGTTGTGTTAGTGCCACAATAAAGACACCAAAGAGTCTCTGCCAAAGTCGGACATGAACCTGCACACGCACACACACACAGCTACACACACACACACAGGTTAATTAAAGGCTGGGGAAAGAATCAGCAGACAGTCCATTAAATCTTCTGTCCGTCCGTCCGTCTGTTTCGGGGTGGGACCCCCGCTGAGACGCCCCGTCTCCTTCAACAAGGACAAACACACCCAGCAGGGGGTCCTCCCAGTCCGACCGGTTCCTTTCAGAACCAAAAAAACACACAAAGACGCGCTCAGATCCACAGAACGTTTAACCTCTCAAACATCAAGTGGCGTTTCAAGACGAGTCCAGGGCACAGAAAGAAAACCAGATGCAAAGGTTTTGATCCCGGGGAGACAAACACGACGGTAGAGGCGACTAGTCTCGTCTTCTGGTGTGAAACTAAGGGAGGAGGGCCCGGGACAGACCCAGGTCTCACTTGTGTGATGAAGACTGGTCTGGACCATCAGGTGTCCCAGCTTGACTCTGGAGGATCAGTGACGTTGAATCAAACCAGCACCAAGGTCTCCTCACCTGGACAGAACTCCCGCTGACTTCCTGCCGGATCTGCTTTCTTCATTAACTCCCGCGCTAATTAAAGCCACCGTTAATTACTACTTTCATTAATCCACTTGATGAAGTCCCACTGGTTCAGACCGTCGCCCCGAATAGAGCTGGAAGTGAAGGAAAACTGTTGAATACATTTGAGGAAAATTAAATTTGATCAACATAAAATTATCTAAAAAAGATTGTTGTGAGGCAAAAAGTGGATTTTGTCACAAATATTATATATATATAACATATAATTAATAGGTGTTATTAAAGCTTTCAAAGTATTCAATAACAATGATTAAAACATGAATTACACTTGAAAGGGATTTGGAGACACTATTAGACTGAATAAAACTATGTATATATTTATAAAGTAAGTAATTCAAGTATTAATGATAAACAAAATTTAGGACCCCACTATTTTGCAAGAAATTACAGGGGAAAAAATCAAATAATTGTAAGAAGAATAAAACAATAGAGTAAAACATAGTTAATTTGATTTAAAAATGGAGAAAGACTTAAGACAAAATAAACATTTAACATATTTAAGTTAAGATACAATATATACAAATTAAAAATTCATCAGAATCAGAAAACGTTTTATATATAGTACTTTATATGTATCCTTTTGCTATTAATATGCTGGTATTCTTTTGGGAAAATGTGTAAAAAATACATTATTTTATGATATCAGCAAAGGGTAACTATATACATGAAGATATTTAGAGGAAAAAAAAAAAAAAGTCCATAAAAACTTTTTTGTGAGGCAAAAAGTGTATTTCATGTAGTTATGATTTAGGCCCACACTAGAAATAAGTGAAACAAATCTTATATCAATTAATTGTAAGAAGAAAGATGACAAGGACAATACAAAAACCACACTAACATATAAATGAAAATATATCAAATATTTAGAATCAGAAAACATTTATTGATAGTATTGTAAAAACAGCACAGAGATTTATATATGTATGTTTTTGCTGTTGATATGCTAATATTCTTTTGGAAAATGTATGAAAATATATATTATTCATGATATAAAATATGTAAAAGGAAACTAAATACATGAAGCTATTGAATGGACCATAAAGGGAAATTAATTCATGAGATGTTTGTTGGTAAAATAATGAGTATCATGAGGTGATAATATGTGACGATAAATGTAATGTAAGTTGATCTAAAACTACTGAGTTCAACGGGTGGTCATAATGTTTTGTAGGTTTGTGGTGCTGTCCGACACAGACGTAAAACAAGCTGCAGCAGGTCCACCGAGGCGGACGACGCACCTCGGCGCCGGCGTCAGAGGAACCACGAGCTTGTAGAATCAGACTCCGGAGGTTCAGCTCCTCGGTCACCGCGGTCCCCGAGTGCCCGGAGGCCCCTGCATTTATTCATGGAACCTCTGAAAGTTTGATGCTGCGGCTCCATTAATCTGCAGGACAATTTTAAAAGCTAAATTAAAGATTCATCCTCCCTTTCTCTCTCTCTCTTTACTCGCTCGGCCTCCACAGTCTGAAATATTGATGCGGTGCCGAATCACAGGGCCGGTGTGGACCCGGGTGGGGCCAGCGGGGGCCGCCCGGCCCCCCTCACCTGGGACATCTCGGTGCCTGGACTTACTATTATAAATAGAAGCTGAATGAATGATGGGTGTAGGTCACATGATTACACCACCTGGTACTTCAGTTTACACCAGAGGAGGGATCTGCACCGACAACCTTCACTAATAACGTAACGTTTATAAATTGTAGACAACGTCAGTTCGCTTGTTTACACGAGAGTGACTCTGTCACATGACTTGTGCCGTGTTTCAAATCGCATACTAGCGTACTCAAAGTTAGTATTTTTAGTGCATAAGTGCGTCTCAATTCTTAGTATGCGAAATTTAGTGCACCATGCACACTAAATTGGCGTACTAACACGCCCACAAAACTGAGCATGGTTCGATGGACACTAAACACCCTAACGGCCGCCATCTTAGTGACGTTTTAAACGGAAGTTACGTCATATATAAATGCATATATATGCATATACTTACAGGTGCATTTTCAGCAGCAGTAGAAGGATAAACACGTCTTAAATAACACCAGCTTAAATATCTCGCGAATATTTCGATTCTCATATTTTTTCTTTATTTATTTTTCCAAACTTGCCAAACGTGCTGCCAGCAGGTGTCGACGATAGCGTTCAAACAGCTGATTGAAACATCGTTAAATAATAGTAGAAGAAGAAGCTGTCGCGTCATTTCCGGTTAGTGTGTAGCAGCAGTGTTTGATTTGAGACATACCATCTGTGGAGAATTTGCGTACTAGTTATTATGTACACTATCCTGATGCATACTAACTTCTAGTATACTAAAAGAAGTATGCGATTTGAGACACAGCACTGGTCACGGGTCACATGACTTTCAACTAGCGCCATCTATAGGACTGAAACGGTTGTCATGCAAGACACGGGTCGCATGACGTGGACTTGAGTTCGGGTCACAAAAAATAATGATGAAACGTAAGTAAAAACTCGGATGATAGAGCAGAGTCGAGTCACAGTTCTCAGACTCGAGTCAAACCTGAGTCACAGATCTTCTTTACGACTCCATGTCAACGATCCTGTCCCTGAATCAAGACTGGAATTGGACTAAAAGCCTGAAAACCGTTGGAGACCTACTTTTAAAAAGCGAGGAACCCGAGTTGACCTTCCTCCTCAGGACCTGCTCTCTCGACCCGAAACCTTGCAGTCAGATAGTTTTGACTTGGGTTACCTAAAAGTCACTAAAAGTCCAACTCTAATAAGTCTTGTGCTGTGTCTCAAATTGCATACTTCTCTTAGTATACTAGAAGTTAGTATGCATCAGTTTAGTGTACGTACTAACTAGTCCGCAAATTCTCCACAGATAGTACAGTATGTCTAAAATCAAACTCTGCTGCTACACACTAACCGGAAATGACACGACAGCTTCTTCTTCTACTACTATTTAACGATGTTTCAACCAGCTGTTTGAACGCTATCGCCGAAACCTGCCGGCTGCATGTTTTGCAAGTTTGGAAAAAGAAATAAAGAAAAAATATGAGAATCTAAATAATCGCAAGATATTTACGCTGGTATCAGCACCGAAGACGTGTTTATCCTCCTACTGCTGCGGAAAATGCACCTGTAAGTATATGAATATATATGCATTTATATATGACGTAACTTCCGTTTAAAACGTCATTAAGATGGCAGCCGTTTAGGGTGGTTAGTGTCCATCGAACCATGCTGAGTTTTGTGGGCGTGTTAGTACGCCAATTTAGTGTGCATGGCGCACTAAATTTCGCATACTAAGAATTGAGACGCACTAACGCACTAAAAATACTAACTTTGAGTACGCTAGTATGCGATTTGAGACACAGCACAAGTCAACGATCCTGTCCCTGAATCAAGACTTGAATTGGACCAAAAGCCTTAAAACCGTTGGAGACCTACTTTTAAAAAGCGAGGAACCTGAGTTGACCTTCCTCCTCAGGCGCCTCCACCTGCTCTCTCGAACCGAAACCTTGCAGTCAGATAGTTTTGACTTGGGTCACCTAAAAGTCACTAAAAAAGTCCAACTCTAATATAAAAGAAGTCTTGGACTCAAATCTAGTCACATTTATCAAGACTCACAATTGGAATGGAACTAGAGATGGAGTGGGACTCAAGCGGTACCGTTCGGATCTTTTGAGACTCAACACAAAAGTAAATTCAAGATGGCGTCACATTTGTGTCACACTTGACTTTTGTCTATACATTTAATTTTTCTGTTTGGTTGAGAACACGCAGGCGCTAGCATGTCAAGGTGAAGGTCACAGGAGTTGATGTTCTGATGTTCTGGGGCTTCACGAGACTCCAGGCGACGACAGGAACAACCACGTGCGACGACATGACGCGGAATTTTAAATCTTTTTAAAAATACTTTTTTCTTTTTTTTTTCATTTTCTCTGGACTCCCAGTAGAATCTGTAGGACGTGGGATGAGTCTGTAAACGCGGCAGCAGCAGCAGGAGTCTGTGTGGGAGCAGAACCGCGGCTCTGGTGCTTCATTCTCCCAGCTGTCCGCGGACGGTTCGGACCTCGCCTGGTTCCGACTGATCCTGATGAGAGCGAGCAGCGCGGATCACACAGACCCCGCCCCCGCGGGAGGTACCAGGCCAGCGAGTCAGCGTCGGAGCGAGCGCTCCTCCTGTCGCTCCTCCACTCGGACTCACTTTTCTTCTTTGTTTGAACCCAATACCGCTCCGGTACCGACTCGGAGGAGGAGAAAAAGTCCGACTCCGAGAAGTTCGCGCGCGGGATAAGAAAGCGTGCGGAGGGTCACGTGAGGACTGGACTCGGGGGTCTTCAACCCCCTGCAGCGGTTAGAGACCCGGCGGAGCTCCCGGGTGATGCTCGCGAGCCCCGCGCACACACGCGGAAAGTTCCGACCCAACACATAACGGACACAAGGCGGACTCGAACCGAACTTCACGGAGAAGTGCTCGGGTTGTCAGTGGACCCCCCTGCGGGAGACACATGGGGGACCGGCGGACTCCACTGCGGCTCCGAACGGGTTAAAATGAAACTTTGGGACAGTTCGATCACTTGGAGGAGAGTTCGGTCCAATTTAAGGACATCGTGAAGATTCACCGGGAAAGTTTCTTTTTTTCTGGATCATGATCAGGAGAAATCCACCTGATGACGCCGATGATCGATTTATTGTCCTGATCACACAAGTCGTTTAAATCCACGCGACACCACATGCTCTTCCCTCGGCGGGACACGCGGAGGTTCTGAGTCTGTGTCCCCTGTTGAGTTCTGGTCCTGGTCCTGGTCCCCCCTCCCGACCCATCAGACGCGGATGGCCGCCGGGACGCAGCGCGCTGCTGCCTCGCCGCTCGCGGAGCGCTGCACGCGGCCGCTCCTGCTGCTGCTGCTCGGCTCTCTGCTCCGGTTCTGCTTCGCGGTCACCGACGACCGGATCATCTCCGACCGGTACGGGGTCTACTGGAACAGCACCAATCCCAGGTGAGACTCGGAACCCGCGCAGAAAGTGCAGGCGTAGAGATCCCGCTGAGAGGCGCCTCAGCCGGGATGGACGGAGTCGAAAAACCCCGAACTTTATTTATCATCCTTATTTTAGTGTTGCTTTCTAAAATAAATAGTTAAAACACTATGAAAGATCCACACGCATGAAGTATCCTGTTGCGTTAACTTCACTAATAACTTCTTAAATTGAGTAGAGGTAATGTATCTGATGCTTTGTAAATAAATAAATAAATAAAAAACGATTAAAAAAGCGTCACAACTTTACACATTTCAAGTCTACAAAATACAGCAGCTAACCTTCGAGTTACGTGCCTGGAATTGAAAACGCAAAAATGCTTAAAAATCAAAAGAAAAACTTTTAAAAAGTGTCATGAAAAAAAATGTGTATCGTAGAAAAAGCATATAGACTTTTAAAATCATTAAAGTAAATACAAGAAAAATACACAAATTAGACAGAAACACAGTTAAGGTGCAGTTCATTTAAATTCTTCTGTTAATAGTTAATTAAGTTGTATCTAAAAATAATATATACATTTCACGAACCATGTTCATAATAATCTACTATTTAAAATCCATATAATACTGACATGTAGAATTGTTATTTTTTTCCAATGCGTCTGGCATGTTCGAGGGCCGACAGCGGGGCCCCGTCACCCCACTGTCCCTGAAAATATGGGGAAAATATTAAAACAAAAAACAAATCAAACACTTTAAAAGTTTAAAAGTGTTTAAAACTTCATTTTTGGACGTTATTTAATTTAGGATTGAACTGAAATGTGTGTTTTATGAATGTTTCCACTGAGTAGTTATTTTCTCAAGTCGAACTACAGCAAGTCTTAAGTTCCCAACATTCCGTAAAAACTCCAGTTCCTCACTGTGCTGCAGAAAATTGACTCAGAGCAAAATTTGTGGAAATTGATTCTTATTTGCTGCCATTGACATTTTGATAACACAAACTGAAGTGATTATGACCCAGAACTTGAACTTTGACCTTGCTCTCACCTGGCTGCCGTTTCTGCTGTGACCTCTGACCCCCGCAGTCACCCTGATTAGCAAAATAGCATTAGTGTGTTTTTCTTTTTTGTTTGTGGTTTCTCTGATGTTCCTCTTGGTAGCAGAGCGTTAGCTGCTCTCTGTCCTGCACTCCCATTGGCTGTCGGATGTCTGAACGCTCCAATGGCGTTAAGCGGTGTAGTCGGATCATGGTGATCCTGCAGGGAATTCTCATTTGGAAGTTTTTCTTCGGCGAGGAAGGAAAAATGTTTGTGTATCATATGGAAACGCAGACTCAGGAGGTTATTAATTACAAATGTTGGAGCGTGAGATGTGTGCGAGAGTTTGTGTTCGCTCTGTTGTATCATTCCCGTGATCCCACTGTTATTCCTGGTCACATCTGCTTCTGGTCTGTGGGCCAGTGTATTCACTCACACACTCACACACACACTCACACACACACACACACACACACACAAAACCATCCGTGTTTCACTTGAGTTCACATAATCAAGTTAAAATTCCTGTGCCTGTGGAAACAGGCCTGCATTTTTCTGATTTTATCACTTTTAAAAGGCAGAATTAATCTCAAACTGGATCAAAGTTCCAGATTAAACGTCTTTGCCAGCCATCAGAATACAACCTGCCACTCAATGATTGACGATAATCTATCCAACTGGATCAATGGACTCTGGAAATTATCCAAAATATCAACTTGAATCCCACAAATCAGTTTTTTTTACATGATTTATTTGGAATTCTGGCAGTCGGCTTGAATTCTCTTAGACTTTGACCTTCAAACTGAACACAAGGAATAAAACGTGACTCTTTTGTAAATCGCTGACGGATTGAGAATACGTTCCCAGATTTATAGGATATGTTTTTGGCACATTATTTCAGATTAATTTTTTCTCCTCACAAAATGACCTTCATCCTGTCGTAATCTGTAGCTGTTCCTGTAAACCACGAACGCGTTTCTTTTTTTAAACCTTGTCTTTCTACTGGCTTTAATTTATTTAATTTAAGTTAAGAAAAATGTTTTTTAAGTCATTTTTTCCTAATCTTGCTGACATCTTATGCTCTGTCCGGATAAAAAAAAAAAAACGACTTTATTATTATTGAAAAGTCTTTTTTAAAATGTAATATTCTATATTGTTTTACTGACAACGCCCCAAAAATTAATTTTACGCTTTCGGTAAATTTCTCACTAATAAAAAATATTTTTAAAGACGGAAGTTCAATCGAAGTGTAGTTTAAAATTAGTAATACAAATATTATCTAAATAATCTAAATGATATGTTTATATTTGGTTAAGACACACACACACATACACATACACATGCATTGAATAATACATGGACTTATAAAGTTAAATTTATTTATCGTCAATATTTGAAATCCTTCAAATCTCCCGTGAAAATAAAGAAATAAAATGCATTTTGAAAATTGTAAAATTTTCAAGGAAAGAAAAAACTGCATTGCGGGATCTTGGAAAATGGCGTCACTGCAGCGAGGTCTGGGGCTGCAGGGGTTCGACTCCTGCGATGACGGACTCCAGTTTAATTTTAAGTCATTCAAATCGCCTCCTGCTGATTAAATCGATTAATTAATCGATCAATTTCCTGCAATTACGAATCCTCCAATGATTTCGCTTTCAGCCATGTTGGTTTGTGTGCTTTGCTCAAGAGCACTGCAGCAAGGAGGCAGCTGTGAGAGAGAAATACGCTTGAGTAGTTGATTTAACACCAGTTCAGTTTTCTGCTTTTTTTGCTAATGTGACCAAAAGTGTTCGTCTGGTCTCTAAAAAATGTTCTGTTTGACCTCCTTTGTTTTTTAATGAATGATCCATTTGGCTCTTTTAGTCTAGACTTCATTAGTTTAAAGCTACTAGATGTTATACAATTACCAAAAAAATAAAAATAAACTACATTTAAAAGGTAATTAAACAGAGTAGTCTTCTTAGCAAACTGGATCAATATGTTCTCTGAAGCGACCTGACGAGAATAAACTAATATTGTTCTCTTTATTCATCGTGATGTACGTCTTCTGCTCTTTTATTTAACCGTCCATCTCATTGAGTCGCTCTCAGCAGTCCGTGTGAAACATCGTGAAATGTTTTAAATCTTCACAATTTATACAAATAAATCTACATTTGACAAATATATTAACAAAAAATCCGCTATGAACTAATATCGAGGTATTTCATATCGAATATTTTAATTCAGTGTAAACACAAGAATATTATTATTATTATTATTATTAACAATATTTTTTCAAATATTAAATGGATATAAGATATAAGATATATCTTATATCAATTTAATATATAATATAAGATTTCAAAATCATATTATATTTTTTAACACAGTTTCAAAATAAAGTATCAACCAAAAAAAAAGAAGGTTTGGGAAAGTAGCTTTAATCGGTCAAGCAGACGTGTGTTTTTAAAAGGGCCAACAATTTGACCGTGATGTAAGTCGCAGACCCAACACAACGTTTATATATAATTCCAGTAACACTTGAAGAGTCTGGACTGCCTTGTATTAGAAGTCACTCATGTGCAAGATTTCTATGTGTTCAGTGACAAAATGCATACGCTCTCTTCACGAACCACCGACTAGGACATGTGGTAGGTTTGTCCTTGAAGCGAAACCCGAATTTACTTTTTTATCTTTACATTCCTTTTCTTTTCTATCTTTTAAAAAAAATGTATTCCAGACGAGTCGCCGTGGGCTTTATCGGATTTATCTTTTTATTTTTTACTCGAAATTCAGTCATTTTCATCCCCATGTCGACTAAGAGTTGGTGTTTTTTACCAAGTACTTTGAGTACTTCAAGTCTGTGTAGCATGTTAGCTTTAAGCTCCTGCTACAAACAAGCTAAAAAATATAGACTTGTTTAGTAAATGAATTCCTCATGTCGAGGCTTCAATACAAGATGGACGTTACAGACGAGCACCACGGAGGTATTTGGATGTTTTTTAAGTGTTTTTTGGACGAAGATGAATCTGACGACACCTGAGCTCCAGTAGCTACATTAAAAAGGGAAGTTTGAATTAACTTACACTTAAAGTAACTGACTAAGACGACTGGATTTTGACTCGAATTTGACTTGGTTTTACAGTCTTACAGAATATCGAGAAAAAAATGGTTGTCTCTGGATCCAAAAGAGGATCTTATTTATTTTATCGTTATAAAAAACCCAGATTTTTATTCATATTTCACATAAGAATTAGTGAAAGTACTCGCATGACTTTAAGATAATTTTGCAACATTTGTTACAAAGCAGCTGAAAATAAGTTGTTGTAATTAATGTTTCTAATCATGACACTCGAGTATGATAATTAAAGCAGTTTAAAAGATTTCTTTTTTTTACAAACAGTATTCACTGACATCAGTAACACCACTGAAGCAAAGATGTCAATAATTGCTCGACCTATTATTGATTTGTCGTTTTATCTGATAGCAAACGAGTCAGCAGGTCTACCTTAATACAGGCGATCATTTTATTATAATTATTTAGAGAATTTAGCCTTTGCTTGTTATTTTTTTTTCATTAAGGCTTTTTAAAAGAGACCATTTTATTTTAATTGTATTGTATTTGATGTGTGTTCAGAGTTTTTTGATGTTGAATATGTTCTTAAAGAGTGTATATATGTCTTAAAAACACTGTCTTTCGTTTGTACTTGTACGTCTTTCATTCGACATCTGGACGCCATCACATGTGACCCCCAGCATCACACGAGTCCCTAATCCTGCCTTACAACAGCAGGACGGACAAGAAAGTTAAAGTTGCAGAACTATTTTTAGCGTCCGACCCCGCTAGGTTACCTGGAAGTGCTTCTCCAACTCTTGCTTCTTATTGGTGCAGCGTGTTTCCAGGTATGTTGAAGACCACACAACCAGAAACCTCAATTTAAGGTTGTGTTTAACTTCCCACCCCATTTATCAGGCTGCACATTACAGGCTCATTTACAAGCCGCTCGCTTGTGTGAGGAATCGGGCTGGTACCGAACTTCTTTCAGTGCCAAGTTTCGGTAACCACAGGTAATCACATGATCTAATAATGCAGCCTTTGATCGTGTTTAACGTTAACGTAACCATTTACGAACGAAAGAGAAATACGTGGTTACTGTAGATTTATTTTCTTCATAAGATGGATGCAGTGTTTGTCTGCCCGTTAGTAAGGGTTCTAGTTATATATTGATCCATTTTGATGTGTGTCTGTGTTGTGATTGCTTGATGAAAAGCTCATTTTAGTGCCTTAGTTCATTACATTTTTTTTCTTTTTAATGATGTAGTTCATGTTCATAATTGTAGTTTCAGCCACTAGGTGGTGCCAGTAAAAAAAATAATCAATTATTGGTTATTGCCGCTCAGATATAGTATGTACATTAAAAAATAAACTTTAAATGAGATTCAATTTTTCCCAATTTTTATCTTCTTTATCGTAAAATAAAAAAATTGGTAGAAAAAAGAACTGGTATTGAAGCGAACTTATTAACTTAAATATTGAAAATCCAACTGATACGATGCCTCATTGAGGAAGATTGCTACTGCTGAGTCGGCTAAAATTAGTGTATCGTCCCACACTGTTCTACACGATGATTGATGTTCATGCTTGTCTTATAATCCCACCTGTCAAAAAATTCCAAATTCTAATGTCCGAACACAACTGGTGTCACTTGGAGGGTAAATAGTTTTACTTTGAGTGTCTCCTGGATGACTAAGCTTCTATTTTTTTCTCTGGAATTTTTCTTTAAGCCGCTATTAAACTGGTGACCACAGGTGAGAATAGAAATATGTCATTATAGTAGAACTCTTGTGTGTTCATCCCTCCATCCATCCATCCATCCATCCATCCATCATCAACACGGAACTCAGCAATGAAACACAAAAATAAGCCACTGAGAAATAAGCAGGAATACTAAAAAATAATCTGATTTACAACGTCCATGAAACAAAAGTAAAGAAAAAACCTCCAAATAAAACCCAACAAAAGACATTCAAAACAAAAAGGTTAACTCAACAAAACGGTAAAAAATCAGTAGATTATTTGTGAGTCAGAAAATGGAAAAAGCCTCTTTGTCTGGGATGAGTGAGATCCCAGCGTCCTCCCCGGTGTTCCAGCATCATTTGTATTTCGGGAACATCTCACACTGAGATGAGAGAGACGCGGCGGAGAACGCGTGAATGCAAAGTGACGGTAATCGATGATGCTGAACTCGGAAGGTTCAAGTTGTCTTGGAACTCTGTGATTCATGAGACCTCGGCGCTCCGGTCTCCACGACTGCAGGTGCTTCCTGTCGGTGTCGGTGTGTTATTTTAAAGTAAAACCCAGACTTGTTCTGGAATATTCTGTTGGATATTCATTTTATTTAAGCATATTTAAGATTGGAAAATGTATCTCATTCCCACCGTTTTTCCTGGATAGTCTCGACATTATAGTTGTGTCAATGTTTTTGTGGTGTTTGGTGGATCCTTTTTATATGTGCTGTGGTGGACCGGTGACCTCTCTGGGGCGCCCCCTACCTCTCACCAAAAGTAGCTGGGATCGTCCCAAGACTGACCTCAAGGGAATTAACGAAATAAATATATGAAAGTTGGACCCTTCTTTACCACCTGAGTGGCAGCGCTGAGTCCACTGACACATGTCAAAGAATTTCTCTTGCACTTTTTAAAAATTCTTGATTCGGCCGCTCTGATCACGTGAGCAGTTTTTGTCTCCTTGGAAAAAGCGTGGACGTCCCAGTGCAGACTGAAAGTCTTTGTCCCGTCAGATGTGAAGTCATCTCTCGCGGCTCATCTGCCGCTCGACATTTTTCACAACCGACTGGTCGACTAAATGAAATTAGGGAGAAATGAAGTGTTCCTCTGTGGCGGCTGCTCTGCGCCCCGAAAAATGTTAACTTCATTAAAGCGCTGATGTCCCCGGGACGATGCCAAGTGGAACTCCTGATGCATTTAATAAATCCTCAGCCTGAGACAGATGTTGGAAAGCATTCTGGATGAATCGGTCGTAGGTCCTTCCTCACAGTGGAGACTTCTAGGTGAAGAAGAACGCGCTTCCTAAAGAAAAACGCCACATTGGTCAATCCGACGGCTCGTATCAATATTTCCTGTCGTGAATTCCCGCAGCGTCGTCCAGAGGATGAAGGATTCTTCGAAACGGTAACGTTATAAATAAAAGCGGCAGATTCTTGAGGACAAACTTGATATTTAACTACATATTAAAGCAATAATTCACTTTGTCGGCCCTGCTGGAGATCAGCGAGACAAATGAGTCCAGAACTGTGCAGTGTGAGTCTGTCGGGTTCCACGTCGACTTCCATCTGCTGCATGAGAATACAAGAACAAGTTTCTGAACATGAGAAACACAAAAGAAAGACTAGAAACAACAAATCACCAACACCACCACGGATGACTTACTCCGACAATTATACAAAAATGCACACACACCCAACCTTTGATCTTAAAGGCAACGATGCATTAAGAAACACAACAATAGACTGAAAAAAAACACATTACTACAAACGCAACAAGGAATTTCTCAACACATTATAAAATAACAAACAAAAAAACATCAGTAAATATAACCGCAAATTATGTGACGAAACGGAACAAAACAACAGAGACGACTACAGATAAACACAATCACAAATAAACGATGACAACAAAACAAAAGTTTTGAATACAATGACAAAACAAGTAACATAAACCAAACTACTTATTAACAAACACATATGACCTAGTCGAGTACTAAACACAACATAAAGGCATAAGTAAACACAATGAAACACAACATCGAATGACTAAACACACCGGGAATGACTTGATACAGCAGAAACAAGCAATTCTGTTAGCTTAGCAATATTATGACAGTAAAACAACCATAAAGTTGACATGCAATAGAATTTATTTTGTGATACACACATTATTAAAATGTAAACAAACATACAATATGATATCCAAGCCAACACTACGTACAGTATATTTAAAAAAATAATTGATACAGTATCAAGGAAAAGAACATCGAGATGTTTGTGGACATATATTTTTTTAACACCACTACCAGTAAAAACTACTATAAAAGACGAAATAACAAGTTTCTGAACATGAAAACAAACGCTACAACATTATTATTCAAGAACCACAAAAAGGCGCTTTACAAATAATAATGACTTACTTGCTTACAATGCAGAAAATGAAGGGAAAAAACAATACAATACACATGGAAAAATCAGCAACAAGTGAGGCAAGAGAAGCCAAAAATGCAACACAGATGAAAAAAGCGAAGTGATGACACCATCCTGGTCATCTGAAACTGACCCTCGTTTCTCTCCAGCTCTCCTCCTCCTCCTCCCTCGATCCTCTGCAGCTGCTGGTCCATGTTGGTTCTGGTTCTGTTTTGAGGTTTCTCGGGGCAGAAGTTTCTCTCCGTGGCTCTGAAGCCCTGATAAACGTCGACTCATTAAAGAGAACCTGATCCCGGCTGGAATGTTTGCAGCCGGAGTAAGACGTTATTGTGCTGGATGTTTGTGGAAATGATTATTAATGAGACTCCCTTGTTTGTTGCTGCCAATCGCTCTGTGAGGTCTGGATCCCGCAGGTACGGAGGTTCAAAGCCCGGCGACGCTGCCAGACCGAACGAACAGAAACAAGTTCACAGGCAGAAATGAGACTCAAAACACATGTTTCGGAGCAGAACGAGACTTTACCCATCAACAGTTTGAGCTCCGATAAACCCAATTCAGCATGTGTGGGTTTTGGGATGGACTCCAAGAGAACAGGGCCGCCTGACAGGCGAAACCCGGGGCTATTAAGTGGAGTAAATTACTCCCTGCTGCTGCGCTCTAATGCTCTGGTGTCGTTGCGGTCTAATTGCTGAGAACGCGATGATGACTGAAGGATGTTGAACTCGCTCCGTCTTCCATCTGGATGTCAGCGGCTGGAAAACCGTCGAAGGCATCAAGCTGGAACCGTTGAGTGAGTCGGACTAAATCGCCCGGCGACAGTCTCTGCGCTTCGCGTGAAGGTTGCTAATAAATCCGGCGTCGCCGACGTATTTAAGGTCGTGGATTGGCGCGCACATCTGGATCGCATCAGCGCCAGTGAGTTATTAACAACAAAGCCTGGTTATTAAATTGACGCCGAAGAAGTCGTCCAAATAATCAGCCCCGACGACATCATAAGTCTTTTAACGATGTTTATAACGTGTCAACATTGTAGCCGAGTCGGCCTTCCAGGTCGCTGTCCTCGGGGTTCCGAGACAGTTGCTATCCACATGTCTCCAGACCCTGAATACTCTCTTTGTTTCCTCGGTGAAGATGCTCTCGCTCACTGCTATAAAGGAAAAAAGTTCCAGATCCCTTCCGTTGCCGCAACGTAAAGGCCAAGTCGTGAAATTCAGGATTAACATCTCCCTTTAGTGTTAAAAAATAGTTTTTACGATTTACCGGATTTAAGTCTTGCTGTGACTCAGTGGTGGTGGAGAGCTCAAGACCGTTGGAGGTCGTCATCCCAAGAACTTCCTGAAGTGGGCGATTGTTTACGGCAATTCCACTCCCAGCGCTGTATGAATCCTCAATGATCATCAACAACATGATGATTATCTCCTGATGTCGTCTTCAACAGCCGGTGACAGTGCTAGCATGCTAGCATTAGTAAGTAAGTAAGTAAGTAAGTCCTTTTTATTTGTATAGCGCTTTTCCAGACCAGGGTCACAAAGCGCTTAAACAATCAAAACAATATTCAATAAAGTATATATTTTAAAGATCAAGATAAAACTGATAACACAACAGGAGAGCCAGAAAATCAAGGAAAAGCCTGTGCTACACTACACATAGTGTGGCAAGAATCTGGAGTTAGAATATGTATCGCGATACAGGGGCCACAATGCAATATTGTGATACTGTAGGAACAAGGATATATTTGTAGTATTGTATGAGTACTTGACTCCAGTGTTGATGAAGTTGTGACTTGTATTAGTTTTAAAATCAAAATATGTCCAAACATCAGCTTTAAAAGATGCTGGAGTTTACTGTATCCTCTCGTCCTCAGTCAGTAATTGTTCCTGTAGCTGTGGAGGACGTAATGACTGCTGCCATCTAGCTTTTAATTAAACCCAAAAAAGAACACTTTGATCATTTCATAATTTAGATTATCGATATGGTATTGTAAAAAAAAAAAAAATCTTAAATCTCTATATTTTATTGCAATATTGAATCAAGAAATTCAACCACAAATGACTTCTCAGAGCGAAAAGATGAACATGATAAGTTACCAAACACAACAGTAAACTCTTTAAAAACAATTATATAAGGAACAAAAAAGGCAACAAAGAATTACAGTGCTCAACTGAACACAACACAAAGTACTCAACAAATACAGGGTAGATTAATCAAGGAACTATTGATCACAACTACAAATGACTTCAAAAAAAGAACAAACGATTAAAAAGGTCCAGAGAAAAGTGAAAAAACAACCAATGCAGAAGAAGAACAGAAACAGTGTTTAGAGTTTAATTTTGTCTTGTGTGGGTTGCAGTAGTTGTATGAGTTGTGTTTTTGACGAAAGTCCAGAGATATTTGGTGTTATGTGTCGACCACTCATACCGAACTTAAAACTTAACACACAAATGATGCGTACAAGAAATGTAGTGAATAAACCTCTGGACATGAAGCGGTTTTACAGCAATTGTTAATTTCTGTTAACATTTGAATTTCCTCCTGAAGCTCAAACCGATTCAACAACTGATCGGAGATACATTTGTAATGTGACTGTGGTCAGAACATCTGCCTCACCTCAACTAATAATGTTAGCAGCACGAATCCACAAGTTGACAAAATTGTGGAAAAGTTCTCTGGGTTTTACGGCGGAGCCAAAACCACGTTTTGGTGTATTACGGTCAGATGTCATCTGGAGAGTGGAACGGGAATTCAACTCAAAAAAAAAAAAAGGAAACAAAAAACATGGAAAATTACCCTCATTACTCAAATTGAAGTGGCACGTCACAACCTTTCTCTTTGAAACTTCACATATATTCTCTACTTTTGTGATTCATTCCGTTCTGGGGTCACTTCTGGAGTCAAACTAGCTCTGTTGTGCAAGTACTTTCACTTCGCTAAGCTAGTCTGAGAAGAAGGAACACTCCTGGACAAAACCTCTTAACTAAAACAATAACAAATAAAATAACATTTATTTCACTTAAAGTTAATCAAGATTTGAGTAATTTACCGTCATGTTATTGTCTTCTGTAGGGCAGAATTGTTTGCTTGACCTAGCATTAGCAAAATTAGCGTAGCAGGGATTACCTGATTGAGAAGGTTCTGTTATTCCAGCCTTTAATCTTGGTAATTAAAAGTAATAATTAGTCTAGTTTTATTTAAGACAACTCGTGCTTAAACTGACACACTTCGTGCGCTGCCCTTTCGCTACGTCTATGTCGACAACGATCATGTTTTGTCGTCGAAATAAATCCTACGAGCGGTCCTCGGGGCTGCTGACCTCCCGGGACAGTCCGGTCTTCGTGGCCGCCAAAGGGGTGGCGAGGCAGAGGGCGCGAGGGAGGCGGCGGGGGGTTTAAAGTGCTGAGTGAGTTAAGAGGCAGAACAAAATGGCGGCTGAAGCTGCTGTGAATTTCTGTTTTTCCACCCCGTCGAAAAGAAAAAAAAAGCGCCCACCATTTTCTCCTGCAGCGATGCGGAGAAGCGGCGCACACCGCTGGACGGCCTCCGCCAAAACCACCAACACCAAAACCTGCTGAATCAGCGGCGTTAATGGGCGCTAGATTATACGTGCGACACCTTTTTACTCGAGGAAATTTAAAATGGTGTAAGAATCTGTTGTAAACGTTAGAGTCGGCCGACTTTATAATAAAATAAAGAATCCGTGACTAACTTAAAACAAAAGTAATATTTTCTCATCAGCTCGCTTTTCTTTTTTTTTTAGATCATTATATTCGAGGAGAAACTTTTTGTGTATTTCATTTATTTTTTTAAAAGTCGCTGAAGCTCGTCCAACGTAGATGTTCCATGAAATGTGTTTGTTGACTGAGTCCGGCTGAGACGTGCAGGTCTGATGGGCTCCAGTGAGGAGCAGGAATTCATGGACGTTAAATCATTAGGAAAATGATATAAATCGCGCTTGTTTGTGTTTGTAACAATTTTTCACATCTCAGACTTTTACTTGTTTAAAAAATAAATTATATAGTTTGTTTATGTGTGGTTTTTTTTTATCATTTCAAGTTGTTTTGACTTGATCTTAGTATACAATTGAATTTTTTTTCAACAGTTGACGTTGTTTTTAAACGACTAATAAAATAATTTAAATCTCTCATTTATTCATCCTGGTTTTTACATTTAAAGGTTAGTAAACATTTTAAACTTTAATATTTGTATTTTCTTTTTTATCTCATTTTATTTCACGATTCAAATGAAAAGTTTCTTTCTTTAAGATATTATTTACTTTAGATTATTCAATTAAGTATGAAAATACTTGCATTAAGCAGCTAATAAATTAATAAATGTTGCATGTTTTAATGGTATTATGTTAATTAAAATTCCAAAAGTAACATTGATATTTTAGGTTGCTTGAATGTTTTCACATTCTTTTTTGTTTTTACAAACTTACAAAAATATTGATCAAATAACTCAATTAAATGAATGGCTTAGAAAATAAATTGAATTTTGGTTTAAAAAAAAAAAAAAAAAATTTCTTAGATCTGCTTTTTTTACCACAAGAATAGAAAGGATTGAATAATCGAGTGTGGAAATAAAAGAACATTAGTGTAGATAAATCGTGCTCACACACAACTTTGCTTGATGTTAAGGAGACACTTGAGTTGAACAGTCGCCGGCGTCTCTGCCGAGTCCTTTTGTCTCCTCGTCGTCTGTTTCCCTTCGAATCAAGAGAAAGGGATTTTGTGAGTTTTCCTATCTTTACTTTATCTATTATTCATCGTCTGACACAGAAAATGTCGCTAAACTCTCACGGCTGTTTGAAACTCTCAACAACTGTGATACATCTGGAGCCAGATGTTGAATATTTGAAAAGAGGGATGATTAATTTGAACGGCAACAATTTGCTTGTAATCATGAGACCTTTGGTGAACAAGGGAGTGACGGGAATCTGTGACTTTGGAATCATACACAAAAACTTTTCCAGAAACTTTCTTCGGACGCAATCTCTTCTCCTCAAGAACACCTTTCTGTCCATGATGTTGTTTTAGTTTTGTCCAACACACGTCCTACAGCAGCTCTCCACTGACTGAACCTGAGCCAACAACTGAAGAACACTTTTAAAGCAGTTTATCCTTTTTTTTCTTCACACAATCAAAGCAATATTTCCGCATTTTCATTTTTTACTTTTTCTGTGTAACGTGTTCACGTGTTTCACAATAACTTTTGTAAAAACCTTTTTACATCGTAACAGACTTTTCATTTTTTCTATTAGTTTGTTTTGGTAATAAATCTTTGGTGCAAAACGAATTTAATTTTGAAACTTTTAACTTGGATGAAACACAGAAATCTATGTTGCTTTTTGGTCATTCTTGTCAGAAATGGTGCCGCTATGATGCCAAATATTGATCTCCATCACCAGTCCTTGGTCTGTCCCAGGACCTCCTCAAGGAACACCATCGTGTCCTGACAAGATCCCGGTCCACATCAACTGGCCTCTCTTGTGCTTCTAGATTTACATTTTTTGGATCACTTCCCACCCACAGACACCACAAATCATTATTTATAAAATGTTTAAGCTCATCTAAATGCCGTATAAATGGCGCTGCAGTTGAAATATTTCTGGCTAAATAAATCTATCTCTTCATGACCCACACTAAACCTCTTGCGAGGGTTTTTATTTTTTGTCCCTCCATATTTGTTCCTAGCTGAGCGGAACATCAGCGTCAGCGAGGCGTGAGATTTGTCCACACAGATCAAACTGCTTTTTACATCAAACTTCTTGGTTTCTAGAGCTGGGCATGTGTGAAGAGCACTTCCTGGTCTGATGTTTATTATCCATCTGCTCTCAATCCATCTCTGCTGCGAGTGTTTCCATCAGCGAGCCCAGTGTTTGTTCTGTGTCTGTTTGATATCCCGGTGATCGATGCGTAGCGTTGACCGCAGCACCGACAGACTCCGAGGGTGATTGTGTTTCCCATCAGGACACGCAGCTGCTGAGAGATCAATGTGATCAGTAGTTTTCAAACATTTTCATCGTTTCCAAAAGCGCTCCGTCTTGTAATGAAGAGGCTCGAGCTAATGAGGAAACGTCTTCTGCTGCTCGTGACTCATCTGTGAGTCACCTTTGAGTATTTAAAATGTGTTTGTTGAAGTCATTTGAGGATAAAGTAACATCGTGACCTCTTGAACTTGTGAAGAGTGACACAAAGAAGACCTTGAGACCCTTAAATATTCTCTAAGATAATGTTGTCAATGAATCCTACGTGACGTTGTTTTACATGAAATTATATTACGTGACATCATCTTACGAAGATGTGACGTTGCGTAACAAAGTGACTTGAGGTAACAACATGATGTGAGGTAACACCGTCAAGCTGGGTAACAACTTTATGTGACGCGAAGTTACAATGTGACGTTATGTATGAATGTGATGTGAAGTAACAATGTGACGATGGGTTACACTTGGATGTAATGTAACAATGTTACGTAAGGTAATGACGTGACATGGAGTAGCGACTTGGCTTACAATTTTATGTAACTTAACTCAGTGTCACGTTGTTACCCAAGTAACATTGTTACCTCAAGTAACTTTTTTACCTCAAGTAACATTGTTACCTCAAGTAACTTTTTTACCTCAAGTAACATTGTTACCTCAAGTAACTTTTTTACCTCAAGTAACATTGTTACCTCAAGTAACTTTTTTACCTCAAGTGACATTGTTACCTCAAATAACTTTGTTACCTTAAGTAACATTGTTACCTCAAGTAACATTGTTAACTCAAGTGACATTGTTACCTCACGTGACTTTGTTACCTCAAGTAACACTGTTACCTCAAGTAACATTGTTACCTCAAGTAACTTTGTTACCTCAAGTAACTTTTTTACCTCAAGTAACATTGTTACCTCAAGTAACTTTTTTACCTCAAGTAACATTTTTACCTCAAGTGACTTTGTTACCTCAAGTAACATTGTTACCTCAAGTAACATTGTTACCTCAAGTGACTTTGTTACCTCAAGTAACATTGTTACCTCAAGTAACATTGTTACCTCAAGTGACATTGTTACCTCAAGTGACTTTGTTGCCTCAAGTAACATTGTTACCTCAAGTAACTTTTTTACCTCAAGTAACATTGTTACCTCAAGTAACTTTGTTACCTCAAGTAACTTTTTTACCTCAAGTAACTTTTTTACCTCAAGTAACATTGTTACCTCAAGTAACATTGTTACCTCAAGTAACTTTGTTACCTCAAGTAACTTTTTTAACTCAAGTAACATTGTTACCTCAAGTATCTTTTTTACCTCAAGTAACATTGTTACCTCAAGTGACATTGTTACCTCAAGTGACTTTGTTACCTCAAGTAACTTTTTTACCTCAAGTAACATTGTTACCTCAAGTAACATTGTTACCTCAAGTGACTTTGTTACCTCAAGTAACATTGTTACCTCAAGTAACTTTTTTACCTCAAGTAACATTGTTACCTCAAGTAACATTGTTACCTCAAGTAACTTTGTTACCTCAAGTAACTTTTTACCTCAAGTAACTTTGTTACCTCAAGTAACTTTTTTACCTCAAGTAACATTGTTACCTCAAGTGACATTGTTACCTCAAGTAACATTGTTACCTCAAGTGACTTTGTTACCTCAAGTAACTTTGTTACCTCAAGTGACTTTGTTACCTCAAGTAACACTGTTACCTTAAGTAACACTGTTAACTCAAGTAACACTGTTACCTCAAGTAACATTGTTACCTCAAGTAACATTGTTACCTCAAGTAACATTGTTACCTCAAGTAACATTGTTACCTCAAGTGACTTTGTTACCTCAAGTAATATTGTTACCTCAAGTAACTTTTTTACCTCAAGTAACATTGTTACCTCAAGTAACATTGTTACCTCAAGTAACTTTGTTACCTCAAGTAACTTTTTTACCTCAAGTAACTTTGTTACCTCAAGTAACTTTGTTACCTCAAGTAACTTTTTTACCTCAAGTAACATTGTTACCTCAAGTGACATTGTTACCTCAAGTAACATTGTTACCTCAAGTGACTTTGTTACCTCAAGTAACTTTTTTACCTCAAGTGACATTGTTACCTCAAGTGACTTTGTTACCTTAAGTAACATTGTTACCTCAAGTGACATTGTTACCTCAAGTAACATTGTTACCTCAAGTGACATTGTTACCTCAAGTAACATTGTTACCTCAAGTGACTTTGTTACCTCAAGTAACTTTTTTACCTCAAGTGACATTGTTACCTCAAGTGACATTGTTACCTCAAGTGACATTGTTACCTCAAGTGACATTGTTACCTCAAGTGACTTTGTTACCTCAAGTGACTTTGTTACCTCAAGTGACTTTGTTACCTCAAGTGACATTGTTACCTCAAGTGACTTTGTTACCTCAAGTGACATTGTTACCTCAAGTGACATTGTTACCTCAAGTGACTTTGTTACCTCAAGTGACTTTGTTACCTCAAGTGACATTGTTACCTCAAGTGACTTTGTTACCTCAAGTGACATTGTTACCTCAAGTGACTTTGTTACCTCAAGTGACTTTGTTACCTCAAGTGACATTGTTACCTCAAGTAACATTGTTACCTTAAGTAACATTGTTACCTCAAGTGACATTGTTACCTCAAGTGACTTTGTTACCTCAAGTGACATTGTTACCTCAAGTGACTTTGTTACCTCAAGTAACTTTGTTACCTCAAGTAACATTGTTACCTCAAGTAACTTTGTTACCTCAAGTGACATTGTTACCTCAAGTGACTTTGTTACCTCAAGTGACATTGTTACCTCAAGTGACACTGTTACCTCAAGTGACTTTGTTACCTCAAGTAACATTGTTACCTCAAGTAACTTTGTTACCTCAAGTGACTTTGTTACCTCAAGTGACTTTGTTACCTCAAGTAACATTGTTACCTCAAGTAACTTTGTTACCTCAAGTAACATTGTTACCTCAAGTAACTTTGTTACCTCAAGTAACATTGTTACCTCAAGTAACATTGTTACCTCAAGTAACATTGTTACCTCAAGTGACATTGTTACCTCAAGTGACTGTTACCTCAAGTGACATTGTTACCTCAAGTGACTTTGTTACCTCAAGTAACATTGTTACCTCAAGAAACATTGTTACCTCAAGAAACATTGTTACCTCAAGTGACTTTGTTACCTCAAGTAACATTGTTACCTCAAGTGACATTGTTACCTCAAGTAACATTGTTACCTCAAGTGACTTTGTTACCTCAAGTAACATTGTTACCTCAAGTAACTTTGTTACCTCAAGTAACATTGTTACCTCAAGTGACATTGTTACCTCAAGTGACTGTTACCTCAAGTAACTTTTTTTTTACCTCAAGTAACATTGTTACCTTAAGTATCATTGTTACCTCAATTGACTTTGTTACCTCAAGTAACTTTTTTACCTCAAGTAACATTGTTACCTCAAGTAACATTGTTACCTAAAGTGACATGGTTTTAGCTTCACGTAATGTAAGAGTGTGATGTGAGGAAATGTGAATAAACGACATTAAGTTACAACTTCATGTAATGAAACAATGTGACATTTCATAAGAAACAGTAAAGTAAAGTTCCAATGCAATTAACATATTGAAAAATCTCTATGTAATTTTTAGTGTCAATGTGACGTAAGGATCCTCAGGTGATGTGAGCTCGTCATGTGATCCTGTTACGTACCTATATTAGCAGCGACAGGACAGTGAGGATTAAAAACGTACGTCGTCGTGATGCAAGAGTAGAGTCAGCAGGTCATAAGTGATCCTGGTGCAGGGGACTTTATTTGTCGACAGGTCTCTGGTCGTCAGCAGGCCCGGGCCGACTGATGTCATCTGGCAGGTTCATAAATGATGATGGTAAACGTCAACAACGACGAGTGATTGAACCTCTTTCAAGCTTCAACGGTGGAAAAGGCTCCGTGTTCCTGGAAGACACACATCAGACATGGCTTGATTTCTGTCAGCTGACTGAGATCGGAGCAACAGCTCATCCAGCATAAAACAGCAAGTTTTTGTTTTTTCCTGGGGTTCAGGGGGATGAACCAATGGCGAGGCAGCGTGGCGTCAGCAGGGAGAGGTTCCTGTCAGAGCTCTCCTCCAGTTATTTTTACATTCTCTTCTCCTCGTGTCTCAGCACTTCATCATGCTTTCTGCTCCCCGCTCATGCATTTTAATGTCTGACCCACATTTCCTTCAAGACACACACACACACACACACACACACACACACACACACACACACACACACACACACACACACACACACACACACACACTAGGGAACTTTGAAGTCCCGGCTCCAGCACACCGAGCAGGAGGAGGAGGAGGAGGGAGTGAAAAGCTGCAACCTTACAGTGTTTTCTGATGAAACTGGCCCTGAAAAGCATCAGAAAAGAGCAAACAGGTCAGATCAGGAGATGAACATCGATGCATCCAAACACTCCTTTATTGCAGTCGCTGCCTAATATCCATTTGTGTGTATTTATGTTTGAAGAAAGAGTTAACAAACACACAGATCGTCGTTCTCTTTCACCTTTTGTAGGTCAAACTTGTCGAGTCCAACGCTGTGTTTAAGTTTATTAATCATATAAAAATACATACAGATACATCCTTGATCCTCTGTCACTTTTGACTTTCCACTGATTTCTCATGTAACAAGTGATCAGGAATCATTACACGTTGATGTAACACGGGGGGGGGGTGCAGTTCAATCTCCTCAGGGGCCATATATACTGGGACTTCTGTGAGAGGACACCAAGCCTTACTATGAATGCTAAAACAGTATGTTATTTAAAGCGAATTATACTCATTTTCTACTCACCCTCGTGTCGACTAAGGGCTGATATTAGTAATGAGTTCTTTATTATTTATATATGTCCATTTTAATGAAGCGACCGATGCACTGTTGCACTTGAATTGAAGCCTCGACAGGAGGAAACTGTTCCGGAATAACACGTTTGTATTTTATGATTGATTTTTAGCGGACGCTGCTTGGCCTACATCCTACACTGACAGGAAGTACTCCTTGTAAATATGACGCGCGCTTTCAGTCTACAGTCTACAGCGAAAGATAAAGACAACTGAGCATAAGGTGCTACATTAAAATGAACATGCATTTTTGTCTATAACTCTAAAAAGGTCATGATACAAATAATCCTAACCTATAGTCGACATGAGGTGAAATAAATATCGTGAATTAATATATATTAACAAGATATTTTAATTATGAGACTTGCCGAGAAAGTTTAAAGAAACTTGTAGAACATCTTGTCCAGGACTGATAGGATTTTATTTTATTTCGGATCGTGACTTATCATCATTCTGTTTAAGAGACAGTTAAGCTTAAAGGCCCCGGATTCCTGTGATTCTCACCTGTGGTCGTGCACTGACCCAAAGATACAAGCAGACACCGTTCCTGCTCTGGCATCTGTGAGAGGTTCAGCTGAAAGGGCTTGACTTTGTATCAACCCTTACTGTTTTTTTTAATAATTCTTATTTATTCAAATATCACGACAGTAAACATTTAGTTAAAAACAGTGATTTTCATAAATACTGACTAATGCCAAAATAGAGGGTTTTCCCCCCAACAAGTTCTAACTTCCATTTCACATGCAACGTAAAAAAAATGGCACGAGAAGCTCCCGGATCTGCAACGATGACTTCCAAGAACATTTATAAATCTATGAGAGTAGGTTTAACGTCTGCACATCCTTCATTTTGGAGTGATTAAGTCAGTCTCGGGGAATACTACGATCAATCTCGCTGTAAGTCTGGGATTACTCAGCGAGCGACTGCCGCCTATTCTTCAGCTTGAACGTCTGAAGTGCGTCTTCTACTCTAAATTCACCTTTAAATTAATTCTCCATGTCGATTTAAGTGAATTTAAAACCGCAGTTGTCCGCCCCGCGCTAAGGTTTAGCTGGAAGAACTGATGCCGGTTTTGTGCTGTGTGTTTGGAATTTCAAGTCACTTAATCTTGATGAGAATGTTGCTGCATCTGCTTCGTCTCGCTAGAATCTGAATCCAATTTAAATTCGGCTTCCAGCCTTTTGAGAACAAGTTATGCTTGTTTCTGGCAGAAGGTTTTGTGGAACGACTGGAAACACATCTGAGGCGTTCCAGGGTCATGCGACCTGCTGTGTTTGATGAGGGTTGTTCAAATAGAAAACCAATGTTGCTTCCAATGCTTTTAAAGTTGGAAATTGAAAGTCATGTAACTGGAATCGACCCTTGTGTCTTGTGCCTCTGACCCCATGTAGCTGGGACAGACTCGGGAGAGGAAAGAATGAACCCGTGGTTTCTTCACTCTGACTGTTTTTGATTTTAGATAAACAGATACTTTTATTTAGCTCCGTAATGAAATTCGCAATTTAAGAATTTAAAATTCACAATTTATTAAGAATAAAGTATTATCTTGTGTTTCCTGTAAACAAAAAGTTCCTGTAAACAAAAGTCATTTAGAAAAGTTGCGTCAATGAGCCAGAATCAGAATCTTATTGATTATAATGATTAATTATATTATAATATTATATAATTATTATAATTATAAACTGACGAACGTATTGAAACTCCTGCTGAGATGGACACATGTATTACTTTGATGCATAACTTTTTATTAACCCAAAATCTGAAAGATATTTCACCATATTCTTTTTATTCCGGTTCGGTTTTAATCGTCTGAAAGGCCAAGTTTTTTTTAGGGTTTTCCATGATATGTTTGCTTTTGATTTTAGTAAACGAAAATCGTACTTTGCTTATTTTCTTTAAACCTTAAAGTAAGGCATTCATTCTTATTTAACAAAATCAATATAGTACAGTACATGCCTAGTAGGGCTAAACTAGTTGTGAATGACTATTTTCTTAAACAATATTACAATTTTCTTGTAATAGTTTAGTTTGACAAACACAACATTTTAATAGAATCATCAACATATTATACTACTTTAGTGTAGATCTGAATAGTCCTGAATTATTTTGATGAAATTAGATGAATTGGTTGAAACAAAAATAATCAGAATTAAATATATATATATGATATATATGATATATTTGAACTGAAAAAATAAAAACCTTGATCTAACAAACCTGAGATGGATGATGAAAAGTAAATATAAATAAAATCCAAAGTAGAGTGCCAAAATAAAAATAAACGACAAACCAACCAAATATGTAAACTTGTATCTGCACTCATATATTTTTTACTTTTTAGTATAAGCAAATAACGAAAAAGACACTGTGAAAGGAGCATTTTCTTCTCTATCCACTTCTTTTCTGCTCTGTCAGTCAAAATGGTTCAGCCCTATAATGCCTAGTAATTTGAAAAACGAAAAAAAAGGTTATGGTTATTTTATTGTTATTGACACATGAGTAATGTGCAAGTCAGTGTAAGAGATATTTAAAATATAGTGTTGAAAGAAAATATATTTACTGTTCTCCCGAGCCTTGAAAAGAACCATCCACCGCTGTGCAGCTGCCAGTGATGGAAAATAATCCCCAAACTTTAGAAACAACTCTGTTCTCCTGCTCTTCTTCTTGTGCCACTGTGGACACCAGGTACGTTTTTCACAGCTCACTCATGTCACAGATACATTATTCACTTATGGATGCCGCGGGTTGATTGATATGCAGATGACAGCTCCAGATATAAACTCTGATATCGATTGAATGTTGCTGAAAGTCGAGCATTATCCAGAAGCTAAGAGAGAAGAATTCTCACACATGGTCCGACCCAGAGGTTAAGACCCTCTTACTTAATTCATCAGTCATCATCGACCTCCATCACGATGACCATCCCACCGGGGACGCCATGTGTAGCGCCCGGCTAACCTGTTAACCCTCAACTTGACATGTGCTGTGACGCAGCCGGTGTCATGTGACCCCGGCGCGTTCCGTGGAGCTGTTGTGTGATGGACGACGGCGGCGCGTCGCTGCGACTTGAGGGTCACATGACAGCATGACCTTGACCGGCATCAGACTCTAGCGGTCCTGACATCTTTAACCAGTTCTCTCCTCTGGAGGCCCCCGGTTGGCCAGTGGGACCCCCGTTGAGGGATGCGGGGCTCCTAGCAGATGGTGACCTTTGCCCTCACTGGCAGCTTGAGTTTACAAAAAAGAAAGGAGTGTAACGTGACACCTGAGACCTCAACAGACTGTCAGTCACATGACTCCAGTTTTTTCTTTTGTCCAGGCATAGAGGCTATTGAGTTTACAGTTGGACCACAAGCCCCCTGTCAGGACCCCCGATGTTTCATTCAGAGTGTGGAGTGTTGATGATTGGCAGTTGCTGCAACAAACGGAAAACCTCAACACTTTCCTTTCTTCATTATTTCCTCAAACTGTCTCGGCAAAATGATACTTGTTGCTCAAAAAGTTCAAACTTTTGATGCTGTTCTTAGGTTTTGTGTTTCTTGGTTATTCTTGAGTTGAGAACCATTTTTTTTATGCAAAATTATTTTAAACTAAAATGTATAATTTAAGACAGTTTATATTCTTTTTTTTCTTATTCTTGTTTCGTCACAGTCTCAACGCTGGTGATTTTTGGTTTTGGTCTTGGACTCTGTCTCAGTGTAGGTTCTCTTTGGTCTCTAAACTTGTCTCTGTCTTGGCGGTTCATGGTCTTGGTCTTGTCTCTGCCTATGCTAGTCTATGGTCTTGTCTCTGCCTATGCTAGTCTATGGTCTTGTCTCTGCCTATGCTAGTCTATGGTCTTGTTTCTGCCTATGCTAGTCTATGGTCTTGTTTCTGCCTATGCTAGTCTATGGTCTTGTCTCTGCCTATGCTAGTCTATGGTCTTGTTTCTGTCTATGCTAGTCTATGGTCTTGTTTCTGTCTATGCTAGTCTATGGTCTTGTTTCTGCCTATGCTAGTCTATGGTCTTGTCTCTGCCTATGCTAGTCTATGGTCTTGTTTCTGTCTATGCTAGTCTATGGTCTTGTTTCTGCCTATGCTAGTCTATGGTCTTGTTTCTGTCTATGCTAGTCTATGGTCTTGTTTCTGCCTATGCTAGTCTATGGTCTTGTCTCTGCCTATGCTAGTCTATGGTCTTGTTTCTGCCTATGCTAGTCTATGGTCTTGTTTCTGTCTATGCTAGTCTATGGTCTTGTTTCTGCTTATGCTAGTCTATGGTCTTGTCTCTGCCTATGCTAGTCTATGGTCTTGTTTCTGCCTATGCTAGTCTATGGTCTTGTCTCTGCCAATGCTAGTCTATGGTCTTGTTTCTGTCTAGGCTAGTCTATGGTCTTGTTTCTGCCTATGCTTGTCTATTGTCTTGTCTCTGCCTATGCTAGTCTATTGTCTTGTCTCTGCCTATGCTAGTCTATGGTCTTGTTTCTGTCTATTCTAGTCTATGGTCTTGTTTCTGCCTATGCTAGTCTATAGTCTTGATGGTCTATGTTCTCTGTCTTGTGTTCTGAGATTGAGATTGAGATTCACTTACAGAACCTTTACAAAAACGTATTGTCTCATAAAGACGCACAAACATGACCAGTCACATTGTAAACAACTAAACACAAACAGACACGCATAAACACCCATATATGAGTTTAAACACACAATGGACAGTATACATAGAAACACATTGAACGACACACACCCACAAAGACACACCCAGGGGAGGGAAAACTGCCAACAATCCAGCATCAAATAAAGATGTTGTGTGCGTCTGTGTGCATCTGTGTTTGTCGACGACTGTGTCATTTACTTGCTTGTGTTTATCAATGTGTTTTTCCTCTGATCACGAATGTGCGTTTACTTGCATTACTTAGGCACGTTTGTGAGTGAATCCTGCGTCGACGTGTGCGTCCATTAATCTGTTTGTGTACACATATGTGCATCTCCGTGTTGTGTGGGGGTTTTTGTGTGTTGACATAAATAATAATCATTTTAGTGTGTGTTCGTGTGTATTTGTGTCTCACTTTCCTGTCAGCACCACTGTCTAGGGTGTTTGTGCATGAGTGACTGTCACATGCAGACACACACACAACCATTCATAGACACACATCAGTGTGTATCTTTTTATTTCCCCATGTGTTTTCTGGGTGTGTAGTTGGTGTCAGTTGTGTGTCATCTTGTTACTTTCATATTTCATGTCTTTCACATCATATTTAATTAACCGTTATTGTAGGTCAGCTGTGACGCTCGAGTACGACTCTGAGGCACTGCGGAGAACACAACAGTCACACTATCAACGCACACATACACGGACGCAAACACAAACACACACTGAAAAAATAATGCCTTCTTGGGTTGATAGATACACACAAACACTACAAGAGGCACAAACAACCCACACATGAACATTTATGTGTACACAAAAGAAGCTTAAACACGCACACAAATATTGTAATTGAACACACGTTTGCTCGACTATAAGCATGTGTTAAATCATGACATGAACACACACACGTCCACGTTATTGATCTCCGAGTGGAAAACTTGACATCATATGCATTTTTGTAAACTGGATAAAATGTCTTTGTGAGTGAAATCAAGTGGATTGAAGGTTCTGGTTCTGGCTCCGTCGACATCACATTTCACGCAGGCAACCTCAGCCTCCTTCTGGTCTTGATGTGGTTCCTCCAGAAGTCCGGACCGAGCCGCAAGTTGTTCTTCAGTTTGGGGAAGTACCCACTGGAGAATTGTGTGTTTGATATTTCCGAGGTCGGGGAAATGTTGTGTTTGTGCGTCGCTGTTTTCTTTGGATTGTTTGTTTTGGTTGGAAAGAAGACGGAGTGATCTGCTTCCTGCTGAGGCGCTCAGACGAGTCGCCCGAGTGACTCACGAGTGTTTCATCTGTTGTGTGGTTCATTGTCGTCTGGCTTCTGAAGACACACAGACGCACAATCACACATGGAGGCACACTGATGGTTAGACACAGTTGACACATGGACAACTGTTGAATACACACGTGCAGACACACACTGACACCAAGAGACACAAGCAGGGTCTTGAAAACCACACACTACACACGTGGGAGAGAACACGCTGTACACACACTAAAACACAAACAGGCACACGTGTACACAATAGTACAGACTGATCTATAGAGATAAACACTTTTAATTAAACCGTTTCATACACACCCGAAACACACAATCGAATTCAGTCAAAGACGCAAAACACACTCATACAGACACGCACTCGTGACTTTGTGTTGAGCTATTGTAGTGTGTTGTGTGTTTCTGCTTAATTGAACTCAGGTTTGTTGTCGTGTAGTTATCACAGTTGAAGCTAACAAGAGAAATTGTGACTCATATGGCAACAACTCAACACAACTAACGGACACACAGCTGCTCCTTCACAACACAACAGATATCTTGACTCCTGACGCCGTCCAGAACCAGAACCAGAACCAGAAGGACAAACCCGGAGTGACCTCAGAGGGCGCTATTTGCCACATTTCATGTCAATCACACAAAAACTCACGATTTTGAGGACACAACTTTCCTGATACCTAGAGCAACTGTGGCGATAACACAATGACGGAGAAAGACACACAGGAAACAATCAACCTATCTAAAACACCTACACACACGCTCCTGACACACAAACACGTAACCAAACACACATCTACAAACACATTTTCACACACATTGCTACAGATGCCTAATTGCTCCGAGAATACACACCGTTAGATAGGAGGTGATGCACAAACATGCTCTTGTACACAACTGTGTATCAAAATTTCTAACATGTACTGATGAGGAACAAAAAAAAAAAGCATCTGAATACACACACTTTGATCAAAAAAATACACACACTATAGGCACACAAATATACCCTTCAAACACACTCTGATACAACCATGAACAGACTCACGGAAAATATCGACAGACACACTTTTTCATACACTTAAGGCAGAAACAACACAACGTTTTTTGCAGGTTCTAACCCACACAGATCACAAAAAAATACAATCAAACACAAAAAACACACCCACGCACATGCAAATGAACATATCCACGCACACACACACGTGTGTTTGAACGCACAAGAGCTCATAATCTCCGTCATCAAAGGCAGAATTGTACAAAAACATTGTACACACCTGTCAGCAAAGAAACAGAAATACATGTATTATTCACTTACTTTCACTCACAGGATGAGACACACAAACACGAGCTAAAAGACACAAGAACTATTTAAATATTAAAAAGTATTTGCGGACACAAACAAAAAGAAATGAACATGTTAAACGTCAACGATATCTAAAGTTAAACCACCACAATCACTGTCCAGTATACACAACAACACAACCTCACACACACACCAACAGAGGCTGAGGTGTAAGCAGGAGTGTGTGTGTTTACAGGATTAGCCTCCAGCTCAGGTGTTCTCTAACAGGATTATTGAGTCTCCGGCGTGTTCCAGGGTGTTGAGCCCAATTATTGATCGCAGAACAAAAGGTGCGTTTGTCATCGGAGTGACTCGGACGGGTGGAGTCAGTGTCGTCTTCATCAAGCGCTCCCTCCTCCACCTGCACATGAACCTCGTTCTATTACAGGTTTATTTAATAAGAAGAGAAAAAAGTACCGGGTCCTGCTGGATGTGGGCGGGGCCTGCGGAGCCGGAGGGTTGCAGGTCAGAGGTTCAGATCCCGGCGGTGCGGCGCGGCTCCAGTCGATCAGCAGCGTTTAACCTGCTTCACCTTCCCAGGGAGGAGTTTTCCCGCCCGAGGCATCAAACCTGCTGCTCCGCGTCTCCTCGCCCTCCAGGAAGACTTTCAATTACGGCGTCTTCGTCGATCCGCTCATGGAGAACCAATGGGTCCATTTAAATTCTCCTGGTCCGGGGAACTGTAATTAATAGTTCCAAATTAAAATCGCACACTTCCTGCTGCAGGTGCGACACACAATTAGATTTCCCTCCGTCACTGGGAACTTTTTTTCTTTTCCCTAATGAGTCACAGTATCACTCCGAGCCAGAGACGGCAACACAATGACGCACACTGTGTGACAACTTGGATGGCAGGGACGTGTATTGGCAAGAATCTGGTGATACGATACGTGTCATGATGCAGGAAACCGAAGCCAAAGTATGTCCAGACATCAGCTTTCAAAGCTGCTGGAGTCGACGGCATCCTCTCATCCTCAGTCATTGTCGGGATTTCGTGAGGTTTCATTGTTGCTCGAGGTACTGAGGTCGTAATGACTGCTGCTGTCAATAACACAATGTTAATTGTAAATAGAAACAATAATCTATACACAATTTATTGAACTATAAAGGAACTAGGATTAAAATAAATAAATATTTGAATTAAAAAAAAGAGAAAAAAAATATAAATAATAATAAAATAAACATTGTGCTCTTGACTATCAATACGGCATCACAAAAAAAATAAAAAATTAAGTGAATTGATTTTTGTTCTTCACACTCCTATTCATCATTTAAAATTTGATAGCACAAAAGCACACACATGGACTGAATCAGACCAACACATGTGCACACAGGCACGCAACAATGTTCACATTTATAGGCCGGCACATGTGTACACACACACACTCATTACACACTGATCTACACACACTTTCATCTACTCTGTAAAAAGTAAAATAAAAAAAAATCAAAAAAGCATGTAACGACAAAACACTCTTCTGGTCGCACAAACCCATCAATAGAATTATTCAACAAACACAATGGAACACACACCTATATTGAAATACTTACAAACATGAAAACACACACATTTAAACAGGTACGAACAAATTTGCATTCGCATGTGTGTAGATGTTAAGCGTGTAGAAATACACATAGAACCACACATCAATAAAATACGCAACAAACACACACGTGCACAACAACACATTAAGACTTTCCCACAGAAGCGCACACTGACACACTAACACACACATAGATATACAGACAGACACACACACGATAAATAAAAAAGAACACACTGTGCTGATGGTTTAAGTTGAACTGAGTCAATCCTGAGGTAAAGTTGTGTTGTGTGTGTGTGTCTGTTGTCGTGTGTGTGTCTGTTGTTGTGTGTGTGTGTGTGTGTGACCTCAAATCACTCTCAAGCACTTCCTGTCTCGCCCGGATCCAGAGCCCGACTCTGGGTCAGCGAGTGCTCGTGTCCTTGGGAAACATCAGCCTCCTTTAGGTGGCGCCGCGTCCCTCGAGCCGAAACACCGCGTTTCAACGTTTAGGGGTTTTAATTCTCCGAGAGGTTCCTGCGCCGGCACGTGTCCGGTCTGGAGAACTCTCTGGAAGATGCGACCCCGATGCTCCCGGATCTTCGCTCAGACAAAAACTCTGAATTATTCAGCGAGTAAAAAAATCTTCTGACGCCGCGGTGCAGCGAGTTTATGCCGGTGATGTCATCAGGTCACCTCCGGCTCAGCGTTCTACTTCCTGTTGTCACCAGAAGACTCCGGTCGCTGGTTCGACTCTTCGGGTTTAGAAGGTTTTACTTTTAACGTCTGTTTGTTTGAGGAACTGTGTGGATGTTGCTCGCTTGACTGAGCTCTATGAGATGGATGAGACTGAGGAGTGTTGGAATTCTACACCTTCATGTCCCTGAAATGTGGGTGGAGTCTGTATTAAAATTGCACTTTAGATTTTTCGTTTATTGTTCCTGCTTTTTTAATTTCTAAAAATATATATTTCTATCGATTTCTATTTTTGTCCTTATTTTTTGCTCATTCCACTTGTTACTATTATCATATTATTTCAAATATGTTTTATAAGTTGTTTTTTACTTTTATTTTGTGTAGTTAATATCTCATAATCATTTAGTGTTTTAAAAAATATATTTTTTAAATCATTTTTTTTAAAATTATTATTTGCTCCTTTTTTCTCAAAACATTATTAAGAATATATTATATAAATATTTTTAATTCTTAAAAGAAAATGCCCGGTAATTAACAACATCAATTTACTCGTCCAGAACATTAGGACTTTTTGTCAACTTTTTTGTAACTTCATTTAAACACCGAATATATATTTCTATCAATCATTTTACTTTTTAAACTCATGATCAATCATCTTTTTAACCAGATCCACCACCTTTGACCTTTTACTTAAGTTTACCAGAAAATGAAAATTTTCTCACATTTAAATTTTAACCGAAAATGAAAAATGAGGTAAAAAAAAAGGGTTAAACTGTATAAGAAAATGATCAAATGTGGGGAAAACATTTAATGTGAAAATGAGTTTATGAAACAAAGGTTTATAAAGATGTGGAAAAGTTTAGAGAAGACACTTAAGAGTTGTAGGAGTGAATGATTTAAGTTGGACATTTGATTAAAGCAGTTAAATGAAATGCTAAAAATAGAGAAATTTAATGAAAGTTTGTAATGATTGTAAAATTGAAGTAAAAGTTGACTGGTTGACAGTGTGAAAAGAGAAGGTAAAATGACCTAAAAAAGTAAAAAAAAAAAGGTAAGATGACAGTGCAAATGAATAAAGGTGCAAGTTTGTCTTTCTTCATGAATATTTCGGATAAATTACACTTTTCATCGGAATTCTTATCACTTTTTGTGGAATTTAATTTCCTCACCAATCCAACTGTTCCCTCATCCTGCCAGGGAAGTGTCGGCTTTTCCCTTTTCACAGAACTCATGTTGTGGCCTCTCTGCTCTGAATTAAGCGAGAAAACTAGACGCAGCAACATTTCTTGATCGTCTTAAAAGCTTATTCCCGCCAGACGCTCGCTCTCTCCAGCCAAGATTCCCAGTCAAGTATCCGAGTCTTCATCTGCTAAACCCTCCGCCGTGTTCGTCAGTTTCCTCCTAATCTCGGCGGCTCGTTTACAGTTTCGCTTTTCTTGCCGAGAGAAAGTCTCATTGTCATCCGATCTTCTGCTTTTCTTTGTAGGGAACTCCGGTTTCACTGATAAACATCGGGAACACGCTGGAAAGAATCCGAACGGACAGAAAACACACACTAACCTCAAGTCTTCCTGCTTGTGTGTGCGTCTGGCAGATCATTTGTCTGTATTTAATTTTAGTCGTTTCACATTATTTTTTACGGTGCGGTCGAAGCAGCTCATCAGAGCCAGCGCCGAGTCAGCAGCCGAGTGTGTGCGTGACCCGTCGTCCTCCTCGTCTTGTGGGGACGTGACGCCACTTTGTGGGGACCCAGGCTTCTTCCTGGGGGGACGAGGAGCAGGTCGTCAATCACGCTGGACGTTAGTCAGTCGTGGTTTTGGGTGAGACTCCAGGAAATGAACCGCAGAGATGTGGCTCGGTATTAATCTCAAGCGGGTTTTTAAGGCCCATTAAAAACAGGAGGTTCGGGGGTTTTTTTTGAATGAATCTGTAATTGATGTTCCATCGTCGGTGAACGGAAACACGATCCATCATGCTGATCCACATATTTACTGCTATTTATAGGTTTATTACCAATCCTGGACGGAAAATAAAAACGTAATTCTCATCCCGCGCACACTTCCAACAAGTTTCGTAAACAGGGATGAAGTTACGAGGGGAGTTGAAACTGTCATCGATGGGGGGAAAAGAAGGATGAAAAATGAGAGAAAGAATGAGAACAAATGTGAGTTAAAAAGTCAGAGTTAAATATATAAGATATATGTTTCATGGAGTTGACTTGAAACTATGAGAATAGTTGAAGAAAAAAAAAAAAAATTGAAAAGTAAGGATGAAGAAGTTGCAAATCTTATTTAAAAGTTGAAATTCCAAGATAAAGCAAGTTAAAGGAGCCGTGTAAAAGTAAGAAAAGTTTTGAACGTGTGATACGTCTTTGATTTCAAAAGACACGTATTGCTCCCTGATTTCTTCCTGATGGTGAGCTGGTGCGTTGCATCGCAGCCTACTCCCACCGAGTGTTTGAATGAGTAGTAGGTCAGCTAAATGTAGAAATGTGATTGGAAGACTTCACACCTAAAATGATGTGTTAAGTCTTAACACATACTTTATTCACTCCTGCAATCATCGTCTTAACAGTTAAGACGATGATTGCAGGAGTGAATAAAGTAGAGGCTGATTGAATGGAAAGAAGTCCAAGCGTGTGCTATGAAATGTACCGTATTTCTGGACTATAATGTGCTCCTAAAATACGATGCACTTAATAATCCAGTGTGCCTTAAGTATTAACTCTGTTAGTGCTTACCAACTTGAAACCAGCTTTATGTGGTACATGGCACTAAAAATCCAAATAAATTAGACACGACACATGGTTACTACAAAGCCGCATCACAATACTCTTTGGTATTAGAGGCTCTGTAGTAATACTACCTGAGGCTCTGTAGTAATACTATTTAAGGCTGTGTAGTAATACTACCCAAGGCTCTGTAGTAATACTACCCCAGGCTCTGTAGTAATATTACCTGAGGCTCTGTAGTATTATTACCTGAGGCTGTGTAGTTATACTACCTGAGGCTGTGTAGTAATACTACCTGATGCTCTGTAGTAATACTACCTAAGGCTGTGTAGTAATACTACCCGAGGCTCTGTAGTAATACTACCCGAGGCTCTGTAGTAATATTACCCGAGGCTCTGTAGTAATACTACCCGAGGCTCTGTAGTAATACTACCCGAGGCTCTGTAGTAATATTACCTGAGGCTGTGCAGTAATACTACCTAAGGCTCTGTAGTAATATAACCTAAGGCGCTGTAGTAATACTATCTCATGCTCTGTAGTAATACTACCTGATGCTCTGAAGTAATACCACCTAAGGCTGTGTAATAATATTACCTGAGGCTGTAAAGTAATACTATCTGAGGCTCTGTAGTATTACTACCAGAGGCTCTTAAGTAATACTACCCGAGGTTCTGTGGTCAGGAGTAATACTTAATGTGCCTCATTTATGAAAATAGACCTGTTCATTGATATTTCACATTAGAGTCCGAAAGAAAAGAATAAGAATTCGAAGAATAAGTAAAAGAATGTAGTCAGATTTATCATTTTTTATATTTACTTATATATGTGTTATATTTAATTATTGTTTAAAAGAAACAGATGAAGGTGGATGAACATGGTGTTGAAAATGTTATGAAACAATTTCATTGTACATCAATTATATTTTTATGAATTTGAAGTTTGCGTTCATTTCAAGTGCAAGAGAAAAGTGCAGCGACACAACTGAGAGGTCAAGGTTGAGGCGAAGGTCATGACAGGAAGACTTGAATCGTCCACGTCTGGTCTTTTTTTCCCAGCTGATCCAGGATCAAACTCACGGTTCTGTTTTCAGATCCTCGTTTCTGTTCCTCCTCTCGTGGTTCTGTTCTGGAGCGTCGGTGTGTTTTGGTTGAAGTCGCTGGACTGACGTCAGGTTCTGCTCGCTGGTCTTCATTATGGATGAGCTGGAATTCCTGAGCTGAGAGTCCTCATGAATCTTTGAGCGTAGACCAATCACAGCCACCGCACTTCCTCTTTGTTCTCCACGTCCACGGAGCCGGGTCTGGACCCGGACCACATCTGGGGCCAGGACCAGAGGTGGACCTGGACTCCATCACTCCAAACAATCAAAGCCGGAAATGAGCCTGTTTTCTTTCCTCGGCAGCGTTTTTATTCATTGTTCAAGTTTTAACTTTTACACTCTGCAGGAGCAGAACATTCCTGAGGAGCGTCTACGTCTTCATTTCTAGTGTTAATATCGTCTCGTTTTTTATCCTCACGGGCCTCTGACGCTGGAATGATGACCCAGGAAGTGAAGTTAATCATCGTAAAGTTACAGATACCAGTCTTGAAACTTAAACTGGTTTCGTTGAAGCTGTGCCTCAGGAAGTGGTTGAACCTCGGGATGGAAGTGAAATGATGTCTGAGGTGGTTTGAAGTACGAGTCAAAAAGTCATTTACTACTGAGATAGTTGGAGTTTTGACTAGAATGAAGTCTAAAAGTCTCACTGACATGTTTGAGGAACATTTTTATTTAATTTTAAAATAAGAATTTGGCGGTCGTTGAGGTAGTGAGTCATAAAAGTAAAATCACGACTAAAAGTTTGAATAATGAGTCACAAAAACTCAAGGTTTGGAGTTACATTTATCGGAAAGTGAAATGTGTCGTCACCGTAGAAGCCAAAATAGTCATTTAGAGAATGTTGAATAGTGAGTCAAACTTTGGCGGTTGGGAAGTGACAAAAGTATACTTTAAAGTGGCGGCCAGAAGAACATTAGCGTTCATTTTGTGACCTATAAATATGTAAATACATTTATTTGGGAAATGATGACAAACACAAAGATAATTAAGATAAATAAAGCCTACAAAATGCAAAGTCAAAATCATATAGAATCATATTTCTTGTTACTGATCCAGTTTCTCAGTCCTGTGATAAGGTTCCACACCCCTGGTCCAGAGTGACTAGAATGAAGAACATAAGCTACGAACGAAATGCAACATTTTATCCTAATCAAAATTGAAAGTGAATTAAAATAAAATCCTTAATAAGGGTTATAAAATGTGTGTTTCGTTGACGTTTACTTTAAACCTGGACCCTGGAATTAGAACGCGACATCTAGACTTTGAAACCAAGGAATAATGAATTTGGAAAATACCATTTTGACCAAAAAAAGTTTGAGTCATTTGTTTACATTTGACTTTACAACTTGGGAAGTTGAGAATTAATGGTAGTTTTCAAGAAATTGAGGGAAGTTGTACATGAGTCATTGAAGTCGTTATGTGACTCAGTAGGTAAATAGAAACTCTGGATTTAAAGTCTGGAGGTAAATGGTGACCTAAGAGTTTTGAATGACCGAACAGGAAACTGAGACAACGTACAGGAAGTTGATATAATGAGTCATGAAATGTGTCATGCTTAAAAAGTGCCATAAAATTACAATCCAGGAAATTAAAAGTTGATTTTAATGCATCAGGAAGTTGTTCAAATGAAGTCAGGAAAGTGAGAAAGTGTGAAGGGCAGTTGAGAGCGCGAGTCGAAGAAGTGAAATCAACACTCAGGAAGCTGAAGTGGAAACATGGGATTCAGGACTGAGACATTTTTAACTGTCAGGTTATTAAATTAACAAGGTTTTAAAGGGCAGTTAAAAAAGATTTTCACAGTTTGTATCAGGAAATGGAAAATATGGAGTCAAGAAGTTAAAACTTTTCACTTAAAAAAAGAGTTTAATTCGAGAGGAATCATGAACAAAAGCATCAACTTTCAGACTCGGAGAAGGTCATGGGTTCGACTCCACGGCGGGCGTCTGTCGAGGGTCTCGCCGAGCCCTGAGATGGACGCCATCCCGACGTCTTCAACCGTCTCACCTCCCGAGCGGCGGGTCACATGTCGGCGTGGACGCGACCTCCCTCACGTGGTCGTAAATCACGCGGCGTCGCTCTGCTTCATTAGCGTTCCCCTCAGGAGCTTAATTCATCAGCGCTTCACCCGCTTCCTGCTCTTTATCGAGCGTTTGATCCGTGATGGATGTTTCATTTCCGTCTCTGGATCTTTGTGTTTTATTAATAACAATAAAAAGTCTCGGAGAACTCTGAGCGCGCTGGCGGATTTATTCTGGATTTCAATCTGACCTACTTTTGCCGTCATCAGAAAACATGAATCTGTTTTTCTTCTTGGCGAGCGGAGGGAGGGAGCGAGGGATGGAGGAAGGGGGTGTGTTGGGGGGGGGGCAGGAAACTCTGTCCTCGGACTTTTCTCCAGACGCAGGGGAAGCACCAGCAGGACCAAAAGATGCTTCTTTCTCTTCCCCGCGCGCAACTGTCAAGCCTCTCTTCCCTCGTCTCCGCCGCCCTTTTATTCCCTGACAGAAACTAAATCTGCCTTTTCTCTGCCACTTTCTCTTCCACCTGAACCGGAGCTCCTGCCGGCTGGGCGGCGGCGTTGTGTCGGCGGCGGCTGCGGCTCCAGAGTTAATGGGATTATGCAGATGCCCGCGTTCTTAAAGCGCCTATTTGAAGTGTTTAATGGAGATTATGGAAATGGACGAGTGGCTCAGACCTTCGCGGCTCAATGGAGGGACGACACAATGACAAGAAAGGAGTCGGAGGAGCAGCTGTCGGGGACGGGTCGCCCCGGCGAAGGTTGGGGTGAAGGGTCGCGTTGAGGGTGATTGACAACTGGATGCTCGGCTCAAAGGCGGCGTCGGGAGTCGGAGAGAAACAGTGACGGTTGAAGAAGATTCTTTCATAGATCCCGTCATGTGCGTCCCTCGTTAACGTCATGCAATTAACCGACTTCTGGTACTGAGTCTGGGTCGCTCCGGTGCTGAACTTCTCTGGGCCGAACAGAACCTGTAAAGTTTCAGCCTCTAAAAGTTGTATTTTCAAGGAAGAGTTTGGATTCCCTTATGTTTGACAGCGAGTTTCCCGTCCGAGAGGAACTAATGGTCTGTAGATGTAAGTGTTGTTCTATGGATCGGATATCTGTCCAGGGTGTCCCCGCCTGACGCCCCCAGAAGCTAGGACAGACCATAACGCCTTTTGACCTCCATTGGTGGTAACATGTGAATGAGTGAATATCAAATAAGCTATTGAATAAGCTAACATTTTGAATTTAGAGCAAGGGTCTCGATCTTTGCAACTCGTGACATGTTATTGTGTTTCCCTCCATATATTGTGTTGACTTTTTATGAGTGCAGACGGAGCAAAAAAGTCATTTCTGTTGGTTACATTGGAACACAGATCACCACATCAAATGGTGTCATTTAAATAGCTTTGGTTATATAGTTAAGATGGAACAAATTCTCAAAGTTTCTAAAATAAAATATACTGTATGTAAAACTAGATTTTTTTTTTAACAAATTCACAGTAAAACCACAGAAAAAAAAGTATAAAACACTAACCAAATTATAAATCAAATTTGTCAAAGACGTGTATAAAAAACTGCCTGAAGACCTCCCAGTCTCAAGAATTGACCTCTAGTGACCCACCAGGCAGTTTGAGACCCTTTGTTTAGAGATGTGTGTGAATAAACTTGTCTTATATAGTGTTTAAATGTGCGACGAAAGTTGAATCACTTGTATTCATTGATTAAATAATACATTGTCTTTACTTCCTTCGAGTATTTTTAACATAAAAACAATAATTGATAGTTGATGAGGATCAGCTCCTCTAAGTTGGAGGCCATGGTTCGGACACTGGATGGAATGTCCTAACAAGGTTTAGGAGTTCACTAGTGAGAGAAGGATAGAGATAGAAGGTCAGATCTGTGCAGGTGGTGGAGAAGAAAGAGCTGAGCCAGAAGACAAAGCTCTCCATTGACAAGTGGATTTCTACTCTCACCTGTGCTCACCTACTTTGTAGTGAACAAAATGTGAGATAGTAGGCGTTTGGACTCTCTCCTAACGTACGTTAACACCAAGCCACTAAAACTTTTTTTTATCTCAGGGTCAAGGCGACCCGAAGGCTCGAAAAAAAATGTGTTAGATGTATCCCTTGTGCTGCCTAAGGGTCAAGGTGAACGACCTCCTTGACTTCCATAAATACAAATGCAGTGGTGAACGTTGTTGACCTTCACCCATAGACAACACAAGGGAAAAAACAATTGCATTCGTTTTTGGGCCTTCGGGTCACCATGACCCTGAGATAACACAAGGGTTAAAGGCCTTCCCATGCCTAGTAGTTTCTAGTGCAGACAAATTGTTTTGTCATTTTCGTGAGTATTTCTTGAGCCTCAAAATAGATCTCATTCCATATCTAATACATTCATAAGCTTTATGGTATTGGTTATGATGGTTTATAATGGCGTCATGATGTCCAAATACTTAGTAACTATGTTATAACCATGTTATAAGAGGCCTTGTTTGATTATAAAACTGTCATGAATGCATCATACTGTACCATTATGCATTAAACACGACTCAGAATATTTTGAACACAGTTCTTTTATATTCTTCATTTTTACATGTACATGTTTTTACATGTATATAACTATGTTGCAAAATTACACAAATGTTGTGACAGTATATCCTTATTGAGAACATTTCAATTGTATTCCTGTCTGTCCATTTTTAAAATTATATTATAGGCCTTTTTCTTTGTCAAGTCTTTTTTTGACTGTGGCCTCTTTATTAGTTTAATTTCCCTTTAATTGTTTGGTTTTTATTTGCATTTACTCCAGTCTGAAGCTAACTACTGCTAATGAAAGGAATACACTTCAACATTTCGATGCCTCTACTCATAAGGTGGGATCAAACTTTTCACTTACTTTGTTCCAGTCAAGATCTTTTCCTCTTCCTTCCTTGCAGAAGACATATGTAGTGTTATAAACAGCATCATTATCAGACTGAGAGTCTAAAGCTCAGTCATCCAGGAGGTACTCAAAGTAGAACCATTGTAGCTTCAAGACAACAGGAGAGATAATAACTTTTAGTTGACCTGGAAACAAACTCTTAATTCAATGTGTCGTGAAGTTTTTTCCAACATTTGCTGCAGTTTTCAGAGTTGGTACGTTAGAAAAACAACAGTTTTTTCTTTTTGATTTAAAGCCGCAGCTGTCGTCCGCCACACATCTGTACTGTGGACTGACGTAGTCAGCTGGTAACCACGGCGACAAAGTGGCGAGGCAGCACAACAGCGAGTCAGAAACGGCTTACCTTTAAGCTGGGTTTGGCGCGGGCCACGTTTGTGTTGGACTCGGGAGGAACAATAAAAAGCTGGAGTGGCAGTGAGCTCACTTCTCAGGTGATCCTGCAGGGAACCGACAGATCCTGCCGTGTGGAAGTGAAGAGTGGCAGCGCAGATGGAAACTCTAATGTGAGCGAGGCCGACACTGGATCTGCTTCAGATGTGCTGATAGAACATTTTGTTCCTGCGGACAAGAATTTGTTGTTTTGGATAAAGTGGAGCCTGTTCCTTCTCTTCATTCTCTCGCTTCCTGTCAGCACTGTGGACGCAGGAGCTGCTCGCACTGAGAGCGGCGGACATCTTTGATTCAGTGTTTGGCTGCGCCGTGTGAACCCGAGACCAGAGTTTACGTTCGGCTCCCACTGATTACCCCGAGTTTATTTTCTCTGCGCAGGCAGGTTTGTGCACACATGTCGGGCCGCTGACACATACACGTCTGTGCATACACACGCCGAATCACACACACACACAAGTTCTGATAATAAAACCTGATATTACAACGTGTTGGAGACATAAACATGGAGCTGAAGAGGAGGAGCTAAGACACAACACACACACACACACACACACCTACACACACACACAGATTAAAAGATACAGACTAACAGTGACACACACGTTCATTCATCTACACAACAACAAATGAAGACCCTTACACGTACACACACAAATACTGATTTATTAAATCCAACTATCTCCATGTTTTGAGACACACAATCCAACAAAAACAACACAATTTAACAAACGTGCTTATACACAGTTGAACCAACTAAACCCTAAACCAGTGGTGGGCACTTACATTTCCTCAGGGGCCACTTTTTATTAAGTAGATGTCGTGAGGGGCCCCAAGTAGAAATAAAGTGGGATTAGTAATTATGAAATTAAGCAATAAAACCAAGCTTAATGTGCTAAATTATGATTTTAAATAACTTCTATTTTTTTTTTAAATGATGTGATATAAAATCATCTTTTACCAAAAATGTTTTATTTCCTCTTAACTCTTGTGTTATCTCAGGGTCAAAGTGATCGGAAGCCTAAAACACAAATGTTTTTTTTCGGGCCTTCGGGTCACCTTGACCCTGAGATAACACAAGAGTTAAATCTCTTTGACGGGTTATAAATAATATTGCAAAAATGTCTATAATCATATTTAAATGCCAAGTAATGTATCAAATAATGAAATACTAAATGAAATTGTTTCTACAAAAAAAGTTTCCTTCATGATCTCTGACCTCATAAATCCAGTCAAAGGGCCACATGTGGAACCTGAGCTGAACTTTGGTCTGCCCTAGATCAATATGTGACATGAGCTTCACACACAATTCACTTAAATGTTTATTTAACGCTCACAACTACACACTAACAAAGACAAAATGTATTTAAAAACCTGTGTTTAAACTCGACTACATATATTTGTGTTTTATTATACACACATTTTGAAGAGAATAAAGCACACAAACGCATACACACACACACACAATTCACACAATCACATCGTGCACAAACTTTCAAACATTTACATTTTCACAGACAAACACATTCATGAAAACAAAATTCCACCAATAATTAATGCTCCAATAAATCTACTCAAAATCATTTATTAATGTTCGTGTTCTCGCTCCGACTGCTCCGCGTTGCTCGTGGACACTGAGGCAGATCCATTCACAACCGTCTCAGAGGGGGTTGAGGGATTATTGAAGAGCACATGAAAGGAACCTGAGGAGACAATTTAGGCCCCTGGTTACCGTGAACTCTGCTCCTGATTGGCCGATCCCGGTGCTGCAGCGTGGTTGGCCGGGAGTTGAGGCAACGCTGTGATTGGCTGGTGATACCAAGCCCGTTTTCTAGAGCCAGTAATAATTGATGGAGGCGCACGTGTATCATATGTAGACCCTATATGTACTATATATATATGTTTATTTATCATGTTAATCCTCTTCTCTGCCTTCACTCCTTGTTTCATTATTTCATTTTCTCTTTGACCGACTTAGATAAACACGTTATGAAGCACAAATGATTAATTATTATTACAATTATAAATAAGAGGAATGTTTTTTAAAGGATGTAGGATTTTTTAAAATTTAAATTACTTAGTTTTTGACCTAAAACTGACTTAATATCTTGATATATTTCATCTGAGTTTAGGTGTATTTTGGCAGTGGAGACAGCGAGCTGACGCGTTATACATTAAAACTTAAAGTCCAGATTTATTCCGGGATTTCGGTTCCTTTCCGACCAGTTAATCAACTGTCAGCACCGGTCCTGGTCCCGGCAGCTGCGGGTCCCTGGCGGGTCGCTGAGCTTCCCGGACCATCAGGTGTTGATGAGCTGAGCAGCTCACCGGGAGAACGCCGCAGTGGTAAATTCCTCGTGAAAAATGAGCCGCGGACAGTTCAAGGCCGCTTCGCTTTCCCCTCCGTTTAATGGCTGTTTCTGCGCTCTATGCCCCGAGGCATGCTGGGAGCTGTAGTTCGTAATGATCCGCCAATTAAGCCGCAGCTGAGCAAGACGAATGTCTTTTTTTTTTTCCTTCTCCCAAACAGTGATACATCGACACCTAGGAACCTTGAGGAAAATATAAAATTTTCTTTTCAAGTGTGTGAGATAAAATCGAGATTACAACCTCTGGAAAAACTACGTTTTACGTTGAAGTCTAAATGTTGGTTTCGTTTGCATCAGATGATGACCTTAGACTTAACCTTGTTGTTGCAGATGAATCCCAAAATGATTTACATATACGTCACTACGAGCACATGGTTCTATTGCTTTTGTGTGAGTGTGAACATCTGGAATTAACCCATGAGTCGTGAATCTCGTCACATCCAGTTGAACGATGAGTCTCAAAAAAAAATGCTTTTAGATTGTGTACACATTATTAATCACCATATATTTGTCTTGATCGAGTTGAGATAAACTTAAATGTGATTCAGTTAAAAGACTGGCCAAATATAACAGGAACTGAGTTGAATATATTGTATTGCTAATTGTTGTATTTTGGACAGAATCTGGTCGCACGCATCCGAATAAGTCCCTGTTACCCAAGAACACAATCCACCACTTAAACAACAATAACCCATGAGTCATGGTTTTACTTTCTTCAATGACTTTGACCCAGGGAAACTGAGTCATACGACCAACAGCCAATCAACTATTGTGGTTGTTATTATTACAATGATGTGTGTGAATCATTGAATCAGTCATACTAAGTGAATATAACTGGACAGGAAGTGCTTCTCACTCCTTCGTTCTTGTGGCTGAAACAAATAATTTTCTCTTTCTAAGACACGTGCTGTCAAATATTTATGACCGTTTTAAAAAGTAACATAAAGTTGACCTTTTGGTAATTATTCATGTTATTATGATACAATAATAGGGGACATTTGGGGGATACACATATAGTCGAAAAAATAAAAATGCAATAATATATACTATATCTACCTAAACTTAATAATTCCAAACTAATCTCTAAAAAACAGGTGATTATTCTTGATAATGATTTTAAAAAGCAAATAAAGAATTAGGAAATAGAAAACGTGAAAGTGTGAACTAAATTTTTACAGAAATAGAATTAAAATTGATTTATTTTCCCCTTAATCTTGATTTAATTAAGTTGATATTTGTTAAATAAAAAAGTCAAACATTAGCAACATTGCACATAAATTTCCCACAAAATAAGGACCACCAGCTAAATAAAGACCGAGGGCCACAAGCGGTCCCCAGGCTGCACTTTGGTCCTGAACGAGTTGGCCTTTCAAAGTCAATTTGGGAAGTTGAACCTTCCCGCTGCATGTTTTTATTATTCCCCATGAATACAAAAGAATCTCCTGCGATCCGCATGAATACAAAAGGAAACATTTTGCCAGTGTCCGGATCTTCGTCCTCTCTCTGGAGATTGTTGCCGGCGGGAGGTTCGACGGCGCCGACGCCGCTCCTGCTGCTCCTCCACCCGGGAGAGACGTTTAGCCTGGCAGTGCTCCTGCAGCTGGAGGAGGATTCAACCTCCAGCATTTTGAATATTCCCGCATGCAGATGGGAAAGCCTCTGAAGTTGACATTGAAAGTCAAATTTAGATCGTATTATCTCGACCTCCCGGCTCATTTTGGACGTCAACACGCTCTCACGAGCGCGAGACCCTTAAAACGCTTTCGACTTTCTATCATGAACAGATAGAAGCCGGAATAATGGAATCCATAACCCATGAGCCTCACTTTTGCAATTTGATATTGGCGTCATCTACATCTTTAAACTACTGAAGGCTCCTTAGCTCTTAAGCTGCAAATTCTATTTTACTTTTCTACTTCTGACACGTTTTCTACTAGTTTGTCAAATTGCCTTAATTGTAGCTGAGTTAGCTCCTCAGCTATATTAGCATTTGCAAACTTTTGTTTTCGTTTTCCTTCGTTTCATTTTACATGCACTTTTATTAGCGTCTTAGCTACCCTGACGTCATTTATTTTGGTTTGATTTACCTGCTTTTTAGGTATAGAGAGCTATCTTTGTAAGCTGTTACTTTTAGCAATTTAAAAGCTAATTTATGACGTTTGAATGTTAGCTAACCGAAATTAATGTCACGGATTTGTTACCATAAAGCCGACTATTCTTACAGGAAATAAAATCTCTGTGTACAATTCTCAGTATTTACAAAAATATTCCTTGTTCCACTTACTAATTGAATACTCATTAGCTTCTTGGCTGTAGCGCACAGATAACGGATCTATACTTGCAGAACAAAGTATTTATTATATATTATTTGTTCCAACCTTAAGTTGTACCTAATGTGATTATTTAAGAAACCTTCAAGCTAGGGTTGTAAGAAAAGACGGTAACGTATCATTATTGACCAGCACCTTATCGCTAAAAATAGGAAATTTCTGCGATGACTGAGGACAAGAGGATACAGTGGACTTTTAAAGCGGATGTTTGAACTTATTTGGTTTCTAAACAAATCAAAGCAGTTATGCCAGAGTCAAGTACTCGGGCTACTACACTATAAATATATAATTTTTCCTACAGTATCACAAAATATCACACTATATTGTATCATTGCTAGTGTATCGTTATACATGGTATCACCGGATTCTTGCCAATACAAACCACTACTTCCCCCCTAAAGCATTCTGAACTATCATAACATTTAATGACCTCTCCAGAGAGGCAACAAATAATATTAGCACTTAAGAAGCGCGTAACAAGAACCACCATCAACTAGTTGACAAGAATTGATTTGGTCTGGTGACACTATGCTAATAAACACAATAATAAAAAAAAGTTTACACACACAATTGAGAATTGTCAGTGTTGACAAAAGCACAATGTCGCCCGGGGAGTTTAAGCTCGGAACAAGTTTGAAACTTTTCGGCGACGAGTGTGTTCGTGTGTCGGTGCTCCAGGTTTTCTTCAAGTTCCCTCGGCTGGGATGACAAACCTGCGCCACAGCTGTCTCCTCTCGGCACCTTCGCCGCCGCCTCTTGTGCTCCTGAGACGAGACGACTAATTTACAGAGTTCCATGTCACTGGAATTCTCTCGCCGCACAAATGATCGCCAGGGTTTCGCTCCATTTCTCCCCAAATTCAGCTCATCGTGTATTTATTACATTTTTTTTTTTTTTTTTTAAAAAAGCCTCAGATTGGTGATGGAAACCAGCAGTCATGGAGTGTGTCGGTAAATTGTTGCCACGGGAACGGACGTAAAGACAGGTGGTCCAAGTTAAAGTCCGATTCCCTTTGACGGGTTCGTGAAGCCGCTGCCAACGGTATTCTCTATTCCATGAATCAAGACCAAGGAAAAATGCCAGAGCTGCAATTTTTGATATCGAGGATGGAAAATAACACGAGATGAAGATAAAAAAAAAGTAGGAAAAAGAATCCTTTTCTTTTTATAACTTTATAGACTCCTTCACACAAAGATGAACAATGTTTACGCCAAGAAGAAATCCATAAGTTCACCTCAAAACTTATAGCGGGCTAAATCTGGAGTGGAACCAGCAACCTTTCTGTTGTAAACCTACATATTTAATGTCATATTTCAGTCATTATAACATGATAGCAAAGACATTTGAACTTACAGATATCAGATGACTGTTTAGTTGAAGTTTTTAAGTTGTTAAATCAGAACATTTTTTATCTGAAAACGCTTTTTTATATACATCAAGCATGTACCGATCCCACTGATGCTCTTGTACGCCTTCCTTTTACCAACACCGTCTCGACTTCCTCCGCCGCTCATGTTGTAGCTACATGCTAACCCCTTTTACAGTTAGCGTTAAGCTTTTGATGAGTTCAATGTGTGGCTAACATCTGGGCTCCATTAAAATGTAACTGTGTTCGTCAATGGTTCATTCAGTCGAAGCCAGATTTTCACGCCCATTGACAAGAAACAGACGCTAATTTACTCTTAAATGTTGTAGTAATTAATCATTATACATCAGTGCAATACGTTTGCTGTTTTATTTGTTTGTTTTTCATTATAATGTAAATAAAATACCACAAGATAAACATGTAAACAACAATTTTAAACAGTAAATGCACCTTTCTTTAAAGAAAATGGACATAAAAGTGAGGAATAAAAGAAATCTTTGACATCTCATCGTCTTTGCTTCTCGAGGCAAATCTCTGACATGCAGCTCCCATCATGCTTCACCTCGGGTGGGCGGAGTCAAGCGGTCGGGTCAGAGGAAATGGCTCTTCAATGAATACGTAAAAAGGCCCCCCGGCCTGGTCTCTGATAGGAGTGTTACCTGGCGAGAAGCATTTCTTACCCTCAGCTGAGAACTTAGTTCAAGATATTCGTCAGGCGTCGTCGCTCCTCCTTTCCGGCGCCGGAGGTTCCGGTCATGTGGAAGAGAAGGACGCGGCGCTGAAGGTCGACCGCCGCTGAGATCATGACTCATCATTTCTGAGTTGGTTTTATGACTTAAAGAACCACGAGGGGCAACAACCCTGGATCTGATGATACTTGTCAAACTTTACCCTGTTCTTATGTGTTCACACACGCAACGTTAGCATTAGCGGGATGATAAGGGCATCTACAGGGACGAAGAGTCCTTTGACTGCAGAGAATAAATAAAGAAAACATTTCAACCTCATTTTATCGCAATTTCTCTGTTAATAAAAACATCACTGGGGTCAGAAAAATGTAGCTTCAATAGGATTTAAAAAACTAAATAAGAATCTTTTTTTAATATATATTTTTGGAAAGGAAATGTGATAATATACCATAATACTTACACAACATGTTTCCTTGTAACTAAATCTTGACATTTTTATTTGTAAATATAAATAAAATACTATCATACGTATCTTTTCTCTGTAAAGATTTTCTTTTTAAAAGAATTACACATAAGATAGAGAAATAAATAGATAGATAGATAGATAGATAGATAGATAGATAGATAGATAGATAGATAGATAGATAGATAGATAGATAGATAGATAGATAGATAGATAGATAGATAGATAGATAGATAGATAGATAGATAGATAGATAGATAGATAGATAGATAGATAGATAGATAGATAGATAGATAGATAGAACTTTTAAGCAAACTTTGTTTCTGCTTTTTTTCAGCCGTCATAGCTTTTAAACGCGTCGGACTTACGCTCACCTAGCAGACCCACTCCACGAGGTCCTCATAAACCCTGGGCTCAGAGCTACACATTGCCCTGGGTTTGGAGATCTCATTAGAACTACATTTTTTTGCTAAAACTTTCTATTCCACGTGTAACCTTAGAAGGTAAGCCTTGGCCAGAGAATTCTTGGACCGCAGAACCAACCCTTGCAATCTCTTAAGGTCCTGGGGTTCTTGTGACCTACTTCTTCTGATACACCACGTCCTGGTTCTGCCAGATCACACACGGATCACAGGTCGACCGAGAACTAACCGGGGTCGCTGACGAAAGAGGTTTTCAAGGACTTGAGGTGCCAGAGCTTGAGAGAGAATCTTGATTGTGTTCAAATTAAAGAGCAGATCCTGTTTAAATATGTTTTAATCCTCACCAGAAGATTCATCTTAAGAGGTTTAAGAACAGTGTTTTTATCATCTTATGATTCAATTGATTATATTCAGAATTTATATTTGATACACATTCTTAAATAGATAGTTTCCCAACTAGTTTTTTTTATTAAGGTTCCATGATTTAAATGTCAACATTTTTATTTATTTAAGTTTGTCGTTTTTTTTACAATTTTTTTCAATCTTATTGTATTATACAATCCAGACTTTTTTTGTATTATTATTATTAATTGCTTAATGTGTTTATTTAAGAAGGATAATTTAATGTTTCAAAAATAAAATATATAATATTTGTATAACCATTTTAACAAATAATGCATTATTATTAAAGAAAATCCTTTATTTTAAGGTACACTTAAAAAAAAAAAGTAGTAAAAAGCGTTACTATATTCTAATTAGAATCTTTTGAAGGAATCACCACCGGAATCTTTTGAAAACTATTTAAAAATAAAAGCTGAGGTCACAATTGATTCAACGCGTTCTCTCATCCTGCAGTCGTGCACCTTCATCTCTGGATGAACCGACTCTTCATATTTATTCATTAAACTGCAGTAAAGACTCATGAAAGTGTTCCTCAATCACAGAGACGTCTCTGCGGATCCACGGTGACGAGCATTAATGAGTCAGGAGCTCATTATTACACAGACGCTCAAACCTCCCGCACATCATTCGTAGGGAACGAAACAACACTGACCCAAATCCACTCCAGTAAACTGACTCATTTAGAATGTTTGAGGTGGTTTTTAGAGTCATTAGAGTGTGTGAGGAACTGATCTGATCCGTCATCTGCTCATGCCAGCCTCATTCAGCTCAATGCATCTTTAACCTGTGAGTCACTGCTGTAAAAAAAGATGAAAAAAACATTCTTTTTTATCTTGTAGTGTACTGAAAAACACTTGATTCATGTCGAGTCGTAAATCACAGAAGTGAATCGGAAGAGGGGAAGTTAAACCCGGTCAAAAATCAGAGCAACTCCTGAACCATAGTCTGTAGAGTCACATGAATCACTTTATTTTTAAGTAACTTAACATTGGAATCTTAATTTCATAGCCTAGCAAACACACCTTAGTAGCTTTGGAGAGTGAGTCACTGACTCATTTAGATTTCGACTCAGAGGTTTGATACTATTAACTCTGAGTCACATGGATAAACAATTAAACAACAAAACACTGTACACATTTTCTAAAACTCAAAAACAAACACAATATTTGACTTCTGATGCGGCAGGTTTATGACTCACGGGTTAATACGTGGATCCAACACGAGGAGCGTCTCGGTCACAGCCGAGTCGGTACAGTAGAACCGGACCTCAGAGGCCCGTCAGCAGGTGACTCGCGGGTCAGTCTTCGGTCATGCGGGCCATGTTTCTTTAGACCAGTGTGTGTTTTTAGTCCAGACGCCGAGGTCAGCGTCAGTCACAGCGGTCGCCATGGTTACACTAATGGGCCATGAGAGGAGCGGTGGACCCTCGTGGACCTCGCGAATACACACACACACACACACACACACACACACACACACACACACACACACACACACACACACACACACACACACACACACACACACACACACACACACAAACACACACGGAAGTGACCTAGAAGTGACACTCATAGAAATGACCCTGACCTGATCCTGAAGTGACGGCGCACACACACACAAACACACACACTATGTCCACACGTGCGTCTCTGTGGTAATTATCTGTCGTGGTCATCAGGGAGCTCCACCTCCTCCACCTCCTCCACCTCCTCCACCCCGCCCGCCCTGACACTAGTTAGGTCATTTAATTAGTCCCATATTGCCCCCCCCTCCAAAAATAATCTCAGCAGGCTTCATGTTGATGACCAGTGGAGCCGAACAATTAGTGTTTCTATTAGTGTTGGACACACACACACACACGCGCGCACACACACACACACACACACACACACACTGTGAATCAATTAGTGAAGTGGTCGACGTTACAAACCCCTCGTTGAAACATGAGCACAATAATTGCGTTAATATGAAGCAGCAGATGAGTTTTTTTTTTTATTTCTATCACAAATTCATCCGAAGTGAAATTATATTCGATAAAAAAAATGTTTTACCGTTAAAAATAAACCGAATTATATACATTTTATAAAATATGAGTATATTGTGTTTGTTAATAAAAAATATTTTATGTTTTTTTTAAATAGTATGTTTTACTGATGATGATGCTGATCTTATCAATTAAATTACACTTTTTATATTATTATTTATATAATGATTTTTTTTTAAATTGTCAATGATTTTGGCTGCGATTTAAATGTGTAAAAATCGTTTTATACATCTAAATAATTAAAAGGTTAATTATTTTATCTTTTATCAATCCCAATCCAGACAAAACTGATAGATAATTGATCAAATGTCATGTAATTTGCCTGTTAGTATGAAAATCTATATTTTATATTAAGTTAAATTAAGTTCTTCAGTGATAACTTAATATGATGACGGAGGATGTTAACTATATCTTGAATACTCAAAAGCAGCAGTAGGATTTTTTGTTGTTAAATTTTGTACAATGATACATATATAACATTTTTGTTGTATATTACCTTGTCATATGTCCTTATTTAGTTAAAATTCTTTAAATAAATATTTAAAAAAAAAAGAGTTTTTTGAAAAACAGCATTACTCAATCCTAAACAATTATGTTTTGAATTAAAACATTTAAAACATTCAAGGAAAACTATACATTTGATAGAAAACAATCATACAATATACTGTATTTGTGTACCTTTATTCAATAAAACCATGAATATATATACATATATATATATATATATATATATATGTATATATATACTGTATTTGTGTACCTTTATTCAATAAATCCATGAATTTAAGAGACTCAATCCCACAACACGACATCTGTTGGTGTAATTCTTCTCAAAGTCAGTGGGGCCCGAGGAGAAGGCGCCGAAGGCCCGTAACGCTCCATCACTGCATCCTAAGTATCATCTTTAATTACTCATCTTCAGTTTGGTGTGTTTTGGCAAGACGGCGTGCGTTGGATGTTTGCGAGACTCCTCCGAAGGAACCGGGATGATCGTGCTCGCTCGGGAGGCCGGCCTCCTCCGGGTCACCTTCTGATGGATTAATGCTGATCAGTATTTATCCTGACACACTGGGACCCGCGTGAGGCCCCTCCGACACTTCTCGCCGCATTCTGGGAGCAGCTTTGGGTTTTCCGACTCCTCGGACTTCCTGTTGTCAGAAACGCTCGGAGCTCGCTAATCTCCTCCGAGTTCATTACCGTCCCGCCGCCGCCTGTTTGTCAGAAGCCGGCCCGTATAAATGCGGCGTCTTACCACAGCAGGCCCACCCTCGGCCAATCAGGGCGCGGGGAGGGGGGGCGGCGTGGGGCCGAATTAATGAAGAGGAGAGGCGTGATCGGGCGAGGATGATGAGGACGGGCGTCAAGGACACGCCGGACTCCAGAGAGCCGGCGAGGGGAGTTTGACTGACGCTTGAGGTCCTGGAACGCCAACAAGGTCGACGACCTGATGGTAAACAAACAACCCTGATCACAAACTTCTACAACTTTTAACTAGACGTGAACGTTTACTCTGAGTCAATTTTTTGTACTGATGCAATCACCGGCCCTTTTATCCTGCGGCAGAAAAGTTTTCAGCCAATTTTCGTTATTCATTTAAGAATAAAATCAATTCAAATGTGCTCCAAAGACCCCGCAGACCATCAGTGTTGAGAGTTCCAATCGTATATTGCATCATTCTTATGTATTTCATTCGTTACAGGCGGAGTTTTGATGCATTTCAAGTCAGGATAGGTTTGAATACATTATACTCGGTGAATAAAAAAACATTCAATATTCAATATTTTTAGTAATGGGGGCCCTTGTGCCCCCCCCCCAAATATCTTTGCACTTGGCTGCTGTTAAAGGTACTAGTCACGGTATTTTTTACAAAAGTATGTTTTTATTAAAAGACGGATCAAATAATAACAACACAATTAAAGATAATATAAAGTAAATAAATCACTGTCGGGAAGTCGTTTTTGTTGTAGGTTGTGAAGCAGAACTGAAACATAATTGCTTGTAAAATATAGAAATATCTAAACATTTTAATTTTGTTTAAAAAAACAGTTTTGTTACATTTGAAAGTGTGATATACATCTTTATGAGCAGCAAAATAAATCTTTTTAATTAACTTCCCTCTGGGGCCACATCTTACACAGTGGAAGTTGTTCAAGAAAACTAAAATCAAGAAATACAATTAAGCTAAATATGCTTACGTTTTTATTTTTTTGTATTGTATTTACATCATAAACGGATATAAAAACACTTTTTTCTAAAATATATATATATTTTTTGATTCAGTAAATCTATTTGAGGGTGAATAAATACACACTAAAATGACAAAAGTCTTAAAACAATAACCCTAAAAAAGACACTAAAAAAGAATAATAGAAATAAATACAACATTAAACAGTTAATCTCTACATTATCTTTAACCTCATGAATTCAATTCTGCACTTTTATCCACCATTTTGACTTTCCACTAACAATAAACTAACCTACTTTTTCAAAGTTATGATGGGAAGACGGCACACTTTTACAACTTACACGACAAGAGATTCCAAGTTGTGTTTGTTGTGAACGTACCTTCATATTGACAAAGGTTTGACTCTTACTCTGATTTAAAGACAGTTTAAGTTTCCTCTCCTGACTCTAATTATCGTACCTCGCTCTGAACTCCTGCAAACAAAGCAGGTTTCTATTGTTCCTGGTGTGTGATCTGGCAGCAGCGCTGGAAAAGCTTTTATTCTCAGCAGCTTGTTACGATCCCAGACTTTGGAATTCTGCCTCTCCAGGTCGACTGCTGCGTTAATAGAAGTCTACATGTGTCTTCAATCGTCTAATGGTTTGATCGATGGCTCGTGAACAGATATTGATTTCACTCGGAGCTTCGGTGTGTCGCGAGACTTTCAGGTTTTAGGTAAAATACACAGATTAGTTGTGTCGTCTTGAAGTGCAAAGATCAGCGAGGATGCGAGTTAACTGATAGCACGGCGGGCGACAGAGTGGAGGAACCGAACCACATCCCACGATCGATTTCATTCTCCATTAGCCACAAACCAGCCTTGTGTTTCACCGACACACGCTAAGAAGGTATCAGTGAAAAAGTAAAAAAAAGGTGTGTATTTAAACTCAACTTTGTCGTTAAAATACTAGAAGGAAGTGGACTTTTTTCTTATAGAAAAGTTGTTTCATCGTAATTAAAAATATTTACAATTATAAATTGACAATAAATAAATAAATAATATACTGGAGTGAAAAAAATGTCAATGTGTAAAAAATGTCGTATAATATATGATTAGTAGAAAAACCTATACAAACAAGAAATACTTAAAAAATATATATTAATAAATGTATATTATTTATTTCAAATCAAATTTGTACTTATAAGTTTCAATCTTTTGATAATATACTTTCATACAACGAATAGGTGTTTTGCCAGTAAATATATCTATGCATTTTCTTTTTATTTAATTCCTTTTTTGAGATTCACATCTATGATGAAATGTCATATATGTATAACATTTATATTCTAACAGTTAGAATAAGTCAAATAAAGATGATATTTTAATGCTGTTTCTTTTATTTCATATGTATCTATCTGTATATATGTGTATATATTCATATAAATCTAAATACACAAACGTTTTTTGAAAAAATGTCAAATATATATACGTATTTTTTTAATTTATTTATGGTAAAAAGTTTAAATATGACAACAGAAATATATTTAAAAAAAAGTATATCCTGCTCCTATTTTAAATATAATTTCACATGGATGACAAAGTGGAGACACGAGCAGATGAAAGCGCCAAATTAATTTGAATTTAATTGTCAAACGTGGACAGATTAATGATTATAATGTTCTTGTTTGTGTCACACATTTGGATGATGAATCACGGACCTCCTCCCCGAGAGTTGAATAAATCTCAATAATAGCCAAATGTCCTTCTTTAATCTGACTTCCTGTTGATCTGCGGTTGATGTGTCGGAGTCTCTGCGGTTTCGTTAATGGCAGAAAAATGTTTTAATCCTCCCTCACTCTTCATCCAGATGTTGTTTCCCTCAGCTCCGGCTTTCCTCGCGCTTTGTTCCCCCGGAAACTTCGGGGTGAGAAGAGGTCTGGTGGAACCGCGGCCGGGCTTTAATGAGCAGCCGAGGTTCTGGTCGTGTGCGGCCCGCCCTCGCCGCTCGCACTCATGAAGGAACACATGTAACGGAGTCTTTACCTCCAGTCTTTAAACACGGCACAAGTGGCCACCCACTCGTTACCGGCTCCAGACTTTCTCTTCCTCCGTCACTGGCCTCATTATAAGTCGGCGACTCTGAAACACCAGCGCGTCGCCTCCCACGATATGTGACACGAGACGCTGACTTTATTTTTTTTTCGGATTCAACGCGTCGCTCGTAATGCACTTAACGAACAGGAAGTAAGCAACTTTCCTGTACAAACGCGTTAGTTGAAAAGTTATTCTATACATATAACGATTGAGGGGCAACAATACGATACATTGTGACATAGGAATATATTTGTAGTATTTACCAAGTACTTGACAGAGGTGTTTGCGGAATTTATTGATCACATGACTCTTCGAAACTGCTTTCATTTGTTTAGAAACCAAAATATGTCCAAACATCAGCTTTAAAAGCTGCTGGAGTCGACTGTATCCTCTTGTCCTCAGTCATCGCCAGGATGTCACAGGACTGCTGCCTTCTAGCGTCTGGAAGTTTATTTGCAACAGAACAGTGAAAATTGAATTTTATTGTAAAGAAAACAAACATTTTATTTATACGCACTTTATTAAAAATTGAAACCATTAAAGTATGAAACTATAAAAAACTTAATTAGAAAAATAAGAATATATATATATATATATTTTTGTTTTTTTTTGTATTGTTACATGACTATAAAATGTTACCTTTGAAAAATATCGCGGAACATAAGTGTACCAATATTTCCTTGCACATATACTTCCTATGCATTTTCAAACCAGGAGAAAACACAAAACTTTTCAGTTTGCTGACTCATCAAAATGTATGAGATTCGTCCAACTTCAAAGGGGAACCCTCTGGTGGTGACTCACACTTACACCTACACAAAAAAGTACACTTGGTACTTTTGCTAGAAATGAAAACACAATTTTTTTCTATTTGTATTTCATTCTGTCAGCGTTATTCTGTGTGTTCGGTGAGATGCATTAATGAAAAATTCTCAACTTCTCAAGTTTGCTGCTACTCAGTCCCAGGTCGGGACTTGAAGTGTCTCTGGGTCTCATTCTCGAGTGAGGGAAGATTCATAGCTAGAACAGTGCAGTCGTCGGGACTCGAAAAAAGAGCTGAGCTAAAAGACAAAAAAAACAAAAAAAAAACACAATTCTAACAAAAACCTTCTGTGAGTCTTTCTCTCCATATTGAGCTTCTCAGTTTGTGCTTGTAATGAAACAGCAAATAAATAATAAAACAAAATTATAAATTTGCTGGAAGTCCAGGAAGGTGTGCTCATTATCATCGATTGTTAAACTATTTTTTTTCCTGCTTCTAAATGTTTTTTTTTTTTGTTTGAATCATATTTCAGTCCTGCTGTCACTTTGTGCTCACGCACACACACACACCTACACACACACACACACATGCACACACACACACCTACACACACACACACACACACACACACACGCACACACACATGCACACACACACGTTAATCCCTGTGGCGGTCTGGTTATTGTTGGTCCCGTTACTCTCTTGTGTGACTATGACCTGGGTTTTTTTGTCTATGGTTGAGATCAGAGGTCAAAGGTCACCTCTGGTTTGAATCTTGAATGATCAGAATATACCTAATACCGTATGCTGACATCGAAACAATACCACGAGTGACAAAAAGTCACACATTTTTTAAACCAACGTTCCTAAAGTTTTGTCTGAGATTTTCCCTCCGATTTTTCCCGTCCGCCACGTGACGGATGATTCCAGGACCGTGAGCTGAAACTTCTCTGGAAACAGGAAATGACCTGAATTAACCTCTCAGGATTTGAGGTGTCACGAAATCTCCCCGAACACTTCATCAATGTGACGATTCATCTCTCATGCGTGTGGAACATCCCGGTGTGAGCAGCTTAGCTCGATAGCGAGCATCAATCTTCGACACATGTTTGAGTTTTTGCTGTCCGCGATTCATAACGTCTCTGGAAGCCATTTTGTTTTATCACGGGCACGTCTTCAGGTTCCTCTGTGTGGACAAGTTTAATTAGAAACACACGCGAAATCCTAGACTGGGAACATCCAGATGGACACTTGACACTGAACTTCCTCTGGGCCCTCACACACACACACGCAAGTAGTGTGAAGCTGATGGAAGTGATAAGACGACACACACACACACACTTCATCAGTGTCACACCTCCTCCTCCTCCTCTCGTCAAACTCTTTCGATTTTCAACTTCCAAAGTTACAACCTACTCTGTAACCAAACCAAGTCTGTGTCCAAGTGGTCGTCGATTTTTCATCGACAAAACCGCTTCCAACCTCTCTAGTCACATCTAATAGAGGAAATTCAAAATGGCGGATCGGAGCAGGTCTGTGGCCCTGTTGAGGTCAGAGTGAATTTATAAAAATATTGTGTAGAAAAGTATTTTATGGGTGGGTTCGACTTCGTGAGGCAATGTTTGGCTTTCCTTTGTTGAGTTTACTCCGTTTTCCACCCACAGTCCAAACATCGTCAACAGTTTGACTGAGACCTCTTAAAACAAGGGGTTCCCCACCCTTTCTCTGGCTGATAAATGAGGTCAAAATATATTTAATACGTTGTGTTTATTGATTTGAGTAATGTTTTCCTTGATGTGTCAACGGTTGCCAAGCAACGAAAATGTTGTTGGCAGTTTCACTGCTGTGTTCTTCTGTGCAATGACAGTAACAGAAAGTTATTTTATTTTATTTATTTTTTTAAGAGTCACAGGCTAATGTTAGAACACGTTTCAGACAGTAATAATCAATAGAACAAAATGATTCTTCTTTCTGTGTGTGTGGCCCACTAACACACACCTCATGCACTGGTACCAGTCGAGTTAAAGTGTGAGTGTGTGTATGAATGGTTGTGTACTTCTGTGTGCCCTGGGACGACATGTTTGTTAGCTCGGATAGGTTTCAATGGTAATAAATTAATCAATTACAAATTTCAAAAACTTTGACTTTTAGTTTTGCTTGTTTCTTTGTTATAGTTACAATTCTATTTTTATATATTTTTTTCATCCTTTGGGTGTTGATTTTTTCTAAAAAATTAAATGGCATTTTTCTCTCATGTGATGAAAATATACATGTGCGCTCTGATATAAAGAATAAAATATACTGTAGCCACAGTGTGTTGCTCGTAAAAGTAACTAAATCGTCTCATAAATCAACAAATTTCACTCACACATCACAATTTATTTGATAGTTTATTAAAAGATTCAGGTCGTCTTGTTTACCACGGTGATGGACAGAAGAGTTGTGTGTCCAGTGACCATGATGTCTGCTGATGACACAGTGATCGGTAGGGAGGAGAGAGGATGATTGAGGGAGGTGAAGAACAGGATGCAGGCAGGGTGGAGTAGGAAAGAGAATACAAAGGTGATGATGTAAAATAAGTTGTGGTTGACTCTAAATGACTTTCACATTATAATCTTACATTTCACAAACACTCTCTGAACATGTGAAGAAGAAACTAATCCTCCTCTCCTCTCTTCTCTCCTCCTCTCCTCTCTTCTGGGCGCTGCTCCGGTCCTGCTGCTCCTCCATGAAGGTACGTGATGTCATCTTGAGTGTTTCTTCTGCGGCACTAAGAGCCGTCAGACGGTGTAACGTTTCTCTCGGCGTGGAGCCGATTTATGGTCAGAGGCAGAAATGGGAGCTGGAAGTGTTGAGCTGCGTCGGATCAGATGTTGCTCAGAAGAAAGTCTCGGCAGGAGATGCAGCTGGTCGTCCCAGTGAATCTGATTTTGTAGCGTCGGAGCTCCATTCTCCTCGCTGATACCGATCCGACTCATGACCTGAACTCTCGGTTGTTTTAAGGAGATCAGTGGAAGCATGTCGGAGCGTCTCTCGTCGCCTGTGATGGTGTGACCGCTGCAGGCAGACACTGAGAACATGTGGGGAACATGAGAGACATGCATCTCAAAGACACCACCTCCTCCTGTCTCACTGTGGTGCTGAGTTTATTCACACTCCGTCCTGATCCAGCAGTGTGTGGTAACTAGAGAACTTTGCTGGAGACTTCAGGACATTTTCAAGTGAAGCTTTCGGAGCCACAGTTTTTGTGTAGATATTGATCAGGATTCATAAAAGAAAGGGGAAAAAAAAGTCTACACTAAAGAATAAAGACGTTGAAGAAAGTCGAAGGTCAATGAAAATAAAGGAAGGATAAAATATTATAAAAATAGATAAGTTAAGAAAGATAACTAATAAGTTGACTCCCAAGACACACACAAGTTTTCTATTTATAAAACAAACCCGACACTGTAGAAAAACATTATTATATTAAAAAAATATATGGTTTAACTTAGAACTAAAAAAAATAATTACAAAATGTTACCAATACTTCAAATATACAACAATTATCTGTTTCAATGGAAGAACAAAATTAATTCACCATGTTTACATAATTCACTAAAAGGTTGACTGAAGACAAACCAGTGTGTCTCAAATATACCTACAAAAATGAAGATGACGAATTAAATACGTTTATATAAATGAAGGGAAAAAAATAAAAGAAAAATAAGAAAATAAAACCTGACATAATAGGGGAACAAAAGCATACATTATGAGCTGATGAAAAATTGCAATACAAACTTAAACTTTAAATTATCTAAAAACAATTTTATTCAAAGATAAGTCATTTATAACTTATAATTTATATATATACATTTTTTAAATGTCCTTTACAAAAATAAAAATAGGAAAGGACGAAAGATCTTGAAAAACGTTAAATAATAAAAAAGAAAAATGGGAAAAAACAATTCTATAATGTGTTAACGATGTTAATATCAATGGATGTCTTCAAACAGGAGGTTTGTGAACATTATCAAAAGCAGAAAAATGATAATCTGGCTCTGCCCTAAACAAGAGTCCAGACACTGCCAACCCTGAACGCAGCGCGGCGCGTTTGATGTTGGAACAAAATCTGCCTCAATTACCAGAGCAGGACTGGAGCCGAGGATTACGGGTCCTGGCAGAGGTGCAAACAGAACCACGGGTGAACGGGACTGACCCGCAGCTGACGGACGTCACGGCACCTCCACCATCTGATAGTGCAAGATGGATGGGATGTAGCAGGACCCGGGAGGGGTTGGGTTCTGGTCCACGAATGTGTTCTGATAGAACCCGTTTGTGTTCAAAGTACTTACTTACATTCCCTCTCTGCACCAGGCTAGTTAGCTAGCATGATATATTAACCCATGAGTCACTCATCTGCTTTATCAGTGACTCAGATTCACTTCTGTTGAAGCTTAGAGCAACATAATAGTTCATATCTCAACTGGATTCTCATACACTTTCAATCCTCCTCCTCCTCTTCGGCCCGAATTCTTGATCCAAATTGACTTCCTGTTGAATTAACGAAGCCGTCGACGTACCGGAGCAGAAAATCCTGCGAGCGTGTCAGCCAACTGTGAGTTTATCAAACAGGAATCAGTCGCAGCCAATCAGGACGCAGCTCGTCAGCTCGGAGGAGAGCGACTGGGAATGTCCATAGCAGTTAGTTAGCGCTACTGAGACGGCGGGGTCGGAGGTCACGCTCAAAAGGCGTCTAGAGACGGTGTAGTTGATGGACTGGTTGACCTCAAAGTTGGACGTCAGCATACAGAGGGTCAGACAAGTTTACAACAACAATATATCAGTGAATATTACATTAGTTTACGGATGCATAATTGATGTTGAAAACTGCTATTGGTGAAAAGCAAGGTTACTCGTATGAATAAACTGAACTGAAATGTGTATTGAAATTGTAACAATGCTGGTTGAGAAAGTTTTTTTCCTAAAAGGTCAGCTTGTTCCTTTTTTAAAATGTTTTTTGCTTGATAGTGAAAAAATATTTGTAAGTTGCTGAATTGCAGTTTTTAGCTCAGATACTAGCTTGTTGCTACAATTACATTGTTATTCTATGATAGCGTGATGCTACATTTACACTGTTGTTCTATGACAGCATGTTGCTACATCAACATTGTTGTTCTATGCTACTATAATCGTACATTAAATTTGTTGTTCTGTGATAGCATGTTGCTACAGTAAGGTTTTTCTATGCTACTTTAATCGTGCACTAACATTATTGTTCCATGATAGTATGTTGCTACATTAACTTTGTTGTTTTAAAATAGCAAGATGCTACATTAAGGTTTTTCTACGCTACTTTAATCGTGCACTAACATTATTGTTCCATGATAGTATGTTGCTACATTAACTTTGTTGTTTTAAAATAGCAAGATGCTACATTAAGGTTTTTTCTATGCTACTTTAATCGTACACTAATGTTGTTGTTCTATGATAGTATGTTGCTACATTAACTTAGTTGTTTTAAGATAGCAAGATGCTACATTAAGGTTTTTCTATGCTACTTTAATCGTACACTAATGTTGTTGTTCTATGATAGTATGTTGCTACATTAACTTAGTTGTTTTATGATAGCAAGATGCTACATTAAGGTTTTTCTATGCTACTTTAATCGTACACTAACGTTGTTGTTCTTTGATAGCATGTTGCTACGTTAACGCTGTTTTCCTATGATAGCAAGATGCTACATCAACATTGTTGTTCTATTTTACTCTAATCGTACGTTAATGTTTGTTGTTTTATGATAGCATGTTGCAACATTAGCATTGTTGTTCAGCATTTGCATGTGTATGTAACATTATTCTTGTTGTTCTATGATGGTGTGTTGCTACATGAACGTTGTTCTATGATAGCGTGTTGCTACGTTAGCATTGTTTTTCCACATTAGCGTGTGTTGTTGCATTATTGTTGTTGTTCTGTGATAGTGTGTTGCTACATGAACGGTGTTCTATGATAGCATGTTGCTACGTGAACATTGTTCTATGATAGCATGTTGCTACATTAACGTTTTTGTTGTACGCTAGTATGTTTTTGCTAAATGAATGTTGCCAAATTGCACAGTAGGAGACTAATGTTAACTTCCTGTCATTGCCAAGCTTGAGAAGACCACAGATATGTGAGGCTTTTTCCACAACTAATCCAGGAAACCAATTGTGTCGCACTGAAAGTTCTGACCTCATCATTTTCTCTCTATAATTGTTGATAATCTCACATAATGAGGCCAGAATTTGGTGAAACCATTCACTGGTCCAGTTGTTTAACGTGGTAACGATGGAACTTAGAAGCTTGTGCTCGTTTACCATCCAGCCACCGCGGCCCCCAGCTACCCAGGGCGCTCGGCAGCGGACCGGTAAAGTCTGTGTCTCTTGGTAGGATTTGTATTAAATTTTAATGAACGGCCAGATTAGTTTGACTCCCCGCGGCCGGAGCTGTGTAATCCAGGCCGTGTCGGACAGCTGATAAGAACGAGGGGTGTCGAAGGGACAGGAGCTCGGGGTACGGGGGCGTCTTAGGCCCCGCCTCTTCCCTGGAAGGCAGGAAGTGGCTTTATTTTTTAACTGAGATTTAGTGAGGAGGCGATAATCCTCTGTTATCAGAGGTCGTCAGGGTCTTTAAATGTGTAGATTCTGACTATCCAACATGTTAAATAAAACAGAATGTTAGATAAGAAAACTGTCAAAGCGTTTGATATGGAAGTTTATCAGTGACTTCAGAATATTGAATGATTGAATTGAGCATTTAAAAAAATTAAAAAGGTTTAAAAAGGTTTTTTATTCATTATTCTGTTATTTTATTCAATAATTGAATCCAACAACAGTGGTAATGAGTTTTATTGAACAATTAAAGTATTTGTTTATTTAGAGGTTGAGTGAGTTTTATTGAATAATTAAATGAAAGTATTTTTATATTTAAAGGTTGAATGAGTTTTATTGAACAATTAAAGTATTTGTATATTTAGAGGTTGATTGAGTTTTATTGAATAATTAAATGAAAGTTTTTTTTATATTTAAAGGTTGAATGAGTTTTATTGAACAATTAAATTAAATTATTCGTATATTTAGAGGTTGAATGAGTTTTATTGATCAATTAAATGAAAGTTTTTTTTATATTTAAAGGTTGAATGAGTTTTATTGAATGATAAATTAAATTATTTGTCTATTTTAAGGTTGTTTTTAATAATAAACTTACTAATAATTCCTCACATTGTGATATTCTAGTTCCAATTAATAGCTCCAATTAATCAAAAAATAAAATGACTTAATGCAATATTTTTCAACGTTCTCACATTTTCAACGTTTTTATTTTTAATTCAACCATTCAATATTAAATATACATCCATAGTTTAAGGGTATTGAGAGTGTTGATATTAAAGTGGTCAAAGTTAAATTGTGTAGGACTTAAGTGACTGGTAACAAAACCCATAACTTGAAAGTTATGTTTTTTATCAAGCAAGCTAACCAGTTGCTTCAAATATGAATGAACAACAGATTAGTCAGTGAACAACAATGTCACTAAAAAGTTTTGACACCAACAGCACCAACCAGCAGATAGATCCTTCTTTAAATTGGGTAACTTTCTACAGTCGTGAGATTCTTAATTCAAGATAAATTTGACTCTAGAGGCATGATGGCAGCCAGAAAACATAGATATACTTCTTCTTCCTGTCGAAATAATTAACCAGAAAAGATTTGTAATTACAACCGGGGGTGTCATATTTTCTCTGCTAGCTTGTCGGGCTCAGTTCGGCCCCGGGTGCAGCTGACGAGAGACCCGATCCTGGTCGGTTCTGTCGCGGGAAGACGCTTCTGTTTCACTCGTGTGAGGCTTTACTACGGCCAGATCTGTCCCGACGTTTCAAGTGAGATTATGTGACGCGAGGAATCTCACACACACACGCACCCGAACACACACACACACACACACGCTCACAAACTTCAAGGCAATGTCTTAAATATCAAGGTGATCGGATGAAGCTGTTTTTATCTCTTCTAACCTCAACGGTCCTGCAGAAAAAGATCACGATCAGGAGTCTTCTCCGGATATTTGGAGCATCTGTGAAGGTACATTATTTTGTTCACAGGTTTCATCAGCGTTGTAGAGGAGGACGCGTGTGCTTGGTATTGAATTTTGACATGTGACTGGAGAGGGTGGCGAGATGAGCTGTCAATATCCAGGCAGTCGTCCAGGACCACCATCAATGTCTGCTCACCACGTTTCTTCTTACTGGGCATTGTTTTGGGTTTATTGAATACCTGCGTACTTTTTTTTTATAAACAATGCAGTTGTTGAAGAACGGAAAACATGCTCAAAGTGAACCACATTTGATTAATCTGTTTTATTTGTCAACTATAAGTTACTTAATAATGTTTCCATTTACTTTGTTTTTGTTGCATTACGTCTGTATTATGTTGCGTTACCTTTGGTCTGGTTAATACCGTTAGCAGTATTATGATGCCTGTCCCTGGATCAGTTGGTGACGATATTCCCGACCTTGAACTGAACTAGTGATTTCTATTTATCACAATGTCACTGATCTCCTGAGGGGAGATCTTGGTTTCTTTGCATAAATATCCTGAAGTGAAATGAGGTCGTGTCATAGAGCTCTGGACAATATTCATAATTATGGAATGTGAATCAATTGTGTTGAAAAATGAAACCTTGCAGAATGTTGAATTGGGTTCACAGGGAAGGAAGTTAAATTCACTCGGATGAATCCTTCATAACTAAGTTACAGGAAGAATGTATCTCGTCTACTAAAGGTTTTGGCCAAAGTGAATAAATACTGTATTTATCAAAAGTGGGGGGTTATTGCAAAAATCTGGTGATATGATGCGTATCACGATATATAGGCAAGAATATGATATATTGTGATACTGTAGTAACAAGGATATATTTGTAGTATTGTCCGAGTTCTTGACTCTGGTGTTGCAGAATTTACAGACCAAATTAATCTTGATAAAGTCATACCTACTTTAATTTATTTTGTAACAAAAATGTTTCCAAACATCAACTTTAAAAGCTGTTGGAGTCGACTGTATCCTCTGGTCCTCAGTCATCGCCAAGATATCTTGAGTGATTTTATTGTTGCTTTAGCTGAGAAGGACGTAATCACTTCTGCCATATAGCAATCTGCAGTTTAATTACAACACAAAAATAAAATGTCAATTGTAAATCGAACAATACGTTTACACAAAATAAAAACCATTTTAAACTAGGGTAAAAATAATAATACGAATTGTATCACGAGACACAGTATCATGAAAAGAATATTGCGATTATTTAAATGTATTGATTTTTTTCTTACACCCCTACTCGCCAGGTGGATGTTTTGCGTTGATTTTCTTTTTCCAGTTTTATTTATGCAACCATAATTATCGATGGAATATTTGGGATTAAGATTTTGCTCAATTCTTAAACCAAAAAGACATTGTTTTAACCAATTCAGAATTTTGCATCATCTTGGTACTGATGGCGACCGATCTTTTTGACTGTTCGCTCTTAATGACCCAGATACTCGTCAGACATCTTGGATTCTTGGAGATGAAGGTGTGGGGTTCTGCTGACTCAGCAACATGAGATCAGGTAGTGGACGTTCAGGAGCCATGTTTGTGGACCAGTAGAGTTTGGATGGATCATGATTCCATGTTGGGAGTCACGTCTGCAACTCCTGGAGAGATTTTTGGGGAAAAGCTTTGTGGCGTCTCGGGGTGTGAAGTCACCTGTTGTGATTCGTCTCGCTCGGCTGATGTGAGGTGGACAACGTTCCCGTCACGTCTTAGCGGATCAGAGCGACCGCTCGTCCCGCGGGAGGATCTTCGGCTCCTCTCTGGGAATGCTGGGAATGATGGCGGCCATTGTTGGCGCGGCGTGTGATTGGTGGAGCGTGTCGGCCGCTGACAGCCGGGACAAAGACGGGGGGAGGAGGGAGGAGGACGCTCGACCAAGTAGAACTAATCCACCCTCTCCAGACCCCGGGACCCCCCTCTGAACCCCTCACCCCCTCCAGAACCCATCCCTCGTCTGCGGGGTCACAAAGAACTGGAACCCCATTTCACTTCAGTTCTCACGTTTTAAGTCCGCGTCTGTTGGTTTTTGGGATTTTAGTTTTAGAAATGTAATGAATCTCAACCAGTTATTGGTTATTTTAACTCTGGTTGAAACAAATACAACTGGAAAATAATGATACTTGTAATAAAAACTAGAATAAAAGAAGGAGCTTTTTTAAAAAATAAAACACATGTATTTTATTTCATTGTTTTTCCTGATATTAATTGTGTAAAAAAATGTGAATACAATTTGAAAAGTTAAGATTCATTTATTTGTAACACAGACAAAAATTGATAACGTACTTTTTTTTACTACTAAATATTTTTTTAAATAACATATACAATAACAATAATGTATGAAAATATCTGAAATATCTATCTGTACAAAAAGTGCACCTTTTTTATTATAGTAACAAAAAACTCAGTAAGTTATTATTATGAGTAAATTACTGTGATCATCATCAAACTGCAACTGTAAAACTAGCCTGTTGTTACTCTAATATTTCCTGCGTGAACTTTGACCCTTTTACCAATATCTTTATGGTAAAAGTTCAGTACCAACGATTTTCCTTCTTCACCTGAACGTCCGCCACCGTCCGCACACGCTCGCTTCTCTCAGCGCCGGGAGGTTTTAGGTTTCACGCTCCAGAGTGCAACAAATCAGACGCAGTTGACCTCTGACCTTTAATCCGGTCTGACACGCCCTTACCTTCATTGTTGACTTTTCATATTTAATATTTGTAGATACTTCGAGATTAGTCAGTATAATTCAGTGTATGTATGTATGTATGTATGTATGTATGTATGTAGGTGTGTGTGTGTATATGTGTGTGTATTTTCACTGTTTTTATGTGTTTGTGAGTTTATTGATTTTTTTCTTTCATTAATTAACTGGTGTTTGACAAGTACTTGTGTGTATGTGTGTGTCTCAATGTGTCCAACTAGTGTGTGTGTGTTTCTCTCTGTATTATTTCTGTCCGTGTTTGTTGTATGTGTTTGGACGCATATTACTGTTTTTTGTATTTTCACGCCTTTAAAGTGTATATTTACAATGTTGCGCTTCCTTAAATCTCTTTTCATAGAAGGCTTGTGTAATTCTCTCTATTTATTTATTTTTAAATATTTGTTAGTGTGTGTTAGTGTGTGTGTGAGGGTGTCTTTGTGTGTGTGTGTGTGTGTGTGTGTGTGTGTGTGTGTGTGTGTGTGTGTGTGTGTGTGTGTGTGTGTGTGTGTGTGTGTGTGGGGGTGTGTGTGTGTGTGTGTGTGTGTGTGTGTGTTTGTGTGGGTTTGTGTTTGTGTGTGTGCTGTCATTCCCACATAGTGTATTTATTATATGCCTGTTTGCATTTCTCTATGTGTGTAATAGTTTGTGTGTTGCATTGTTTGGTTTGTGTTGATCAATGAGATTATCTCATTTGTATTTTTAGTTTGTTTATATATATTAGTTTGTGTGTATGTGTATATATTTGTTTATATATGATATGTACTATCAGTTGTGCATGTGTTATTATCTGTTGTTTACATTTCTTTCAGTTAATTGTGTGTATCCTGTTCATCTTATCATCGTCATTTGTGTGTAAGTCTCTGCGTATTTTTGTGATAATTTATAGTGGGAATATAGTTACACAAACAACTTCATGTTGTGTTGACTTTAGCTGATCAGGACGTGTGTGTTTGTGTGTGTTGTGGTGTGAACTGTTAGCAAGGTCATGAGACGCTGTGATTGGCTGATTAGCTGTAATGACGGGTAAACGAAAGCGTAATTATCTCTTTCTCTGTGTGTGTGTTTGTGAGTGTGTGTGTGTGAGTTTGTGTGTGTGTGTGTCAGGGGCATCAGAGGTGTCAGTGTTTCTCTCTTTATGAGGCTCGGGGGAGCGATTGTTTGTGTGTCGAGGGTCCTCTGACGTCGAGCAACACAACACCTTTGCTTGAATCATCCCTTGTCAAGCTGAGGTCTGGGGACCCCTGCAGGGCTCCTGAGGGTTCTGTGGTCGGTCCACAGGTAAAAGAAGGATCAACATTATCTTTATTTTATTGTATCAAAACAAGAAAGTGTTTAAAATGAGGGTAATTTAAGCTCGGTTGTGTAGTTAAAATGATGATTGTGAGTCGGCGTGAGTGTGTATGTGATTGACCCACAGACGTTGTGACAGGTGGAGACGTGCATCATGGGAGGAGTAGGTCATGCTCAAAAAATTCACTCAATCGTCAAGATTGACATCTCTGATAGCTCCCCTCCTTGTTGCCGGGGCGACTGTGTCCCGCTCTGTTAGTTCGTCTCAATTGGACGAATCTACCTGCCAATCAAACACAGCGGCCTTGTCCCCGCCCCCCTGGGACCTGCAGCCAGAGCCTCCCGAATAAGTGTAACTCCTGAACTCCTCTTTTTTCTCTCTGACCTTCCTTATTCCACCTCTCCTTCTGTCACTATCTCTTTCTTCTCCTCCTTTACCCGCTCACCTCCGTCCCTTCATTTACTCCCTCAGCCCCTTCCTTTTCTTTACCTCCTTCTCTTTCTTTACTCGCTCACTTCCATTCCTTCATCAACTTCCTTTCTTTTTCTCTTCTTCCTCAACTCTTTCCTTTACTTGCTCTTCTACTTTCCTTGTCTCCTCACTCCCTCGCTTCCTCTCCTTCCTTTACTCGTCCTCCTCTTCCACACTCCTCTCACGTCTGCACCTCCTCAGTCGGACGGGCACATCGCTCTTTTCATCTCCCTCACTCTCTCCACTCATCACCCTCACTTTGTCTCCTGCATCCCTCCGTCCATCTCGGACCTCCTGCTGTCATCCCTCTCTCTCTCTCTCTCTCCCCCCTTCCTCCTCACCTCGCCTCACCTCGGCCCGTCACTCTTTAGCGCCGAGAGAGTCGCTGCTGATGTGGACGAGTGAGCAGCGAGGCAGCGAGGGGCGACAACTGTGGGGAGAGAAGGAACCAGTGGAAGGTCAGACGTGACTCCTCACCCTTCCTCCCCCCTCTCTCCCCCCCGCCCACCTCCCCTCCGCCGTCACCTGATGAGCTTTGAAGCACTAACAAGGTGAAAGAGAGTTTGAATGGAGCTGCAGCTGCATTCGTTTCTGCAGCGTTCAAAGCTGCAGCTCGGGTGAGGGAGGGGTGAGTGAGGGGTGAGGGGGGGAGAGAGGGGTGAGGGAGGTTCTGGGTGAGGGCCAGCACACAACTATTTATATTTATGGTGAAACAATGTCTCCTGCCAGTTTTATTGTCCTGCCGCCGCGGCGTCTCATTAGAGCTTGTTAAGCCGGTTGCTGCTCGTTAAGTCCTCTGTTGTCACGGCGACCAACGAGGCGGCGGCTGCCATCACAGGAACGTACCTGGAAAACATCAGCAGGCGCTGTGCTGTGGAGTGACCGGTCGCCACGGCAACGCGTGGAAAAAAACCTGCTGAAGTAGCATTGAATCATTTAGTCATGATGGAGGGAATATTGTGGAACGCTCAACTCTAACATACTCAAATATACTCTACTCCCTCACCTCCTTCTCTTTTTTTACTCACTCACCTCCTTCTCTTTTTTTACTCACTCACCTCCTTCTCTTTTTTAACTCACTCACCTCCTTCTCTTTTTTAACTCACTTATCTCCTTCTCTTTTTTACTCACTTTTTTATTCCTCTACTCACCTCCTTCTCTTTCTTTACACCCTCACCTTCTTCTCTTTCTTTACTCTTTCACCTCCTTCTCTTTCTTTACTCACTTGCTTTTTTTCCTCAAGTCACCTTCTTTTTCTTTACTCCCTCTCTTCTTTCCTTTCTTCTCTACCTAGCCTCCTTCTCTTCTTTACTCTGTCACTTCTTTGCCTCCCTCTACTCCCTCTTTTCTTCCCTTTCTTTAGTTCATCACCTCCTTCCCTTCCCCTATCTTCTTTCCTTTCTTTACTTCCTAACCTCCTTCCCTTCCTCTACACCCTCTCTTCTTTCCTTTCTTAACTTCCTCAACTCATTCCATTCCTCTACTCCCTCTCTTCTTTCCTTTCTTTACTTCCTCACCTCCTTCCCTTCTTCTACTTCCGCTCTTCTTCCCATTCTTTACTCCCTCACTTCTTTGCCATCCTCTTTTCCCTCTCTTCTTTCCTTTTTTTACTCCCTCACTTCTTTGCCTACCTCTACTCCCTCTCTTCTTTACTTTCTTTACTTCCTCACCTCCTTCTCTCACTTATTTTTCTTCGTTAACTCCCTCATCTCTTTCCCTTTATTTACTACTTCACAAAACATACAAAACATGTATTTAATGAAGATAACTTTACATGTAAATTTACATTCCGACACACGTCATATATATATATGCATTATAGACATTATCATTATTACATAGCCATATTTTTATGTTAAAAAAGACAGAAAATGTTATCCTAAAATGACAAAAAAAAAGTTATTTAACGTGACAATGAATCTTTCATAGCAAAATATTTATTTAATCCAAATACAATTCATAAACTGCATCCCTCCACAGAAAAAGCACCAAAGAAGTCTTCAGGAAGCGATCGTAGTCGAGCGTAAACCCAAATATTTGCTAAGTCTCGACAACAAAAGAGCAGCTCCTCAGGGTTCAGTCAGTTGCAGCTGCTGAATCTCGACAGAGTTTATTAAATCTGAGGTTTAACCCAAATTAAAGAGGTCAACATGATGGTCTTTGAAATTAAAATCTGGGCCGGCTGTAATCCGGACCTGCCTCAGTGGCCGGCACATGTTTTCTCCGGCAGGTCCGGCTGCTCTGATCCCGCTAACACTCCGTGAAATGACTGTAAACTCTCGTCCCTCTCAGATGATTCCCGCTCATAATTGTGGGATTTTCCACCGCAGACGTGCGAAGCGTCCGTCCGTCGACACTCGCGCGGCTAATGGACCTGATAAAGAGGCGTCAGGCCGCCTGGGAGCTCAAAGATCCTCCAACCTCGTTGAGAAATTCCAGTATCTCACAATTTCAGGTTTTGGCTTCTCCGGGTTTAATGAGCGTGTCGCAGGATAATCGCACTTCTCACCGTCAGAACCATGTTTTACAACCACCGTTTCCAACACTTACATGTTTCATACAGACCTGGGGAGGCACGCTTTCATGTACTGGCTGTTACGCACTCAGCTGGAACATTATGACCACCTGTCCTTTACTATGAAGGGTTCTCGTTAGCAAGCTAGCAAAGCAGCCAATAAAAGTGTCTCTGGCTGACGCCGATCTTTCTCTTCTCCTCAACTCTGACTGAGGAATGTTCTAGCGCCGATTTGAGAGATGATCACAGATAAAGTCCCGTCTCCGTCCCTGGCTGTCCTGTTAGAGCTGACTTTAAAAAATAATCTCCAGAATAACATATTTTGGATCTCAAAGTTTTTCTCAAAGACTTTAACTTGAATTATGTCCTAATATTTGACATGTACTGAAGCATTATGAACACAAGACATTATTGAAAGGTACAAGGAACACACACACAACACACAAATCTATATAGAAGTACATTATATTATCGGGAAAGAAAAGCTATCACAGTGGTGCCTCGCCATACCATGGTTCAACTTCCTCGCGCTAGTTGTTCCATGGATTTGTATTTTTGTACGCAGTACTACATATTTAATGATATATTCCAAGTGCATCAAAAAGGTGTTTTATTTAAAGCGGCTAATCCTCAATACAACCACAGACCTTAGTGGGAGGCAAGAAGTACACAACAATACTGTTTTCCAATTCGAATGGAATCTCACTTGCATTCCTTCATCTACTCCTAAACTTCCTTCCCTTTCTCTGCTTTCTCAACTCTTTCCTTTACTTTTCCATTCGTCTATGTAGCTATGTCAAAAGTGATCGACAGCCATGATTGGTTGGCTGGGCGGCAAAGCATTATGGGAGCTGTTCAGGTCACTGTTAAGTTGTATAAAGGGATAGTGCCTCATAGGCAATGTTGAGTTAGCTTCTTTTTTTTTCAACATGATGTACGTTTTTGTGGGTGTTTAAACCATTTTAGAGTAGAGAATGTCAGCAACTGTTTTGTAAATGATTATAAAGAGTGCAAGGCTGGATTATGATGCCTCAACATGTGTTTAAAAAGTGGAACATGAAACTCACTACTTCTCAGATTCTAAATCATACATTGTCAAAATCTTTGACCTTGAATTTTCATGAAAAAGAACCCCACCCTTTTTTCAGCTTCAGTTTTCTATTATTCAAGCATTACGAACTTTGCACTGGTTTGGTTTAAAACCTGAACAGTTGTGTCTCATAAATGATGCGTGACATGCAAAACACTTGTGGATTAAGTAGCGTTGAAGTGACTCACGTCTTCAATCTGGAGTCTTCTCTTCCCCACATGAGGAGTTGACGTCCCACAGAAGGTTTGATTGACAGCTGCTGATGATTGGGGTCCCAGGGTCTGGATGAGAGGAGGGGTCCCCGGCGGTGTGTGACGACCTCACACCACACAAACAAAGCAGGAGTCTTGTATTGTCACCGACGGCGAGGTGGGGCGGGCGGCTTGATTGACAGCTGGCGGGTCTGATCCCGGAATTTGTCTCCGCTGACCTGGGGAACATCTGACACGGCGAACTCTGACCTTGATTGAGCGCTGTGGTATTCTGGGTAATCAAGACATCCGCCTTGTTGGGGGGCGAAGAGGTCAGAGTATCGTGGTGGTTCTGACAAGTCGTCTGAGGACGTGTGTGAATTCACAAGAATCTGGCGACACGATACGTATGACGAGATGATCAGAATATTGGGATAAATAGAAATATACGATTTTCCTATAGCCATAATATGACGTACGTAATCACATGACCACTTTATTGAGTTCTTGAGTTCTCATCTATAGTCCCACACTGACTCAGGTTTGAGCGCCATCTTCCTGCAGAAGTTTAGTTTTGCAACGAGGCCCGAAAATGAAACAAACTTTCAAGAAACGTCGCTGTAATCCTACTATTGACTTGAATTAAGACGAGCTGTTTGTTGATTCGCTGGTCCAAGAGTTAAACAGACACATTTGTAGCAACCTGTAAATATGAGGATAAAAATGAGAAAAGTTTTAAATAATTATGTAGAGAAAATGTTTTTTTTCCTCATACTTTTTTTAATAAAAATCATAATGTTGCTAATTAAATATATTTATTTAAAAAAACATATTTTAAAATTAGATCAGTTGGAAAATAAATCATCATTGGATTAAATTCAGCCAAATTTTTTTCATTGTAGTAAAAAGTAAAAAATGTAATTTCTCAATTTCTCCTTATATTTTCAATAGAAAAATGATTATAATAAATCAAGAGTTTTGTGCGATTTTTTAATTTTTCTTATTAAATGAGATGAATTAGGGTGAAAAAAACACAATAACATGAATATGTATATGATATATAAGGATGTATCTCCAGGAGGACCTTCTTCCTGTGTATCCACCTGTTAATACGAGAGGCCAGAATATAAGAATGAGGTTTATGAAAAAGGCAGCCTTGAGGCTTGTGTGGCGCTTCGGCTACAATCCGGTCAGATGTGTTGTGATTTATTCCACGTCTGGGTCGTCGTGGTAAGCGGAGCTGTGGAGTGCTGACTCGTGTTTCTTCTGTGTGTGTGTGTGTGTGTGTGTGTGTGTGTGTGTGTGTGTGTGTGTGTGTGTGTGTGTGTGTGTGTGTGTGTGTGTGTGTGTGTGTGTGTGTGTGTGTGTGTAAAGATGATCCCCCCAGCGTGTTCTGGATGTTACCCGCTGTCGGAATGTGACGAACAGAAGTTTACAGAGATTGTTGTCAGTGTGAGAAGTTGATGTCGCCTCATCCTCAGCTCCGTCTCCTGCATTTATGAGCTCATGTTGCTTCGCTGCTGCTGCTCCGATGACAGCTGGACACGCTGACGACTGTTGGCCTCGTCCACCTCAACGTCATCCTTCCCCGGCACACCTCCGCTGATACCTCACGTGTCACAACGCAGGGGTACATTGTGATAATGTAGTAACAAGGATATATTAGGCGCTATATAAATAGAGATTATTATTATTATTATTATTATATTTGTAGTTTTGTCGAGTACTTGACTCTGGTGTTGCAGAATTTACAGACCACATAGACTAAAAATATGTCCAAATATCTGCTTTAAAAGCTGCTGGAGTCGACTGTATCCTCTCGTCCTTAGTCATTGCGTGATATCATTGTTCCTTTAGCTGAGGAGGGTGCAATGACTGTGGCCATCTAGTGGCCGGAAGTTGAATTGATTGCAAGATAAAAATGAACAAATGCTGTGACAATATAAATGTTAATGGTAAATAAAATATAATTTATTAATCAGCATAATTTATACACACTTATTTAAAATATGAATCATAAAATTACCGTGATAAGAAATTAAATCTGATTTAAAAGCAAGCAAAGAAATCGATACATTGCTGTTGAATATTGATATATATTATTATATAAAAAAAGAACCTGAGAAAATGTTTGTTAGCTTTTGCTCAAATCACCCGGTTCTAGTGGAAGGAAGGAAGGAAGGAAGGAAGGAAGGAAGGAAGGAAGGAAGGTAGGAAGGAAGGAAGGAAGGAAGGAAGGAAGGAAGGAAGGAAGGAAGGAAGGAAGGAAGGAAGGAAGGAATATTTATATAGCATTTTTCCAGACCAGGGTCACAAAGCACTTAAACAATCAAAACAAAACTCAATAAAATAAATACTTAAGTACTTGGCGGAGGTATGCGCTCCCTGAGTGCTTCTCTGTTTATCAAGACAAACTGAACTGAGACTCAGACCCTGCTGACGTCCACGGAGAACCAGATCTTCCTCTCTGACAGTGTTCCCAGGTGTTCTTCTGTGTCTGAGGACATTTAGAAAAAAGAAAAGTGACATTTAATGAACAAAAGTGCTTTTTAGTCAAAGTCAGGGCGACGGAGGAAAGTGAGAGGACGTCGTGCGATCTGTGATTCGATTAAAAGGTGCATGTTGGAAAGAAGCTTTAATGTGTCGCATCAGTGAATGTGCAGTGTGTGTGTGTGTGTGTGTGTGTGTGTGTGTGTGTGTGTGTGTGTGTGTGTGTGTGTGTGTGTGTGTGTGTGTGTGTGTGTGTGTGTGTGTGTGTGTGATGCCAGCAGGAGGATCAGGCTCTTGGACTGGATCAGATAGTTTTGTGTTCAATCTTGTAGCTGCTTGTTTGAGCTCGGAGGAAACAGTGAAGGTATTATGTGTGACTCTGTCAGGACAGACTCAGGTTACACACACACACACACACACACACACTAGACGACAATGGACGGTGGCATATCTCCAGAGGGCAATGGTCATGTGACGCGGGTCCAAACGGCGAGGGAGCGAAATAATGACGGGTCTCTGCTGTGGGAAACTGTGAGATGAGCTCAAGTTAATTAAATCAGTCAGTTAGTGAGTCCAGCAGTGAGTCAGGTTCACCAACCTCTCGCAAAATATTCTTTACAGACTCTAGACTTAAGAGCTTAAATTAGCATTGAAAAGCAATATATGAAGAGATAATAAAAGTTGATATAAAAGACAGAACACATTAAAGTTTTAGCCTAATGCTGTTTTTATATCCAATATTTTTTTTCAGTCATAAAATATCATTGCAAACCCTCTCCCTTAACTCTCAACCCTTGTGGGCAAAAACAGTTACTCCTTAAAAGAGAAGTCGAAAGTTGAGCATTAAAAATAGAAAAAAAGAGTATTGCCTGAACAAATTTCATTAAACTTTTTTGTATAGACATAGAAAATCTAGATGTAGATGCAGAACAAAAAAAGTTTTTAAATTAAAAGTACAACAATTTGCAAACTAACAAAAACATTGAGCAGAACATAAACACAAACAATCAAAAACAAGTTTTGTCATAAATATTTTATTAATAAAAGAAAAAGAATATCCAAACTGCAAAACTAGATGCAACGAATGTGTTGAATAGAAAAAAAGCAACTGTTTGCCTTGATATCTGTGGGCCAGGTTAAAGTAAACAAGTCACTCACTAACTCTTTATTTAAAAATAAAAAAACACAAGTAGCAACAGGTACGGGTGTGTTTGGCAAGAATCTGGTGATGTGGTGCAACAATAATATATATTGCGAAACTGTAGTAACAAAGATATACTTGTAGTATTGTCGAGAACTTGACTCTGGTGTTTCAGAATTTGCAGTCTACGTGACTCATGACGAAGTCGTAACTGCTTTTATTTGTTTTGAAACCAAAATATGTCCAAACATCAGCTTTAAAAGCTGCTGGAATCGACTGTATCCTCTTGTCCTCAGTCATCACTAGATTTCATTGTTCCTTTATCTGCAGAGGACGTAGTCACTGCTGCCCTCTAGCATCATAACGTTTAATTGTAACACAAAAATGAACAGACGCTGTGAATATTTTCATGTTAATTATATATTTAAAAAATGGTTTATTTTATTTCAAACACACTTTATTGAAGTACAAAGCATAAAATAACTATTTTAAAATATTGTCAAACAATCGTGTATCTATATTTTCTCACACCTTAAGGACAGAAATGTCCGGAGAACCTGTTCACTCAGACAGGAGGTGTCACTCTGCTCAGATGAAAGTCGTCTGTGTTTGTGACTACAACTTAAATGAAGGTATTGATCAGAACCACCTGAACCCGCGTCGGCTGCGTCTGGTCTCGTCGGGACGTTCATCCGTCAGCCGGTTCACCTGATTACTTTCCTAGGATTGCGGGTTCGTGGGGACGGCTGAGGAATGACCCCGGCCCCGCCCTCGGACCTGGATCCAATCCACGGCCGACCCAAATTGCACAGTAAATCACCCTGAGGCATGCTGGGAGCTGTGACATCACAGCTAAGGCTGCAGCTGCTGGAAGCTTCCAGAAGCAAATGCGGTGTGAAAATGTGTTTGAAGAAGAGAAGACGAGCTCGACACCTGCTGTCGGTCCAGACCGGAGCGGAGATACAAATGTCTGGAGACTCGCTAGAAACACGCTTATGGAATAACAGTAGCTCCGGCGTCACCTTTGACCCAGTCGACAGAAAATCACGCAGGACGAAAAAAGTTGAAATCATGTGAAACTATTAAAAAATACCTCCCTGGGAAAGTAACTCGGAAGAAGATTGTGACTTTTATGATGTATTAAAATAGAAATAAAAAGGCTAACTAAAACTATATTTTTCAATATTTATTTTTATAAAATGTAATGAATATGCATGTTATACCCAAAAATGGACTTTAATGGAATTTATTGTTTTTGCACCTTTTTGTTTTTAGATAAATTAAGTGTACAAAAATAATTAATCAATTTTGAAAATTTGTGTAATTCAACTTTTTTAACTTATACAATAAGGTTAAACGGTGACGTAAGAAATTATATGAAACTTGCTTTTTTTGTGTTATTATGTAAAAAAAATATATAATGTAGAGAAAATATGTTTTCACATACAGTATGTTTAGTATAACATTTTGAAAAAGACTAGTAAAGCAATAAATAATGTTGCTAATTCAACGTACTTAAAAATGTATGTTCATCATTTACGGAGGGGAAAAATACTGTTAAATGTCACGATTTAAAGAACATTTTCTCATGAAATATTTTTTAAAAATCTCATTTTTGTTACATGCACAGTAAGTTTCCACAAAAGATTATTTTCGTAAAAAAACAAACAAAAAAAGAAAACAAGAAAACAAATTTCCAGGATTGTCAGAGTTCATTTTTTTCCGTTAAGCTCTTGTCAGAGTGTCAAAGGGGGTTCAGTGGTTGAATGATGATGATGATGATGAAGATGGTGGTGGGGAACCCGGGCCCCCCGTGGCCCCGCAGCACTCCGTGCCATTAGAGCGATGAGTAATGACGTGAGAGCTGAAGGGACAAGAGTTCGCGATCGCCGGCGCTCGCTCTCCGGGCTGTTAGCGTAACCTGATCCCGGCGCTAACCGAGTTAGCCTGCACTTTGCTAATGGTGTTAAAGAAGACGAAGAGGGCGCGGTAAGGAGGAACGCTCTCACGCCGTCAGGATGGTTTCTATTTGGCAGGATGTTCCTCGGCGGCCGCCCTGATTGACCCCCCAAACTCAATCAGGATGCTGCGTTCAGGTCATCAGGAATAATCAGTGTCGTGATTCAGCAACTCTCCGTCAAACGTGGCGTTTGAAAGCATTAGGACGTGAGTTGTGGAGGCGAGCGCGAGCCAAAAATAGTTCTGTTGTTGTCCAGCTTTTAAGGAGCTTTCGGGAAGATCGACTCGACCTGGTTCCTCAAACGTGGCGCTGATGAACGTTTCCCGTGATTTCAAACTACAGTTACACAACATTTTTACTGCTGCTGACAAAATCAACTCACTTCCCTTTTGTTAAACGTTCTTGGGACGAGTCAACTTTTAGAAATAATCTACGACATATAGAGAAGTTTTTTTTAATCTTCTGCAGATCCGACACGTCAGCTTCTAAACTTTTAACCTCAACACTACGAAATGTAAAGTTATTTAATAATGTTAACAATTAAGGGACTAAACCAAAAACTACTGACATATAATATGTTTTTGTTGTTTCTTTTATTTTATTCTTGATAACATATTAAACATTCAACAAATTGATAAAGATAAAATTAATTTAATGATCAAATTAAAAAAAAAAGAGTTTTAAATTAGACAAATTACATTTCTTTAACCTGTTATCTCAGGGTCAAGGTGACCTGGAACTTGAAGTTAAACCCGGCCAAAGGTCGGAGCGACTAATGTCCACATTGATGTCAACCAATAATGACTCTGATCTACTTCCTGTATTGCAACAGGCTAAAGGACTCGCCTGGATTTTATCCCTTGTGTCAAGGTGATCAGGAGGCCCGAAAACAAATGTGTTTGTGGTATCCCTTGTGGTGTCTCTGGGTCAAGATGAACACATTTCACGACAGCATTTGTATGTATGGTAACTAGGGGTGACTACAGCATGACTCTGTCATGGCTACTTTAGGTCATGTTCACAGACATGGACAAGTTCTTAGAACCCCGGAAACTACACATCCAAGTTATTTTACAAGAGTGTGTGAATAACTAAAACTGAAGGTAAGACTTTGACGAGGCCCACACGTTTGTGTAATGTTGGTGCACAGCTTTTAGCAGGAAGTAGTAAATAGTGTAACTCTTTTTAGCCAGCACAGAGCAAATCCCATAATGTTGACATTGGCTCCAACTTTTGGCCGGGTTTAACTTCAGTTAACTTTATCTTGTTGGTTGTCTGTTCGCGAATAATAAAAGTTCTTGACCTGACTCAACTAGAGCGCCCCCTGCTGTATCCCGCAGTCACGATTCACACAAACACATGTTAAACTCTGTCAATCTGTTGACAAGTTTGTATTTGGAGTTGTCTAAACAGTTAAAAACACTGGAGTCATCACGAGTCCAGGAGTCAAACGTCCTCAGTCTCACTAAACCGACAGACGCCGTGATTAACGAGCCGGCCAATCAGCAGAGACTTGAGTCCAATCCAATCAAACCTCATCAAACCGGATCTTAATTGTGCATTTGTGGATTCAACTTTTATTCTGTTCCACAGAAGTGAATATTCATAAGGAGGTTTGATTTGGGGGATCAGTTGTTGAATGATTATCGTTCATGAAGGTGTGTTAGTGGAGAGGAAATTATGGAGATTGCAGAGACTCTGTGACGAGCAGCTGTGATCACAGTCCACACCAAACAACTTGATTTTAGATTTAACTTTTTTTCTTTTTTTTTCATTCAAGACATTACGGTACAATTATCATCATAATGAGCGACACTTGCTCCCAATTTCCTCATTTAAATGGCGTAATAATCACTTTTACTTTTGAAATAAAAGTAATTAATACATCAACTTACTCGTGTAAAATGGCTTAAGTGCCGTATTGATTTGAAAAGCTGCGCAAAGTCTTTTAACTTCTGCTCACTCTTTTGGGAAAACTTTGATGATCACGTGATCGACTCCGGCGCATCTGACGCACGTCGCCCCGCGGACTCGTCGTCGAGATCTGAGGTCCAGGTTGTCAGTGGAGCCATAAAGTAGTTCAATATTATCTCTGCAAACATCACGAACCCACTTGTCAAAGTCCTAATGCTTCCAGAAACGCTCCGCTGACAACATTCCCGTCTCCGCCCGTCCGCAGGGAGCAACCTGCTGCTGAAGGGAGCGCTTCCTCTCTCCGCCAATTGCTCCTGCGAGACCTTACGTGCGCGCGTGTGTCCGTGTGTGCGTGTGTGTGCTTGTGTGCGTGTGTGTTTGAGAGTGAGTGTGTGTGTGTGTGTGTGTGTGTGTGTGTGTGTGTGTGTGTGTGTGTGCGTGCTTGTGTGCGTGTGTGTGTGTGTGTGTGTGTGTGTGTGCGTGTGTGTGTGCGTGTGTCCTCATTACTGCTCGTCTCTCTGGACTTCATCAGTCGCACCGGTGGATCTGCAAACATGTTGTTGTTACTGTTAAACTCAAACACCTGCAATTAACCTGCGAGAGAAACTACGTTCATTAACTCCTCAAACCCCCTGAGAAACTCCACGTCAGCACTTTGTCAAAAACAGACGCACCAGAGTTTTTTGGGCGAAAGTTTTTTGACCGTCAGAGTTTCAGCTATAAGTGCAGATTCTCATATATGATGGTGTGAATACATGGTGTGAAGAGAACTGGAGTGATTTATTACAGCTTATTAACACAAAGTTGTGTTACTTACATTATTACACAATTATAAGTAAGTAAGTAAGTAATTTTTATTTGTATAGCGATTTTCCAGACCAGGGTCACAAAGCGCTTAAACAATCAAAACAATATTCAATAAAGTATATACTTTAAAGGCCAATATAAAACACAACAGGAGTTCCAGAAAATCAAGGAAAAGCCTGAACAAATAAAAACATCTTAAGATGTTTAATGAGAAAATGATTCACTGCTGTGATAATGATACCATAATTTACTGAATTTAGTGGATAAAAGTAGTTTGGTCTGGAGAACAATAACAATCTAATGCTACTACTTTACTGTTTTTTTTCTAATATATATCCACAAAGATACTTCTTGTTGAACTATTTCTAAGTTTTAGTATTAGTATCTATACTACTTTGAATTCTATGACTTCTAATTCTACAACCAAGTACTTCTACTTATTTAAGTACTGCTTTTAATGAATTGTGCATCTCAACTGGTAAATACTGTATTCGTTGCACTCATTGTACAAACAACCAAATTAAATAAAATCTTGTTCTGGCAGTACTAATACTATATAAGTACATCCATGATGTTTTTTTTTACTACTATTCCTTTTTTGTTATTGCTATTTAATAACATTTTTGTATTACTTAATCAATTTTATTATTATTAAATGTATATATTTTTTAGATATGGAATTTATATTTAATCTTTTTATACTGTTAACTTTTTCTAACCAGTGACAAAACAAACTACTCCAATGTGGGACGAATAAAGGAATATATTATCTAAAACATTTTTACAACCACTCATACTACTATTTTTAGTAATATTTAAATAACATTCTTTATTTTCTAATGCAATATGTTTATCGTTAGCAAGTTTTGCTACATGTATTCTAACTATACACTAAAACCAAGCACAAATTGAAATAGATTTTTACAGAATAATATTATTTACAGAAAGTCATTGATTATTTTAGAGCCTTTATTGCCTGCTTTATTAAATATTTAGGAACGTACAGCAATTGAATAAAACCAACGGAAACACTGTGTTTTAAGCTTCTAATGTCTGTGTTTAAAGAATAAGCATTCACACAATTAAAAGATTGTGAAGTGCTTTTTATTCTCTTAATAAATCAGTGTAAGCATTCACACAATTGAGATCCTGTTTTCTTCTGACCTAAACTCTGTGACTCTTCTTCTCCCACACATTTTATCCGATTTGAACCGTTCAAACTTTTATCAATTCAGCTTGTTTCCAAAATGGGGGCTATGTTCTAGCTTTCTTTTATCTCTTCCACTCTTTCTTTTATTCCTCTTTTTCCACCCCATTAATTTCAATGGGGAAAATCTTCAACTCATTCTACTTTGACCTACTACTTATACTTTGAATACTAATTCTACTACTACTTTTAATTTTCTACTACTTATACTTTTACTACTAATTCTGCTTCTTCTACTTTAACTACTAGTTCCACTTGTTCTACTTTTACTACTAATTCCACTACTACTTGCACAGCAGGGTCAGCATTCACACTGCATTTTCTTCTGGAAATGCATTCTTTCTAGTTAAATGTTTGCAATTTATCTAGAAGTACCCCACAGAGATTTAGCGCTATCACTACTGTGGCAACAGGCAGAAACCTCACGAGAACCAGACTCTGGGCGGGCAAAACACACTAAAAGGAACAAAAATGTATTTTTACTTCCTTTTCTCGTAAAAATCAAATCTTTCAATTCCTGGATGTGAAGTAACTGAAAAATAATTTCTAGAACAACTTTGTCAAGAACGACGGCACATCAAAGAGTATTCATTGGAGTATTACTAAGTAGCCACATTAGCGACGTCTACACTCATTCCAGCGAATTCTCTGATTGGAAAAACGAAAACAATCCAGTTTGTTTTGGACTGGACTCGTCTGTCACGTTGTATATTTATACGCGATAAATTATTAAAGTTAAAAAAACATGGCAGACTTTCTGGGGGTGCAGACAGGAAGCCGGGGCGGCTGTCAGATCCGCGTCTGCCGAAAAGACAGTTTTGATGAATGAACCCTCAGGGGAGTTTTTTAGAAAAACACATGCGAAGCCGTCATCGATGGTTTCCATGTGTGGCACTTTGACCGCCGGCAGGAACGTTTAACCGCACGTGAATTATGTTCCTTTAAGATCCCATAAAAAACTGAAATATGTCAGCAAATACACTTTGGAAATAGTATTCATAAAGAACTGCAACACCTTTTAATACAACCGCTAACAGTTTTTTTTGATGATGTTAACATTTATTATTTAATCGTTTGTGAAAGTTTTTTTTATGATATTCAAGGTCAAAGGGATTGTTGGTCCTGAATTTGTCATCTTCCTTCTTTTGCTTGTGTTATGTTCTGTCAGTTTTATTTTGTGGCCAAATGATGTGAGACGATGATGGTTTTCACGAGAGTTCAAGATCAGTCTTCACCTCATGAACTGGTTGTTGTCTTTAAACATTTCCTGTGGAAGGTTTAAAGAGGCTGCGATTATTGTGTTGCTACAATGTGTTCCTCCTTCTAGGTTTGTTTCAAATGCTAGTGTTTTTTTCTACTCTCACGTTAATTTGAGTCTAATAGTCACCGTTAGTAGTTAGTTGTTGACACTTTTTTATCAGAAGTTAAAGGGGGGTAGAGATACTCTCAATTCAAGGTTGTCATTGTTGTGGTATCACTTGTGTTGTGTTGTTTGTTTTTGGGCTTGTGGGTCACCTTGACCCTGAGCTAACACAAGGGTTCAAGACTTTGCTATTTTGAACCGTGGAGTTAAGTGTGTCTCCATTTTCTGAAAAAAAAAAGCGAACGAACGAAAACTAAATTGATTAATTATGTATCAGGTTACACGGAGTACTTGAATTTAGTGTTGAAGAATCTACAGACCAGATGACTCTTGACGAAGTCGTAACTGCTTTCATTTGTTTTGAAACCAAAATATGTCCAAACATCAGCTTTTAAAGCTGCTGGAGTTGACTGTATCCTCTTGTCCTCAGTCATTGCCGGCATTTCACAGGGATTTCGTTGTTCCTGTAGCTGTGGAGAAAGTCATAACTGCTGCCATTTAGGGGCCAAACGTTTATTTGCAACAGAAAGATGAACAAATTGTGCAAATATTTGTCTGCTTATTGTAAATAAAGTTTTTTATCCATAAACTATAAAACGTGAAATAACTTTGATCAAAATTAAATGTGTTGCACATCAAAAAAAGACTCAACAAAGTATCTTCTTCCATGTGTAGGTTCTTCCGGGGCGAGTACACGGTGGAGGTGGCCATCAACGACTACCTGGACATCTACTGTCCTCACTACGATGGCTCGGAGTCGTCCGAGCGCATGGAGAACTACGTGCTGTTCATGGTCAACTACGACGGCTACACCAGCTGCGACCGCAGGAAAGGCTTCAAGCGCTGGGAGTGCAACCGGCCGCAGAGCCCGAGCGGACCGCTCAAGTTCTCCGAGAAGTTCCAGCTCTTCACCCCCTTCAGCCTGGGCTTCGAGTTCAGGCCGGGACACGAGTACTACTACATCTGTGAGTATCTGGATCCATTTTTAAAAAGTCAATACATATGTTTCTGAGGGTCAAATAACCGTATGTAATGTATATGTCGGAGTACAGATTGTAATCCAGCAGGATCTGGAATCCTACTGCTACTTGTTGGAATTCCAATCTGTTCTAGTACACTAGGGATCTAAATACTGGAATTCCAATCTGTCCTAGGAGGATTCCAGATTCTACTGGTGGATTCCAATCTCTACTAGGAGAGATTTGAATCCTACTACCGTATTGTGATCTAAATATTGGAATTCCAATCTGTCCTAGAACAAATGGGAATACTATAAGGACAATCTCCACTTCTAATGGGAAGGATTTGGATTAAATCAAAATGTTATTTTAACCCTAACCCATATCAATATTAAGATCCCAGTTCAGTAGCAGGATCCCAATCTCTACTAGTACGATTCCAGATCCTACTGGATTCCAATCTGTACTGTGACATATATTATTATATAATATTTATTAAGGGAAGAAATCGACCAGAATCTTGTGTCTGGTTGCCATAGCAACAACTTTTTTGAGGTAGTAAAATTAATGTAAGTCTTTGAAAAGGACTGAACTGTAAAGAAGCTGGTGTGTGTGTTCGTACATGTGTGTGTGTGTGTGTGTAAATTACAGCCATTTGAACATAAAACCGTAAACACTGTAATTAGCCTCAGATTGTTGTCCCGCCTCCTCACTTTAGGAGAAAAGCACAAACAGTCCAGAGTTTTAAAGAGACAGCGTCGACCCCGCGACCTCCTGCACCTGCTGCTCACACACACACACACACACACCCACCCACACACACACACACACACACACACACACACACACACACACACACACACACACACCATGCAACATGTGCACCGCAGCATGTCTCTTTGAAGGATAAAGTCTGCTATTAGACCTGGACCACATGAAGTCCATTACTGGTCTCTTCCTGTCCTGCATTCAGGTTACAAGTTGTGATCATGAACGAGAGGAACGAAACTTTCTCAGTGTTTACTGACTTGGGTTTAGATCACGATGAGCCTCAGAGGCGAACAACTTTGAACTGTTGCTGATGAACTTCTTCAAACGATCACTTTCAAAGTCTTGTGTGTTTTCATAGAATTGATTGGGTTGGTGAGTGATGTGTTTCAATGTTGGTGTATTTGTGTCTGTGTTGGGGTGGTGTGTATGTCTGTGTTAGGGTAGTGTGTATTTGTGTGTCTGTGTTGGGGTGGTGTGTATTTGTTTGTGTCTGTGTTGGGGTGGTGTGTATGTGTTTTTGTCTGTGTTGGGGTGGTGTGTGTGTCTGTGTGAGGGTAGTGTGTATGTGTGTGTGTCTGTGTTAGGGTAGTGTGTATGTTTGTGTCTGTGTTGGGTCTGTGTTACGGTAGTGTGTATGTCTGTGTCTGTGTTGGGGTGGTGTGTGTGTCTGTGTGAGGGTAGTGTGTTTGTGTGTGTGTCTGTGTTGGGGTGGTGTGTATGTGTGTTGGGGTGGTGTGTATGTGTGTGTGTCTGTGTTGGGGTGGTGTGTGTGTCTGTGTTAGAGCAGTGTGTATGTTTGTGTCTATGTTGGGTCGGTGTGTGTGTCTGTGTTGGGGTGGTGGTGTGTGTCTGTGTGAGGGTAGTGTTTATGTGTGTGTGTGTCTGTGTTGGGGTGGTGTGTATGTGTGTGTGTCTGTGTTGGGGTGGTGTGTGTGTCTGTGTTAGAGCAGTGTGTATGTTTGTGTCTATGTTGGGTCGGTGTGTGTGTCTGTGTTGGGGTAGTGTGTATGTGTGTGTGTCTGTATTGGGGTGGTGTGTATGTGTGTGTTAGGTTGGTGTGTGTGTCTTTGTGAGGGTGGTGTGTATGTGTGTGTGTGTGTCTTTGTTGGGGTGGTGTGTATGCGTGTGTTAGGTTGGTGTGTGTGTGTCTGTGTGAGGGTAGTGTGTATGTGTGTGTGTGTCTGTGTTGGGGTGGTGTGTGTGTCTGTGTTGGGGTTATCTCAAGTGTGTGCACAGCACAGATGTAACAAGAGACAGTGTCATCACTAGTGCAGGTGTGTGTAGGACATCAGGAGTCTTGACTCACACGTTCAACAAAGATAAAAAGCGACAGTAAATGTAAACCAGATTAAAAAACAACATCTACACAGCTGTGAGGAAACACACTATTCATCTGTGATCAGGTTCAAACGTGTGTTTAGTGGTTTGAGCAGCTCTGACCAAACAGTAGCAAACTTGAGCAGGAAGTACGTCTAACACCTGGTGGGCGGAGCTTAACAATCAGGCAGGTAAATCTTTTGATCAGTGAAGGAGCAGCTGCTGAGCCAGACATTATCAGTCGAAGTCAGCTAACGTGAGCGTGATGCTGTGTGTGTGTGTGTGTACTAGTGTGTGTGTATGTGTGTGTGTACTAGTGTGTGTGTATGTGTGTGTGTACTAGTGTGTGTGTATGTGTGTGTACGAGCAGACGTAATTTGTCCTCCAACCTGGAAAACATTTCCTAAATTGCCGTGAAAGGCTTCCAGCAGAGACGAGCAGTTTATTTTAAATGACACTTAATGAGTGTGAGCGCGCACGTGTGTGTGTGTGTCTGTATGTGTGTGTGTGTGAAGGTGTGTGTGTGTGTGTGTGTGTGTGTGTGTAGGTGTGTGTGTGATCACAGCAGTGGACACGACCTCAGATATGATCACATGAGTCACTAACAGTTTTTCACCAACAGCTGCTTTTGTTCATACGCTGAAGATAAAAGAAACTTTTCCAACCTTTCTTTTCTCTTCCCTTCATCCTTCTCTCACGTCTCATGTCCACTCTTTCTAAATTCCTTCTTCTTTCCATTGACATTTCCCTTTCTTTCTCCACCAGGGCTCCTACCTCGTCTTCTCTTGCTTTGCCTCCTTTTGTCTCTTTCTTGTCTTTTTCCTCACATGTTTCTCTCCATACCTCCTTTCTCACTCCATTCCCTTATTCTCCTTTTATTACGTTCCTTCCTCATCTCTTCCTTCCCCACTTTCTATTTTCATGATTACTTCCTTCCTATCCCCCTATCGGTTTTCCCAGTTTCCTTTCTTTCTCCTATCCACCTCTTTCTTCTTTCCCACCTTTTATCAACTTCTTTACTTCCTAATGGTCTCTTTATTTCTCTTTTTTTTTTCTTTCTAACTTGTATCCTTTATCATTCTCTTACTTTTCCTCACCTCCATCTGTAACCCCTTTCCCATTTCTTTCATCCTTCCTTATAATTGGCTCTTTTTCTACACGTCCTTTTAAGTTTTTCAATGGTCTTTTGTTTTTTTATCAAGTCTACCTTCCTCTCTTTCTCTCCTCCATCACATTTTCTGTCTCTTCCTCACTTACTTCTCTCATCCCCCATCCTTTTGTCTCAGTTCCACTCTTCCCAATTCTCTCCTATTCCTACAACAATTTTCTTCATCCATTCTCGCTCTCTCTCTCTTTTTCCCATCACTTTTTTCTTTACTTCTACCTTCCTTCTTGTAGATCCCTTCATCTTGGCTTTCATCTACTATTCCGTCCATTCCACGTCTCGTTACCAGTTGTTTTTTTCTCTCACTTTCTAACATCCTTCCTTGCCTACTTCTAAGTTTCCTCTGTCCTTCCATCAGTACTTTCCTTCTTTCCTTCTCTCATTTTGTTCCTGGCATGGTTCCTCATTCTGTCTTGTTTCATCACTTTTCTAAAATTGAAATTGAAGGTGTGATGGACCATTTTTTTGTATCGTTTTACTCTCCGAGGAGGCTTTAAAAAATAAAGGGTATTTTGCTATAATCTCACTCCAGCTCTCGCTCTTGTCCTCCGCAGCATCCCCTCATCCCAACCTGGCGGGGAAACCTTGTCTGAAGCTGAAGGTCTACGTCAAACCCACCAGTGAGTGTCTCTGCAGCTCCTATATTCTGATAGCTACGGCAACAGCTGAGGTCATTTTTACTCACCATTAGTGTCATCAAATCCTCTTAAATTCAAAATGGTGGTTTAAGTATATTCATTCTACAAAGGAACCGCTAAGAGGTGTCAGCGCCCCCAGCTGTCAGTGTGACAGCATGACTGGAGAACCAGGCCTCACACGTCTCCAGACTGATGAAGAAGCTAAATCCAGAGATTAATATATATTTAAAGGTTTAACTCAACAGTCGTAATTGCTTATGTTAAGTTTTTTAAAGTGAAGCAAACTTTTGTGGCAGTGATCTTTAAAGTGCACTGGGATGACTCAACCACTGAGGGGACACAATAATTAAATGTTTGGTATTGTTGGATTTCATTGACTTACATTCATCAAACTGCTCTGTTTTGACAGTGTAAACACCAAAAAGCTGATTTTTTTTGCTTATTCTGGCACCGTTCACTGATTAGTCAAACCTGGTCAACAGCAAGAGCAACATAACTCATCGCAAGTGTGTTGGCAAATCTTCGCCACATGTTTACAAAACTTCCTCATTTACTGGAAATAGTCAGTAATAAGGAAAGTACTTATCAAAGTTGTCCATGTGAAATGACTCGGACCGAGAAAATACTTCACAAAACTTGGCATTCAAATGGTAAAAACATGTTTCTTGAAACTGGACATTTTCCTCATGGTTGTCATGTAGTTGAATCCTGATCAACTGTAATTTGTTCCACATTTGAGAGTTTATTCTTTACTCACCCCTACACACACTCATTGTTCTGTGGTGGACTTGAAAGATACGAATCAACTTTCTTAGAATTTATTGGAATATTCTGCAAATTCGGTTTTTGACAGTGACACAAAACTTTTTTTTATGTCCTGGGAAGAAAACATGTAAAACGTTACACATTGACTTTCACAAAAAACAAAATTAATTTATACATTGAAAAGTGAAATCATTTTTATTGAATAATTAAATGTAACCATTTAAAGGTTTATTTCTTTTATTTAATGTAATAATTCAAATAAAACTGTGCACATGTATATATTATTAAATGTTTATTTAGACATAGAGTCTGATATTAAAATTCCAATAATTTACTCATACATTTTCTAAATTAAATATTCTTTTATTTGTACTTGAGCTACTTGATCAAACCTTCAGCCAATCAAGATGACATAAAGGTGGTAAAAACGCTGCTAATGAATAAGTTATAAATACTGATATCTGTTCCCTTATCTAAAACATATGCTAGATTGAGGAACACATGTCCTAAAATAAACCAAAAGCATAGTTCTGCTAACAAATAAATATAAATGCTAGAGACTAATGGTGTTCAATTCGTTTTTTAATTTGAGTTAGCTATGATGCTAATGCACAGTAGTTGCTGTCATACCTGGATCACTGACATGTCAGGTGACATTTAAAAATGCTTTAAACCTACATTTGCAATCGATAAGAACAAAACAACTGACATAAAAATGATGTGATGATCATGATCAGATGTGGCCAGTGATAAGTGAACATCAACTGTAATCTCGTCCTGCAGACGACTCGGTGTACGAGTCCCCGGAGCCGTTCCTGACCGAAGACTCCACCGGCGGCTGCGACGCCAAACTGCCCCGCCTCGCCCTGCTGTCCGCCATGATCCTCGCCTTCCTCCTCGTCACCTCATAGCACCTCTTTTCTTCACCTCCCTCCGATGTCCAACTAGAGGCAGGAAAGCGCCACTGCAACATTTACCCCATCTGACCCTTGACCTCTCCCCTGCGGCTCAGCCAATCACAGCAGGGTTGGAGGAAGGGGTCGCCGGAGGGCGGAGCCTAGAGCTGATGACTTTTGTCGACCGTCGTGTTTCAAGATAGAAAACTAGATCATAACAAGACTTGATGGATTTTTTTTTTTTGTTGTGCTAAAAGCTCTTTTCAGATCATTTTATTTCCTCTTTTTGTCCTGTCAATCAAATTGACTTCTACATTAACCTCTCAAATATCACCTGTCAATCATTTACATCTCAATAACCCTGTAAGATTTCTCTCATATTTATGAATTATTGGATTATTACTACTTGAAATGTTTTGGACCTCAAACATCCTGAATCTACGCTTCTTTCTAAAGTCTATAGAATACATTGATGTACCTCACACTGTATCACACACTTCCTGATAGTATAGCCAGACATGATGAAGAAAATATACATTTATTTAATCAAAGGTTTTAACGTCTGCGAAGTTTAATCCTTGAACTGATAAATAGTCTCACGATTGTTTTCAATCGTCCGTGAGAGACTCGGGAATGAGGGGGATTTTGCGTCTCCACTCTGGTTAGGGAATGTCGGGTATTTGTTCGACCTGAGCTGTGAAGGTTCATGTGAATTCTGAAGTGAAAAATGTGTTGAAGTACAGAAATATGAAGAAGAATATACGGAAGAAGTTTTTCACTCGTAGACATCTTGGTTTGCTGTCTTCGTCGAGACTATAATAGTTGAAAACTAACCATAGAAGCAGATTAAAATGTGTTTTTTTTTCCTGCTTTTATTCAGATTAAAAACAGACATGACATTCCTTAATATCCTACAGTTGTTTTGGACCTCTAACTGTACATAGTACACAGTCACACACTATATTTCCCTCATATATTTGTCTTCTTTTCACCGCGACTCATAACCATCCTGAGAAAACTTCGACACACAAAAAAAACCATCATTTTTACTAGACAATGTAACTCAAAAGTTGATGAATGTTTTGGCAGCTTTTGTGTGACGTCAGACGCCACCGTCTCCTCTTCCTCTCGCTCCGCATCTCGTGGTCTGATTCCAACATCTTCGTCTGGTGACTCACCAGCAGCTTTACCGTCGAACCCGTCCAGACTTACGCCCGGCGCTCACAGACGCGAGACGACGTCCTCCTCTCTCCGTGATGTTTCTCCGGTTCAAGTGTGGTTTGTGACGCGTCTTGTTAAATGGTAAAGTTTAACTGCGACTCCAACCATCACAGGCAGTCAAGTGTATTCGAGACGCGGCGGCGAGACGTCTTTCTCTCGGAGGTCGATCCAAGCGAGTGCCTGTCGATGTTGTGGAAAGTTGTTCCGAGTCTTGTCGCCGCTAGTGGAGATTATAGTCGTGTTACGAGTCGGTCGTGAGTTTTTGACATTAAGCACAGAGAAGTCAGCGGGACGTAGCTACAGAAATACACAAGTTGTGCAGTTTACAGTTTGGTGGGTTTTGGAAATCGATTTTTGTAAGTGTGGCAACCCTGCTCTGGACCCAAGCTTTAACGTTTTTGGTTTCGCTATTTCAAAACTCCTTTTTTTTGGTCAAATTTTTAACTATTCATGATTGATTTCATTTAAAAAAAATGATTTTTTCCTTTCATTTTTCTTCACAACTTTTTTCCTGACTAGTTTTTTCTGTTCTATACATAACTCTACTCACTTCATTGGTAAAGCCCCCCCTCCATCCCCACCCAAAAAGCTAGTTAATCCACATGTATGCTACTAGCATTGCTAATTTGCTGCAGCTAACTAAAACAGGAAGTTGTCACAAGCCTGTAAGGAATCTATCATAATCGTTCTTAAGTAGGGCTCGTGCTAACGTTGACATATCAAGACAGGAAATGCAGCTTCAGACAGAAACAGGAAGTAGAACCAAACGCGAGGGTTCAAAGGCCAGAAAGACGAATGTCTCCTCATCATGACCTCTTTCTACAGCATTTAACGTTTTTCCTTTCAGTCGCGGTCATGTGACGTCTCGTCTCTGCGACCGTCCTTCTGCTGCAGCTACTTTCAGCCTTTTCTTTCTGTAATTCTGCCAAAGACTTTTGTACTCGGAGGGGCAACCACACAGCAGCCAGGGGGCGCCATCTCTCTCTCTCTCTCTCGTTTATCTGCTATGGCGGGGCGGGGTCATCTACAGGAGGGCGGGGTCAGTCGTTCGTGTCGTCTTTGTCGTACAACTTAAAAACCGAATGTGTAGTGCAAAATAATCAACTATTGCCTTTCTCTCACTGGTGCTGAATTTTTTTGTGATTTTTCTTTTCTTCGAACGGGAACAGCGACATCTTGTGGCGGGAATTAGTTCCTATAATGTTTTCTACTCTTCATCCTTCTCATCATCATCATCATCGTCGTCGTCGTCGTCATCGTCTGTGCTCACTGAGAAGAGATTATGGACATGCCGAGGGCATGCTGGGAAATGCAGTATATCATCACGGACGCACTGTGAGTGTCGACATGTGTGTGTGTATGCGTGCGGCCATTTTAATGTTGAGACTGTTTCATATGTGATATGAATCGACGACGTGCAAAGGAAGGAAACTGTCTACTTGTTGGTGAACTTTTTTTCGTTAACTGCTTGCATCACAATGCATTCTGGTCCGTGTAGTCTCGTGTGTTCTGTTGCTGAGTAACGGTGAGCTGGTCATACTTCTCTCGTGGATGTTTCTGTTGCGACAGGAATCTATTTCTACACCCCCGACATCCTCTACCCTGTCAAAGATACGAATTAAAAAAAAAATGTTTTGTATATTTTCTTATTGGATGCTTATAAAGTTAACGGATGCTTTTCTCTGATTGGCTTACAAACGAGGGGTTAAAGGTCATCAGGACTTCCTGCGCTGCATGTACAGGAGAGCTTACATTTACTGACGTACTTTGATGAGGAAATGTTACAAAAGTGTACGAATCTGTGTTTGATAACTTCACCACCAATAAAAGGAATAAAGTTACAATCAAGTTTGGTCTCGTTCTTTCATCTTTGTCTCTAATGGTAGTGTTTCTGTGCCGTCACAATAGTGAATTGTACAATTTAACATTTCTTAAATGTAGATATACATTTTTTTTAATGGTGTTTTCCTTAAATCAACTATCAACTATTTACATTATAAAATGTGCTTAAGCCCCGCCCACTGAAAACACTGTTTCGTCAGGATCAAGTCGTTTCCCTTGAACACACCCACTCTGCTGTGATTGGTCAAACGGTAAAAAATAAAGCCCATTATCACCTAATAATGGGCTCTATTTTCGTAACTTCTCGTTCTGCGAGACTTGACAACATGTGAGTAAGTCAAAAGAGTTGTTTTTTTGTTTGTTTTTTTACAGTAGGTGCTCTTTAAGCAAACACAGCGTTTGATATTCTAATTTCAACAATTCAAAAATATCAAAATGTTGGCACCATTATACCCACGATATTGAATTTAAAAGGTTACAAATGATAAAATATTGCTTTTTTTATTTATTGTAATTAGAAAATCCATCTATGTGTGAAAAAAAAAAAATCAAAATACAAATTATATAATGAATTTTTTTTTTTTAAATGAAACCCTATCAATAACAGATTTATTGAATTAAATGATTTAAAAAGGATTCTATGTTAAAAACAATAGAAAAGGTTCAAAGTTCAACATCTGAAATGTTCAGTTAAACCCTTCAATATTGCGACGGCACTGATATACTTCCATGGAATCCATCCCTGACAGTGAAGTCACTTTGGCTCAGTTTGAGAGACTTTTGCTGAGCAGCGAACGCAACAGGACAAAGACAAGATGGCAGCCGTCCAGCTCTCGCCACAGCGCCACCATATTGTCGTTATTATCTCATTACCAGGTCAGGCCGTGTAGTCTCTCTTTTCTGGAGCGCTGCCACCATCCTGAGTTTGGTCGCCGGCCAGTTGTTTTTGGCCCAGCGCCTGGACTGCGAACCCCTCCCTCCCCGTGCACCCCCCCAACCCCGACCCCTCAATCACCGACAGCCAATCAGAGACAATCACTGAAGAACAAAATCATTATCCTGATTCTGCGACGGCTGTTGTTGTGTGTGGCGTTTTCCTCGGATGCTGGAAAACCTGGTAATAGTTTCTGCTTCTTCATGTGTGACCGAAGAGTCGAGCCAGGACCCCCGAAAATTGTTGACATGTTTCTCGGGGAGTGTTTTGGAGGAGGAAAGAAAGACATCTGAAATATTTGTTTAACGGTGGTAAATATTTCCAGACCACGTTGTCGGTTTCGGTCAGAGCTCCTGAACCTTGAGGAGCCGAAGAGCAGCTGGAAGTGCAGCTTCACGTGGAGACGCTTGTGCGTCCACGTCCAAAGTACACGCATGTAGCGTGTGTTTTACACACGTTTGAAATGTTCAACATATTACAACCTTTAAGCTGATAACCACTGGAATGAAAGAGAAGAGATGACGCAACAGTTGAGCTCATGGCTACAGTGGAAACAGATGAATGACTTCTCCCTTGAGGTTATTATGAAACAAGGAAAAACAAGACTGAAGGTATTTTACAAATTACTTATTATCAAAATATAATTTCACTAAATCATCTTAGGTCCTGTGTGACCTCTATGAGGAAAATACTTATTAATACAGTCATGTATATAACACCTTTTTTTTTTTTTTTTGTATTTCATTCATCTTAGAAACCATTTTAGTGTTTTAAATGAGCTTATTAGCAAATCAACATGTGTCAAAAGTCTTCCTCTCCAAGATGAAGTAAGTCTCTCATCATGATGATGTTTTAAAGTTATTACTTTATAAAGTTCTCCCTCGTCTGAAATCTCAGAAAACAAGATGTTCCGAGAGTGAAGACCATTAAGAAGTAATAATGATCTTCACTCAGCCGGCTGTATTCACGCTCCGCTTTGTTTGTGCAATGAGTCCCCTTGAGGTAGAGACATCCAGGATTGATGACGCGTGTTGACAAACCTCAATGTTTGATTAATCAAAGCAGAGAGGGTGTGGTTATGGTAAACAAGATTAAAAATAAATAAATAAAAATCAGTGGTGCATTTTCTAATGTAAATATTTCAAAGAAAAGAGAGTTTAGTACAAACAGACACATACTGATGAGTACAATAGAGTTGAACATCTTTTTAAGGGAAAATTAAATCAACACATTAGTTATCCTACTTGTTTCTAAAAAAAACTTCTTCTCCACTTGTGTTTCATAATAATTAAACATTAAATAAACAAAACAATTTGATCTGCCTTTCACTTTTTTAGCTTAATTTGTGTTTGACTTTTTTATTTTCTATTCCCTTATGTTTCCATACACCTTCAACCATTTTAACACATTTCTTGAAAACTAAAAAAAAATGTAAATTAAACAAAAAAACAATTCAAATTCTTACACATTGAAAAAAACTTTATGTTAAAGATGTGACAGTATTCAGTCATTGGCTCCAAAAGTTAATTATAGGTATTATAATTTATAATTTTCAAACTGTATTTATATATATAAGGTATGAAAACACTTTAACATCAAGTGTATCACTTTAACGTCATGAGCCGCGCTGCTCACACCAGAATCTCAAAGGATCCTGAAGTCAAAGCTAACGCGCTGCTGACCTCTACCGTCTAAAGTATGAAACTACACGGTCAGGAGACGCTTCTTTTTTTTTTTTTTTACCAAACACGCTTCACGTTTTCAAACAACACAATAAACGACTAATTAATCGATCCATCAAAAATAACAAATAATAATTAAATATCGCTGAAAACACCTGTCAGTTCATGTAAGAACACCTTATTATCATGATGATGTTGAGGCACTGGAATTCAATTCAAGAACACAATCCATTTTTATTATATATAATAAAATATATGAAAGATTGAACACCAAGGCTGCTTCACGATCTTTCATTTGAGCAAATTTGTCAAAAATCCATCTGTCAAAGGTTCAAATTTCCAGCCCTGACGCCCCAGACTTATTTTCTAGATTTTGCTCATGTGGTAAAGCCTTCTCGTTGTTGATTTTATTGGTTTGTTTTAATTAATTTAGTTTTGACGGCATCAAGTTGGTTTCAACCCAATTTCATTTCAATATGGAAGAGGCAGCCAATGGCACATACTATTGATGCATTACTAAGTAACCTGTTAACTGATTACCAAGAGAATATCCCAGTCGCTATTGTATAGATTACAGCAGATTATGTAGATTACAGTAGATCATGTAGATCATGTAAGGAGGAGCCTGACCATGAATAGTAATAGTAAGAACCATCATTTTAAAGATGATCCTGAGTTTTAAGGATCAGAAAAATGTGAGTTATTCTAATAGATCACAGTAGATCACAAATTCGTCATTGAAGATCATATATTTATCATAGTAGACCACAGGTAGATCACAGACTGATCACAATAGTTCACAGCTCAAGGTAGATCATCACAGTAGATCACCGATAGATCATAGTAGAACACACGTTGATCCAGTAGATCACAGATGGATCATAGTAGATCACAGTTTGATCACAGAAGATCATAGGAGGATCTGAGTAGATCACAAAAGATCACAGGTGGATCTCAGATGGTTTTCAGAAGTTCATCGGTGGATCACAGTAGATCACAGAAGTTTACACATGGATCAGAGTAGATCACAATATAACATTTAGATCACAGCAGATCATGTAGATCACAGAAGATCACAGGTGGATCCCAATAGATCACAGATTGATCACAGAAGTTCACAGATTGATCATATTAGATCACAGGTGGATCACAGTAGATCACAGATTTATCACAGAAGTTAACAGATTGATCATAGTAGATCACAGATGAAGCACAGTAGATAACGGAAGTTCACAGATTGATCATATTAGATCACAGGTGAAGCACAGTAGATCACAGAAGTTCACAGATTGATCATATTAGATCACAGGTGGAACACAGTAGATCACAGAAGTTTACAGAGTGATCATATTAGATCACAGGTGGAGCACAGTAGATCACAGAGGTTTACAGATTGATCGTAGTAGATCACAGGTGGAACACAGTATATCCCAGAAGTTCACAGATTGATCGTAGTAGATCACAGGTGGAACACAGTAGATCACAGAAGTTAACAGTTTGATCATAGTAGATCACAGGTGGAGCACAGTAGATCACATAAGTTCACAGATTGATCGTAGTAGATCACAGGTGGAGCACAGTAGATCACAGAAGTTCACAGATTGATCGTAGTAAATCACAGATGGAGCACAGTAGATCACAGAAGTTAATAGATTAATCATAGTAGATCACAGTTGGAGCACAGTCGATCACAGAAGTTCACAGATTGATCATAGTAGATCACAGGTGGAGCACAGCCGATCCCAGAAGTTCACAGATTGATCATAGTAGATCACATGAGAAGCACAGTAGATCACATAAGTTCACAGATTGATCGTAGTAGATCACAGGTGGAGCACAGTAGATCACAGAAGTTCACAGATTGATCTTAGTAGATCACAGGTGGAGCACAGTAGATCACAGAAGTTAATAGATTGATCATAGTAGATCACAGGTGGAGCACAGTCGATCACAGAAGTTCACAGATTGATCATAGTAGATCACAGGTGGAGCACAGCCGATCCCAGAAGTTCACAGATTGATCATAGTAGATCACATGAGAAGCACAGTAGATCACATAAGTTCACAGATTGATCGTAGTAGATCACAGGTGGAGCACAGTAGATCACAGAAGTTCACAGATTGATCTTAGTAGATCACAGGTGGAGCACAGTAGATCACAGAAGTTAATAGATTGATCATAGTAGATCACAGGTGGAGCACAGTAGATCACAGAAGTTAATAGATTGATCATAGTAGATCACAGGTGTAGCAGAGTAGATCACATAAGTTCACAGATTGATCATAGTAGATCACAGGTGGAGCACAGCCAATCCCAGAAGTTCACAGATTGATCATAGTAGATCACATGAGGAGCACAGCCAATCCCAGAAGTTCACAGATTGATCATAGTAGATCACATGAGGAGCACAGTAGATCACAGAAGTTCACAGATTGATCATATTAGATCACAGGTGGATCACAGTAGATCACAGATTTATCACAGAAGTTAACAGATTGATCATAGTAGATCACAGATGAAGCACAGTAGATAACGGAAGTTCACAGATTGATCATATTAGATCACAGGTGAAGCACAGTAGATCACAGAAGTTCACAGATTGATCATATTAGATCACAGGTGGAACACAGTAGATCACAGAAGTTTACAGAGTGATCATATTAGATCACAGGTGGAGCACAGTAGATCACAGAGGTTTACAGATTGATCATAGTAGATCACAGGTGGAGCACAGTAGATCACAGAGGTTTACAGATTGATCGTAGTAGATCACAGGTGGAACACAGTATATCCCAGAAGTTCACAGATTGATCGTAGTAGATCACAGGTGGAACACAGTAGATCACAGAAGTTAACAGTTTGATCATAGTAGATCACAGGTGGAGCACAGTAGATCACATAAGTTCACAGATTGATCGTAGTAGATCACAGGTGGAGCACAGTAGATCACAGAAGTTCACAGATTGATCGTAGTAAATCACAGATGGAGCACAGTAGATCACAGAAGTTAATAGATTAATCATAGTAGATCACAGTTGGAGCACAGTCGATCACAGAAGTTCACAGATTGATCATAGTAGATCACAGGTGGAGCACAGCCGATCCCAGAAGTTCACAGATTGATCATAGTAGATCACATGAGAAGCACAGTAGATCACATAAGTTCACAGATTGATCGTAGTAGATCACAGGTGGAGCACAGTAGATCACAGAAGTTCACAGATTGATCTTAGTAGATCACAGGTGGAGCACAGTAGATCACAGAAGTTAATAGATTGATCATAGTAGATCACAGGTGGAGCACAGTCGATCACAGAAGTTCACAGATTGATCATAGTAGATCACAGGTGGAGCACAGCCGATCCCAGAAGTTCACAGATTGATCATAGTAGATCACATGAGAAGCACAGTAGATCACATAAGTTCACAGATTGATCGTAGTAGATCACAGGTGGAGCACAGTAGATCACAGAAGTTCACAGATTGATCTTAGTAGATCACAGGTGGAGCACAGTAGATCACAGAAGTTAATAGATTGATCATAGTAGATCACAGGTGGAGCACAGTAGATCACAGAAGTTAATAGATTGATCATAGTAGATCACAGGTGGAGCAGAGTAGATCACAGAAGTTCACAGATTGATCATAGTAGATCACAGGTGGAGCACAGCCAATCCCAGAGTTCACAGATTGATCATAGTAGATCACATTAGGAGCACAGTAGATCACATAAGTTCACAGATTGATCGTAGTAGATCACAGGTGGAGCACAGTAGATCACAGAAGTTCACAGATTGATCTTAGTAGATCACAGGTGGAGCACAGTAGATGACAGAAGTTCACAGATTGATCGTAGTAGATCACAGGTGGAGCACAGTAGATCACAGAAGTTCACAGATTGATCGTAGTAGATCACAAGTGGAGCACAGTAGATCACATAAGTTCACAGATTGATCGTAGTAGATCACAGGTGGAGCACAGAAGTTCACAGATTGATCTTAGTAGATCACAGGCGGAGCACAGTAGATCACAGAAGTTCACAGATTGATCGTAGTAGATCACAGGTGGAGCACAGTAGATCACAGAAGTTCACAGATTGATTGTAGTAGATCACAGGTGGAGCACAGTAGATCACAGAAGTTCACAGATTGATCATAGTAGATCACAGGTGGAGCCCAGTAGATCACAGAAGTTCACAGATTGATCATAGTAGATCACAGGTGGATCACAGTCGATCACAGAAGTTCACAGATTGATCATAGTAGATCACAGGTGGAGCACAGTAGATCAGAGAAGTTAATAGATTGATCATAGTAGATCACAGGTGGAGCACAGTAGATCACAGAAGTTAATAGATTGATCATAGTAGATCACAGGTGGAGCCCAGTAGATCACAGAAGTTCACAGATTGATCATAGTAGATCACAGGTGGAGCACAGTCGATCACAGAAGTTCACAGATTGATCATAGTAGATCACAGGTGGAGCACAGTAGATCACAGAAGTTAATAGATTGATCATAGTAGATCACAGGTGGAGCACAGTAGATCACAGAAGTTAATAGATTGATCATAGTAGATCACAGGTGGAGCACAGTAGATCACAGAAGTTCACAGATTGATCATAGTAGATCACAGGTGGAGCACAGCCAATCCCAGAAGTTCACAGATTGATCATAGTAGATCACATGAGGAGCACAGTAGATCACATAAGTTCACAGATTGATCGTAGTAGATCACAGGTGGAGCACAGTAGATCACAGAAGTTCACAGATTGATCTTAGTAGATCACAGGTGGAGCACAGTAGATCACAGAAGTTCACAGATTGATCGTAGTAGATCACAGGTGGAGCACAGTAGATAACAGAAGTTCACAGATTGATCGTAGTAGATCACAGGTGGAGCACAGTAGATCACATAAGTTCACAGATTGATCGTAGTAGATCACAGGTGGAGCACAGTAGATCACAGAAGTTCACAGATTGATCTTAGTAGATCACAGGTGGAGCACAGTAGATCACAGAAGTTCACAGATTGATCGTAGTAGATCACAGGTGGAGCACAGTAGATAACAGAAGTTCACAGATTGATCGTAGTAGATCACAGGTGGAGCACAGTAGATCACAGATTGATCGTAGTAGATCACAGGTGGAGCCCAGTAGATCACAGAAGTTCACAGATTGATCATAGTAGATCACAGATGGAGCACAGTAGATCACATAAGTTAACAGATGAATCGTAGTAGATTTCAGGGGGAACTCAGGAGATCAGAGAAGTTCACAGATTGATTTTAGTAGATCACAGGTGGAGCACAGTAGATCACAGAAGTTTACAGATTGATCATAGTAGATCACAGGTGGAGCACAGTAGATCACAGAAGTTAATAGATTGATCATAGTAGATCACAGGTGGAGCACAGTCGATCACAGAAGTTCACAGATTGATCATAGTAGATCACAGGTGGAGCACAGTAGATCACAGAAGTTAATAGATTGATCATAGTAGATCACAGGTGGAGCACAGTAGATCACAGAAGTTAATAGATTGATCATAGTAGATCACAGGTGGAGCACAGTCGATCACAGAAGTTCACAGATTGATCATAGTAGATCACAGGTGGAGCACAGTAGATCACAGAAGTTAATAGATTGATCATAGTAGATCACAGGTGGAGCACAGTAGATCACAGAAGTTAATAGATTGATCATAGTAGATCACAGGTGGAGCACAGTAGATCACAGAAGTTAATAGATTGATCATAGTAGATCACATGAGGAGCACAGTAGATCACATAAGTTCACAGATTGATCGTAGTAGATCACAGGTGGAGCACAGTAGATCACAGAAGTTCACAGATTGATCTTAGTAGATCACAGGTGGAGCACAGTAGATCACAGAAGTTCACAGATTGATCGTAGTAGATCACAGGTGGAGCACAGTAGATAACAGAAGTTCACAGATTGATCGTAGTAGATCACAGGTGGAGCACAGTAGATCACATAAGTTCACAGATTGATCGTAGTAGATCACAGGTGGAGCACAGTAGATCACAGAAGTTCACAGATTGATTGTAGTAGATCACAGGTGGAGCACAGTAGATCACAGAAGTTCACAGATTGATCATAGTAGATCACAGGTGGAGCCCAGTAGATCACAGAAGTTCACAGATTGATCATAGTAGATCACAGATGGAGCACAGTCGATCACATAAGTTAACAGATGAATCATAGTAGATTTCAGGGGGAACTCAGGAGATCGGAGAAGTTCACAGATTGATTTTAGTAGATCACCGGTGGAGCACAGTAGATCACAGAAGTTTACAGATTGATCATAGTAGATCACAGGTGGAGCACAGTAGATCACAGAAGTTCAAAGATTGATCATAGTAGATCACAGGTGGAGCACAGTAGATCCCAGAAGTTCACAGATTGATCATAGTAGGTCACAGGTGGAGCACAGTAGATCACAGACGTTCACAGATTGATCGTAGTAGATCACAGGTGGAGCACAGTAGATCACAGAAGTTCACAGATTGATCGTAGTAGATCACAGGTGGAGCACAGTAGATAACAGAAGTTCACAGATTGATCGTAGTAGATCACAGGTGGAGCACAGTAGATCACATAAGTTCACAGATTGATCGTAGTAGATCACAGGTGGAGCACAGTAGATCACAGAAGTTCACAGATTGATTGTAGTAGATCACAGGTGGAGCACAGTAGATCACAGAAGTTCACAGATTGATCATAGTAGATCACAGGTGGAGCCCAGTAGATCACAGAAGTTCACAGATTGATCATAGTAGATCACAGATGGAGCACAGTCGATCACATAAGTTAACAGATGAATCATAGTAGATTTCAGGGGGAACTCAGGAGATCGGAGAAGTTCACAGATTGATTTTAGTAGATCACCGGTGGAGCACAGTAGATCACAGAAGTTTACAGATTGATCATAGTAGATCACAGGTGGAGCACAGTAGATCACAGAAGTTCAAAGATTGATCATAGTAGATCACAGGTGGAGCACAGTAGATCCCAGAAGTTCACAGATTGATCATAGTAGGTCACAGGTGGAGCACAGTAGATCACAGACGTTCACAGATTGATTGTAGTAGATCACAGGTGGAGCACAGTAGATCACAGAAGTTCACAGATTGATCATAGTAGATCACAGGTGGAGCACAGCCGCTCCCAGTCGCAGATGAGTAAAACTGTGGCGGATGTTTAAAAGTCAAACGGTACAAATGTGTGTACAGAGCTGCAGTCAATCACTGAGAATAATCTCTAGTTTGGATTCTTTGCACTTTTGTTTTTAATGTCAGACGTATGTGCTGCTCCTCTTGTTGTGTGTTTCATTGACAGCATTACATGTTTTGTTGTTGAATTCAAATACAGGTGAACATCTAATTCTTCTAAACAAGTAACTGACTACGTACTATATAATAATCGAAATATACACTTTGAAAAAGCACTATCCATGTTTTAAAGTGCTTGTTTGGGCTTCCCCTGGGCACTCTGGTTTCCTCCCACAGTAAGAATACCTTAATCAATGACTTTGAATAGCCACTCACTTTTAGTGTGTGTTGTTAAGTGGTGGTCTGTGTGTGACTTGGGAATGTGTTTGACCAAAATAAGTTGGCGTCACTTAATGTATTCTCTTAATGGCAGCTTTATTATAAACCAATGAATGTTGCTCAACTTAAGATATCCATCCAACTATTTATCCTACAATTGTTTTAATCAATTTTATAAATTTAATATAATTTAATTAATATAACCAGTTACACCGTCGTGAGCAATGTTTCAATGCATCTTGTTAACAAAGTGAAGTTAGAATAAACAACTGTTGCCTCTGAGGTCAGTCGTGACGATAAAAAGGGAAACGAGACGCCGGAAAACACGACTCCTCAGACGGGGGGGCGGGACCCTTGAGACGCCCCCTCTGGACCGAGCAGGTCCCCGGAGGGCTGCTAGCTCGGAGGGTCGTCTCTCCCCAAAATTAATTGGATTGTTTTTTAAATGGCGTCTCCTTGGAAACGACGCGTCACGACACACAAGCGTCAGGTATATAAAGACACAGCAGCAGCATCTCTGGCACAGTCCGCGTCCACGCAGCCTCGAGCCACTGATCCAGACATGAGCAGCATCAGGTAAAATAAAATCCTTTCTTTAAAAAAGTAAACGTATTTTATTTGAATCTAGTATCTAGTGTACAAACCGAAGCTCATTGTTGAATTGCTGGGATCTGTTTTTCCTTAATCAACTATAATCTTACTTCAACTGTATAGTGTCTTGAGTTAACTTTGTTATGATAAGACACTTTAAATAAAATTGAATTGAATTGAAGATTTTTAAAATTTTCAGATTATTAAATCACGAAAAATGCGCTTAAGGTAGTTTTAAAGGGGTTTAATTTATTGTGCGTTTTATTTTGAAGTCGGTCGACAGGACGACGACATTATTTTGCTGATGTTTGCAAACATAAATATGAACACAATTTATATATACAGTATTTTTTAGTAGATACTATTTCTAATCAAGTCCTTCAAATAAAGTATAAAGGATACTGTGGGAAATATTGTGTTATCTTGTGTGTGTATTCTAGAGTGTAGTTGAAACATGATAAGATAAAAGTATTATGTACACAACAGAATTGAACCAATGATGATAACAATAGGTTTATATAAAAAACTGTGTTAATTTACGAGACTAAAAGTTTTACTTGTTTGCAGGAAATCACCAAGACACATCATCATGAGACATAGGTCGACTTCTGATGACATCACACCCACCGAAGGTACAAAATGTTTCCTGTTAATGAACATTTTTTTGATGTCATTAAAATGCTAATCGTCCATCGTCTGCTCAGGTTCTCGTCCTCGAGTCGTCCGTCGCATCGTCACCAACCACCGCGAGCGATGGCGCCAACAGAACGTCAACGGCGCTTTCGCCGAGCTGCGCAGCCTCGTCCCGACCCACCCACCCGACAGGAAGCTGAGCAAGAACGAGACTCTGCGATTGGCCCTTCGATACATCAACTTCCTGAATGGGCTCCTGACGGACCAGGAGCTGAGGGCCCCGCTCAGCCGATCGGACAGCGTGGAGTCCTCGTCGAGCAGCGACTGTTCTTTCGACGAAGACTCCGGCCCGGAAACCCCGACAGACACCTGTGCAGGTGTGCCGCTCCACCAGGATTCACAGTCGTGTTTGACTCCCGGATTCGACCTGATGAACTTTGAAGACTATAGTCTGGACGATGCCGCACATTTTTGGGACTTTTCGTAGGTCTCAGTTTTGAGAGAGACTTTTTTCTACCCAAAACTCAAACCTGTTCAATAAGACAAAGAAGTGGTTTTCTGTTGATGAATAATGTGTTAAATAGAATTTAGGAATCATATAAAGAAACAGTATTATGTATTTCTGTGCTCAACTTTTGTATGTAAAAAGTCAATGCACCAGTGTTATTGGTGATATTAGATTGAAGTAGTTATTGATGTTTTATTGGTACCTTGAATCCATCACACTAAAAATGCCCTCAAAATGATGAATGCTAATTTTTAAATTTCAAGAATCTTGAGTTTTCATGTTGATCTAACTCCACTTGTGCTGGAGTGTGTGTCTCTCTGACAGACGTGTGATATTCACATGTAGACGAGTGTCCTTGTGTTGCTGACGCTCAACATCCGTGTGAGTCTCAAAGCTCTGCCGTCGTAGCAGAAGAATCTGTAACCAGATCTGGTCCTTATTGAAGGACCTTTGGTGCTTTTTTTATGATCGTTACCTCTTTCTAAATTTGATTTGGGATGAAATAAATGAATGTAAAATCATGAATTATGTCTGATTTCGTTGTAATCTCTCACACCTCACTTCAATACATTTCACGCCTGGTTTAAAGAGTACTGCTTTTTCACTGAACTATGTACTCTGTTGTGAACTAACAGTGAATGAATTTGGCTTGAAAAAGTCAGATACCATCAGAACAAGATGAAAATTATTCAAACTTCATTAGTGAAGTTTAGTCCAGAAATATTATGGCAAAAACAAAAACAAAAACATTCTGTTTAAGCTAGCTTTGGGTTGAAAGCTAATGCTAGCTGACTAGCAGACTCAAGCTAGCTAGCACTTGTTACAGTCAGGTTTCTATCGCCTTAATACAAGTTGTAAACTAATTTATTTGCTAGACTTTAGTTTTTCGGGCCAATAAACTAAAGTTTATATTGGAGAAACAGGAAAGTGAGCAGAATGGTTTTATTTCAACAGTAGTAGTCATTGCATCGATACAAAAAATGATGACTTGTTGATGACATTATTACTTGGGTACTAATATAATTGAAAAATTGTCCAAGTAAAAATACTGAGTATCTAATGATCTAATACTCATTACATTTTTACCCAAGTAAAAAGTATAATTGTAGTTTAAAATGGACAGTAATAGCTCTGACTAAGCTAAGATGGGCTAATACAGAGGAGTTAAAATGCAAGTACAACATTAAAGATAAATTCACAATTTGTAGTACTTTTAAGTTGTCTGTATTTGTTTTTGGTTGTTGTTGGTCCCTGTCTTTAACCCAGACTAGCTGGGACATCAATATCCCTATTATCTTTTGTCCCACGTTTTGAGGAACGTTGTGGAACAAACTTCAAAGTATTGCTGAAAAAACGTCTCTTTTGCAAGTATCGTACATAACTGAGAACAGTTTTTCTGTCGGCAGGTAATATTTATAGTATTTTCCCATCTCGGCTGCAGCTCTGATGCGAGGGTCGATATCTCATATTCCAGAATGGATTTTTAATTTCTGGCTCCTCAGTGAGGAGATCAATCATCTGTGTGAGCATCAGCAGGATGAGTTCCCACAGTCAGGTCTGTCAGGAACACCTCTGCGCCACACATGGTGCTGATAACAGGTCTGCGAGCAGGAGGGGGCGTGGCCGTCTTTCTAACAAGCCAATGATGAGTGGGCGTGGAGCTGATGACTGATAAGAGCCTCGACCAATCACACGGCGCGGAGAGAGAGGTCCTGACAACAGCAACAGGTCCCAGAGGAGAGATGAAGCGTCCTTCAATTAGTGTGTGTCTTCCTGACCGGTTTCAAAACCATTTTATTGTCTCTGGTTATCTCCCTGCTTTTCTGCTTTCTTGTCATCAGTCCAGCCATCAACCTTTATCACTGGAACACTTGCAGCCTTTTAACAACCAAACAAAAACTATATTCAAGCAAAGAACAATTCTGGCAAGGTGGTCATAATGTTATGGCAAGCATACCACTTCAGACTAAATCCTGCTCCTAAAGGACATTCATTGATGCAGGATATGTTCCTAAAAATCAATATTCAGCTCTTCGAATGACCACAAATAAAAGCAGCTCCTGGTATCACTAAAATAACTTCACAATAAGGTTGCATGAATACTGTAACAGAAAAATAAGTGTCATAATGATTTTTCTATTGAAAAAAGTTTTACTTTTGTGATATTGTGATATATTTCGATCTAGATCTATATATTTTTCGATAAACAGATATTAAGATAGTTTTACACCATTTATAATATTGTCATTGTATTAATTCTGGTGACTGTATTTGAGGTTTTTATTGTATTTAGACTTCAGGTGTAATGGAAACCCTTTGTTTAATCTTAGGGTCAAGGTGACCCGAAGGACGACCTCCCTGGCTTCCAGAAGTACATATGCAGTGGTGGAGGTCGTTCACCCTAACCCAGAGACAACACAAGGGATACCTCGAAAATATTTGTTTTTGGGATTTCGGGTCACCTTGACCCTTAGATAACGGGGTTATTAAAAGTTGTGTTCTGTCAGAATTATTTTGTGGCTAAATTGTTTGTTTGATCGCTCATGTCGCCCTCTGGAGCAGATGTTGACGTAAAAAGTAGATTTATTTTTGTGAAAAATATCTTTGTGATGTGTGTGAAAACCGTTAACCGATTTATTTAAAGGCAGTTGTTCCCGAGTTGGTACAATTTAAACCCAACGCTGCTGAACTTCCTCTTGTCTCCACTGGCTCTGTCTGAAAGTGCTTGACTTCTGACTTGTGGTCATACGTGTTCAAAAAACCTAGTGATCAATAAAATGGTCTATTACTATGTATTTATGCTGAGGTGAGTGGCAGGTGTGTGACAGCTGCTGCTTTGCGATGACAGGTGTGTGTCAGTGTGTGTACATCACTGTGTGTGTTTCTGCATAAATCATGTGTCTCTGGAACTCAAACTGCAAGAAAGTACATTGAGTCCTACACAGCAGTTCCAGAGACATCATCTCTCCTGTGAGTCCTGGGTCTGTCCCTGGGCTCCCCCCTAATCAAACACCTCACTAGGGAGGTTGCTCTGAGGAAAACTCGACAGGATGAACACACACACATACAAACATAGACACACATCTACAAACACACACATACATACAGGTACATCTCAAAACATTAGAATATCATGAAAAAGTTCAAAGTTTTTTTGTCTCATTTCAGAATGTGAAACCTTTATATTATATAGATTCATTACACAAAGAGTGAAACATTTCCAACATTTATTTCTTGAAATGTTGATGATTGTGGCTTATAGATAATGAAAACTCAAAATACAGTGTCTCAGAAAATTAGAATATCACATAATAACAATGAATAAAAAGGATATTTTAAACAGAAATGTCAGGCTTCTGAAAAGTATTTTGATTTCCATGTACTCAATACTTGGTTGCGCTTATTTTTGCATGAATTACTGCATCAATGCAGCGTGGCATAGAAGCCATCAGCGCGTGGCACTGCTCAGGTGTGATGGAAGCCCAGGTTGCTTTGACAGCAGCCTTCATGTCATTGTTGGGTCTGGTGTCTCATCCTCCTCTTGACAATAACTCACACATTCTCTATGGGCTTCAGATCAGGTGAGTTTGCTGGTCAATCAAGTACAGCAACACCTGGTCATTGAACCAGCTTTTGCACGCACACATACATGCACAAACACACAGACACACACACATGTGTACATACATACACAAACACACTTGCATACACACGTAGACAACACAAACACACATGTTCATACACACACACACACACACACACACACACACACACACACACACACACACACACACACACACACACACACACACACACACACACACACACACACACACACACACACGTTCATACACTCACAGACACCTATACATATACAGAGACACGCTTACATACACACACAGACAACACACACATATAAACAAACACATTCATACACACACAACACACATATAAACACACACGTTCATACACACGCACACAGACAACACACACACATATAAACATAGACGTTCATACACACACAACTATACATTGCATACACAGTGCTTTTTTTGCCTAAAACTATCGTTTTTGTCTGGAAATCCAAGGCCGCAGTGGTCAGTGTCCATTGAAAGGGTTCCAGTGATAAATGTTGATGGTTGGACTGATGACCAGAAAACAAGGGAACAGAATAGCAGGGAGATAAACAGACACAATAAAATCACACAAATCAGATTCTAAACTATTAAAGAACATAGTGACACACACACGTACACACACACACACACATACACACACACACACACACACACACACACACACACACCCACACAGACACACACTCATTGAAGGAGCCTCATCTCTCCTCTGGGACTTGTTGATGTCTCCTACAGTCCAATGATTGGCTGAGACTCTAATCAGTCATCAGGTTCACGCCCACTCATCATTGGCTTGTTAGAAGGACGGACACGCCCCGCGGAGCCTATAAACTTCTTATCAGCACCATGAGTGATACCAGGGGAACTGTGGGAACACACTGTGCTGCTGCTCACACCGCTGGATTGATCTATCACAAGGAAATGATCGCTGATCAGTTCATCACATGACCATCCCTCATTCTTTCCTGAATAGATCTGGATCAATATAATAAAATAATTATCTCAGCTCCACTTCTTTATGAATGTGTTATTATTTAATTAACTCTGTGTTTGTTTGATCATGTTATATATAATAAAATGAGTTTAATATGATTTATTATATCAAGTTTTGGAAATTATTGTATTTGGTTATTTCAAAAGTAATACATTTTATCAGTTTGTACGGCACTCAAATTATCTAATACAATTAGGTGCAAAAACTTGACATAATATACGCAATTAAACTCGTTTTTTTTGTTTTAGAATGTTTGTTCAACGTTGTGTATGTACAGTATGTATGTGTGTGTGTAAAGCTAAAGTTAGACTTTCTGTTCATGTGTGATGGTCAGCATCACTCGTTTATTTATGTATTTGTGTCAAGATGTTTTTTATTTATGTGCATGTGTGCCTCATTTCTTTGTCATGCACTGTCATGCAATTTTATATGTGACGTGAATGTTTTTTTAAGTATTAATGGATGTGTAGCTTTTGTTTTGTCTTGCAAAAAACATGTTCAACTTATGTATTTGTGTTACTATGTGTGCAATTATTTATGAATCTCTGTGTATATAACCTTGTGTATGCGTAACGATATGTGTGACGTGTTGTCGATCAACTTGAATTTTGAGCTTGTTGGAGAGAATTAGTTTGTGTGTTTTTGTGACTTTATGCATGTGTGAGTCTCTGAATGTATATTTTCTGTCAGTGTGTTTACATTTATGTATGAATGCAGGTTTTAAAATTAATTCACGTGACTGTTTTTGTTCAAGTGACACGAGTGTATAAATATGTAAGTCCGTCCACACATTGCTTGGGGTGTGTGTTTGTGTTTGTGTGTGTGTGTTCGTATATCTGCTGTGCGTAACTCCAACTCTTCCTCTTGTAGATGTGCTGAAGAAATGTCGACACCCAGCGGCCAGTGAGCGATACTGCATCTCTGTTGTAGAACACTATTTCGACAAGCGGTTTAGATTTAACCTTTTTTTCCCCAGTCTGAAGATAATGATTCCACTTGTGCAAGTTTAGTACTTGTTCATGTTTAAATGGCACCAGAATAAAACATATACGTGTTATCAACCACAAAACTTTACTGTCATACAAAAAATACTTTGTCTTTCAAAGCAAAAACATACAAAAGACGAGCAACAAAGACAGCGACGTCATTCACGATTCAAAGAGAAAAATACATCACTTCAAAAGTGTCATGTCACCACAGAGAAGTTCCAATTGATTCTAATATCACAGTCTTGAAGCACTTCAAACAACAGCTCTGTCAAAAATATCAGATCCAGAATAGATGATAAAAATATATATCGTTTTCTTAACTCGAGATTTCATTGGCAAAACAGTTTTTGTATGAGCAACTTTTTCTTTTCTTTTTTACCACTGCCACATGTGTGTGGCTGTATTGATGTCACTTCTGCAAAGCGTAGCACATGAGGTGAAGCAGTTATTAGCCATACAAGTCACTGACGAAGCCATGAAACTTTCCTTTATCCATACGAGATTCGCACCAGAATCCAAAGTAGAATCTAAACAGAGCCAAACCAAGCCTTTAAATGGAATGAAAATGTACTTTTAAATAAGTGAACCAAGGCAAGGAAAGGACCTCCTTGTCCGAAGTAAGAATTTAGAACCGTGATCCCAGTAAAGTAGAGGCGGCAGAAAACATACGGTAGAATGTGTGGAGGAAAGTTTGGTCATTTTTATAGAGAAAAACTTAAGAAACATAAACATGATTTTAAATAATTTAAATACAAATTTTCAAAAATAGAACAAAAAATAAAACAAAGCCATCATCTGCAGTTGTTAACGTTAATTTGTTTTAATTTACTTCATTATTCGATGGAATTATATTTGGCTGTTTGTTTACAAATCCTCACCACACAAGAGATGTTTATATTTAGTTGTTGTCGAACATTTATGAGCGTCAAGACTCTAAAGTGACTCAGCTGCCACAAATATTAGTCGCCATCTGGTCATTAATGAAGGTCATGAGCAGTCTCCACCGTCACACTGCATTACCCATGATGCTTTGCTGCATGAGAAAATACAAATGGGAAAAAAAAGAGCAAAATTCCAAAAGTTCCAGCAGCAATGCATCTTGGGAGATGAAGTCTTTATGTGCACAAGTTCTACTGTTTGATTTCTGGGTGAAGACGGTTTGAACAGGCAGGAGTCAAAGCTCTTCCTCCTCACAGGATGTTTGTCCAGAAGCAGGATGTGAGGCTCGTCGCAGTAGTCTCGGCACAGGTTGAAAAAGGATCCAAGTCCGAAGCAAGGAAACAAACCAAAAAAAATGTGTCGGAAAGAGACACAAACAATCGTCAATGTGGAAAACATATCTTATCCCGCTCAGACTTGAGCAGCTTTGGCATTCAGGTTCCAGAACTTTGGTCCTTCGGGTTTCAAAACCACTCATCGATAATGGACCTTGTGTGGACAGCATGTGGTCACTCGGGTGCTGGAGACTGGACTCATCTGAGCAGAGACATCAGTTTGTCAAATACAGATTATTTAAAGGGACAGTTACACACTTTAAAACATTGTCTTGGATCATTACGTCATGAACTAGTCATTACTATTGGATTCAATTGTTTACAGTGACATTCGTATGGAGGAAAATATGAATCTTGTTTTTTAAAAATGACAAATGGAAAAACTTCTAAACATATCAAACATACAAATGATAACTGTATTAACTATTAATAACTACAATTGTATAACATATTTTATGAATGAGACAAAGATATAACAATAAATAGTAGAAGTAGAACAACGTGCTTATCAGACCATAGAAAGATAAAACTGTTTGTGTGCCCTTCATGATCATTTTAAATTCCAGTCGATACTGGTCATTTTGACTCTGTGGTTTTTTGTATTTGTGTTGTGTAGCAACACAGCCTAAAAGTAAATCTTGTAGGGGGTCTGAAGTGAGTAGAGAGTCAATATGTGGAAATCTAGGGCTTAATCTAATGAGGATTTAAAAAAAAAAAATCCATGTAGGACATGTTTCACTGGACATTAACCAAACCACCATGCTGGGCATCACATGGACTTTATTGTTCAGAAGTTTGGAGACAAAGTTATTGATGGACAGACGGGTTGGACAGGTAAAGAGAGAAGAATGTGAAAGATTTTACTGGTTGTTTATTAATTAAAAAAGTTTGTTTATTAATCTCCGCCTGAGATGACATTCTTTCTTCGTTCCTACCTGCGAAGGCTGCGCGCCTCGTAAAGCGTGTCGTCCTCGTCGCTCTCCACTCCCATCATCTCCACCGAGTCTTCGTAGTTGGACAGAAGTCCGTACTTCTTCCTCTGGACGGGCTTCTTCAATCTGAAATACACCAGACAGACATGAACACAAGCACAGGGTCGCACACTAGTTTAGACTCACACGTCTACAAAGAAAGACAGGAGCGACAATAAAGCGACACAAAATAAAATATATCAACACACACATGCACAGAAGTTATAATTTCATACACACAGAAGCATAAAGGCAGGATATTAATAACATTTTCAGACACTCATACAAAACTCAAATCTGAATACATTTGCTTAATAAATACAAATGCTACGTAGACTGCACGAAAGATGTACACAACATGTATATTCCATTTGTAACAGTGTGTGTTTTTAAAAGGTTTCCGCACTAAATGAAACAAAGTTAGACTTTAATAGCATAAGCCAATTGTTAGTGCACTTAAGGTGGCGTCTGTTAATATATGTATTTTTATTTGATTTGTTTTTACATCAAGTACATGTTGACTCTGTTAAAGACATCTTAGTCAGCTTCATAGAAGTGTGTGTGAGGAACTAGTGTACTTCGAACACCAGTGTGGATCAGGAGAAACAGATTGTGACTTAAAAGAAATCAGCTGACTTTTAGTTTGAACCAAGTGATGAAAAATATCAGTACTTTCGATCATTTTTTTTTTTTATTAAATTGAAAATGAACGAATGTTAAGGATATCTTTCAGCAGCAAAATCATCATCTTAGTCCCAACTTCTTAAGAGCCAATGTATTCTCTGTAAAAACAATGTCAATACATAAAGTAATCCAAAGTATTACAAACACATTAGTCACATCTAGGTACACAAGTTATAAAATAAATTATAAAATTATTTTAGAGAGACCTATTCTGTAGGGCTGTGTATTGGCAAGAATCTGACAATACAATACATATCATGATACAGGGACAACAATACAGTATATTGTGATACTGTAGGAAAAAATATATATTTCTAGTACTTGACTTGTGTAGCAGAATTTACACATGGCATGATGAAGTAGTAACTTTTAATTTGTTTTGAAACCAAAATATTTCCAAATATCGGCATTAAAAGCGGATGGAGTTGAATGTATCCTCTCATCCTCAGTCATCCCCGGGATCTCGCAGGATTTCACTGATTATTTAGCAGTGTAGGGCTTGCTGCATCTAGCAAAAATGAACAAACAGCTATAGCTTTTCTAAACACACATCAATATAAACCGTTTAATAACTATGATAAAAATAAAATATGATCATAAAGCCTAAATGTTTAATTAAAATCTAAAAAAACTGATACAGTGCTTTTGAATACTGACATGGTTAAAAAAAACAAAATATCTAAGTGTATCCCTATAACACTTACCTAAGTACATAAACGCATACACGATCACACAACTCTTGCTTGCATAACACAAAAAGCACACAATCGACAGAAGTGGACACAGTTAAGTAAACAAGGACACAAGAGCGTAAAGAAGTAGAAACGCATCACAAGGTCTGTCACTTGACATAAGACATGAACACAAAGGCTGAATGCGTGATTCTCAACAGACACACAAATAATCATGAGTGTCCTCGTTGTGTAACAAACGAGTGAAATGTCAGCAGCTGATTGTGAAATTGAGTTGAGTTGCTCTCGATTTGAATCAAGATTGAACTGATAGACCCGTGACTGATAAACACGTGGAGCCCACAGTCAACGCTGCCAGCAGCAGCTGACAAACAGAGGCAAAGTCAGAAGTACGTGTGATTTTTAAAGTTTTTTCTATTTCCTTAGGTACACACAGTTGAGTTTAGCGTTTTCACCTCTTTTATAGAAATAATAGCACCTTTGTTCAAGATTTTTTAAATGGAGTTTGTGTCTAAAAATGTGATTTTCTTCTTTTTTTTTAATCAAATAATTAAACAGGATCATAAACTAGTGTTGTAAACACAACATATGAATTATTTGCGGTTTCAGTACAGAATGAAATAACTAAATAAAATGATACATAAAAAAAGCAAAAGAAAAACCGAACCATTAGTCACTTCAATGAGGGTTTGTGGTAAATTAGACAATGTATTGTCTCAAAATATATTATATATAATATAGTATTTATGTATTTAAAAAAAGAAACTAGGTCTAACTGTTAACATGTTAATTCATATGTCATGTGTTATTATGATACGATAAGTTGTGCCTTTGTTAATCATCAACATAGGGGAAGTTATCAAAGCAGCTCACAAAATCAATGATACAAACACATACTAAGACATACATTACACATATTAAAAATAAACACCAAAACAAAAATGAATAAAGGAAATAACAATACACACAATAAACACAATAAAACCACACTAAAATAATGATGACAATAAACTCATAACAACAATAATAATAATACAATAAAATGCACTGAATAAGAAATGTTTTTTAATAAATAGTAATAGTAAGACAGTTTCTTTTCACTATTAGTGTTTACACCAATAAAGTTAAGCCTCGTGACTTTAGAGTTTAAACGATCTATGACATATTGTTCTGAATGTAATACATATTTATTCTAAAGAAGGTTCAAACCGAATAGCAGCACATATTTGAAACAAATAAACACTGAAGTTCAGAGAGTCTCCATTTTCTAACAAAGTTACTTTACTAGTTACTTTATTTTAGTTAGACTCGCTTGGATAAAACTTTATCGATAGTGTGTTGTGGAACAGATCACACTAAAGTTGTTGTCCTGAGGAACACAGTGTGGTGTGAAGTACATCAGATCGTGTAGTTTAGAAGCAGATTGTGTAGTTTAGAAACAGATTGTGTAGTTTAGAAACCGATTGTGTAGTTTAGAAGCAGATTGTGTAGTTTAGAAGCAGATTGTGTAGTGTTATTGTGTGTAGCAGCAGCTCCATGATGTTCTCACCGCACGGCTCGGATGAGGAAGTAAAGGACTCCGATGACAGTGATGCCGATGAGCACGTACAGGGCCCTCTGGATCATGGAGCTGTCCACGTTCAGGCTGTTGAACAGACTTCGGTGCTTGGTGTCGCTTCTGGTCGAGTTGGTCTCGGTGGAGTTGGGTTTAAGAACCGCAGCTCCGGCGCCGAGCGTCGGCTTCACGACGACATCCTCCGCCGCCGCCAGGAACCAGCAGATCGTGACGACAAGCACCGGGAACACTCTGGAAAGTCTCATGTTTCTTTCTTTTTTAAATGTAGACGAAATAAATGTTTGAAGCGGGGTTTCTGCGGTGGATCTGAGACCGCGACACGTCCACGTCACTTTAACCCGCCAGCGAGCTTTGTTGACATAAACTAAATCCTAAACTAGGAAGTTCTTGTTGTCGATCCGTGACGTCACCAAAGACGTGGCTTTTTTTTCGCCCGAGTCTTGTCTTACAGGTTCAAAGTTCACGCCTGCGACTCAAATATAATGGTTTATTTTTTCATATGTTCTTGTTTCTGATCTTAAATAAGAGCAAATCTATTGTTAGACGATCAAACAAGGAGTCGGTTGTGCTAAATAATGAAATTAGTAACGATCGATAGCCTTCGTTTAAATATTACAGCCGTTTAACCGGTGATTCAAGTGTTTCCTTTTTTAAAGGTACAATATAAAGGTACAAAAATATTTAGTGGTGAATCCTAGATTTAATCCATTTCAGAATAATTTATTTTTCTTACCAAAGTACTTAAAACACGAAGAGTAAACTTGCAAACTGTTCACTCTAAAAAAATAATTATGCACAATAATTTGCATTGTATTTTGAAGTATATTTAAAATGTTTTTATTTCTTTTAATTTCTTAACGTCGTGATTTCTTTTTTTTTCAATATTTTTTTTTTTATAAATCTCTATTCTGTTGTTTCAGATGTCTATATAAATCGCTTGCATTGTACTTGGAATGTACATGTATTTGGAAGTATATTTAAATGTTTTTATTTATTGAATTGAATTTTAATTTAATTTAATTTTTACATAATCTTTTTTCTATGTTAATCTTTGTATCCTTTGTCTTTGTTATTTTTCTTTGATCTATGTTCTTTATCTTTAGACTTAGGTTGTATTATATTGTTCTTTGTCTTTATTTCTCTTTGTTCTTATTTTATTTTGATTATTTTATATGAAAAATTGCTGTATTTGCTGTGGATAATTTGGAAAAAAACAAAAAATTAAATTCAATAAAGTCATCAATAAAGTTCTACCTAACCTAACCTAATTTATTCATTAAATTATGTCATGGTTGTCCATTTTCTGTATTTTCAGTTTTTAAGTCATAAAACAAGAACATGTAAGTGAAATTATATTTGTCTTGCGAGTAGAATTGGAAAATGAAATAACCCCCAACAAACAACTAGTTTGCTGTACAACTGGGAGCTTAAGTGGTGCAGTTGTGCCATAGAAATTGTCTTTTGAACAAAGCACACGCATTGCTTCCCATAAATGAAAAACAAGGACAACTTCATCCTCAGATTTATTATATTATATATATGTCCTCAAATGATGTTTCTATCTCAGAATCAATCAATTGAACTTCCCTATCAACCATGCTTGAACCCTCAGCACATTCCATAGATATCAACTGTCAAAAGTTAACCATTAACACACATTCATGACACATTTTACCTGTCACGTTGCACACGTATACATGACACACAAATATGTGACATACGAACAACACACCGTTTGACACACATATTTTCAAACTTGTTACAAGACGTGTCTGCACACACACACACGCACACACAGAGACACACACAAACACACACACAGTCTTTGAACCCTCAGTCATATAAAACCTCTCATGCAGACACATAAACCTTCACACATACATATAAAACTCTCTTATATGAAATGTTACATCACATTAAATCTATCACACATTTATGTGACACATTTAACACATAAATTGTACCTTACACAACAGATAATTTTCACACAAATGCTCTTCACAGATTATAAGCATTGTACACAAACATGTTGGTACATAATGTATGTATTAAAAAACCTTTCTGCAAAGATCCGACCTTTGGAAACATTTGACTAGTAAGCAGGTGAACAGTATACTGTACATGTTTAAACCTCACACATGTTTAAACCTCACACATGATTTAAATCTGATATACATGCCACATAAAAACTTGAAAAGACATACCTCATAGACACACATATAAACCCTTTTATGCACATATATTTCTGTTCATTCCACATATATATGTCGTATACGTACACACTGTAGACCAAGGCCCTCCTCAGCAACCTGCGTGAGTCTCATGTTGCAGTTTGTCACGGTCACAACGGTGCACAGAACCTCACATGAATATTATATGATTTACAAATCTCATCTTGGCAGCTTCTCAGGTTTCACTTCTAATCCTGCTTGATAGTCGCTGCGTCTTCTGTGTCTCCCTCTTGTCCGTCCTGATGTTTTCTTCAGAGGATTTAACGCGTTTAATCCCACCGCTGCCGCTTGGAGCTGTTAAACTGATGCGCACGACGCTTCTCTTTCATGTGTGGGATTAATCCAATTTGACCTGCGTACTGATATAAACGCTGGTACAAACAAATATGAAGGGAGTTTGACTATCAATTGATGTGTGTAACCATTAGCCTCCGTTGACACACTGCCTGGTTGCTCTGAAATACTCAGGGATTTTAATCCACTTGTTTCGGTTGTTTACTCTGTATTCAACCTAGAGTGGAATTTATCTGCTCCGGAGAAAATTACCTGTCAATATCATGTCAGAGAGTATTAACACAGCAGACAGATTTATAACGACTATACAATGAAGAAGTACTCATTATGGATAGGGATAAGTACAGATACTCTGTACCATAATGGCAAAAAGTAGTTGTCATTTCGGAACATCGTTTGAGTGTCATTCCCATAATAAAAGAACAATTATAGACGTGAAAAAAAAAAATCCAGGTGGAAAGTAAAAAATTGCATTTACTTATTTCCAGTGTCAATGAACATTTAAGAGTACATATGTTTTTTAACTCACAGGAATGTTTAGTTTAAACTATTGCTATTAATAATGGATGTAAATCCAAACCATTATCTGCAAAAAGAGGAAGAAGAAAAAGTACTTTTTCTTCTTCCTCTTTTTGCATATTTGGACTACCATCTGAAGATTGTACACCTGCTGTTGAATAAGTAAATAAAGTACTCTGAGCACATTAAAAACAACACACTTGTTCTCTGCAGGTTTGTTGCTGCAAAACCTACTTATTTACAAAATGGATCAAGGCTGATATGTTTTGGAAAATTAAGTCTTGGCCATACTTGCTATTAATTCATTATTAAATTATTTGCGGTAGAAAGATGTGAAAAACAAATCTTGACATTTGAATGGGATGTATTTATCTAAGAATGTGTTTGTTTAATGAACAACAATGCACACCAATAGTAAAAAAAAAAAAATCACGTCAGAGGTCATATTGCATTTAATTAACTTAATTTAGAAAATACTTAAAGAAAGTCTATTTATACATTTATTCCCACCACTTGAGGTTTCAAATAATCACTTTGGACATAGGCAAAATGCTAGTACCGGTACTTGCACAAGAATACACAAGAAGCCACAACATGTGATAAGGAAGCTTGAAAATCAAAACAATCTTCATGAATGTATCTGTTCCCATTAATAAACTTGGCGGCTGGTTCTATTCCCGCGGGCTCAAGAGCTCCAGATGTCACGCCAATGTACATTTATGTATTTAGGTTACTTCTGTATTTAGGTGGCTGATACTTGACGGGCCGCGAGGCGGACCAATCAGATCGCCGTGGAGCTGTGAGACTGAGCCGCGATTGGTCGGTCAGGTGACAGAGGGCGGGGCCTGGAGATTACAGCAGCGGCTCCGCAGATCCAGCGGACATCTGGAGCATCTCTGCCCGGGAACCGAGCCTGTCTCCCCGCGACTCTTCTCACCGACGATCACGGTGTTTCACTGCCAGCACCCGGAGCTGCCGGAGTCCCTGCCGTGGGTCTCCTTGCTTGGACCACCTCGGGGAGGAGTTCTAACCGGTAAAAACACGGAAACAGGGGTGAAACCCCGGAGGAGTCTCGTGGACCGGACCGAGCCAACATCATCCGAGGAGATCCAAGGCCTGATGGGAGCTGAGACTCATCCGAACCTGCCGCGTCTGGGAGCGGGTTCCCCTCTCTGATCTGGTCTAGACTCGTGTGTTTTGCTCGGTTCCGTTCGGGTTCCGCTGCTTCACCTGCAGTGAACCTCACTAGAGTTTGAGAGGCGGATCCCCGGGTCTGGATTAGAGCCCATCAGGATCATGAGTCCCCCCCCCTCTGCCTCACTAATCTGACTTTTATCGAGCTAGATTTAAATCTGACATTTTTTTTGGTCTGGATTACTCGGCTCCCAGTTTCTGAACGGGTCTCAAGTGACCCGGTTTGAACCTGGTCCAGTTCTCGGTGCTGGTTCTTTTGGAGAGTGACTCCTGGTCATCATGCCCACGTCCCGGCCCGGTTCTGAGCCGGTGGAGTTCTGGGTGGACGGGTCCAGAAGAGACGGTACCGTGGAGGAGTTCTACACCTTGAGTTCCGAACTGGGCAGGTCTGGACACACACACACACACACACACACACACACACACACACACACACACACACACACACACACACACACACACACACATACACACACACGTGATCTCTCTGTGATATAAACAAACGATCAAATTAAATCCAGTTGACACATTAACGATGCGTTCAGCTGTCATGGGAATTTGGAGCTTCACCGTCAAAACATTGGAATTCCATTACCAGAAAAAATGAAAACAATAAAAATAAATGCGAAATTTTATTAATTTAATCAAATCTTTGATTGGTTTGACCATGCGAGACTACTTGACGCCAAACAGTATTCTTGGGTCTTAGGGAATCCACAATCAAGTCCAGCATAAAAAAACCAGCTGCGTCCTCAAGCACACACTTGAACAAGTGGGGAAACACCATCTTAACGCATCATGTCCCCTGCCGTCCAAAGTCTTAAAATGTATTACTGAACACACACCAATGTTGGATGATATAATCTGGATCCATTTTGAAAAATGTTTCAATATATTATGTTTTATTTATTAGGTTTATATAAATTGTATATGCCTCACTAATCATTGTATTATTTAAAAAAATGATTGCACGTTGAATATCGAAAGGTGTCTCAGATCAATGACTCATTCAGTCAATGAGTCTATTTGGGTCAATATTGTAATATACATTACATATATATTATGGTAAAAAAAACATATTTTGTTGTAATTATTAGGGAAATCAAAATAACAGTAACGATACTCCATGATTCAACATCTTTTCCATGCTATCATAAATCATGATGTCGTTGTTTCTGCTCTGGTTTTGATGGAACCACAAATCCAACATTCCTGTGAGCGACTCCTGCCGCTCTAGGTTGGGTCACTGCAGGACGGTGATGAATCCGTCGGTGTGAACCACTCTCAGCCTAATGCACACGTCTCTGGTGTGACCCGGTCATTAATCAACAGCCATGATCTGAAAACGCCTCGCACAGGAAGACCACAAGCTTCAGACTCTCAGGAGTCCACAGAATTTCCTGTTCATGGAGGATGACTCAATTACAAATGATGGATCGTTTTTTTGTTCTGGTTCTCTTCGTGAAGGCTTATCAAAGCATCGTCGAGGTTCCAAACCAGAAAAACATCCTTAATTATGTATGTCTATTTTAGACTTCCTCTTTTACCAATTCTGTTTATGACGTCCTACTTTACCAAGTCTTTTTCTGACATCCTACTTTACCGGGTCTGTTTATGACGTCCTACTTTACCAAGTGTGTTTACAAAATTCTACTTTACCAAGTCTGTTTCTAAAATCCTGCTTTACTGAGTCTTTTTCTGACATCCTACTTTACCGAGTCTGTTCCCAAAATTCTACTTTACCAAGTCTGTTGCTGATGTCCTACTTTACCAAGTCTGTTTTTAAAAATTCTACTTTATCGAGTCTGTTTATGACGTCCTACTTTATCGAGTCTATTTCCGACGTTCTACTTTACAGAGTCTTTTTTAGTCTTCCTAGTTTATTTATTATTTTTCCAACATCATAATTTATTAGGACTATTTTAATACTTCCTACTTTACCAGGCCTGTTTCCGACGTCCTACTTTACCAAGTGTGTTTCAGACTTATTTTGAGCACATGTTGGCACAGTGGTTGCAGGTTTGCTTCCAGGTTGTAAGGGAGGCAACTTGTGTCCTTTCTGTATGTTTTCCTCCTGTTTCGTGGGGTTCTTCCAGGGACTCCTTTACAGTCCAAAAACACAAAGAGGTTGATTGGGATCTTGGGGAAATTGTTCATAGGGTGTTGTGTGAATGGTTGTATGTCTTTGTGTGCCCTGCTGTTGAGGGTGTCCCCCGCCTCTCTCCCAAAGGAACTGGAACACCCTTTAAGGGAATAAGTGGGAGAAAATAAATCTTCAGACTTCCTAATCTTCCAAATCGGTTTCCAACAACCCAAATTATTAAGTCTGTGTAAGACTTCCTACTTTACCAATTCTGTTTCTGACATCCTTATTTACTGCTTCGAAGTTCTTTAACAAGACTCTTTACGGCTTTTTTAATTTACCTTAACTTTTAACCCTTTCTGTTTTGCCAAGTATGTTTCCAACGTGCTTACTTAGCAAGTCATTTTTAGACCTTCTAGTTGACCAAGTCGGGTTTCAGACCCTCAGAATACCTTAACTTTTATACGTATAAAAGGTATATTCTAGTATTGTTATTCAACAAGTAAATATTCAAAACTCCTAGTTTGCCAATTCACTTTTCTTCATTTTCCATATTGCCGACATGATCATGTTATTCCAACATATTTGTTTACCAAGTCTGGTGATGACTTGGCAGACTACGTTTATTACAATGATGTTTTATTTTTATTATGTCTGGTAGTTACAGATGGCTAACAATAGGAGTGCATTTAAGAGTATTTAACGTGTATTAGTAAGACGATGTAATGACTCCTAGAACTTATAAAATTAGTTAAAATGGAATTCTGGAGATCCTGTTGGTTGCTGCTGCAGGTGTTTGCTCATTAGTTCAACTTAAAGTCCAAGTGGAATACGTGTCTACATTTAATATGAAGGGGTTTATAAACATGAACACACTTCTGTTGACTTCCTACAAACCTTTATTGTGAAGCTCCCACAGGAAGTGCTGGTCCTACTGGCATCCCATTGTTGTTTGTTGTACGAGTGCGCAGCGACAACACATAAACAGTGTGCAAATTCTGAAATGTGTAAGTGGCGCCACTAGCCTTGTTACCAGGTGTCCTGTTGCCATGGCGACCAGGCCAGGACTCTCTTCTGAAGGACCTGCTCCTCCATCTGTCCCCGCTGAATATCAGATCGCACACAGGCGCTGTAGTGTACTTTCTCACTCGGTTGACGCAACTTCTTCACCAAGATGGGAAATAGTTATTGACATTCATTGGAGTTGGAGAGCTTCACTGTCACCATGGCAACAAGTGATGCTGGTATCACACAAAGAAACACAGGTGCAGTGGTCAGTACTCTTTAAGAGTGTCCTGGTTTAATGGATTTTTGGAAAATTGATGTGGAAGCAGTCAGATTATTTATTAAAGGTGGCCCTAGATAATTATCATTGTTATTCTCCATTCTGGAAAAATAAATAAATGTTTAAAAGAAGGACCTGTTTTAACACTCTCAAGGGGATGGTCTTCCCCTTGAGCTCTGGCTTTATACCTAAGCTCTGAAATCTTCAGAAGGAATGTTGGACACAATGACTCCAAAATCCATGATAATGAAGGAGAGGTCTGTTCTTATCACTCTCAGACAACAGATTTATGTTCTATCTGGTCCTTCACTCGGGGGACAAGTAGTCCCACGGGTCGTTTATATGGATCCAACACTTGCGACGACCTTCTGCTTCACTATCACACTCCTGACACCTGACTCTGTCTTCAACGACCTCACACGTGCAGCACTAGCTCGCAGATACCACACTGTGACACACAAAGGAGGGAAGATCTTGAAGTGTTATCAGTGACAGGAGAGACATTTTACCAAATCTCAGCGTACAAAACCGATTCTAAATCTTCCATCTTTCTGTGTGTTTCCCTGCAGAGGAGCGACGTCGATCGTGTACCGCTGCGAGGAGAAGCAGACCCAGAAGCCGTATGCTGTCAAAGTGCTCAAGAAAACGGTCAGTGTTCTGTCAGGACAGAGGTCGGAGGTCACGCTGGGAGCCCCCTCGAGTCGTCCCATTAGCTGACTCAGAGCCAAATAAACTGAAAACATCAACAATCCGCTGAGGAGGAGCAGGCTTTACAAGATTTTTTACTTTCTAAATCATTCTTGTGTTACCATGGAGTGTGCTGACTGATGTCTAGTCTCTGTTGAACTACACCCCAAAAACGTACCATTTTAAGCCATGTTGAATATTTACATTTGAATTGATGCAGGAAAACAACATGTAATACATTTTTCCTGTATTATCTTTTTAAAATACATTTATTTATTAAAAAAAGCAGACTCTTACATGCCCATTGTGCAACAGTCTAGATTGTCGTAAAATCCAAAGTCTCTCCAGTCCAGATCTTCTTTGAAGCTTACAAAAGACAGATTCTAAACCAAAATGTGCCTTATATTCTGTTGCTCCTCATATTTTGAAAAATACGGTACTAAATGTTATTGTTCCAAAAAGCTTCTTCTACATATTTAAGGCACTAACGTTAGCAGTGGTTTAGCAAGACTGGTTAGGTTTTCCCCAAACTGTGCTTCTTTTTAAACCTAGTCATTTACTGTGGCCCGCCTGATGGTTGGCTCAAAAACAAAGTCAATAAATAAATGTTCATGTTGATTTGGTGACCTATAAAGATGCCAGCCTCTAAGCTAAACTAAGAAGCCGAAGATTATCGATGTCAACAGGAATTTCATGGGAATTATGAACAGTTTTGTAAATATGAAATGAATACTTTAAGATTTTGGGCAACCTTTTGTAATGGAGTTTGACACTCTTTATAACACTTAATTGTGTCTTATTGTTTACTATTTAAATGATAAGCCTTCTCTACATTAGCTCTTTTCTACTCTGCTTATATACTTGTGTATATATATATATATATATATATATATACTGTATACATCAAAAATAATTTCTTTCTCTGTCTTTAAATATATTTTGTATTGTTAATTAATCAGCTATCTGTAAACTCGGCATCAGTACTCAGCCATATTAATAATGAATGAAACAGCTGTCTCCGACCCACTGAAAGCAGTTTGGGGAACACGTGGTGACAGCTCAGCCACAATAATAATTATAGAAAATATGGATAAAATGAAAAATAAGTGTTGGATGTTGAAAAGCCTAAAACAGTGGATGGAACCAGGAACCAAAGATGGTCATTCTTGACATTAAATAGAAACCGTATGCTGTTATACCTTCTTTCTAATCTCTATCTTTCTGTTCTTCTCTGTTTCAGATCGATAAGAAAATAGTCCGCACTGAAATCGGCGTCCTGTTGCGTCTTTCTCACCCAAACATTGTGAGCCTTCTTCACCTCCTTCTTCTACTTCATGCAATAATAAACACCCTTGTGTCAACCATCCTTGCCCGATACATTGACTAGTCATGCTTTGATGAGAAGCTTGTTAAAGAACCTCTCGTGGCTGTAGATTCCCCTGTGGTTGTTGCTGTGGTATATTCACCTAACCTACGAAAGATAGTTTGCAAGTCAGCGGGCAGAATCGATAATCCCGACCTGGAGAAGAGACAGTGTAATATATCTGAGGTTTCACACATAATAATGTCAGTGGAGTTCATTTCCTGAGAGCCCGGTGTTCCCTGCAGCTGATACCATCAACACGGCTCCACAAATCACATCAGATAGTTAATGTCAGCAAACACACACACATAGACACACACACACCTTTTTAGTTTTCCTGCAGCTGTGTCAGACGCTGATAAATCACACACACTGATAAATCACACACACTGATGAATCACACACACTGATAAATAATGATAATAATAATAATAATAATATGGTGATTCAATTTTCTTGTTTATCTCTGGAAAAAGAAATGAAGATTCCTCTGAGGTTGCAATGATTTCCTTGTAGATCCAGGCGGTTTGTCAGGTGGAATCATTGTTTCACAAGAAGATTCACAAGAGACTCTGTTTGTACATGAGTCACAACTTCAGATCAGCGGATTTTAGGACGCCATGACAAGACGCTGGCTCATGTTAGGACGTTAACTGTCGGAGCACTTCAGTTGAACGTCTTTCCGGAACAGAAGGAACTTTTTATTTTCTTCAAAATTCCTTTTTATGACGATGACCTTGTTTTTGTTTGTTTTAGATCCAGCTGAAGGAGATTTTTGAGACGGACACAGACATCGCTCTTGTGCTGGAATTGGTTACAGGAGGAGAGTTGTTCGATAGGTGTGTACGCGCGCACACACACACACACACACAATTTCCCAAAGGAGACCTCCTGAGGGATCAATAAAGTTTTACCTTACCTTACCTTACACACACACATTATATATTTATACACACACAGGCAGTTCATGAAGCCCATGCGATTCTTTAAAAACTGCATTATTCAACAGACATTTTACAGTTTTACGAATTTCCTTTGAATCAAATGGAAAAATCTTCCATGTTGTGAAGAAGTGTTACATGTTGTGTTGATTCTGTTTACGTTAAAGGAGCTTTTAATTGTACAACCTCTGAATGCGATAACTCTTAGTGAGATGTCACTGTTCACATTTCCATTTTTGCATTCCAATGTGGCCCTCCTCGAAAAGGTTTTGGACATCTTGGAACTAGTCTGCAGAGGGTCAATATAATCATGATTTTTATCAATACTTTTGGTGACCTTTGCTAGACTTCCGCCTTTATTTAAAGTACTTTTTTCAATAGAAGAAAATCATGTTAGTTAATCTATCAATTTTACCAGAGTCGCTGATATGGTTTCTATAATCAATCTGGAACCACAACTAAATATGCTGCTCGTATCCATTTGAAAACATCAAGTTCTTGAATCACACAAAACAATATCAAATTCCTAGAGTGAGAGTCACCAAACGCACAATGCAAGAGACACACATACGCACACTAGTGGGAATCCAGCTCTCTGATTGGCTGCCAGCTTTGTCTTGGCTGTCAACAGACCAATTGTCACGGCTGCTCGTTTCCAAAATCTTGTTTCTGCGATCACAAATATTTGTGTGATGGCGACAACAAACGGACTCTGAGTTCTCCAGGGAGGATTAATGGCAGCTTTAGTTTTTCCTCACGACAGCAGGTCGGGGAGCAAAGCTGCCGCGTGAATGTGATGATGCTGAATCCATGTTGGAGAACACAGTAGATGCTCCATGTACACATCATTAATTTAGAATTATTGACATTTCAGGGCGTCAATGATTTAGTGCTTGTTCATCTCAAGCTCTCAGCAAGGATGAAAAGAGAGATCTAGTTTTCTCAGCTGGATCTGGGATGCCCCCGGGTCTCCACCCCAGAAAACTGGAACAACCAAAGGATGGTGGCTCTTTGGATAATAACACCTCTTCGAAAATATAATTTATTTTCTAATTAAAAATTATTTTTACATAGACAAAGTTGAAAATAGAACTTTCAGTTGCCTTATTGTTCAGCTCATTTCCCATCTGGATTATTTGTTGTATGATTTAGAAATAAAGGTAAATATAGAACTTTCAGTTTCCTTCTGGCTCAGCTCATTTCCCACATGGACTAGTTGATTATGATTTTAAAATAAAGGTAAACAATATATTTTCTGTTGCCTTCTGGCTAATGAGCTGAGCTCCCACTTGGATTAGTTGTATTAGGATTTCATAACAAAAGTAAAATATAGAACATTCTTTTGCCTTCTTTTTCAGCTCATTTCCAACCTGGACTATTTGTTTTTTGAGTTCAAAATAAAAGTAAAACTAGAATGTTCAGTGTCCATCTTGTTCAGATCATTTTCAACCTGGACTAGTTGTTTTATGATTTCAAAATAAAATATAGAACTTTCTATTGACTTCTTACTCTGCTTATTTCCCACCTGCACTTGTTGTTTTGTGTTTTAAAAAATAGAACATATAACTTTATTTTGCCTTCTGGCTCAGCTTATTTCCCACCTGGTCTAGTTGCCCTGCACTAGTCAGTTGACCCGACAAAGACAGGTTGAAGAAGGAATTACTGATTTATTTTTGTCTTTTTTGGAAAATCAATGAAATGTGAACTTGTTAAAGGAATCTGAGTGTCTTTTATTTTGAAATATATCATGAAGGGTTTTTAGTGAACTTAGTTCTTCTTTCAAGACCGAATTGTTTGATGTTTAACAAGTTAGATGACCAAGAGAGGAAGATAATGACTTTAATTTCCTTTGAAAAACAGATGGATTCCATTGCATAACCTTCAGTTGTGTTGCAGGATCGTGGAGCGCGGCTACTACAGCGAGAGAGATGCTGCTCACGTCATCAAACAGATCCTGGAGGCCGTGGCGGTAAGATTCTCACTCACAAAGAAATCATGGACTGTCTAATAACTAGTTTTCAACTCACAAAACGACAAAAAAGTAATGATTACACTGTCTTATAATATGTAGGTCAACCTGCTGGGGAGTCTAAAGTTAGAAGAATGTCAAAATGGTGGATTGTAGTGATCTAAGTAAGAAAAGACAAACACTCCCATGTAATAACATTAAGAAGACAAACCAGGAGAGATAGAAAGACATTAGAGAATATTCCAGAGAGTGGCGAGGCAGCATCTTCGTGTCCAGACGGCTGGTGAGGATTCAGACGAGGTGATCAGCTCGAAAGCCTCCAGCTGCATGGATGGCACTCTGCCATAACCTTTAGCAAAGCTCCGTAGAGCAGGTCAAAATAGAGAGTTTTGAAAAGGCAGCCTGGAAGTGAGCAGAGGAAAAACAGGTTTAAGGGATTGACGGAAAAAAAGGATGGAAAGGGGCTATTCCAATAAACGAAGCCAAGAACCAGAGTCAACTCTGGTGGATGCAAAATCTATAACTAGCAGCCTCTATGTTCAACTTGTACTCATCAGTCAGTATCTGGAGCCACAACTACAGTACAGACTTGGAGTAACTTATTAAGTTAAGACATATTGGATGCTGTGTTTATTTTGGACTGTCAATTGAAAAAAAGGGGGATCAAGAATACAATATTTAATACTGTATAACCCTAATAAAAAAGAGTAGCAGTAATAAAAAACGCAAGTAACCAAGATAAAATGGATATATAATGTATCAAATTCAGATTTTAATTTGTATTTGTTTTGAATGTATTACTATTTATTTACATAATATTTCAAGATGTCAAATACGAACTATGGACAAACATTGATATTAAATAGAAAGATGACGATAACAATTTACATTCAACTGGTTATATTTAAAGTTGAATCAATAATACATTTAAAAAAGAACAATATTAAATTGCTGGCATTAGAAACATTTTTACATTGTTCATTTATATTTTTGCTTTGGCCTCATGGACACACCTTTTAAAATTCAAAATGAGATAACTGATCAAATGGAATGGTTCGACCGTAAGCAAAGGAGACCAGAAGATAGACATCCTGTGAGACTCCGGAGAAAAGAGGGGATACGAGATGGAAAGTGTTGTGTGGTCGTTGTCGTGCGACTGCAGCAGGAGGTTTCAGAATATTCTGGAGCGAAGAAATGAGTCGTCCTTCAGCAGATGACTCACAGACTTGTTGTTCTCACTGGCTTTCATCAAACCTGATGGTGACACAAATATATCACGTAAATGTCAGGGAAGGAAAGATGGGAATAAATATAGGATTTAGAGAAGAAGAGGAATCAAAGAGATGTTAAGTGAGAAGGTATTGAAGTAGAGAGAGGAAAGTAAAGACAGAAAATCAATTAAAGCAAGAGTGGAGGATGTAAGAAGCAGGAGAGGTGTGAAAGAAGTGGATGGGATAATGAGCAAAGGAGCGATATTATCTAAGAAAAAAAGAGGGAGGGAGTGCAAAAGAGTAAAGATAATAACCACAAGAGTAGATTCAAACTGGGTTTTGTTTTTTCTTTCAAAATAAAACATCTTTCCGATGTTCTACTAAGTAATGCAGCTTCATTATACAAGTGATTTATGCCTTGTGCACTGTTACTATGGAAATATTGAATTCAACATTTTAAATGTTCCATTTTTTTTATTTAAATTAAAAACTTAACTATTAAAAAAAATTCTTGAGTTAAAATCTTGTTTACCAAAACTACACCCACTTCGTTGTAATTGGTCAAACATCGTGTCATCAATCCTGGAAGTCTCCAACTCCAAGGTACTCATTGTATAAACGAAGCGAGGCGTTATTACAGCTGGCTGGAGGAGGAGTGAAGACCATTTTTACGTCACCTCCCTCTTGTAACCTCTTGTTCGCTGAGATTTCAGACAGGGGAGAACTTTATAAAGTTATAAGTTTAAAACATGCTCATAGTGCGTAACTAACTGCATTATGGAGAGGAAGACTTCAACATATGAGTGAGTCAGGAGAGTTGGGTTTTCACATTATTAAATATTGAATTATTATTTTTTTAATAATGTAATTGATTATTTATTATTATTTTTCAATTAAAGTTGTTTTAAAATATAATTTAATTCAATGATTTATTATTATTATTTAACTTAGCATTTAATTTTTATTTTGTAAATTATTGAATTCAATTATTAGTGTATTAAAAGGTTGAATTTGTTTTCATCAGAACCTTCAAATATTTTCAAAATGTACTTTCACTTCACAAAGCACTATTATTCCAAAAAAAAAATATTTAAAAGGCTTGAAATAAGAAAGTACTGAATTTAGAACATTTATTTTTGAGTTATTAGAAATAACTATCAAAACAATATTATTATTTTTAATTGAATCATTAAAAGAAAATCAATATAATATTATTCTATAAAGTATTCAATAAAAACAACCTTTCAATAGACAAATTATAGAATTCAATTGTTAGAAAAACAATTCAATGCTTCAAAAACCCTAAACATTTCAATAAAAAAATTCAATTCAATATCAGGATGGTTGAGATGGTGGTTCCTAGGATGGTGTCATTCAGGTGGAAATGAACACAGCTCTGTTTCTATTCCACCCGCAGTCATGTGTGACACCAGGTGTGTGTTTGGCTGCTTGGACCTGGTCTCAGGGCGGCAGGTTGATTTTCTCAGTGGCTGCTTTGGACACCAGAGTTGTTGTACATGTGCACAAGCAGCAGGTCCCTTATGTAACATCAGATCCCATCCTGCTGCTGAACAGATTAAATCAGAGGGAGGATTAACACACACACATGCACACACACACCCACTCACGCACACACACACACACACCTACACACACACACAAGCTGACCTACATCCATGCAGAGAAACATACGCCCACAAATGTTTTTAGGATGAAAATCTGTTTATGTGGAAAATTCGTTTTTATTTCAGGAGGGAAATTCGTTTATTTTGTGTCGATTGCACTTTTCCAAAAAGTGCGGGATGTAAACACATGAGCGCGGGGGGATTACGGTACAGTTGTAGGTGCTGTCATATGTGCAGAGTTAAGCTGTGGTGTAGAAACAACCTGAACAGATCAGAAACGTTGTATTCGAGGGAGTCTATATTTACACTCAGACGAGCTACAGGCACATCTGCCCGTGAAACACTTCTGCTACACAACCGAGACTTGTCGTTGACAACAATCTGGATCTTCTGTGTTGGTTTATTTTAGCACCAGTTAACATCTTGACTCTTGCACGAGTCAATCTATGGAAGGTTATCAGTGCCATCGGCATATTGAATTGGTTGAATGTAACATCTCAAATGTCGAATAGGATTTTTAATCATTTAATTATTATAATCTTTTTTAATAATTTAATATATATTTAAATGTATTTTTTAATCAATATTGTCTGGTTTCACTATTAAACCAACATCTTTATATTGCATTTAAAAGATAAAAGACAAATTGAACAATACTGAATTGACAAAATGCATTTTTTAATCATTGGATGTCCCCAATACTTATTCAGCATCATCCTCTGACCTCCCCTTGGGTTACGATCAAAGACACGACCTGGCAAGAAAACTAATGTTTTGATGCACAGCTTTGCCAAATCACATAAAAAAGTAAAGCGTAAAAAGTAAAAAGGTCATGGCTGTGACATCGGCCTGGTTCCAAAATGACTCAAAGACGAGACCAACAGAGTTCAATGTTAACAGTAGGACTTCTTCAATACATCAGGAAACAGAGGTTTAGTGCCGCAAGCTAGCATTAGCGCATGCCATGGGGGAGAAATATGTGCTCCTGTCAATATGTGAGGGAAGAATCAGAACATTTTTATGATTATTCACTGAACATCGTTCACCAAATGTATCACGCTTTGGGTCATATTGTTCAGACAGTTACTTTGTGATGTAGTTTTGTATTTTAGCCTCTTGAGGGAGAGAGAAAATGCTCCTAAACTGGTTTGCAGATCCATTTTTTTTTTTTTTAAAGGAAAAGTTAAAAAGACGGTGCAAAGGTTAAGGCAGATGTTATACAATGCTTGAACAAAAAATGCTTTTAAATCTATTTATATGGGTTAAAATGAACATTTACAAAAAGCTAAGTGAAGGAAAAACAAAATAACCCTTTGGTGTTATTGTATTTTTCCCTTCAAAACAACATAAAATCTTATCAGTACAAGCAAATGGATTTGACATCATAAGATAAAACTTGTCCCATGACCACACATAAATGGATCATGGTCCAAAAGAGCCAGAAGACTAAATGAACGATTGACTAAAAATTGGATAAGTAGAAGTAGACAAGGTACTTGTTTTTTGTTGTTTTTTTTTAAATCTCAAAACTTGTTTAAGTGTCTGACTATAATACTGTGTATTCAAATGGATGGGGGGGATTGTTAAGTTAATCGATAAATGCACAAGTTTCTGAAGCCAAAGGCATTTAAAATCCTTCCTCTCTTAGTGTTTAGGTTTCCTCACCACTTAAAAGCATTGATCTGATCCGTGATGGTTAATACCATCAGGCTTGAAGCTACGAGAAGTGTCAAAGCCTAGTAATATGATCTAAAGATCGGTAGATATATTGTGTCATTAAGACCAGTACAGGCACTTCAATCTTTCTACTTAAGTCAGACATCTATTAGGGAGAAATACATTAGTCGGAAAAGAGAAAGACTGACAGATATTCGGACTCTTTTAGGCACTATCTTTCCTGCCTCTTTCACACCAACGTTATCTGGTAAAGCAGCCATGAAATCCCCATGTCACGAATCCCAATCCCTCCCCTTCCCCGCGAGTGCCAGGCCACCCTGGCGTGAGTCTGGATCTGCTGCTGATCAAAGCAGTTAGTGTCAGAGATATCACTCGCTCGCCAGCAGGTTCATTAGAGCCCGAGTGGCTCTCCGAGAAACCTCGGCGGAGAAGCAGTCGAGTCCAAGGGGAACCAGCCTCTTAACCCCGTGACGTCCGTCACCAGTTAAACTCCTCTGACCCTTCTAAGGATGAGCAGCGATGAATAAAAGGAATAGAGTGTTTGCTCGCTTCGATTCCTTTCACTTAATCGTCGAGCGTTTCCATCGTAACAAAAGTGCATCAAAGGGTCGGTGGATTCTTTTGTGTTTTGGAACAACAAAGTGATCTGATTTGAGGAAGCGTTTGTTCCGAGAGCAGCAGGGCCGGCTGGGAGCTGGGGAAGAAGCCATCTGTTCATTCACTGTTCAGTCTGCCAAGCAAACACACTGACACACACACGCATACACGCTAACACACTAACACACACACATTTTACCCCGAAGGCAGTTGATGTCACAGCTGAAAAGAAATAGCAGTAAAAATTGTCATCTAAAGTTGGTTCTAACTTTTCTCTCTGCAGTATCTGCATGAGAACGGCGTCGTACATCGCGACCTCAAACCCGAGAACCTTCTGTACGCCGACCTCTCTCTGGACGCGCCTCTCAAGATCGGTAAATATTCACACTCTCGGTGTTGTTAGAAAAAACGACCACCAGACAGAACAAGTTGGGTTGGATGTTTCTTCAAAACGGATTCTTCAAAAGTACTCAATGTCCTGCAGCCATGATGGAAATGAATGCAACTGCCGTCTCCTATTCACTGCCCTACAGCAGTTTGACTGGTATCTTGGTAACTGGGGAGGGTAAAGTTTTGGAGTCAAGACATCGTTATAATATTAGCAGAAATAAAGAAAACATTAACTTTAAAAAAGTGCCGCTTTACCATCATGATAGAAGTTCAAGCTGACATCCTTATTGCAAACCCTGAGTGAAGGTTATGGTCTGCTTATTCTTTTTGTCCAGAATGTAGTCATGTGAAAGTATTGTTTCCATATACATACAATGAATTACATTGTGCTGCAGATGATTGATAGTCAATAGGCAGGTTAAATGTTTGCACTACACTGATAAACATGCACGCACGCTTGTATTGATTGTAATTCAATTCTTCGATCTCTGAACTAGTGTGTTGTCCCAATTTTCATTTGGGACAATTGGGACAATTGGGAGTGTCCCTCTATTTGTTACATCATATACGCTCATCTCAGGGTGTCATGTAGTGCAACTCTTAAATACATTTTTACTCAATTAATGGTTTTTCACTTATTCAACGCGGACGATATAAGATCATTTCATACAAGCATTAGAACCATGCAACCAAATGCTCCATTTTGGTTGGGGTTTTTTTTTCGCAAAAAAAGGGGCAATATTTTGAATACAGTGTTTTGTACGTGTTTTGAATGCGACAAAATGTATGTGTTGTGTGCAATGGTGTTTTTTTGGTGTGTGTGTATGTTCAATGTAGAACATGGTACAGAGGTACAGAGGGCCAGTAGTTCAAAACAAATTTGTGTCCTGTCTCAAATTCCTTTCTGAGTTTGTACTTTTGTGTTAAATAAATTGCATTTTCCAACATACAAAATATGTACTATATAAGTAGTAGCATTTTCCTGTCTGTGGGTTATTAAAGAAAACTACTGTACCAAAATGTCATCAAAGTTTACACCATATTGACATTTTTATCTTTTCCAAGAGTTAATGTTAGACCTGAAAACCTATCAATCTGTATCTGTTTTTATCTAATCAAGTTCCTGCAGCAGATAAATAAAGATTTTTATTAGAAAAGAAACAAAGCACTAACAATTCTAATTAAAGTTTATGTGAGAGCTGGTGTCATTACGCATCCCTGCAAATGTTTTAATTACTAAAACTAAAATTGAAAAAAGTTGAAATAGGAGAACTTCACTCAGTGATCGGAAATTCCATCTTTGAAATACATTTATTTTACACAACAAATATACCACTATTTTTGTTCTAAAGAGAATATGTTGTATGCCTGTTAAAATGAGTCATGTGATCTCCTCAGAGCGGAACTCTTAACATTTCAGATTCAACCCGACGACTCGAACGTTAACACCCACATGTGCGTTGACCTTTAATGAAGCCGTCTATTATTGCTCTTCAGATGCTAGCCGAGCCTCCGAGTCGCACTCGCAGCCTCCGCTAACACCTTCGCGTCGCTCCGAGACTCTCCTCCTCCTCTCCACGGCTTCGCCCACGCTCGGGCTACCGGAATAGTCCGGAGCTATCTGTCAACATATGAAAATGTGTCGACACAACACAGACTGTGCGACGGTTCAATATTTCCTCTTGTTTGTTTAATTCAATCTTCTTCTCCGTCAGCCGACTTCGGTCTCTCCAAGATCATCGACGACCAGGTCACCATGAAGACGGTCTGCGGGACCCCGGGGTACTGTGGTGAGTATGTCACGACTGTTGTGTTGTGACGTCACCGTTGTCACAGCATCGCCGCGACTAATGATGATGTCACGGTACAGGGTGTCCCCTCGAATCTCTTTACTACTTTACGAATGTATTCTTAAGGCAATTGAAAAAGAGAAAAACAACGTTTGAGTTTTTGACATGATTCAAATCACAAGTACCATTTTTACTTTCTCTATCTTTGCCATTCAACTCTTTGACAAGCGCTGCCTTCATAAAAATGATTTAAAACGTTCATGTTTTCAAGGCCTTTGAATGAAACTCACTATCAGACTACATGGTCTGTATAAATGTTATGGATAACATAATAAAAACACAATAACAAATTGTTAATGCCAGGTTGTACTTTATAGTAACATTACCCCTATGTAGCATAACTAAGCATAATGAATGTGATGAGCATGAACATTTTGATGAGCATATATATATATATATATATATTATTTTAAGATATTTGTTTATTGATTTTTCACATAAATCAACCAGTACTGCTCAACAGTTTAAGGAGCATATTTTATTGAATAATAAAACAAAACAAAAAATCATTTATACTCTGTAAAAGCAGGTTTTATAATAAAAACACAATAACAAATTGTTACTGCCAGGTTGTACTATATAGTTATATTACCACTTTGTAGCATAACTATAAAACATAATGAATGTCATGTGCATGAATGTGTGGAGGAGCATATGTATATTTTTTAATTTATTCAAGATATTTGTTTATTGATTTTTCACATAAATCAACCAGTACAGCTCAACAGTGTAAGGAGCATATTTGACTGAAGAAAAAAAAAAAAAAAGTATACTCTGTAAAAGCAGGTTTTATTGGTTTTCTCGGGACGACACTATTGGGTCAGATTCAGTTACCGCCATAAACGTGTATTTCTGGTTTATTTCTGAGATCATATCAGGGGAAATTGTGGCCCCGGGTTCCACATACAACCATCTGTTCCTGTATTTACTGTATCTGACCTCCCTGTTGGAAACTACCCCAGTGAATATATACAAGACAAATACGTCTCTCCCTCCTGGTTTACAGTAGAGTATAGTATAATAGAACAGTAAATATGATAGATTTTCGTATCCGTGTAGGATCAGGAAAATAACATAGTAGTGTCCGTCGTTGTGTAAAGTGTAGTATCACCAGCTCTCTGGCCACCGTGATGCATTCAGGCACCTGCTGCTCTGTGGGATTTTGTGACACTCTGAGTGAGCGCTTCAGTCATCCATCTGGTGTCTCTTCTCACTCGTCAGCTCCGGAGATACTGCGGGGAAATGCCTACGGCCCCGAGGTGGACATGTGGTCAGTGGGCGTCATCCTCTACATTCTGTGAGTCTGAGTTAACACCTCCACACACACTCTCTCACACACACACACACACACACACTGATTGATTCCTCTCTGCGGAGCTGCTATGACTCTCACGTCCATCTCTGGAAAGCCATTACGCTCATTAGGCCATGATGTGAAAGTGCTTCCTGTGGATCTGTTCTCCTCGGATGAATCGAGTGTGTTAATGCAGCCTTCGGAGCTCTGCGCTTCCTAATGCTGATTACAATCCGGCCTTAAATCTCTTCCTGGATATAAACTTGTCATAGCAAGTCCACAGATGTGACTGATCCAGCTTTAGCATGTCAGGCTCAACCGGAATACGGATAAAGATTCATATTCTTCTTTTTATATATATTACTTTTTTTTTTTATTACAGCACAAATGTAAGTAAGTAAGTAAGTAATTTATATTTATAGAGCGCTATTCCAGACCAGGGTCATAAAGCGCTTAAACAATCAAAACAATACTCCATAAAATATATACTAAAAAGGTCAAGATAACACCAAAACAACACAGGAGTCTCAGAGAATCAAGGAAAAGCCTGCACAAATAAAAATGTCTTCAGATGTTTCTTGAAGGAGTCAGTAGATCCATCAAACACAGAGGGAGAGGAAGATCGTTCCAAAGCTTAGAAGCAACAGCCTGGAAGGATTTCTCTCCTCTCACTCCTCAGTAGATTCTGATCCACAGACCTCAGAGCCCGAGCTGGGGTGTAAGGCTGGATCAGATCACTGATGTAAGGAGGAGCCTGACCATGAATAGATCTGAAAGTAAGAACCAGAATTTTAAAGTTGAAAGAAACTGGAAGCCAGTGAAGAGTTATAAGGATCGGAGAAATGTGAGTTCTTCTACTAGAGCGGTATCCTCTGCATGAGTGTAATTACTGGACTGCATTAGCGACAGCTACGGTTCCCTGCATGAACCAGATCATCAACAACGACTTTCTGTTCCAGGCTGTGCGGGTTCGAGCCCTTCTTCGACCCGCGTGGCGACCAGTACATGTACAGTCGGATCCTCAACTGTGACTACGAGTTCGTGTCTCCGTGGTGGGACGAGGTCTCCCTCAACGCCAAGGACCTGGTAGGAACGATTCAAGAAGCAGTTTTGTTGCTGTATTTTCTGCCTTAAATATTTAGATATTTACATTTTCTAGGTTTAAAAAACAAATCAAAAATCAAATGCAATGCCTTATAGGGTTGAAGTGGAGTGTTAGTTTGTTTCTAGTGGGGGTTGGACTCCACCAGGACCAGGTCACGGTTCTGTTCAAGTCTTTTCTTGACAGAATTTCTAGACGCAGTCCGGGGTGTTGAAGGGGTCTGGTTTGGTGGATTTAGGATTGGGTCACAGCTTTTTGCAGAAGACATGTTCCTGTTGGCTTCATCGAACGATGGCCTTCATTGAACGATGACCTTCAGCTCTTGATGGTGTGAGAAGCGTCAGGGATGAGAAGCAACACTTTAATATCCGAGTCCATGGTTCTCAACTGGAACGAGGGTGAGGAGTTCAAGTATCTTTGGGTCTTGTTCTTGAGTGAGGGAAGAATGGAGAGCGGGGGAACAACACGCGTCAGCAGTTATCTATACACTTCACCGATCTTTGATGGTAAAAAGAGAGCTAAGCCAAAAGGCAAATGGTGGATGGATTCTCCCTAATGGACGGGGTGAGAAGCAAGGTCACCCGGAAGAGGCTCAGAGTAGAGCCGCTGCTCCTCCGCGTGATCAGAGGCAGCATCAGGAAGAAAACCTCCTACCATAGCTTTCAGTCTCACATATCTTCATCAGTGTCTTCCCTCTCCGTCGCCACGGTGACCACTTCCCTCTCCCCGCTCGTGTCGTCAGGAGTAGAAATCGAGTTTCACGTCAAACAGCCCTGATGATGTCGCTCGGTATCAATCCCGCCGGAGAAGAGTGCTCACAGGGGGATTGGAAGCAGCTTTCCTAACAGGGTTCTCCCTCTTACCGTCCTGTCTGCAGGTCAGCAAGCTGATCGTGCTGGACCCGCACAAGCGTCTGAGTGTGCGCGAGGCGCTGCATCACCCCTGGGTTCTGGGCAAGGCGGCCCGGTTCTCTCACATGGACACCACGCAGAGGAAGCTGCAGGAGTTCAACGCTCGACGCAAACTTAAGGTTTCAAATGCAACCATTCAATATTTTATCGGCACGTATGATATACTTCTATAGAATTTTGTAAAATTACAAAAACATTCGGACCAATGTGCTTCTGGTCCAGAAGATCCTTATTGTTAACAAATGTTTGATTTAAGTGTGTCTTAAATAGATGTTGGACTCTATTGTACTCATCAGTGTATTTTTGTACAAAACTCTCTTTTCATTGAAATATTTACTTTAGAAAATGTGCTTAAGCCCCGCCCACTGAAAACACTTGGTTTTTCTGGTGATTAAATCTTGTTTGCCACAACCACACCCACTCTGCTGTTATTGGTTAAGCAACAAGGTTCGTCACCACTCATCATCAGTCCAGGAAGTCTCAACCTTGAAGGGACTTGTTGTAGAAACAAAGTGGGGCGTGATTTCAGCCGGCTAAAGGAGTAATGAAGACCATTATTACGTCATAATGGGCTTTACTCTCGTAACCTTTCGTACGCAACCTCTTCCTTTGCAGTTCAACAGTCATTACTTCATGTTAGCAACATATATAGATAATAATAATAATAATAATCTCTATTTATATAGCGCCTTTCTAGACCAGGGTCACAAAGCGCTTTGACAGCCATTCACACATACTGATGGGAGTATGTCTTCCTGATGCTGAGTCACGTTAAAAAGTTTTGTGTTTTTGTAGATATAAACGCTTCATGTGCACAACCACAGACTTTAGTGGGAGGAACTTATTCCTCCCTCAAAACAGTGGATTCCCACGATGCATTTCTACTACTTTATTTAGTGACGACTGATTGGTTGGTACACATCTTAGTTTAAATGTTGCTCAGAGGTGATTTACAGCTGTGATTTGGTTGGCTGGGCGGCAAAGCATTATTGGAGCTGCTCAGGTCACCATTACTGAGAAGGTTATTGAGACGGATGGCACCTCATATAATGTTGAGATTCCACGTGCTAATAAATGTTGTTAGATAAATGTCGTCAAATGAAACAAGCGAAATATTAGATGGTCGCCACTAGGGACCGCTGTACCGTACACATGCTGACATCCCCTTCATTTCTGTGTCTCTCTCAGGCGGCCATGAAGGCCGTGGTGGCGACCAGCCGGATGCACGAGAGCTCGCGGCGCCGCACAGACAGTTGCGACATGCCTGGTTCTGGCACGTCCCGGCAGAGCAGCATGCAGCAGGACCCGCCCCCTGACTCCCCAGGACCCACCACCGCCGACAAAGAAGCTTCGCCCATGATGGATCCCAAGAACACGCCGGAGGAACAAGAGTCCGAGCCCACGGACCTCAGCGTCGGCTCCCGCTCGCCGCCGCACAGTCCCAAACCGACCGCCTCGGAGGTCACAGGCTCCGCCCCTGTCAGGCCCCCGCTCCGGGCCGACGGTCGACGGCAAGCGTCCGTCATCCCCAAGAGCATGCTGGTCCAGCCGCGGCTACAGCACAAGAGCTGTTCTGCGATGGAGACCACCTCCCAGGGAGAGGTCTCCGCCTCCTCGGCCACGCCCCCCAGTCCCAACAGCCTCAGCAACGGCTTCAGTGGCGTGAGCGAGCCGGCCGGTAAGACGGCGCCCTGCCAGTGATCGTCTCGACGTCGAAGAGAAGCTCCAAACTGCCACAGAAAAAAGAGTCAAGCCTTCTTTTGATCACCCAGACCAAATGTAATCTCGATCGCAGGTTTCTTCTTGAACTGATCCAAAACTTCCAGTTCAGCAGCTATGCTAGCCTGCTACGCCGCGGCGACGTGCTTAGCATTTCAGTATTATTGCGTGGCATGGCCCGGCGGAAGTTGGAGGATTCAAGTCAGTCATTTAACCAGATTTAAGTTATTACTTGAGGTTTATTGGCAAAATGTTGAAGGTTATCACAGATGTAGGAACACATTTGAATGTCGCGCAAGTGAAGATCTAATCAAACGTTAGCTTAAGCATCCCCACTGCTCTTCCAAAATTAAACAGGGTTCCAGTTTACTCAGGATTTTAAACTAAGTTAGGGTGTAAAATAATTATTATACTGTAACATGTCTTTAGTATCACGTTTCCTGAATTGTTTAATTTATTTAAAATCTTTGTTTTGTAAAGTACTTTCAACTTTATGCTTAATTTTATTTGAATTATCTCGTCTCATTTTTGTTGTTGTTGAGTTTGAAGAACTTTAACAAGGTGGCGACGTTCTCTGACGCCACTTTGTATGTTTACAGTCAGTTAAGTTGTTAAACTTGTTTATTTTCTTCCACTTATTCCCTCATTGAGGCAAGTCAAGTTTATCCCAGCTAGTCGGGGCACGAAGCAGGTTCAGATGCAGGCAGTTTAAAACATTTTAAACTATAATTTAGCTTTATATATTTATATGTATGAAGTATATGGTCATTATAATTCCTTATTATGTTTTTTCTATGCATTTACGTTTTACAGCAGCTGAAAAGTTTGGATTCATTCATTTATATTTTATTACTCCATTTTTTTTAAATGTATGTTACATTTTTTATTAGTTGCTTTGAGTTATTTTGTTTTTTACTTAAAACTAATAATTATCTATAAAAGCAGACATTATTATTTTTTATGTAGTTACTTTTTTTGTGTTTCTTAAGTCTTAATTTCTGCTGTATGTTAAAAAAAAAATTAAAGGTACTAGCATTTAGTAAGCTAGGCTTCTACATCACTAGCATTGCTAACTGCTTCATACATATACTTCTTTGATTATGTCTCAACTTAACACAATCTGGGTCTTCAAGAAATAATCAGACTGTTTTCCGAAAAAGGTTATAACGTGTCAAACTCAAATACAAAATACAAAAACAATTTAAGTGGCCGTCAAAAGCTTGAAGCATCTCTTGTGTCTTGTGTAAAGCAAATGTTGAAAGGTTGTTTTAATTATAAACAAACAGTTCCTGATCAGTCAGTTTTACAAAAGGTATAAATAACATGTTTAAAGACTTTAAGGATATATCAATATTTATTCGATTTTTGGAAGATAGAGAATGTAGATGATTCGTTGTTTTTATTTTTTAAACTGTGCCAGTGTGAGCAGAGGAGTAAATATTTACTATACAACGAGAGACTCATCGTGAACACATATTTTGTAATTACCTGCATCTCATGTCTCGAAGGTTTTATAAGGGACTCGTCCTCAGGCGACCATGGCATTGACTTGGCATTGGGAGCTGATTGTGTTTAAGGGACTGAGGAAAGATGACAAAAGGATGGCTCTTTGCATTTCCACTTGAGACTTCAAAGTACTTTTTTTTTCAAGAATTCTTTCCACTTTCTGCTGATGCTGCTGCGTGAGTAGAAACTGTAGACCCAGGTGAGTGTTGTGCTCGTGTCATCCAGTGAACGGTTGTGTTGTTGCACTGTAGATCTATAAACCAACTCCACTCGCTCAATACTTACACACCTTTTCGTAGCTCAACTAACCGCACATTGACTAGAAAACCACACGGTCTACCTCTCTGTGTACAGGGGCTTCCTAACTGAAGACATGAATTAACTTCAAATTTGCAAATGTTTGATATGCATGTGTAAAAAACTCCAACAACTCTGTCCTATAGTTGGTTTATGACACAATGACAAGAGAGAAGCAAGAAATGTTATGGATGTTAGTACCCGACTATTACAAAGAACAGTTTTGACTAGTGGCTTCCAGGGATGGGTATCATTTCAGTCTTTTATGATTTCAAACTGGTACTTTTGAACAGAAAGTATCCAAAAATGAATTATTTACTTATTAACAAAACATAAAGGCAGATTTTCTAAATGTAAAAAACAATGCTCGTTGAACAGGTTCTCAGCATTACATACTGTCGGTATTATGTTCTGTATGTGTTATTTTGTGACACATTGTGTGGGTAAGAGGTGTTTTGCAGGGGGGAGTGGGTGCTGATAGGATTTGTATATATATGTATTTCTTTTTTTTTTCCTCCGTGTGGTAATGAGCGTTTCTATCAGATCAGAGTTTTGGTACCCATTTCTAGTGGCGTTAAAGGGTATTGCAGCTTCGCGTTACTTTTTTAACGTGATGGAAGCTGCCGTCTACTTTTAGTGCTAAAACACATTTTAGGAAAAACACAACATTGTCACAAACTTTATATTGTTTCACAAAACAAGAGGCTTCAATCGTCTAAACTAGAACAAAAAAATGTTGCTTTTTTAATTCGATTGGATATTTTTTAATGTCAAGAAGAAGGATTGTAAGATATGCAGTTCTATAAAATACAGTGTAAAAAAAAAACATTTGTTTACCGAATAATTTACAGATGCTTTACTGTGCTGCTGCACTTCGACAACTATTACAATTATTGTAACAATGTGCAACAGCTACATCTCTGCCACAGCTTCCCCTTTCGCAATGGATTCACAAGCAGGACACGAACTAGAGCAAAAACTTTGGCATTTATTTGCTTTTCAGAGTAAAAATAAAAGGCGTCTAAAACACTCAGATGAGCGTCATAAGAATTATATTAGATCCAAAGCAGACGAAATTCGAGTGATACTGCCATCCACTGGTGATGTACTGAATTACAACATTGAGGCTCGTTTACGTTCAACATCAGCGCAACCGCATCACATCCGGTGGAAATAGGGTTTATTTAAACAAAAGTTTTTTGTATGGAATTTCAGGTGATGTAAAAAATGAGAGCAAACAAAAGAAGAAGTAGAGAAAAAATGGACTTGGTTAAACTTCTGATGAAATTATTTTTAGTAAATGCAAAAACGTCTAAATTTGTAGTGAAATGTTGCTGTGAAATAGATCTTTTATCTTTGTACTTGTTGGGTACTGACTTCAAAATGCAGCCAGGAAAGCAAAGAACCCCAAACATTGTTCTGGTCATAAATCTCTTCCAACTCCTCAGACACCTGGCTTTGTCCCTGGAACTCCTTACTAGGAGACATACTGACCTGGTGTCAGAGCCACAGAAAATGTAGAGGAGCAGGTACTCTACCTTGATTTCCCTCTGGAGACTGAAATCAAAAAAAAGTTGCATGACAAAAATATTTGATGCTGCACTTAAATTTTTAATTTTCTTCCTCAAACACCTCACTAAAAATATTTGAGCTGAAGGTGAAAAGAAACGCCCAGTGCTGATGCACAGCTGCATCATGGGGAAAATGGACTTCTTTTAATGTTTAGGTTTACTGTTTTTCATTGGACTGTAAAAATACCCAAACAAAGTATGGTGTTCCAGGATGGACTATATATCTGGACGATATATCTATATTTGATTGACATCTATACTCTTGTGTACAAACATATTTGCTTCTACTATCTTGGGGTTTGAACTGTAAATGTTTGTGTTTGACCAGTAAACCTGTACTTTTTTCATGACGACACTCACTCACTGCCAGTTGTTGCATGTGTTCCACTCAACATGGTTGATTTATATGATCGCAACACGGTGGAGTTTGGATCCTCGCTGGACTGCCCACCAAACGCTTCCAAACTCCGGATGGACTCTAAATGAATGCGGATTTATGTAGAATGTTTCTCAGATGCAGGTCACATGTACAGTAAAGAATAGTTGATAGAAACAAGACGTGATTCTTCCTCTTCTTCCTATACGTACAGGTGTACCTGGATGTGTGTTAGCTTAAGCCTCTCCTGCTATTGCATTTTGCTTTAGACATGTATTCATCCTGTAGGAATTTCCTGAAAATATGATTTTAAAAAGATATGCAATCTTCACGAAACAAAATAATGCTGACCAGAAACTGTTTCCTTCAATTGAGAACAATCTCTAAAAATGATGTCACAACACAATCTGGAACTTGTAATTCATATGTTTGTATCTTCTTGTTTAGACTTTTGTAACAGTTTATTTTGGTGTCTAAACAAGAAGGTTCTGTCTCGCCTGCAGTTAATACAAAACTCTGCAGTGAGAATTCTGACCCGCTCTAGTAGAAGAACTCACATTTACCCGATCCCTAAAACTCTTCACTGGCTTCCAGTTTCTTTCCGGATCAACTTTAAAATTCTGGTTCTTACTTTCAGAACTATTCATGGTCAGGCTCCACCTTACATTACTGATCTGATCCAGCCTTACACCCCAGCTCGGGCTCTGAGGTCTGTGGATCAGAATCTACTGATGGTTCCTCGCACACGGTTCAGGACCAGAGGAGAGAAATCCTTCCAGGCATTGCTCCTAAGCTTTAGAAATATCTTCTTCTCCCTCTGTGTTTGATGGATCTACTGACTCCTTCAAGAAACATCTTAAGACCTTTTTACTTGTGCAGACCTTTCCCTGATTTTCTGGGACTCCTGTGTTTGTCGTGTTTTCGAGCTTTTAAAGTATATATTTTAACTGTGTATTATTTTTGATTGTTAAAGCACTTTGTGACACTGGTCTAGAAAGGCGCTTTACAAATAACCTTTAACCTTTAATTGCAGCCTCTTTCTGAATCTCCAACATTTATTGTGTCGACTCAATTTATCACAAGAAGTTTATAGATGCCTGTAAAAAACATATTTGACCTCCTGATGCAAAGGTTTCTGAAAACTCCTTCTCCTTCTTGTTTTAAACATTCATCAAAAATCTGATGCGAAATAATGAAATAATTAAGTACTCATTGTCTTATGATCATGTACAACAATACATTTAAGAACCAAGCTGTGAGATGAGAAAAGTAGTAAAGAAAATAGTTTGATTAAGAGGTTTTTTTTTCATCACATCACATTTTTATTTACACGCACAAATGCTGCTTTCTACTTAGTCAGAAATGTAACTTCATTTTTACGAAGCGACCGGAGCTCAGTTATCTTGGTCTTCATCTTCGTCCAAAAGGACCAAACTTTAAAAATTCTGTATATTTATGTATGTTTGTTGGTAGCAGAAGATCCCAGTCTAGCAGCAGAATATGAGTGAAATTAGAATTTTTGGTGACATAACCATTAATGATGGAACAGATTTCTCAAACCAAATAACACTTTAAATAAAGAAGAATTCATAGTTAAGCACACCAAAATGTATAGAACGTTACACAATCAAATCTAAATCAAATTTGCCAAAGATGGCCTGAAAAACCTGCTTCTTGTAAAAGAGTTTGTGTCCAGACTTTGATTTGAACCACCAGACGTGATGTCATGTGAAGTTCTTGGGTTGTATCAAGCAGAGCTTCTGTCTGTAAACACGTCCGTCTTCAACAGTCCCGCACCAGAACGATGATCTGCTCCTCCGCTCTTCAGCAGAAACCTCCAGGACTGAGGTGGCGCTGTAGCCTAGACCTCTCTCGAGCTGGACCTGCACCGGTGCTTTCATGATCTGCTCGTCGACCCACCACAGGACGTCCAGCGGCGGAGACTTCAGACCTCTGAGCAGGCAGACCAGCAGCCCTGGAGATTCAACTGGAGACATGATCTGCACTTGTGGATCAGAACCTGCACAGAGATGGAGAGACCTGATGGTTTAGCTCTGAAAAGGATAATGAAGAACTCACCTGCAGCTCTTTCGTGAAGATGATAAGAGTCATCGTCGTACAATGTTGCTCCTCTGACGGTCACCAGCAGACGAGTCTCTTCACTGAAGACCACTGAGAAGGAAACACCTGCTTCTCTGGGCTGAGCTGGGACGGAGAGAACGGAGCAAACAGACCTACAGGAGGAGAAAACAAGGTTGATCCTTTGACCACAGAGCAGATTGTCCAAGCAGCAGGTCTTCATCTCACCCCAGCAGGACCATGGTGACCACCACCGTGTCCATCCTGAAGACCCTCCCTCTATCTTCTCTCAACTGGAAGAACAACAGACGTTTGATTAAATGCTGCTTTTCACAGAAAACAAATCATTTTCATTAAAGATTCAATGTGTTTGTTGTCAAGTTCCCACTAGGAACGAGTTCCCTGTGTAATCAAATTCCGACTTTTTATGACTACAACGAACACCAGTACAAAATATGTGTTTTAAAATACATCTAAATACAATATATCAAATATAACAGAACGAAACATGCAAATCTATTTGCAAAAAGAGTGTACAGTGAAGTAAATTACTTCAAAACATTTGTACTATTACTTCAAGTAATAGTACAAATGTTTTGATCTACTGATACAATACTGATGTATTAATGGATTTATTTACACAAAAAGGATTTCCAATTTTACTAGGTAAGTACTAGAAGTGTAACTGCTCTGTATCCATTTAAAATCCACCAACATGAATTACTTCTTTTACTCATAGTACTAATTATTTTACCTCTGATACTGTTAATGTAACAACCACTAATACCACTCCTTCAGCTAGTATCTATAGACAGTACTTCATAATGCTTCAATGATTATACCACTATATCTTATAACCTCATCTATGCTCATACTAACATACCGCATTATAATACTACTACACTTACTGTAAAGTGAAATCAAATTTACCAACACCCGGTCTTAACTACATCTAAACTATATATTTAAGGAATTAACTACTGATAACTACTAATACTACTATTAACTACTTCTCTGTTATGTCTATTTTCTTCTTAGTTTTGTAATAGTCATCACAAGAACACAACTACCATCATAACTCTACAGACAAACATAAGAAGTACCTGCTGCGATGGATCTCCATCCACGTCTGTGCGTCCAGGACACTTGTGAAGCTGCTGAGGCAGAACCATGATGGTCTCCAGAGGAGACGGCTGCTCTGGGATCAGAGCGACGGTTGATGAACAAGAAGAAAACAGGAAGTTTTTTTTGCTGTTGTTTGCTGTTGATTCAGCTGCTGGAGGTTTAACAGTTACACCTGCATGTGTAATAACACGGGTTGTTGTTCAAAGATAACCCATAATCATTGTTTTACTTTTTTGGAAACTAAAGTTAAGACAGAATCACTGTTTGCCTTATAAAGATTGTATTTAATATTTTGACTTGATACTAGTTGTTTTACTTGGATTTAAATAACCTGTTGTACACTGCTTTTGCTGGAAAATAACTAGTACAATAGCTATTACTAGTAAAGCAAGAGCAAAAACCATTATATATTATACTATACTTTATAACTACAATTTATGGCCAATATGCTTTTTCTTGTGCTCTACTACCACTAAGGCCACTACTACTTACTACCACAATTGCTATGTGTTCTTCTCCATCTAGTACTACTGCTTTCACTTTGTTCTCTTTTTGTACTTTGACACTCTTTCTTCTATTCCTCTTTTTCTACCCTTCTAATTCTACTACTGCTATAACTAATTATACGGTATTATTAATTCTACGACTAGTTTTACTACTTATACTTATACTTTTACTACTAATTGTAGTACTAATACTATTACAACTAATTGTAGTTCTACTTATACTCCCACTTCTACTACAGATTCTACTAGTTTTTTCTTCTCCTCTTTTTTCTTTTTCATTTTCCCTTTTGTGTTCTATTTTTTCTTTGCAACATTTTTCAGTTTATTTCATCGTCTTCACATCAGTCTTTTCCTTTATGCATCATTTCAAATGTTTCCACAGGTTTTTAATTTGAATACTATTTCAATACTTTCAAGAGTTTTAGTTTAAAGATTCAGCACACTGCAGTTTTCTAGTTTACATTTTAATTCACAGAAAATGAACTCATTATTGTTTATGATTATATTAAAACCTATTAGAAAAAAGGAAATGAATAATTCATTAATAAGTTACGATGTTTACTGACTGAAACTGTGACATAAGAACAGTAGAAGACACTAATGAATATATTTACCATTTTTTTTATTTTCAAATAAAAGAATCATAAATATCAATGAGAAAAAAGAGAAAGAAATACCCAAGTTGTTTTATATAGCAAAAAATAAGTCTTTGGAGGATTATGATAAATGCTTCGAACAAACTATTATATTATTAACAACATTTATCTTTATTTAAAAACTATTATTCTTAATAAAACAAATTTAGTTCGCAATTATTTTAGCCAGCATAGTGATCCACAGCGCCGTCTGCTGGCGCTTCTAATGCCACAGCATTTGGTATTGCTACGTCCTAGTTGTTATAAAATGTTTTTCCATGTTGTCTGTCACGACTACAGTACAAAGCGATTGTATAACACTCATATTGCGTCAGAAATAATTACACATTCACTGGATCTCTGTTTATGAAGTATGACATTGTATAAACTAGAGTTTCAAGAATAAAAGAACATGAATTCAAACATGAAAATAAGTGGAAAACTATTACAAGGGAATTTTGTCACTAAGGACTTTTAACTCTTTTTGTCTCAGGGTCAAGGTGAACGACCTCCACCACTGCAAATGTATTCATGGGAGCCAGGGAGGCCTTTTACATTGACCCAGAGATATAAGTTTCAGACCAGTGATGAACTATTGTAACTAACAAGAACTTGATTGTTTCTGCCTCTATTATATCACAAGCTGTTCTTCCTATAATGTGATTTTGGAATGCTAATTACTCATGTCTTTTGCTGGTAAAAACTATTTTCTAGCATTTGTTTTAATGGCAAAATTCACAAATTCTAGTTTAACTGTTTAGCTGTGAAACAATGAAGATTTGGTCAAACAGCGCCGCACCAACTTCAGTTCAATTGAGTGGTGAGAGATGGTACTGCACCAACAGTTCGGTCGGTTAATTAGGCTGAACAGCTCTGGCGGGATCAAAAGTATCAACAAACAAAATGGCGTCGATAGTTTCCTGAAGACTAGCAGGTGACTATCCTCCTTCTATATTCAACAAATAAGTGTAGTTGCCAGTGAAACGTAAACCAAACTACTTAAATCATGGATCGAATAATTCCCCCTGCAAACAGCTTTAAAAAAAAGTCGTTTAACGTGACATTCAGAGTAAAATGTTCGTCTGTTAATGTTGTGCTAGTATTTCGCATCTGTGTGGTTGAGATTGAAACACAAATAAACCACCTGTTTAAAAAAAGTGTTTCACGCTGTTCAACAGCATTCATTCTACACACAGTCGATAGATTGCTTCTTTATTATTGATCATATTGAGAGCCTGTGTTTTTGATGTAGGAAACAGAAAAATTATTTAAAATATGTCGTTTTCCCATCAGTTGTTGACACAGTAAGTTTTCCAATAAGACCTGTGCCCTAAATTCATTAATTAATCCTGAGCCCAACAACTTCCAGGTATTCAACCAATCTGGCCTCTTGACATTTAACTCCAAACTTTTCATTACTAAACGTCCCTTTGATAAAAGTTATGCTTACAAATGTTTAGATGAATATCTCACAATCACACAAATACTTTTATCAGTCAATTCTTGCTATGGTTTTTCCAAATAGAAAAAAATTGGGTTGCTTGTGCTTTAGCGGTGTATTATGAATTATTTTCTTTTCATTATCTTGTACAATTTGTCCCCAGGTCTAAGTGGGAAAATGACGGTGCTGACTGAGCCTTCAACAAAAAACTTCTGCAAAATGAAGAGAGTTGTTTTATTTAACAAGGTAAGAGATTTATTGTATGAATACACAAATACTACTGGACATTGTCTTGAACTCAAACACAAGAAAGCCAGGATCGTTGAAGTTGGCTAGTTAATCAACCAGAGAAAGGTGTTAGCGACGTTCCTCCACTTCTGTGGAGCTGATGCTGCAGAAATAAGCCCCTGAGTCCCTCACTCTGGAGCCAAACAACACCAGAGACCCTTCAGGTGTGACAGAGAGTCTGGAGGGACCCAGAGTCATGTTGGATATGTTGGATGACATAAAGGAGAGGACATGCTGTATTCCTCGTCCTGCGGTCTTCCTGTACCAGCTGGCCACAGATGTAGTTGTATTGCTGCTGACCAGCAGGGGGCACTTTAGGATCACACTTTCGCCCACTGATACCTGGACTATCAATGAAGCATTAAAACCTAAAATGGTCAAATGAAAACAAGTTAGTTTATATTGAAATTAATGAAACAATGACCCAGTAAAAATCTCAATAAAAAAAAAAAAATGTTGAAACTAACGCTTTATAAATGTAGACAACTGTAAACAGTATTGCAACAATTTTGAATGTAGCTAATAGTCAGTTTTACCCGTCAACTACTAATTATATAAAGAACACAACTTTCAAACATCCAGTCAAAAAAACAAGTATTTTTTCACATAGTAAAACTGTGTCTCACTAGAAGCAACACTCAAGTTTCATAAATATTCACAATTGGCTTTTACATTTTTAAAGTTCTGTCTTGCCTATGTTTAGAAGGAATATTATTTATGCCTTGTAATAAAATAAAATATTTTTATCAGCAAAGATTCAGGAAACTTTTTGAAAATGTATTAAGCAAAATAAGTAAAAAAAAGATTCAAATATGAAGCTGTATTAACAAAATACTCACCACAGAGAGCGAGAAGAACAAGAAGGACCTGAGGAGACGACATTATCAAAATTATTAAATATTCCACAATCAATAGCCTGCAATGTTTTCAGTGTAACCAGCTTAGGTTTTTAGGCTGTTGACGGTTGACATCTGTCTGCCACAGTCTGCAGCTGCAGGAAATGATTCTGACTTGACTTTTCTCAAAAGGCCCCTCAAAATGTCCTATTGTTTCTGCTCCACACGGGGGCGCCCTGGCGGCTTTCTCAGCGAGTCCAAACAGGCAGAACTGGACTCAAGTTAGAATTTGAAAGAATAATTTAATAATAATTTAGGATTTTAATCAGACGCATTGCATTAATGTTGTGTATTTGATTTTTTTTAGCTGGGTGCAATATCATATAGCTTTTAAGTCCCTTATGTTGTAAACATATAACATTGGAAATGTAATCCAGACTGCTTAAAAAACGTTCTTTTGTCGAGTTAACAACTGAAGAACGGTAAAGTCTGACAATCACAATCATCAGTGATGTCACACCGATGACGACGGTCAGGGAAAACTTAAAAAAAAGTTGACAACTTTCTGCAAATCTGCCAGTTGTATCCCACAGATTCAACCTTTCGGGTTGAATACTTGAGATTGCTTCGGAAGCAAAACCAGATGATTTGAGGTTGTGGAGCTTCAGTAGATGTTCACCTGCCAAAACTGAAGTTCAAAGAGTTGCCGCAGTAACTGAGCGTTCTACTGAAGTATAGTTATCTCTTTATTATACAACAGTGGACAATCAATAGAAACTCCAGAACCCAGACCGTTCTGAAGTAATAGACGTTAACATGTTTCAACAACGATAGAATCTTTAACGACCGATTGTCGTATTGACCGAAATAAGATTCAAAGTAGAAACACTGTTCCTCCAAGAAAAGTCAGTTGGTACGTCTCTGGCATCTTGTCAAGATTTCTCTTGGACTTGTGAGGTTTTCAACTGGGAGGTAGACCAGGGGCTCATCCATGTCCCCCCCTGAAGCATAATGCGGCACAGATGTTTCATTTCAGGGCTGTCAAAAACAAACACACAAGGGGCTTAAATCATTTGTCTGTCTAATTCACTGGCAGAACTGAATGTATATTTACCAAACTCTCAGTAACAGTAGGTGTAATTGTGTTATTATGTTTTGTCCTTCGAGGCTGAATATATCTTAATTATCTCTGTGTTTGTCCTAGACTGTCAAATAACTCAACTTCAACATGACTTTTATTTATTTTTAGGGTTGTGCATTGGCAAGAATCTGTGATACGATGGGTAACACGATGCAGGGGCAACGATACATTGCAATGCAACAGAGGAACATAGGAACAAGGATATATTTATAGTATTGTCGAGTACTTGACTCCGCAGCCGCAGAAGTTTCAGACCGCATGACTCTCAACAAAGTCGTTACTGCTTTCATGTAAAAGCTGCTTGAGTCGACTGTATCCTCTCGCTCTCAGTCATTGCAGGGATCTTGTGGGATTTCATTGTTCCTTAAACTGTGGAAGAATAAATGACTTCTGCCATCTAGAGGATGGAATGGAATAGCCACACAAAACAGAACCAACACTGTGAAAATTGCACCACGTGTATGGTGCTATTTTATACACGTTATTGTAAAATACAACTTGATTTAAAAGCTAAAAACATTTAAATACTAAGGCTTTTTGTAATGCATACAGTTCTGTTGAATATCAGTACAGTATTGTGAAGAAAAGATGTCAGTGTATTGATATTTTTTACACAATTATAAGAAGTCTCTTTGTAATTACTGACTTCCATAATCTTTGTTCCTTATCTTAAACACCGGCATCTTTATATGTCATAGATATCATCAAGAATATGAATTTAAGATTTGGCCGCTGGACCGTTAATTCAATCATCGATTGTCTTTTAAACTTTGCTGCCTCGTCAATGGTTGTGTCGCTGACTTGAAATATGTGTCGTAATTTGCACCATCTGGGTGACGCAATTTAAATTCCGTTGTACTATGTGCAATGACAATAAAGAGATTATGATTCGCAAAATAATTAAACAAGGGCACAATTGTAGCGATGAAGAAGAAAACTTTTTTTTTATTCTGAGAGCATGGTGACATAAGAAACAAGGTACACAACGGAGGTTTGTGTTCTGTGTGTGTTTAATGATCGAAGCACAGTTTTGTTTTCAACTGTTCAGCCAAACTGAGTTTAAACTGGAAACAGGTCAGGTATGAGAGCTTTTTCCACCTTTTTTTTTCAGTGAGACCACGTCTGTCCTATCAGAGCGGCGTAATGCAGAAGGGTGTGCCGGGGTGGGCAGCAGTGGGGGGGGGCACATTTTTCCAGCTGTTTGCCAGCAGCTGGATGTCGACCAGGAAAGGGTGAGGTGGCACTGAGAGTCTCGTTGAGCTTCACTTTCATTTCTTCCTGAAAAACCTCAGGCAAACTTTTGGCCGGCTGCCACGAATCCTCATAGTTTGACGGGTTCACCTCAGTTCACGACACACAGGCGGCCTCAGTGCTCTTGAATGTTCTGCCGTCGTGAGGACGGAACCACAGAAGCTGCTCCTCTAATCTAAAACAAGTCCTCACTATCCCTGCCCACCATGACACATTCTTCACACAGAAACGAAACTTTCCGTGTGTGTGTTTGTGTGTAACCTTCCTGGCTTGATGTTGTGACTTTCCAGAGGTGGAGCGGGTGGGAAAGGGGCGTGGCCGCCCTCCTCCTCCCGCGAGGGGAAACTCCGGCTCACTTCGACCCGAGTCCTTCGCCCAGAGCAGCCGCTCCATCCTCCCTCCCGCCATGGAGAGCTCGCCCAAGTCGTCGCAGAAGGCCAAGAACGTGGTGATCGCTCTGCTGTCCATCTGGTCCATCATCGCGCTCATCATCATCGTGGTGTGGTCCACCTCGCCCGACCTGAAGGGCTCGTCCACGTACCGCGCCGAGCTGCAGGAGATGACGGAGAAGCTGGAGGGCACCAAGGTGGTGTGCAGCAAGAACAAGGTGGCGCTGGAGGAGATGCTGCAGCAGGCCAGGGAGGAGCAGGAGAGGCAGAGGGCGGAGGTCCTGGTGCTGCTCGCTCAACTCAACGCCACCAACTACACCCTGGCAGAGTGTCGGCAGGAGAACGTGAGTGAAATACACGCGTGAGACAGGAAAGTACAAAATCCTGTTTTAGTGTTTCAGTTTCCTTCCAGTTTCATTTCTCAGTCAGAGATGTTTATTCATGTTGTTCCTGATTCAACCCGGATTAGGATAGTTTTATGGATGATTTGATTTGTGTGTCCAATCATAGTTAGTGTCATTCTTCAGTGGACTTGAGTCACAGTACTATTAAAAAGAAGTAGGAACTGCACTTGTGGAACGTCGCTTTTGATGATTGTATTAGTATTTCTAGTTTTTGTAGTATTTGTTGTAGTATAAGTATATGTAGTAGAAGTAATATTTGTAGTAGTTGTGATAGTAGTTGGTCTAGTATTAATTGTAGTAGTTATAGTAGCATTAGTATTTATAGTAGCAGTTACAGTATTTGAAACAATAAAAGTAGAAACAATATTTTTTGTGGTAGTAGTTGTAGTAATTAAAATAGTTAATAGTCGTAGTTGAAATATTAATTATATTAATGTAGTAGAAGTAAAAAAAAAGATGTGGTTGAAGTTATTGTGATATTAAATGTTATAGTAGTAGTTAATATATTAGGGATTATTGTAGTAGAAGTAGAAATAATATTTGAGGTAGTTGTAGTTCCAGTAATAGTTGTAGTATCAGTATTTGAAGTAGTGTTTGTAGCATTAATGGAAGATGCAGTACTTGTAGATGTATTATTTGCAGTAGAGTAGTAATAGTAGTAGTTGTAGTAGTCATTCTATTTTAAGTCATAGTAGTAGTTGAAGCTTCAGTAGTAGCATGAATAATACATGTAGTAGTAGTTCTACAAAGATAAGTAGTTGTAGTATTAGCAGTAGTAATAGCAATAATCTGTCGTAGTTGTTATAGAAATATAAGTAGTTGTAGTATTAGCGGTAGATGTACTAGTAGTAACGGCAATAATATGTGAAGTTATAGTTCAAGTTGTATTGTTAGTCCTAGCAGTAGCAGCATTAGTAGTTGTAAAGGTAGTAGTCCTTGCTGTATAAATAATTAAAGTAGTGGTTTAGTACTTTTTGGACAGTTAAAGGTGGTAGTAGAACTAGTATTGTAATATATTGGTTTATAGTAGAAGCCGTGGAAATGGTAATAATTGTTTTAGTAGAAGTAGCAGTAGTTGTAGTTGGGTTCAAGAAGTGGTGGAAGTAGTACATGGAATTTAACTAGTAATAGTAGGGGTGGTTGTAGAGTTTGAAAGTGGTACTAGGAGTTAGAAAGGTGCAGTCTACCAGTAGAGCTTGTGAAGGTAGTACTTACTAAGAGAAGTTGTACTATTGGCTAGTAAAATATTGTTATAGTAGCCAGGGTAGTTGTAGTAATACATTTGTACTTGTAGTAGATGAGACAGGACTTGAATGTCGAAGTACTGTTGCTGCGTGTGGACCTCCTGTGAAAACTGAACTGTTGCTGCCAAACAAGAGACAACAAACCCAAAATAGACAAATATTTGGATCGGTTGCCAGATCTAGAGGAGAGATCCTGCCTCCTCACCGAAACACAGAAGAAACGACAGAATCCTTCTTTCTATCATGTGGACTTATTTAGCGTTTTCTCTTCCTGTCTGACTCACCCGACTGTTGCTGCTCGCTGCAGCCTCTGGCTTTTATGTCCAGGATTAGAATTTAAGAGACTTTGGTTGGAAAAAGTGAGTGTAGCCTTCCTCCTCTCCCTCCTCATCTTTTCATGGTAGCTTGTGACTCATTCCTTCTTCACCTCTAGTCCCTAGAATCTCTCCCTCGTCACCCTCTCCCTTTCTCATGGTTCTGCCACATCGTGCTTATCTGGTGTTTTTCCAGAATACGTGGAACAGCTGCAACCGTGTTTAAAGATACTGTAAGTGAAAGATAAGTTATTAATGCTAACTGTTAGCATTTAAACAAGTGTAGGCTGTGATATAGATATAACTTAGAGATGCTAACTGTTAGCATTTAAACAAGTGGAGGCTGTAATATAGATAACTTAGAGATGCTAACTGTTAGCATTTAAACAAGTGGAGGCTGTAATATAGATAACTTAGAGATGCTAACTGTTAGCATTTCAACAAGTGGAGGCTGTGATATAGATAACTTAGAGATGCTAACGGTTAGCATTTAAACAAGTGGAGGCTGTGATATAGATAACTTAGAGATGCTAACTGTTAGCATTTAAACAAGTGGAGGCTGTGATTGATATAACTTAGAGATGCTAACTGTTAGCGTTTGAAAAAGTGGAGGCTGTGATAGATATAACTTAGAGATGCTAACTGTTAGCGTTTGAAAAAGTGGAGGCTGTGATAGATATAACTTGGAGATGCTAACTGTTAGCATTTAAACAAGTGGAGGCTGTGATAGATATAACTTAGAGATGCTAACTGTTAGCGTTTGAAAAAGTGGAGGCTGTGATAGATATAACTTAGAGATGCTAACTGTTAGCATTTAAACAAGTGGAGGCTGTGATAGATATAACTTAGAGATGCTGACTGTTAGCATTTGAACAAGTGGGGGTAACTTGTGATAGAGATAACATAGAGATGCTAACTGTTAACATTTAAACAAGTGGAGGCTCTGATAAAGATAACTTAGAGATGCTAACTGTTAGCATTTAAACAAGTGGAGGTAACTTCTGATAGAGATAACTTTGAGGTGCTAACTGTTAGCATTTAAACAAGTAGAGATAATTTAGAAATGCTAACTGTTATCATTTAAACAAGTGGAGGCTGTGATAGATATAACTTAGAGATGCTAACTGTTAGCATTTAAACAAGTGATATAGATAACTCAGAGATTCTAACTGTTATCATTTAAACAAGTGGAGGCTGTGATAGATATAACTTAGAGATGCTAACTGTTAGCATTTAAACAAGTGATATAGATAACTCAGAGATTCTAACTGTTAGCATTTAAATAAGTGGAGGCTGTGTTAGAGATACGTTAGAGATGCTAACTGTTAGCATTTAAACAAGTGATATAGATAACTCAGAGATTCTAACTGTTAGCATTTAAACAAGTGGAGGCTGTGTTAGAGATACGTTAGAGATGCTAACTGCTAGCATTTAAACAAGTGGAGGCTGTGATAGCGATAAGTTAGAGATGTTAACTGTTAGCATTTAAACAAGTTGAGGCTGTGATAGCGATAACTTAGAGATGCTAACTGTTAGCAAGTGTTGCCGGTTAGAAAATCAACTAATAGTAGCTAACCGTTAGCATTTATACAAGTGGTGGCATTGATAAATATAATTCAGATGCTAACTAGTTCCTAGCATTTTAAGGAAGTTGTGAGAGAATGCCATCATTTAAAAAAACAAGTTTTTTATAATTTATGTTTTGATCTCTTACTTGGGTTTTGGAGTTGTTCCCAAGCCAGAGAGTGAGGTGTTCTTAATCCAGAGTGGAGCTTTCCCCCATTAGCCCATGTGGTATCATGATGCGAATAATGTCATTTGTTTGAACCGGGCCGTACATAAACATGACTGGAGAGGCCGGGTCACCTACAGAACCGTCTTATGGTTCAACATGTGAGGATTTACTGTATCTGTGATGTTCCTCGGCCACACCCTGTTCTGTCAGTCTTCCCTGGTGTCTGCTGCTCCCACTTTAAACTCTTCTGTGAGGTGAAAGGAATGTTTCTCGTGCCCTGTTTTCAATCGGCTGCAGCTGGCAGCTCGGCCCACTCTGTTCTGGGTTGAGTTGGCGCCAGTATCAGTCGGATCATGGGCAGGTTATCGGTCTATGTCTGCATGTTTCTGTGTTTGAGGAAAGTTCTCTAAAGAGACCCGAGCTGGTTCTGATTCTGCCCGGTACCAGACCTTCACCTTGTTATCATGGGGTTAAAAATAGCAGCTGAACACTGGACCCATGAGGCTCCTGGGTACATTCAACATAAGCATGCGAACATGTCGGGACTCCCTCTGAATTCCAGTATAGATCTGGTGAATCTGAAGTCTGTACACTTTCAGGCTGTTTTCCTTTCATTATCGCAAATCTAGCACTGACTTCATTCTGCAGTATATAAATAAAATATCAGCAACACACATTAAGCAACTATTTTTAAGACTTCAATTTGTCTGTAGCACATCTGAACATAAAATATAATTTAGTAAAAGAAATATATACGTTTTCTTCTCATATAATACATTACTGTTTGGTTTTTTTTTTTATGAGTGAAAGTCGATATTATTTAGTTTAATGCATAGTTATAGCTTTTTGGACGTGTATAAATATAAATAAAATTAAATCTACATTAAAAAAAAATCTTTCTTCTTAAGGGAAAAACAAACCCAAAGTGTTTTTCTCTTTCACATTGTTATATGGAATTTGAAAAATGATAAAATAACATATATATGATATAATAGTTAATATTTATGGTGAAGCTTCATGAAGCAGTGTTGAAATGTCACTTGAGAGCTCAGTAGATGGTGCTCTCACTTTAAAAATGATGTGAGCTTTCATTTGAATAGCTTTTCTAGAGTAATAGCTTTTTCTAGTGACATCTAGTGGACTAAAAATAGGGATCTTGTTTCACGAATTTTCATCAGCTCATCACTTATTATCAAACTGTACATGTAAATCAAAGAAATATATATATATTTCTAACTGGAAATCACATTCAAAATATATTTATTCCTTCCAGAATGTCCATCCACAATTATTTTCCCTATATACAAAATCAAATGTATATTTTTCAACTTTTAATGTGCACTTTGTGACATATTTAGCTATTTTCAGTTCATACATCCTGAGTTAATATTATAGTGAATAAAAGTGGTAATAACTTTATTTTATTGATGTGTCTTATATAGCAAACTTCCTTCCTCTGGTCATATTTTTTCTCGTATAAAATCGCATACAATTTTTCATGATAACAAATAAAGCTCACTAACTGATCTGAGCCACCATTGTCTAGGGTGTGTGTGTAGTACCAGAGCTCTGAGTGACTCAGGTGTGTTCATACCTGCAGGTGCTGCTGGCTCTGAACATCAGTGCGCTGCAGGAGGACGTGGAGCTGCTGCGACACAGGGAAGTCAACCTCACGGCTCAGCTGCAGCTGCAGGAAGGTAAGAACGTCACCAGGAAAATCTCCGTCACAGGCCATGAAAGGAGTCTCTCTCTCCGCTCTGGCGTCGCTGGCTGTTGCCACGGCGACCAGTGAGTCCGAGTAAACAAACCCAGCAGCTCCGGGAAGGTCACAAGCGGAGAGAGTCACGAGAAGATGTAAAAATATGAGTTGACTATGAAGAACGCGTGACGGTTCTGACAAACGTTTAACAATTGTGGAGCAGCAGTTCCAGTGAGAAAGTCACAGAATTAGATCCTGCTTGAAACTCACTGGTTTCCTCTTCGTCTGAAGTCATGGAGGGTAACCGATGACGAGGTTGTGTACAAGTGTGTGTGTGTGTGACGGCGGAGTTCTTCAATCGTCATCGGGTGACTCACTGGTAGGTAAGGCCAGGGTTCCAGGGGAGGAAAAAGTTGGTGTTGCCCGGAGTCTCCTTCTGCAGGATCACACAAGCATGTGAATGATCCCCGTGAGGGAGGAGCTCCACTGGACGAGGTGTTGTCCTGCACCAGCTGCCGGAGGAAACGTCCGCCCGAGAACAGAAGCAGGAAGTGACCTGAGAGGGTTGTTATGTGGACACAATCAAACACCTTCCTGATGTTTGTCCAGCAGACCATGAGTCACAGCCTGGAGGAGGGAGAGTGACTAGCATGGAGCAGTCAGCAGGGGGCGCCAGCTGCAGCAAGACCGTTAAAATAAATGACAAAACGCTAAACAATTCATATTGTTTTTAACAAAGAACTGAATAATAAACCTGTTAATGTGTATATATATTAATATATATATATTGAGGCCAATTATTACTTAAGATTCCGTTTGCGATCGATTTGGATATAGACATGGACATTTTTACTTTATTCGTTTACATTTTCCCTTTTGTTTTTTTTATTTTCAACATCTTTTTTTGTGATGTTTCATTTTATTTTTGACAACTTCCCTAATTAGAGGCACAGGGGACTGGAGCCTGTCCCAGCTACTTGGGGTGAGATATGGGGGACACCCTGAAAGCCATAATTTAAATAATTTAAACATAATTTAGGTAAAAAGATTTTCATTAATATAAAAAAATATTCTCTCAATAAAAGTAGATTTTGGAAAAGAGACCTGTTCAGTTCAATATTTCCTGACTGTAAGAACAATGAATACAATATTCCACATTAAAATTGGGAAAATTAAGTAAAACAGTTGATTATAAAATGCATAATTAAATATGATTATTAGTAAATTGTTTAAAAGCAGCATCACAAATATATCTAGTAGAAACAAAGTAATTTTTTCAGAGTTGATTGAAAAGATTTAATAGAACTCTGATGACGGGGTAAGAAGTGACGTCCTGGTTGTTTGGACCAGACTGCGGTCATGACTCAGTGGCAGCTCTGATAAGACTCACTCCCTTATATGTCCGCCTTCAGATTTATGATTAATCGTTTCCGTCGTCATGCCAACCAAAAAGCACGCTGACCTCCTCGTCTGATGTTCTTGTTCCCAGAGCTGGCGGAGGTCCTGCAGTACAACATGACTCTGGCCTTCCACCAGACCGAGTCCTGCCACAGCAAGAAGGCGGCGGCCGACAGTCAGATGCTGGCGGCGCAGAGCGAGACCCGAGCCTGCGAGTCCAGCCAGGTGTACCTGCAGAGGCAGCTGTGAGTCGTCCACCACCAGGAGGCGCCGCTGCTTCCCGACTCTAAAGTTCCACTTGTCTCCGCAGTCAGAAGTGCAAAGTGACCAACGCGGCTCCGCCCCCTCAGCGGCAGCAGGACGCGACCAGTAAACCACCGTGCGATGATGCCGCGTCGCCGCACGCCGCCGCCGTGTTGCTGCTCGTCAGCTGTGCACTCCATCTAATAACCTGTGAGTGCGCCTGAACGCATCACACCACTGACCATCATGACTAGTATCAATTCCTGGATCTACAAATCTCAAATCTTGACGTTTCAGGAGCATCACGGCGGCGTTCAAGGAGCCGACGGCGAGGACTGTGATCCAGGGGGAAGTGGGCGGAGCCTGGAGTGACTCATCGACTGCTGTACAAACTATCACGGCGACGTGTCCCCGCCGTCGTAAGAACCGTAGACGAACTTTCGCTTTGACTTGAAGAGACTTTTCACCACTGCTGCTTTTTCCCCCGCGTCCATCCAACGCCTCACGCTGCTGTCGCTTCCTTTTGTTTATCTAACCTTTGACGCTAGAACCAATCGTCGATGAAGCTACGCCAGAGAAACTCATTTTTGCTACGCGATGCCTTCAGGGACATCGGCATGGATTTGACTCCAGCTCCTCACATGTTGCATTTTTTAGCTTTGCCACAATCCCACAATACTCAGCAAGCTTCTTTTAAGCGTTCATAATGTTTTATATTTTTTCAAGTGACTGGCGAGTTTAAAACAATCTTACGTTCTGACTCAGATTTAAGCGATTTCCCATCATGCACTGGTGCTTATCCAACTGCAGGAGTCTTTGTTTACATGGACGACAACACTTGAATCACATGGATTGAAACATCTAGAGGAAGTTCAGGGAACTGCAACATACAAAGAGCAAGTGCTAGAAGTTATGAAAGGTTCGTCAGTAGAAGCTGGAGTGTCGTTGTCGTCCATGTGAACCTCCTGTGGCTGCAGATGTGAACACGCTAAAGTTATAAAGTTTCTCCCACTGTCACGTCTTGTTTTATTTTGTCAACTCTCAGTCTGAAGCTCCGTCGACTCTAGTTTTTATTTGGACTGCTGGTGCTGGTGGACGTCAATAAATGGGAGGCGTTTCCCAAACTGAACCTTTTGTCTGACATTCTGTGACGGAGACGTTTCTACTCGACTGGTTTGACTTACGATCAACGAGAAAACTCTCCAGAGAGAAGCACAGACACGACTCTGCTCAAAACTTTATTGTCTCACAGACACTTGAGGACGTCGAAGTTACAGACGGTTCCTCTCGGACAGCCGCACAACTTCCCGACCCGCGAGCCTTTACGCAACGCACACAGCTCGCCTGCGTCACACTGGAACCACACAAGTAGAGAGTTAGGATCAGGCAGAGCGCCCTCTAGTGTCACACGAGGGTTCTCACCGAAGGCAGCCAGCCCAGCTTCTTCTCAGAGGACGGGAGATCTTGGGTCTTCAGCTTCTCCAGAACTTCCTGCAGAGCTTCGATCTGAAGAGAGATTTAACTTCAGTGTTACACGTCAAAGAAGCATCAGAAATAAAACCCAAATGTTCCCAAAACAACATTTTTAATACACAACTTTTATTTAATACGCATGATAAACTTTGTATTTAACAAAATTCACAAACAAATTCAATATCACTATTGATAAACACAAAATTATTTTAAATACAATTTATTTTGAAGATTACAAGCAAAAAATAAAGATTATAAACCATTTCCAAGCTTTTTTCAGCACTTCAATGACGAAACTATTATAAATAAAAGTAAAATATAAAAATAAAAATGACAATTTTCATTTATAGTGCAATTTTTTTTTATTTTTTTTTTTCACCTGTTAAGATCAAGAATACCTTCAATTGATTAAATGGTTGTTTTCAAATAAAAGTATGAATAAAACTAGTATACAAGTGTAAAGACACAAGAATGTATTGAATGAAAAGACGTTTTTTTTCGTTTAATGTAAAGTACGAAAATTAGGATTTATAGAGAAACTAATTTGTAACAATAACATTTAATAACGGCAGCTTCTTATAAGCAAAAAGGACAGAAAAAGTGCTAGACCTCACCAGCTCCTTCTCGTCAGCGTCCGTTGTTCTGCTCAATCGCTCAAACCTCAGCTCACTGCAGCCTCCCAGGATGAGCAGCAGCCAGCAGGTGGCGCTCAGCAGCAGCATTCTGCCTCCTGACATGATGCTGCTGCCGCAGGTCTGAAGTCTGGACACTCGGAAGATTCTTTATACGCAGTGATATTTACACGCCATGATGAGATGAGACGTCCGGGGTCAACTGAGGTCGAGAGGTCGCCGCCAGCAAACAGGAAGTGACGAGCAAAGAGAAAAATTGTGACGATGTACAACCTCGGTTGGTCCAGGTGAACCCATGTGTCCACACAGGCACGACAGAGAGAGACGCAAACAAGTCCAAAAAGACACGACAGAGTCCGAAGAGTCCGAGGAGACACGATGGAGAAGACACGACAGAGTCCGAGGAGACAGGATGGAGAAGACACGACAGAGTCCGAGGAGACACGACGGAGAAGACACGACAGAGTCCGAGGAGACAGGATGGAATAGACACGACAGAGTCCTATTAGACAGGATGGAAGAGACACGACAGAGTCCGAGGAGACAGGATGGAAGAGACACGACAGAGTCCGAGGAGACAGGATGGAGAAGACACGACAGAGTCCGAGGAGACACGACGGAGAAGACACGACAGAGTCCGAGGAGACACGACGGAGAAGACACGACAGAGTCCGAGGAGACAGGATGGAATAGACACGACAGAGTCCGAGGAGACAGGATGGAATAGACACGACAGAGTCCTATTAGACAGGATGGAAGAGACACGACAGAGTCCGAGGAGACAGGATGGAAGAGACACGACAGAGTCCGAGGAGACAGGATGGAGGAGACACGACAGAGTCTGAGGAGACAGGATGGAGAAGACACAACAGAGTCCGAGGAGACAGGATGGAGAAGACACAACAGAGTCCGAGGAGACAGGATGGAGAAGACACGACAGAGTCCGAGGAGACAGGATGGAGAAGACACGACAAAGTCCGAGGAGACAGGATGGAGAAGACACGACAGAGTCCTATTAGACAGGATGGAAGAGACACGACAGAGTCCTATTAGACAGGATGGAAGAGACACGACAGAGTCCGAGGAGACAGGATGGAGAAGACACGACAGAGTCCTATTAGACAGGATGGAAGAGACACGACAGAGTCCTATTAGACAGGATGGAAGAGACACGACAGAGTCCGAGGAGACAGGATGGAGAAGACACGACAGAGTCCTATTAGACAGGATGGAAGAGACACGACAGAGTCCTATTAGACAGGATGGAAGAGACACGACAGAGTCCGAGGAGACAGGATGGAGAAGACACGACAGAGTCCAGGACACGACGGAGAAGACACGACAGAGTCCGAGGAGACAGGATGGAGAAGACACGACAGAGTCCGAGGAGACACGACGGAGAAGACACGACAGAGTCCAAGGAGACACGACGGAGAAGACACGACAGAGTCCGAGGAGACACGACGGAGAAGACACGACAGAGTCCGAGGAGACAGGATGGAATAGACACGACAGAGTCCTATTAGACAGGATGGAAGAGACACGACAGAGTCCGAGGAGACAGGATGGAAGAGACACGACAGAGTCCGAGGAGACAGGATGGAGAAGACACGACAGAGTCCGAGGAGACAGGATGGAGAAGACACGACAAAGTCCGAGGAGACAGGATGGAGAAGACACGACAGAGTCCTATTAGACAGGATGGAAGAGACACGACAGAGTCCGAGGAGACAGGATGGAGAAGACACGACAGAGTCCAGGACACGACGGAGAAGACACGACAGAGTCCGAGGAGACAGGATGGAGAAGACACGACAGAGTCCGAGGAGACACGACGGAGAAGACACGACAGAGTCCGAGGAGACACGACGGAGAAGACACAACAGAGTCCGAGGAGACAGGATGGAGAAGACACGACAGAGTCCGAGGAGACAGGATGGAATAGACACGACAGAGTCCTATTAGACAGGATGGAAGAGACACGACAGAGTCCGAGGAGACAGGATGGAGGAGACACGACAGAGTCCGAGGAGACAGGATGGAGGAGACACGACAGAGTCCGAGGAGACAGGATGGAGAAGACACGACAGAGTCCGAGGAGACAGGATGGAAGAGACACGACAAAGTCCGAGGAGACACAACAGAGTCCGAGGAGACACAACAGAGTCCGAGGAGACAGGATGGAGGAGACACGGCAGAGACACGACAGAAAAAGGCCTAAGACAGATAAAAGATACTTTCTAAACCCATCATATTGTTTCTTCTCTGTTCACGATGACTCCAGAAGGACCATCAGAAGCCATGACTCACTCCGACGTCAGATCTCATCTCATTTCCTCCTCAGTTTGACCCTCGATCGACCTCTAAAAACTGCTGGACAATCAAATCAGACACAAGTGCTTCTCACGACTTCCTTTTAGCAGTGATGTGTCCAACCTTCACTTTAATAACAGAACATATTTGTCTCTTTTAACGATCAAATGAAACTCATCATCTCAACAAATGGAAAAAAAACATAGCAATCAATCAAGTAAGAACAAATAAAATATTTATATAAAACTTAAATTCACCGACCGCAGCACCAGCTTCACGGCTCTTGAAACCTTTGTAGGACAGAAACGTTAAGAGTTTTATTTCCAAAGTTTTAGAAGGTTCTGTCTCACCTCAGTCGCTGAAGCTCGACTTGTGGCGCTGCTGAGCCTGAAAACACCACATGGTCACATGTGTTTGAGGACCATCAGTAGAACATCTTCAATCATGCTTCCTGACCCTTTCAACATGTATTCTGAATGACTCTCAACCACTTCCTTCTATCGTTCCTCCTCTCGCTCTCACTAGATGCCACCACATCATCAGCAGACATCATGGTCCCGACTAACTGCAGTTAAAGATGAGTTACTGACCATGAAGCTGCCGGTGTGATACCCGCACATGTACCACATCATCATCATGCTGGACGTGGCGTCGCCTCCCGGGTCTTTCCCAGCAAAAGGCGGAGGGGGGGTGAAGGTCAGAGGCTCCTGTGGAACACAAGGACTGTCGTTCAAGGAGCTGGTCTCACTGGTCGAGAAAAAAAACGATCAACTCGTCTTCCTTAAAGTTCTTTCAATCATGAACTCGCTCAGATCTCTTCGATCAAATATCGTTATGTACAAACAAGTGGTGGGTCACCAAGACTTGTGTCAGGTAAATGTTTCTGCTCCAAATATTAGAAAACTTAAAGCACATAGTTGATCGAATAACAAGGTACCAGAGTGAGCATTTCAAGGCTCAGAGAAAAGTCTAATCGTGTGCCATTACTAGCGCCCTCTAGTGGACACTTGCCAAATCACATGAGTGAAAACGGAATTAAAAAGCAGTGAGTCACTGAGAGTGGGTTTGTGACTCAGTTCACAGACATCTCAATACAATCGCTTTACCCCGAAGTTCAAGTGATCAGGAAATGGAGGGAGAACAGGAAAGTTAGGATTGGTGGACTTCTCTGCAGGACTGCCTTTTTTGGGTTTGTCTTTTTCCACTTTGGATTTCTGAAGAAATACAGAGAAACTTTGTATCAGAGCCCGTTGTGTGCATCACACATGACAACACAAGGCTCAGGTCAGACTATCCTCATGAATTATTTTGCCAAAATAGGTGTTTAACATTGTAACTCACATTTTACTTGTAGAGGATTTATTTTATAAACTGTTTAGTAACCGTTAGGCTCAACTATTTTTTTCGTGGTGATGTTTATTAAACACAGCAACTTGTTTCTTTAATAAGACTGATGACGCCACATTCAAGTATGCAACGATGGTCATCACGTCGCCACCTCGTGGCCATTAAAGGTACTCGCCACAGGGGAGGGCCTCTCTACTCCAGCTCCTCGCTCATTCTGGTTCTCCTCCCGCCGTCTCCTCCTCCAGTCCGTGGACCTGAAGCTGCCGACCTGTGAGGCATGTCCGGTCATGGATTTAAAAAAAAAACAACTGGTGAAGTTTGTTTCAGACACTTGTATGTGGAGTTTTAAAGAAACAACGGTCCCAGGTTCACCTTGTCTGCTCTGCTGGCTCCATGTAGCTCATCAGATCTGAGCAAGCTGTCCATGTCCACCTCCTCCTCGTTGTTGTAGACGTCAAAGCGAACGCGGCACCGCAGACCTTTCACCCACAGCACCACAGCCGGGTACACCAGCCCATCCTCGGAGAACACAGCGCGACAAGGAGACCCGGCCTTCCACTCCTGCAGAACCAAAACCAAGCAGAGCTTTTCACTTTTGTTTTAATCCACTCATCAAGCGTCGTCGTGAGGAGGAACTCGGGTACCTTAGCAAGTACAGATAGAACGAAAAGTGTTTTTACAGAAGGAACCTTAAACTGCAATTTAACTTTTCCAAGTTACGCTCTGTGATGGTATTTTAATGGTGCATTAAGTCTTTGACATCAAGTCCAGAGAGACACGATGGAGTCCAGTGAGATATATAGCACTGAATAATGTGGATTTTTAGCATCATTTATAATAAAACATGAGTACAATATTAGTACAAACAATTTTGCAATAAAAATACGGTCAAGTCAAATTAAGCAACAAAAGTTATTTATATAAGAAACACTTTTAAACGTTGTAAATCTGCAGTGAAGCCATCAATTCTCTGAATGAACTAGAGACTCAACTGCAGGTCAGTCTGGGTCAGAATGATTGGTAGCAGTAAATATATCTGTAGAGTCAAACTGAGAGAGCGGAGGAAAGTGTGCTGGTCTTAAATATCGTGGCGACTAAAGATAAATATACAGTCCAGGTTTTGACAGAAGAGGTTCCTGTCACCCACAGAAAAAAGACTATTTCATAACCTGGATAAAAAAAGTGTCATTTGTGGAACCTCTTCTTTGTGAAGTAACAAAACTATCAGGCTCCCAAAACAACAACCATCACAATGACTATTATTAAGAATAAAAATTATTTGTACACATTTTAATAGGATCTACTGATGTCATGTCGGGACTCTCGACGGTGACCCTCACCTCACATTCATCTACATGCTTCTGTTTCACCCGAGTGTCCTCCTGTGGATGAAGTGACAGCGAGTTCAACTTCACGACCTCCTCGTTGCCGTAGTCGCTGAAGCGAACCCTGCAGCCGTCAGCGTCCAGTGCCACCACTGACCCACGATACACCACACCGTCCTCAGACCACACGGCCCAACACTCGTCACCCACCTTCCACTTGTGACACAAACACCACCTGCATGTCTTGTACGGTTACGTGAGCAGGAAGTGAATGGAGAGGTCAGAGGTTACCTGTACTTGGGCGTTACTGGACGCAGGAAGTGGATCTTCCTCCTGCACCTTTGAATCTTCACCATTGTTCTCCACCACTGCTGAGTTATTCGTGCCGGTGGGATCCTTGCAATAAAATGCAATTCAAATGAGTTTTATCTTTAACTGAATTACAAAATACACTTACTGTATTTCAGTAAAGAATAGCATAATGCACAATATTATGTCTTTTTCATTCTGCCTTTTTTTCTTATAAGTTAAATTAAAAGTAAAGATTTGCACAATTATTTTTAATTTGTATGTTTAACACACACGCGTTCATGCTAACCTTTGATGGAGCTGACTAACCACGTGGAAATAATAAACACTGTGACTAGAATGCAAGTTATTAGTTTGTATTAATAAATAATACATTAAACCTTAGATAAATCCAGGACTTTCAAGGGTTTTATCAGGGGTGTCGTCGGATCCATCTCCCCGGGCTGAACAGGTTCGTTCTGGTGGATTAAAGGAAGATGTAAGCGTGCTAGCTTGATAGCCGCTAGCATGACTGTTAGCTGAGAGTTGGTGAAGTAAATTGCAACTAAACACTTTTTAAAGATAAACTCTTACCTGTTGAGCATTTTCGCTACACAACGTATTCATAGTCGCTTCACTCATCACCGTTCTTGGTTTTTAAATTTTCAATTACACACCTGAGTCAAGTTATTTAAAACGGCTTCCGGTTTAGAGCTTCAAAATAAACGCGCGCAGCTGCGTCAACATCCATCATTTCCGTTTACAATTAAAGTTTTTTCAAGCGCTAGAAATAACGTTTTTATGCAATAAAAAATTGATAATACATCTCAATGGCAATGATTTAGTAATTCATTTTTAAAAAAGCACAAAAAAAACCAAACAACAACAAATGTAATTGTATAGTTTAATAGAGAGCAATTGATATCTGAAACACACAAAAAAAGTAAAAAACAACAACAATAAAAGTGCTTGATTTGAGTTGAGTCACCCATAATTTAAAACAAGGCAATATGTGTTAAGCTTTTCTCTGTTTCAAATTTAAAGTCTGAAAAAAAAAAGTATTTTTACTGTTGATGACAGATGTTTAAGATTACATTGTCAAATTATTTATTTATTATTTTTATTTTATTTTTCTGTTTGTCCGATTGCCGTGTCAGCATTCTAACTGAAGTAGTCAAAACGCACCTCTCCTCATTAGAATACCATATTGTTTATGGTTAAATGAGGACCAGTCCAAAAAGTTGTAATTGAAGAAAAGATAATTCAGAAAAATAAACATACAAGCTGAAATATGAATTAAAAAACAACAATGGGAACAATACATGGACACCACAACATTATGTCTGATGTTTGTTGACACATGCTCAAATATGGCCATGATGATGTGCTTGTGTCGTCTTTGACACTGATTTATTTCATTATGTTATTTATTGTGTGAGATGTTGCCTTATATAATTGTTACTGAAAGTGCATAAATCAATAGTTACGTTTATTGTCCTAATTGAAATAGATAAAGATATTAACCTCATAAAATGACACAACAGGTCGAGGTATTTTCAATTCATCCCCCAATATCTTGAGAACAATACTATGGATCCATCAACATTTTAAATGTAAAGTGGAATGAAATCCCTCAAAGAATGAAAAAATAAAACTTTTTTTTCTCCCAGTGTGGTCTGCAGTAAGTCAAGCTTAACTCGAGTGTGTCGATCGTTCATTAGGGAAAAGAAGAAGCTGCCGGAAATTTGTGAAACAATTAGAAATGTTATCCGTGTATTCTGGAGGCCTTTCATGGATCCTGGAAATGAGGCCGAGGACTGTCGGGGAGAAATGAGAGATTAAAGACGTGTCGGATGTAAATGAAGGGAGAGGGAAGAGCGGCAGGAAAACCAGGAGACTGCAGACGAGTGAGGGCAGCAGGAGGCCTCACACACTCACACACTTTTTCACTGCTTTTTTTGTGGATTCGCTTAATTGTTCTGTTTCATTTTCATGACTCCAAACTATTCTTCATTAAACTCACAAACTCTTAGTCATATATAAAAGTTGTTTTTGTTCAAAAAGCTGATTAAATCCATTTGGTTGTTTTTCTCCTTTACAACTTCTCTGAAGGAGCTGCTAGAACTTAAACTAACAATACATCACTTCATGTTAAAAAACATATTTAAACACCTCTTTACATACAACATTAAAAGATAGCTTTTTTTTTAGCAGTCGCGCTATAAGCTAACTAGGCTAATATAAGCAACATTAAGACTTGATCTATTGACATACATTTGGAACAAAATTGGGATCATCTATACACATGCACATAAATATATATATATTTTCTCATTAAACAGTTCAATTATGTTCAAAGACATTGGTCAAGTAAGAATCTAACCAATGCTAAGTAGCTTAGCGGTGGTGAGATAACAAAAGATAATAAAGCAGGATATAATCACATTTATTTCTTACGAATGTTGTTTTCTTTGTCAGAATTCCAGCAATTTCTTAAACATTCAATAATCATTGAAATAGATCGTAAAACAGATCATCTAACGTGAGCTAGGCTAACAAGCTAGCTGATGCTGCAAAACAAGCAAAACGAAACACAAGTGTTAAAGCTAAGAGCAATAAATGTATTTGAAAACAGAATTTCTCATGTTTAGGACTCATTTATGAGAACAATAATGAAGCGTTAAACGTCAGATTAATTTGCCACACCGTCGACTATTCAGGGACTAAACTTCTAAATCACATCCTCTGGTAAAGTTCCTCAGCGAGGAGTTGAATGTTCGCGCGGACGAGGTGTCGGCGCCTCCAGATCTAACAGCTCCACTGTGGATTGTGACTTTAAAGTCAAGTGAGTTTATTCTGGGGTTCACACGTTCATCTGTAGCAGCAGCCCTGCAGGAAATTCACACTCAATAACATCCTCGGTGTGTTGAGATAAGAGGTGGCCGACAACTCCTTGAATACTCTTACTATTCTTTTCTTTTCTTGAATAAATGAAACCTCCGCATTCCCTGACACTAGTGAAGATTTGAGTCATTACAATGTTCAGACCATGAAGCTCAAGTGAGACAAACTTGATCTCCAACAGATGACAAGTGATAACGTAAAGATGTGATTTTGTGTTTAATATTCAGATCCTCCCGAAATACCATTTAGCAATTAATGGTTTAATTAATTATATATTTTTTTATCAATATAATTTCCGTTAAAATATGTTCATCCCTAACAAGCGTAATAATAATGTTGAATATGTTCTATACCGATCCTATGGATCGTTGATGCTGAATATTTTGGTTAAAAATTGACTAATAGATATCAAATTTCACATGATTAAAACATTTTAAATTTAAGAACATGTTATTTATGTTGAGTGATTGATATTAAAAAGTAGTAGAAAACCCCCCCAAATATAATTCGGAAAAATGCTTAACTTTGATGTACAGTAAAGTTTAGTTCTCATGTTAAATGAGTGACTTGATAAACACGCTAACGACTCATGATTAATCAGGAATTGATCAGTGAAGCTCATCTCATTTACATAATTGTCATTAATCCAATCTTGAACAGTTTATTTGTTCAAAGAGGACAAGTCAGAACAAGTTTGTTAAATTAACTAAAAAATAAATAAATTAAATGATTAAAAGTTGTACAACATCCATCAGAGTTCATACATTGAAACATTTTTTGGATTAAAAAAACGCATATTATGATTATGACATTTTATAAATATATATATTTAAATGTTTACACAATTTTTGAAGTTAAGGGGAGAATATAAGTGAGTGTAGTTTATTTTACGTGTATTTATTTTAATGTAGCGTATCTATTGTCTACTCTGTGAGAACTGAAAATAATGATTGATGGGGATTTTTGCAAGTATATAATTTATTTGATAATGTCTTCATGTAGAGTTGAAAAGTGTTGTTGTTGTGACCAATATAAACCAGCAGAGAGCGCTACACAGCCACTAATAAAACAGCGACTCTAAATGAACGTTGACTTGTTACCTGCACTTACTTTCAGCCTGAGAAGTAAAACAATTACATCAGTAAATTGACCAAGACTCGGCAGAATGGGATTACAAAAATGTTTGTAATTGCTAATAAAGATTGATTAGGTTTTTACAAAGATCTGAATGTGTTACATCATCGTTCAATTTAACAATAATCAGAGATAATCTGAGTGGGATTAAGACTGCGTCACTAGCGTGATTGATTTATCTCTTCAAGGACCTCAGCGGTCACGTGTCCTGCTTTATCAATGGACACTCAGTTAATGATTATAGGTTTGATTGGTTCACAATCACTTACAATCAATTGTGATGACAAACAGGTTCAATGTGGAACAACTGTGTGACATGTTGGTGCATCTGCAACACAACATGCTTGAATATTAAATATTTATTTTTTGGAATATTAAATATATAATAATGTTGCATTCTATATTTTGACTGACACATTTTGATCAACAAAATTAAAATAAATTCATATTTTAAAGAAACATTACATTTTTTTTTTACAATCAGTATCAAATAATGACGTATAAAAAAATACTTATTCCGTAATAACATGTTAATTCGAATTTGTAAATAAAGTTGGTAACCTATAATAATATATAATATTTTATTATTTTTCCTTCTCATATGCAGAATACTTTACCTGCCAGTGTTATAAAGGTACCAGGCGATTTTTGTTTTTGATGATATAACTACAGAATAAAATAAGGAAATAAATATAAATGAAAAACAATAATATATAGTTTCAAAAGTTAAGCATTAATAGTAATATCAGTTTTGCAGGTGTGGTGGTATTTATATTTATGATGTATTGTACAGTAAAGCTTCTAGTATATTGAAGTCACACATGAATTTATTTTTTATTTTTTATTAAACAGGGTGAAAACAAAAACCGCACCACTTGACTTCCAGTTGAAATCCCCTCTACTTTGAAACTGTCCGGCAAACCCGCTGCTGAGTCTCGACCGGACTTTCCTGACCTTGTTGTTCGACAGGAACTGGTTCCACAGAGAGTTCTGTTCCGACATGCCCGCAGGTTTCGTGCTGCAGTTCCACCGGTCCGACCGCTGGGGGGCGCACCAGACCTCGGTCAGAAACTATGCAACATTTTTTATATTCATGCAACTTATTTTTATTTGTTTTAAAGATTTGCACGTCATTATAAACCAGTCCGTGTGTATAGAATCGTTTTGAAAATAGGTTTAATTTGATCATTTTCTTGCACATAGAAGTTACACAAAGCATGAGTTTCTTTCTTGTAAGTGCTGGAGGTTTAGGGGAAAGACGCAGAAGCTCTGACTGTCCAGTAAACAGAGTGATGGGAGGAAGAGGAGGAAGAGGAGGAGGAGAGGAGGAGGAGGAGGTGAAGGAAAGAGCGGGGGATTCTCCGAAACCGCCCACGTGGGAGCGCAAACATAGCAAAAGCGAGTCGCCAATCACAGCACACGTGGTGGAAACTGCCGACCAATCAGAGCGAGGCCGAGCCAGTCAGCTGACGCACGCCGCCCCGGCGGGTATATAAGGAGCTGGTTTCGACTCCACCGGTCAGATTCCTTTCTGAGCCTCACAGGAACTTTTCAAGCACCTGATCTGGACTTTACTCTTCTGGACTCGTACTCCTGGATTACTACTGTGGATATTTGACTCTTTTTATCCTGGATCTTGTGGATTATTACTCTGACTTCAGCATGACTCTGGAGGAAGTCGTGGGTTCGAGCAGCACCGAGAAGAAGTAAGTTCGTGTCTATTAGAACCCGTGGTGCGTTCACGTGTCGAGGACAGAATCCTGACCCTGGTTTGTGTTCTTGCAGGATGGAGAGCGAGAGTCTGGCTCTGGAGGAGCTGCTGGTGGCGGCGCAGCGTCAGGACTGCGTCACGGTGGGAGTGTACGAGTCCGCGAAGCTCATGAATGTGTAAGTATCTGAGTGATGAAGATGATGATGATGATGATGAAGATGGTGATGATGAAGATGATGCTGATCGGTACCTCGTCTCTGCAGTGACCCGGACTCGGTGGTCCTGTGTATCCTCGCCACGGACGAGGAGGACGCGCACGACATCGCGCTGCAGATCCACTTCACGCTCCTGCAGGCCTTCTGCTGCGACAACGACATTAACATCGTGCGCGTGTCCGGCATGAGGCGCCTGGCTCAGGTGCTGGACTCCTCCTCCTCCTCCACCACCTCCTCCTCCTGCTCCTCCTCTGACGCCGAGGACAGCAACGGCAACGAGCCCCGGGACCTGCACTGCATCCTGGTCACGGTGAGTCCACATAACCAGAGTCTAACTCCCTAGTCTCCGTGACGTCATGAGGCTAACCCTCCTCTCTCTCCCTCCTCCTTCAGAACCCACCCGTGCAGCCGCTCCAGTGCAAAGCCCTGCAGGACGTGAGCAACTTCTGCAAGGAGAGCCGCTACAGGAACCAGTGGGTGCCCAGCCTGGAGCTGCAGGACCGCTGATCCGCACCCTGCACTCTTGACGCTGAGACCGCCGCCGAGCGGTGAGAAAAGAGTTGAAGCAAACGACCGACCTCGTTCAGAAGAGGGAACCCTGGCGTTTGAGGAGAGTGGGGGACGGAACCTGCTCCAGAATCGCAACCGGGTCGAAACTGGACTCCCGTCGCCTGAGGTGTCAGCGGGGACATTTATCGGGTGTTCTGGAGGGAGGAAGCGGGACCAGAATCTGCTCCTTGGGAGAGAGCTTGGATTGTCACGTGACTCAGTGACCGCTGCAGGGCTGAAGCCACAGGTGTGCGCTCACCTGGACGCTTGTGCTTTTACCAGTCTCTTGTGCTGAGACACCTGTTGATCCCATGTTTGCACGTGTGTTAACCACCGATCAATAAATTGATGAAGAAGAATTATTGATATCTGAGTGATTTGTTTGAGCTGCTGCAGAGATACATGTTCACTTCAACACCCTCTCACCTCAGTCATCTCACTTCCATCCACTTATCTCTGAGCACAGAAACACTCCCGAGGAATAACATGCTGTATTTTGAGCAATAAAATACCAACTCATTAACTTTTAAAACAAATACTTTACCAGCAGACTGACTTGCTTATGCAAATCTCATGACTCTGCATTTTTCAAATTAAAGTCAAGCACTTATTTGAGTTTTGTAGATGGTTATCTTGGTGACTCAACTCTTTCAAAGGTCGCAAAATGTCACTTTTACTTCGGTTGAACTTTGTTGATCACTCGGGGAAAACTTGTTTTGTGTAAGTTGTGGTTTCAGCCTCAGCACAGCAGCGACAGAACTGAGAAAACGAGTGCAAAGTGCACACAGATCATAATTCTTGGGTGGAAACTAAGGATAAACTTGGATTTTGTAGGTTATTTATGTACTTCTTCTAAAAATAGTATAATATTCAACACAGCAACATCTCTTCCATTCCCACCATTTTAAAAATAAATCAGTCAAACAATAGTTCAGAACAGATATTTTATGACAGTATTTATTGAAAAGAAAAAAACATTCTGTGTTTTGTTGTTCAAACTTATAAAACAAGAAAATATATTAAATTCTTCAGTCGACATCTTGTATGTGATCGTTGTTCTGAACAAAATACATTTCAACTAAAAAAAACAAACAGTACAATTTAAACTAAGGATCTTGAATTCTTCTAAATGTGTCTGATGAAGTTCTAAATTAAGTTGGTGAACAATAATAACATAACAAGGGAACAATCGTAATAATAATAGCAGTGTCATACAATGGTTCACTAAGTAGGACATGGCATATGTACTCGAGTCCAAATCTGGTCTAGCAAGTCCTTTTATGCGGACAGAGCAAACTTGAAATTAAACTATTATCAGCTTAAATTAATTCATCTTAAAACTAGTCGCGGATGCTAAGAATGAGCTTCCATTAAAATGGAGATTGAAGTTGTGTCATCAGCGTGTCATCAACATACTAATGTCAAAAATGGCAACATTTAACACAGTACTAATACATGAATCAGAATCTATATATTATCTAAATGCAACAACAGTCCTGTAACATGAAATTAATTTGAGCAACTCTTCACAGCAGACGTTACCAAATATAAAATGTAAACCATAAATACATCAAATTAAACATTTAAATTAAGATAATGGCTCCTTATATTTAATCTATTGTATTTATAATCCAGCATTGAGCGAATTAGGATAAAATATGGTGGTTCGTGTTGAATTATGATAAAATTGATAAAACTACAATTAGTTTTTGTTTTTTTTAACTCTCCTGGGGTCAAGTTGGGGAAGGGGAGGCTTTAGTAAGGAGGACAAAATTGCACAACTTAGGTCTGTCCCTGGACCTCCTCACCTGGAGACAAATGCATAAACCAACTCAACTGGAGCAGAGTTCTCTCCTGGATGACCAAACTGCTGACTCAGTGAGGGCTTTGTCTTTTGGCTCAGCTCTTTTAGAAACACAGTCTCAGACTGTAGGCAAAGTAAGGAAAATGTGATTTATCTGAAAACCCGTTGAGAAAAGTCTTAAATTGAAACTGTCTCATTTCTAGTCACCGTTTGCAGGAAGCTAATGGATGACTAAACTCTGACAGAAACTGAGAACGAATCCCTGGAACCTCATCAGCTCAGGGGTCACGTGATCACAGGGTGACGAGTCAAGGCTGCTGCTGTGAAGTTAAAAGCTTGTTAAAAAACGAACTTCTGAACGCATCTGAAGCTTTTTTCACAAGACTCTCAGTAAAAAAAAAGATCAAACTTCTCCTCGGTTTGCCGTGGAAAACCCTGAAGCGGTCTCTGGTGGGGGTCCCGCGGCTGTCTGGTCCTGTGGTTCAGCTCAGGAGACGCGTGGGGCGAGACCTCCAGAGAGAGAGAGCTCGTAAATCTGGTTCTGGTTCCTGAAAGTCTGAAACTCACACTTAGAGAATCTGAGGCTTTAACCATTCTGCTGTTTAATGCTTCTTTATTGAAGCTAATTTCTTCATTCACTCATATTATTCTGCTTATTAATGATTTTATTATGATTTAATCTTTTTTTGTTTTTAGCAAACATCTTCGTTTCAAGTATAAATTATATATTATATATAATAATATATTTACTCCAACGTTGTTATATTGTTATGAGGATTAGTTTAACCTTTAATTAGCTGACAATAGTTGTTTTCAACTAAGTCAATTCAACTTTTATTGTTTATATTAAACAAATTTATTAAATAAAATCAATAAAAAACAATTTGAACCAAGACAAAAGTACAGCAGGTGGTCATACTAACATGTCCATATGTGTGTCTATGCATCAACATTCAGTTTTTAAAACGTGTGAGTCGGCAGAAATGGCTGCTACTAGCTCAGCGCTTCGAGCTCAGCAGGTGGTTCAGGGCTTGTGGGGGGTGCAGGGGGGAGGTTTCGAGGGGGACAGGTGGGACCACCGGTGCCGGGGGGTAGTCCCAGACAAGGTTTCAGTTTCTACAGAGCCGGGGCTGTTTGAACAGAACTTACTCTGCAGTTTCTGCTGATGTTGTTTGAAAGTTTAGCTAATGCTGTGCTAACACTGTAGTAGCTGTTAACAGTTTGACAATAATTCCTAAAATCATTATTTCTCAGAGCTTATTTTTATTTAATCGTTTAATCTTTTTGTCTCATTTTACATTTATTTTTGTCCAGGAAAATATTTTTGTTCAATTATTTATGTTTATTATTTAAAGATATGGGGGAAATGATTTTAATTCTTCACCAACAGAACCCAACAGCATGAACTCTTAAAGTTCGACTGGTTCTGGCAAATCTCCTAAACTCCGGGGTCAGATGTCAACGTTCCTTCACTCCAGAACCAAACCCACATCGATCAAATGTACTTCCATTCCAAATCTTTGTGATGTACAGCTCACTGTACAGTGTTTTGTTTCTTGCTCTTTGTTGAATTGCTGGGATCTATTTTTCCTTAATCAACTGTAGTCTTATTTCAACTGTATAGTGTCTTGAGATAACTTTGTTATGATAAGACACTTTAAATAAAATTGAATTGAATTGAATTGAATTGAATGTTCAAGATGAAGATCTGTGCTCATCACCTCCCACTACCTCCTCTCATCATCTCCACGTGTGTCCTCCTCTCATCCCTCCTTCCTCTCCTCCTCCTCCTCCTCCCTGACTCACCCCTCAGATGGTGAAGTGACCGTACATGGGCACTGACGTGGCGTCAGGATCCCCCACGTAACACGTTACGTCCGCCACGGAGTTGAAGACGAGCGCGGCTCCCACCGTCCTCCCGCTCTGTCCAATCATAGGCCTCTGAGCGTTTCCACGACGACCGGATGAGAGGAGGAGAGATGCTTCTAGCGCGATGACACATTGAGAATCTGCTATTAATTCCTCCCTCGAGTAAAAATAAAGCTGCTATTCCTGATCTGATGATGGCACATGTGGAGACTTGAGAAGACAGAACGTATCGTGAGGTGCAGAGCAGACCCGGGAGTCCGTCGCTGATGCTGATGGTGTCGTGGACAGATTAGATATGACGCCAAGAGCCACATTACAACAAATAAACCAAGATAAGTCCATAACATCCAGGAAGCTTCGGTGTATTTGACGTCAAAAAGATTATCTTATTATGTGGGCTTTGGTGGTTGACTCACATTTTCCACTTCACCAAAATCAAAATCTGGTTTTGTTATTACATTTCAGGCAATAAACATGTTTATTCTTATTGTGTAATTTCAACTTCATATTAAAAAAAAAAAAAAGAAACATTTCATGACTTTCTAGCCTTCACTTTTTCTTTCTCCTGTTAAATATTCTCTCTTTTAAAAGAGTTGAAAACGTGTTTGCGTTTCAATTTCCACAAATCTTTCCATGTTTATTACCGATTTATATGGTATTTATTACCATGATATCAAGAACTCTTTTTGGAATACTATAGAAGTTTTTTACTACTATAGTAATTTATTTTATTTTGGTAAGTTGTCCTTAATATCTTTTGACATTTATTGATAAGATAAGGTAAGGTAAGGTAGAACTTTATTGATCCCTCAGGAGGTCTCCTTCGGGAAATTGTTTTTTTCCAATAACCACAGCAAATACAGCAATTTTTCATAAAAAATAAATAAAAATAAAATAAGAAGAAGAACATAAAGAGAAAGAACAAGATGACACAATCTAAGTCTAAAGATAAAGACAAAGAACATACATCAAAGAAAAACAACAAAGACAAAGGATACAAAGACTAACATAGAACAGAACATCCAGATACTCTCACTGCACTCCTGCCCCCGAACTCAGAATTGTACAATTTAATAGCCCGAGGAATGAATGTCCTTGAGTCTATTAGTGTTGCATCTGGGTAGGAGCATTCGTGCTGCATCTGCTTCTCTGCTCACTGATGACAGTGCTGAGAGTACAGTAGTTTATAGTTTGTAATATAAGTTAATCATTTCATTGAGTTTTTTGGGGTTTTCTTAGAAATAAAACAATCATTTTTTTAAATATTATTTCAATTTTAGAAGAAATGTGTTCCCCAATTATTTACTATTCACTGTTTAATTGTAGTTGTTTTCATTTTCAGGCAGGTTTTTATTTTCGTAGTTTTCTTCTCTGATGTCAATCACTTAATCCTGTGCAAGTTTAATAAAAGCAATATTCCTGAAACAAGAGTAAATGTAGCTCATGCAGAATGAAATGATGATTAACTTAATGATGGTCTGTTGCAGGTGATCAAAGCTGTCTCATGTCTGAAGTGGAATCATGGGAGATTTTTTTTTTAAACCTGCAAAATAAAAAATGTGTTTAAATGTATGATGTTAAGTCAGTGGAAACGTGCGTCATCAGCAGTGAGCATTCGGGCTGATCACCGAAGTTATTAGGACAGGTATGCAAACTGTGAAGCACACCGTGTTCGTGTGAAGTTATTAACACAGACGCCTTCTTCCAAGTGTGTCTCTGCAAGTGTGTGTGTGCGTGTGCACGCTGGTGTGTGTCGTTTGAAAATTCTTCTCATCAGAAGCCGGGGTGGGTCCATATGCTAATACATTGACGCCAGAGTTCCTGCATCCTGTCAAATCTGGGTGTGAGGTGTTGGCGTGCGTTCTCGTCGTCCCTCTGCTACTGTTGGTACCGCGTTGCCACGGCAACCAACATTTACCGGCCATAAACCAAACAGCAGGTTGCTGAGCTGCAGTTTTCTTTGTTTTATGAGCCGGATCATTCATAAAACCTTTTTTTTTTTTTTAAAGCCATGTTCACTGCAAACAGATTAGGGTCAATCAAAAGGTCAGACCTTTAATGCTCGGCAATTTGAGTTCAGAGAATCAATTGGGATCAATGTTTTTTTACCCAACATTTTCACTTATTGATTGCATGATTTTTTGTCTTTTCTTTTCAAGGTTGCACATTTTTTTTCCATTTTCCATCCAATTTTCTTTTATAAAAAATATTGAAAATAAAATAAAAGCATTTTAATGCAAACTGTATAATATATTCATTTTAAATCAGGTTTGACATCATTCACATGTTTAAATGTGTTTTTCATGCATTTATTCGTTTTTCATATTCAATTTCAGACATGATTAAAAATAGATGTTATTTATTTCCTGTTTCACGATTTGCACTCTAAAGTTTAGAAGAAGTTTAAAAATAAAAAGTTATACGTCAAGAAAAAGTCAAAAAATACTTTTTCTTCATTGTTAAATGTGTTTGATCTACTGTGATGTTGCATGAGCAAGTCAAGAACTTTGTTGTGTGTGTGTTGTCGATGTGTTCTGACATGTCCACCTAATTCAGGTCCAGAACCTCCAGAACACTCTGTTCCGTTTGCCGTGTGCTCAGCTGGAAACTAAAGTCCTGCAGTCAAACGGTCTTGACATCACTTCCTGTTTTACCTGCTCTCCTGCCCTGAAATGACGGGGACTCCGCTGCTGACGCGAGAACGTTGTTGGTCTTGGCTCCAGGCCTGTTTTTCCATGTTGACGGACACATGGGAACAGCCAATCAGCTGCAGGCGTTCTGTTGAAGGTTTTCTCTGCCACAGCAACTGTTTGGGAAGTTGATTTAAGGCACTAGAGCAAACAAGACGACAGGACATGGAAGTCAGATTCATCGACAGTGTAAGAGCGACAGAGTTACAAATATTTTTAAAAATGGGAAAAAAGACTTACAGTAAACAGCAAACGACACATTAATTCACCATAACTAAAAGAAAACTCAAAATTAAATGATATTCTCTTTATTCCTGAAATGAGTTCAAAGTAGGTCGAGGATTAGTGTCTGGTGTGAAAGTATTTTGTTTCTGGTGAAAACTTCCCAAGATCTCTTAAGACCTGTTTTTGTTGTTTTCATTTCTTTCTAAACTTCTCAAGATATTTTGAAAAATCCTCGAGGATTTTTTTTTAACTATCGATGTTTTTCTTGAACTTCCCAAGAATTTTTTCAACTTCTCTAAATATTTTAAAACTTTTCACAATGTCTTCAAACTTCTCAAGAATTTGAACATTCTCAAGATCCTTTCAAACTTCATGAGATGTTTTTAAACTTCCGAGGTTTTTTTTTAACTTCATAAGACATTATTAAACTTCGAAAAATGTAAAAACTCTTAATGGTTTCAAACTTCAATAGAAATGTAATCTCAAGTTCAAAGTCAAGTTTCACCTTCTGACCTCATTTTAGATTTGCATAAGCACTTTCCAGAGAATTATGAAAAACATCCTGAAGTTTTTGTTCCGCAGAATTACGAAGGAAAAACTCACACGCACACACACACGCACACACACACACACTCACACGCACACACACGCGCACACACACATGCACTCACACATGCACTCACACGCGCACACAAACACGCACTCACACGCACACACACATGCACTCACACGCACACACACATGCACTCACACGCGCACACACATGCACTCACACGCGCACACATGCACTCACACACACATGCACTCACACGCGCACACACACACACACACATGCACTCTCACGCGCACACATGCACTCACACACACATGCACTCACACGCGCACACACACACATGCACTCACACGCGCACACATGCACTCACACGCACACACACACACATGCACACACTCACACACACAAAAAAACATACAAACAGACGACGTGACAAACAACTCTGATGATGTCACAGTGAAGTTCGGCTGCTGGGGCGACCTTGTGGTCTTGCTGGGGTCAAAGGTCGATCTGTCATCGATTTACCGGCGACTTCAAAAACAGGACGACGTCACACAGGCTGCAACAACATGTTGTGAACCACTGGACTGGCGGTGTGTGTGTCTGACCGCATCACTGTTTTGTGTAAAGCTGTTTGTCTGTCTGTGTCTACACATATGTGGGTGTGAGTCTCTGTGAGCTTTGTGTGCGTGTGTGTGTCGCTCAGTTTGTGTGTCGGTGCCTCCCTGGATACGAAAGCATGCATAAATTCAAACTCGTTCCTGGACAGGTGAAGGTGGAGGAAGTGAAGGATTAGACGAGTCAATAGAGATAAAATGAGGTTTGGGGAATTAATCTCCGTTGCCGCGGCGACAAGCAGCTTTACTGCCCACAGCGACAGGAGCCGGATGCAGGTGAAGAGGTTGATATCAGGAGCGATAAGGTCTCTCCGGCTTCGCACCGTCAACCGTGGCTGTAAAGGTTTTATTGCAGCCTTATTGTAGCCTCATATATTAATTTTACACTCACATCCCACCCTATGCTCAGATTTTTGTTTGAGCTACTAACAGTAAATCAGATTAATTTTTTACATAATATCTATATATGTTTTACTAATACATTGTTAAATCTTACTTGTACCGCCAAACAAAAACATGTTTTTCTCCCTCAAACTGTAGTGGCCTGGGGTCACCAGAGGTCAATTCCTGGAGAGACTGGACTTCAGAACGTCTTTGACAAATGTACCCATGCACTTAATAATGTTGCCACTACTGCAATACGATACGTATCACGATACAGGGGCAGCAATACGATATGTATTGCGATATATTGCAGTACTGTAGGAACAAGGATATATTTGTAGTATTGTCTGCGTACTTGACGCGGGTGTTGCAGAATTTACAGACCACATAACTCATGAACTATTTTCATTTGTTTGTGGAGTCGACTGTATCCTCTTGTCCTCAGTCATCTCCAGGATCCTGCGGAAGTTTAATTGCAGCTAAAAAAAGTAAAGTATGAAAGTATGCATGGTAATTTTAAATAAAAAAAGAATCTAATTGTTTTATTCTATACAAACTTTCATTAACATATAAACTAAAAAAACATTATAAAAATGATAAATGAAATAAAAGTCCAAAAAGGTTGAGGAAAAAAGTTTGATTCAGTGCTGTTGAGTAACGATGCAGTACCATGAAAAGAAAATATCACAATATATTGCTGTATCCATATTTTCTCACACCACTACTACTGTTCTTTCTTTTGTTTTAGTCAAATCTACAGAATCAAAGAAGACAAAAAAGCTTTTTGTCATCCACGAACTAGCAAAAAGCCATGGTTATGCTTTAACATGTAAAGAAAACAGTGTTCAAGCCTGTGAGCAGCAACCCTTCATTACCACCTACACACGGCTCCACAGACGCAGGAGTGAAGTAAGAAAAGCTCTGAGACGAATCACTATTTTTAGCCGAAGAGAGCCGCGACTATAAATATCTTCTCAGGACTCAGCTGGGTATTTCTGTCCCGCTCTGGCTAAATTTACCGAGCGGGGCGTCTCTCTCACCGCACTATTACTCCCCCCTCCTCACCCGAACCTCCTCCCTCTGTGGAGCCAGACTGAGGTTTCACTGTTGCACAGTCCAGACAGTAGAAACTCATTCACTTGCATTCAAAGTCGAAGAATCACATGCTGTTGACTCGTCAGTTTTGCAGCACAAAAGTAGAGGCCGCAGCCCGATATAGCAGGACAGGTTCTCCTGGTGTAAGTTTAGTCCCGGCACTCTGGTTTCCTCCCACAGTCCAAATACAAACAGAGAGGTGACTGTAGTTTGCATATGTTTCCAATGCAACATAAACCTGCTCACTGTAAACCTGAAAAGTGCATGTGGAAAATTTGTCTGATTTTGTGGAATCTACAGTAAATGTGTGTTTGAGAAAGTTATTTTAAGTGTGTGCATGTGTGTGTTTGAGTTATTTCAAATGTGAAAAAAAACACACAAAGAAAGTGAAGGTTGGGATTCTCTGGTGTAAACACTCCGGCCCAGACTCCTTTGCTTTTTTTTTTTCCAGCCCGGACCAGGCCACAATTACAGAGCCGGCGCTGGAGCGAAACCCTCCCCCTCCCACCGCCAGTCTCACCCCACCCACCCAACCACACTTTGATGTCAAACCAAACGCACCCCTCCCTCGCTCAGAACCCTCCTGCTGCTTCTTCCCTGCAGACCACAGACCAGAGACGAGGAGTCCAGACCCGGACTGACCGGCAGTCCTCGGAAAATGTGGAAGTGCAGGACTCCAATTTTTTTGGTAAAAGTAAAGTCACTGAAATAACACGTGAGAACTGATTTTGACCAGATGACAAATATGTGCCAGTGAAAAAACAAAAAAATAAAAAAACTTATAGAGCAGAGTTTTGAACAGGATCCATCAAGACTTGAATAACTGTTGCTCTTTGCGATGTTGCTACTCATATTTTATCATAAATATTATTATCTGGGGCTGCAGAAATGGCGTGATTTATCTTCTTTTTCCACTTCACCCCCAAAATAAATCAAGTTTTGTCCTTACATTATAAAAAAAAAGAAGGTATTTCTGATTATTTTTATTTTGACTTTTTAGTAAAATGCTTGTTTTTTTTATTTTACACTGTATATGCTCAAACTTAGCTTGTTCTGGTTTGGTTTTACTATGGAATTTTTTTTAAATACCATTTTATTTTTAGTGTTTTAATCGTTTTAGGAGGAGGTTATGGTCTAATTAACTTTTAGACTATAAAAACTATAGCTACTTGCTTTTATACTGAGTTAAGTTTTGATTTAATCTGGTATTTTTTGTCTTACAGTCAATTTTATCCTCTAAAAGTCTCTTTTTAAATGTTTGCTTATCCTCATCTGTTTTTTTCTATTTGGTTCTATTATTTTTATCCATTTATTTTTATTTGTGTTAAATTGTTGTAGTGTTAAATATTTTAAATTGTATTTTTATTTGTAGTTTTGTCAGTGAAGTAATTTTTTTGCTGGTTTAGTCATCTTGTAACTATTTATTCAATTTAAGAGCACTTTTTTGAGACTATTTTAATTATTTTTTTTTCATTGACCATCTTGAGAAAACATAATATTAGCCTATAAATACAAAAAAAAACATTTCACCGCCACAGGTCACGCGTTTCAATCGAAGTGACCCAGTGGGAATTCAACAATTGTTTTTTTGTGAAACAAAAACAACGCTTAAACTTTGTTCTTCACTCATTGTGGCTCACATGGAGGACGTTAAAGCAGAAATCGGTGCGACGGCTATAAACTTCCTGCTGCTTCCATGTGAGAGGATCAAAGTGTGTTTCAGGTGACTCCTCAGGTAAAGTCATCACTCCTCCTCCTTTATCTGTGAAGACATCACTCGTTCTGCTCGTGGACAACAGAACCATTTACCGGAGAAACCGTGGGGAACTTCCGACGTAAAGGCATCATGAGAGATGAAGGGGGGACGTCATGTGAATAAAACAATTATCACTTTGATTTCAGCAGCAACGGATTGAATCATCCTTTTATAACAGCAACTTTGAGATTTAAAATCAGAATAGCAATAAAACGATAATTATTTTTTATATTTTAAGAAAATGAGTACATTGTTTCAAACTGGTTTTTACAATCAGATTTTTAAATGTATGTATTTAACAATAATAAGTTGCAGGAAATCGAATCATTCCATGTAAATAAATAATTGTAAATTGCAGATGCAACCACCTACTGTCAGATAAACACAATTACGTACTTACTTACTTACAACAGAGGACATTTTTATTGCAAGTCTGGTTTGGAAAACGTCAAGAGTTTCACTGCAGGATCTTTGTTGACGCTAGCATTAGCATTGGTGCTAGCATTGTTGTTCTGTGGTGGAGGGCCAGATTACTGAAACAACTTGACAAAACCTAGAAATCTTGTATTAATCGTGCCGTTCAACAAATAATATCTGACAACACACAACACACATCACACAGAGCTATTACACATCACACGGAGCTAGCTATTTATCCGTGCTGTGCTAGCATAACTATTTTAGCGTCATGAAAAGACTATTTCTTTGCATTAGGAAAATAATGAAAGATTTGTTTCATTTAATACAATTTATGCTGACCTACTCATGTATAATCCAAACCTTTAGAAAGACTTTCTTTTATTGTATTTTATAGTAACATAAATAAATAAAAATAATGTTGTCATCATCAACAGCAATGAAGGACATATTACATGTGTTAAATCAACGCATTTTTATTTACACATTTAAAATACATTTTTGGTTATGTGACATGTTACAATATTAATGATATGTAATATTTCAATGTCATTTCAATAATTATACTATAGACTAAATCATGCTAAAGATCAAATAATTCCTTTGGTCATTTTGTTCTCCAACTCTTCATCTCAGGTCGCGATCAGATAACGTCGGTTCTGATTCTGCTGAAAGTCGACTTCCGAGCCTCAGACGTGAATACGAATGAAGGAAACGAGATTGTAAAAGTAAACACAGCTGAAGTGCCAATGTCAGGCAGTCAGGTGATAATGTGATGCTAATGCTAGCCGCGGCCCCCGCAGTGAGACTAATGTCTTTACAACACACACACACTCACACACACACTCACACACACAACAATAATAACTCTCCGTGATCAACCTCAGCGTTTACGCACGTCACCAATTCTTCATTATCCACGGATTGAAGGAATTCTTTGAGCTCATCGACGTCACGTGACGAGGTATCTTAGTGTTTCATTCATTGTTGATACAGTTGAACACTTGCTGGAGAGCTTTCTGAGCTTTTATCTTGAAAACCTCGACGATTATTATTGTTACTTTTATTGACCATTCAAAATAGATGTTTAGGGGAGGTTTTAAATACCGCTAACCATTAATAAATAATAATAATTTTAATTTATTAATTGTATTGTTGCTTGTTTTATTACATTCCTTTGATAAAAAGCTTTATTCATAGAATTTGAGAATCTTTGTCGGTAACTTTGTTCTTCACTCATTGTGGCTCACATGGAGGACGTTAAAGCAGAAATCGGTGTGACGGCTATAAACTTCCTGCTGCTTCCATGTGAGAGGATCAAAGTGTGTTTCAGGTGACTCCTCAGGTAAAGTCGTCACTCCTCCTCCTTTATCTGTGAAGACATCACTCGTTCTGCTCGTGGACAACAAACCCATTTACCGGAGAAACCGTGGGGAACTTCCGACGTAAAGGCATCATGAGAGATGAAGGGGGGACGTCATGTGAATAAAACAATTATCACTTTGATTCCAGCAGCAACGATTGAATCATCCTTTAATAACAGCAACTTTGAGATTTAAAATCAGAATAGCAATAAAACGATAATCTTTTTTTATTTTAAGAAAATTAGTGCTTGTTTCAAACTGTAAAAACAGTTTGATACAATGTAATAATTAATAATAGCAAATTTGACTTTGTTTTTTAAAATATGCGATATACATTTTTCTTATTCTTATTAATACCATTTATATATATATATATATATATATATATATATATTTTAATTTATAGGATTTTTGTAGGATTTTATAGGATTTTTGTAACTTCAGCGTTTGAAAATCAACAACAACACTAAAAGATAACATGAAGAACAAAAGTAAGAGAAGCAAGAAGTGTTTATTCCAGCAGTTTGATAGTTTTGACTATTGTACTAAACCCAGTGTTCAGGTTTGCAACAACCTCTTCTGTTGCTTCTTCTTCATGCACATGAAACGGTCCGGGCAGGTCTACCTCTGTCATTTGTGGTCTCTGTGTTTTTTTGCGGGGGTTGGAGGGAGAAGGGGGGTGTGATCGCGTGGCAGGAGTCACATGTAGTGGTTGGATCCCGCCACAATAAAAGCCTGATGTGTAGCCTTTCATCACGGCTGCTGCTGAGTCACGGTTAGACTCGTCGCACCTCGACGGTTGGTGAGTAACTCTGGAGGAGACCCTCCTCTTCTGCGCCGCCTCCCCCTCTCCTCGGCTGCAGAGACGGTTAGGAAACGATGAGGTGGAAACTCTTGCCTCAACGTTCAACCCTCACAACAAGAAAACCAGTGACTTGATGATTTTCAAATGATTTTTAAAGACAGATGATGCATTTAAAAATAAACAATTTATAGTTGTAGCTAGCTGCGAATTTGAGCATGCTAACCAGATTTATTTTAAAATTGCTAATATCTATTATTAATTAACCAATATTAGGCTGTGTTCGGCTAAAAAACGAATCTTATAGTGTGTTGACTTTTATTAACTTGTTTCCACGATCACTTAATTTAATAAGAAATAAAGTCGTAAACCAAACAGTAGCTGATCAACTCAGATAATAGATCTGAGTCACCTTTTCTGAGATTATACTTCAGATTGAGGCACAATTAAATTGAACGTTGGAGCAAATATGGGCCCAAAATTAAGATTTTCCGCCACGACTTGAGCTAAATGCTAATTGTAGGGAGTTTCGTCTTTCATAGTTCAGCAGCTGTTTGGTGTAGCTCCTCCATACTGGCTGACATTGAGCTCCTTCTCTGACATGTGGAGCGTCTGCTGCTGCAGAGTTGTTTGTGCAGATGTTTTTCTGGAGCCGAGAGAGAGTCGACGTGTGCGTGATCAGTCTCAGACCAGAGCAGGAGACGCTCCTCAAACACAGCAAGATTCCTGTTGTGTCTGAGTCTGGTTTTCCCCGTCATGACTCACCATTGTTCCTGAGATCCCAGTTTTTTTCTCTCTCAGGAAATTACTATTAGAGTGTAGTTCTACATCTTCGAGCCAGGCTGGCCAACAAAACAATACTTTATGTGAAAAGGAAAAAAAAAAAATTATTGCACAAAAAGCTAAACATAATCAAGAAAAAAGTGTATTCTTGAACACACTTTGAGATTAACCTAGTAAGAAAAACAAACAAAATAAGAAATAAATAAATGATTGTAAATCTAACAAAAATATTAGAAAAACATTAGGTTAACAAATGATTGTGTGCAAAAGTAATTTGCAAAGTTGAAATTACAAACGAAAATTTGCAGGGAAACGTTAAAAGAAAATAAATTTAAACAAAGCAGTAAAACTTCGTCTTAAACACCCCTAACTGCTAATGAAACGCTGTGTGAGCTATGTGAGCTCACGTAATGAGATAATCTCTGTGACGTTCAGGGCCCGTTCGTACTTTCCAGATTCCTTTCAATAATCCTGCTGACGATAAGACGAAAGTTGCATTTTGTCATTTGCCTGAAATGACCTTGATTCATGATTGACGGACACACACACACGCCTGTGCGCACACACACACAAACACATATTTATACAAACACTTTCACAAGAAAATAATCTTTTGATGCCAAATAATTTATTCAACGTCCAAACAGGGAAAACCTGATCAAAGTGAAACTGGGTTAATTAACTAAACCAGGTTAAACCTCAAACAAGAATTCTTCTGGTAAAAGCGATTAACTTCATAATTATCGAATATCGCATGTTAATTAATGTTGCGGCACTAAAATACTTTTGATGTATTTAATTCTGTTCAGAAACATCATTAAAAGCTCTGTTTTTCAGTGGTTGGTGTTTTGTTTTGTGTACCAAAAGTGTGTTCTTTTGTTTGTTATCTTGCATCAAAACATCATCTTTGATGGTGGAACGAGCCACAACAACGAGCCGGTCTTATCAGCAGATGACAGTGAAAGCAGCAGAGATGTTGCAGCTCCAGCAGCTTCAGATTCACTAGATGTCTCCTCTTCATGCAAACCACATGAAAATGTCATGCAAATGAGTGCTAGCTGCAGGTCATGAGATCCATTGACTGGAGTCGCACGAGTCTCAACCTGCTGTGGTCAAGTCCAGCTCTGCAGGTGAGTCCAGACATGCTGGAGATGAACCTGAGAACAACGTCAGGCGTTTGTTGTTATGAAGAAAATACATGTCATTTTTTACCAAGCTTTAAAATAAATGTTTTCGTGATAATAATAGTTAAAGAACGTCTTAAAAAGAAGACATTTTGAATAGATTTAATGGTTTCATTTGATCTAAAATATATAAAATGCAAATATGTTGTGTATTAGGAGACTTTTTTGTTTGTGTTAAATTGTAAATCATGATCAAACTTTTCAAAAATTTGTGCGACCGAGTTTTGAGTCTGCATCAGTTTTGAGTCTGCATCAGTTGTGAGTCTGCTTCAGTTGAGAGTCTGGATCAGTTGTGAGTCTGGATCAGTTGTGAGTCTGGATCAGTTGTGAGTCTGCATCAGTTGTGAGTCTGGATCAGTTGTGAGTCTGGATCAGTTGTGGGTCTGCATCAGTTGTGAGTCTGGATCAGTTGTGAGTCTGGATCAGTTGTGGGTCTGCATCAGTTGTGAGTCTGCATCAGTTGTGAGTCTGGATCAGTTGTGAGTCTGCATCAGTTGTGAGTCTGCATCAGTTGTGAGTCTGGATCAGTTGTGGGTCTGCATCAGTTGTGAGTCTGCATCAGTTGTGAGTCTGGATCAGTTGTGAGTCTGGATCAGTTGTGGGTCTGCATCAGTTGTGGGTCTGCATCAGTTGTGAGTCTGCATCAGTTGTGAGTCTGCATCAGTTGTGAGTCTGGATCAGTTGTGGGTCTGCATCAGTTGTGGGTCTGCATCAGTTGTGAGTCGTGATTAGTTGTAGGTCTGCATCAGTTGTGGGTCTGCATCAGTTGTGGGTCTGCATCAGTTGTGGGTCTGCATCAGTTGTGAGTCTTGATTAGTTGTAGGTCTGCATGAGTTGTGGGTCTGGATCAGTTGTGAGTCTGCATTAGTTGTGAGTCTGGATCAGTTGTGAGTCTGCATCAGTTGTGAGTCTGCATCAGTTGTGAGTCTGGATCAGTTGTGAGTCTGCATCAGTTGTGGGTCTGGATCAGTTGTGGGTCTGCATCAGTTGCGAGTCTGCATCAGTTGTGAGTCTGCATCATTTGTGAGTCTGGATCAGTTGTGAGTCTGCATGAATTGTGGGTCTGCATCAGTTGTGAGTCTTGATTAGTCGTAGGTCTGCATCAGTTGTGAGTCTAGATCAGTTGTGGGTCTGGATCAGTTGTGGGTCTGCATCAGTTGTGAGTCTGGATCAGTTGTGAGTCTGCATCAGTTGTGGGTCTGCATCAGTTGTGGGTCTGCATCATTTGTGAGTCTGGATCAGTTGTGAGTCTGCATGAATTGTGGGTCTGCATCAGTTGTGAGTCTTGATTAGTCGTAGGTCTGCATCAGTTGTGAGTCTAGATCAGTTGTGGGTCTGGATCAGTTGTGGGTCTGCATCAGTTGTGAGTCTGGATCAGTTGTGAGTCTGCATCAGTTGTGGGTCTGCATCAGTTGTGGGTCTGGATCAGTTGTGGGTCTGGATCAGTTGTGAGTCTGGATCAGTTGTGAGTCTGGATCAGTTGTGAGTATGCATCAGTTGTGAGTCTGGATCAGTTGTGAGTCTGGATCAGTTGTGAGTCTAGATCAGTTGTGAGTATGCATCAGTTGTGAGTCTGGATCAGTTGTGAGTCTGGATCAGTTGTGAGTCTGCATCAGTTGTGGGTCTGGATCAGTTGTGAGTCTGGATCAGTTGTGTGGCCACAGATGAAGGTTCTCAGACGGAGGTTCTCCAGACTGTGGACTCTGGCTGCAGACGTGTGGTCACCAAGCCTCCTCAGCAGCAGTGAAGGACCACACAGACGAGCGGCTCCTCCTGCACATGTGCAGACAATGACTCAAGTCTCAGATCAGTGACTCGTCTCTTCTGGCCTTAAAAGGTTTTTCCTCCAGATTTGGAGTCAGAGCTGCAGGACGAGCAGAGCCACTGCATGCCTGTCAGGGTGTTCCTGCATTCCTTCCTGCTGAGCACCCAGAGAGGAATGTGAGGAATGTTGGCATGTGACAACACACACACACACACACACACACGCTCAGCGGCTTCACTGTATCAGTCACATGACATGAACTAATCTTCCAGAGAAAAACAGATTCCTGTCAGTGAGTGAACTTGTCCGTTATGTCAGGTCACATGACCATGAAGGTTTGGACAGACTCACTCCGGCTCCAGAAACCCCCTCCGCCCCCATACCTCCAGTCTCAGGACCTTCAAGTCGACAGATAACTGCAGCTTCAGATCTCGTGTCTGGAGCCCTCTGGACTAGAACACATCCAGACCTTGACCCTTCCATTGACACACTCCTGCAGCCCCAGGACCCTCATGTCTTCGACCTTCTAGTCTTCAACTCCTCTAGTCCCAGACCTTCTAGACTTTGAGACACTGGTCTCAAACTCTCGAGTCTCCGGCCTTCTAGTCTTGGGCTCCTCCAGTCTTAGACCATCTAGTGTCTGGCCTTCTTGTCTTCAACCCCTTTTAGTCTCGGTCTCTCTAGTCCCGGATCTTCCAGTCTCACATCTTCCAGTCTCAGACTCTCTAGTCTCCGTCCTTCTACTTTAAGACCTTCAAGTCTCAGACCCTCGAGTCTCAGACCTTCCGGTCTTGTCTCCTCTACTTTTAGACTTTTCTTGTTTCAGGCTCTCTAGTTTCAGACCTTCAAGTCTCAGACCCTCGAGTTGAAGACCCTGTAGTTTTAGACCCTTCTGGACTCACACCCTCTATTCTTAGACCTTAAAATCTTGAACTCCTCTAGTTTTAGACCTGTCTAATCTCAGAGACTCTAGTCTCAGACCTTCAAGTGTCCGATCCTCTAGTCTAAGCCCCTAGTCACGCAAACTTATCTCAGACCTTCTAGTCTTGAAACCCTCTAGTTTTTATACCTCCTAGTCCTTGACCCTTTAGTATCTGACTTACTTAAACCCTCTAGTGCATTTGTAATTCAGGGGTGACTCTTGACTTGCACATCTCTCTGCTCTTGGAGGACCTGATCTGCTCCTCTGTTGCAGAACCTGTAGGTCTTTAAGGGACAGTTGAAGTGCCCTCATCAGTCTCCGCACTTTCACACCTCAGCGTTGCAGATTCCCGAGGGCAGGAGTGCAGAAGGTGTCGCCTTAGCTGCAGTTGTTGACCCACTCGGGTCGGGGGTCACAGGGGGTCACCGGGTTATTCCGCAGACTTCCACTAATGACTTATTTCTTGGAACATGAGAGAAGATGCAGCTTCAGACATGAGATCAGGTGGACAGACGAGTCCGCAGGAGGTTCATCGTAGATCACAGAAATACTTGAGAAATACTCGAGAAATATTTGAGAAATATTCGAGAAGTATTTGAGAATATTTGAGAAATATTTGAGAAATATTTGAGAAATATTTAGAGAAATATTTGAGAAATACTTGAGAATGTGGGTTTGAGGTCATCTTTGACGCTCTCTGAAGCGACTCTCCATGTGTTTAACAACAACAGGTGTCTGCTCAGCTAGTCGGGGTCGAGGGGGAGGGAGGATCCGGGGGTCTCGACCCTGCCGTACCCTCGTGGCTGTTTCACACCTCGGCTAACTGACGACAGGTGCTAGTCCGGGAATCGGCGCTGACCCAGTTCAACTCAATAAACCGTGGAATGTATAGTAATGGAGAGAGAGACGCTGCGACCCCTCGGTACCATCAGGCAAGGCATCATGGGAAGTGGAGTCCCTTGAGTTAAAGAAGCAGATTTAAACAACTAAAAACAAATTGCATAAGTTTAAATAAAAGAAGAAACAAAGGTGAATCCTTAATATCAATGACCTCACCTCTAAGGTGGTTGCTTATGTGACTGAAATCAATGGAAGGTAAAAGTTCATCCCGGGTGAACTTCCTCCGCCCTGACATTAACACGCTCCTCATCCACCGCAGCTCTGACTATTAATGCAACACGAGTGTCGACTCCATGATGGCGGTTCCACTCTCAAGAGGTGTGTGACCCACGGTTCAGTGGAGGACATGCTAGCTGCAGGTCATGAGATCCACGACGACTTTCACACGTTCAAGCACAATTCATCTTTTTTTGTTGACCTTATTATGTATTCATTTATTTTTACTTACAGCGATTCCATGATGAAAAAAATACTGGCAATGTAAATTATTGATAGAAATATAATCTATTTTTTTTTGGTTTAAAAATGAATTAAGGTAAGGCAAGGTAAGGTAGAACTTTTTTGATCCCTTTATCCAATAGCCACAGCAAATACAGCAATTTTTCACAAAAAATAAATCAAAATAAAATAAGAACAAGAGAATAAAGAGATTAAGAGATTAGTGATAATATAATATAATATATATATATATATATATATATGTATAATATTATATATAATTATAAGAAAGTCATTACGACAAATGAATGTCACAACATAATATAATTTGCATAAATAAAATATTTAAAAGTTAATAAAAAGCTTAGAAGTAAATAGTATAACTAATGTCTGCAGCTTTATTATGCATTTAAATAACCTTTATTGAGTCTGAATCAAAGGTTTTGATCAGAATTATAATCAACTCTTGACCAACTATAGTCTTAGTTAAAGCTGGAACCAAAGTGACTGATCAGGCTTCTAATTTTAAAAAGAGCACGTCGAGGGGTTTTGCTCGACACTTGTCGAGGTAACGACAGACGAGTTGATCACATGTCCAGATGCATGATGGGAAACGTTCAACTATGTACTTCTGTATTTCGGGCTGTATTTCGTGACCCGACCTCATCTCCCTGATGTCACCGAAACTGAATGTGAGTCATGAGTACGACCCGACACCCCGAGACATTCTCTCAAGGCGGGCCCAGGCGGTTCTGGTCGGTCTGAGTCAGCAGACGTCGGTCCGCCTGTCTGTGTGCGTCTGTGTGCGGCTGCAGGGCGATGCCTTGTCTTGTGTGCGACGCTGCAGCAGAGACCCGGGTGTGAGTCAGTGTGTGCGTATTGTTCGTCAGGGGACATATTTTATGTTCCTCACACCGGTCGCACATGTTTCCGCCTTCCACGCCTTTGGCTTTGTAGTGTGATCCGGCGCGAACAAAACACACACACAAACACGCACACACACACCTTGCCGTGCATCATGGATATGTTGCAAAATTCATAAAGGAGCTGCTGCAATTTTCGAGGCGGAGGATTGTTTGGAATGTTCTCACTTCTGTCTGACAGACGATCCAACGTGTTCGGGATTCACACCCACAACCCTGCCCATAACCAGAGCTCTTACACAACCCTTTAACACAACCTGGGCAGGAAGTCTGTCCCAGCTACACAGGGCAGGAGGCAGCCATGCAGAGGGTCTCACACACACACACACAACCACAAGGGAATTCTGCTGATTTGTTCTTTTTTAAATGTCAGGAATAGACAATAATAGACCCCCGACAACCGCCGAGGACCCCTCCCATTCCAGCACACACCCTCCGGCCCACCACCAAACCACACCACAGGCCCCCACCCTGCTCACAAGACTCCAAATAGAATATAATCACACACTCTGTGATCAATGGAAGTTATCAGGAGTTCTGCATGTTAATATAACGTTACAAAAAAACTCAGTCTACTCTTTTAAATATAATAAAACAGGACAAATAACTGTTTTTTTTAAAATCTGGAAACTGCAAGAAAAAGTCTGCAAAAAGTCACACAAGAAAAGTGAGAAAATATAGTCATCACTAATATTGAAGTCTCCAGAACTGTATTCGATTGCACAGAAAAATATTTTGATTGATCATTCAAAAGCCACGAAAAACTAAACAAAATAATGATTTCTAGAGGTTGACTTACTGAGAAAAATAAGGTCTAAGGTAGAAAAAAGAGACAAAGATGATGCAATGATGACAACAAAAGTTTTAAAATCGTGGGGGAAAAAAGACTTGAGACAAAGTAACCTTTAAAAAGTCAAACTTTTTCAGAATCACAAAAAGTAAAAAGTTCTCAGGGAAAGTTTTTTTTTCATTAAACCCAAGATGAAATTCTAATGAAGAAAATTGGCAATAATATGAAGGTTAAAGCTATTTAAATAAAAAGGATAACGTCTTGAAAATCATGACACATAAATAAAGACATAAAGAAAACGCAGATTCAGACCAAGAAATATGTTTTAGGAGAAGAATGCAACACAAAAAAAAATGTGTGGTTGAAAAAAATGTGTCAGAATCCAATAAATACAACTAGATTAAGAACAGTTTTTAGGTTTAAACTTGGGAGCAGGAGTGCTTTAACAAACATGAGTCACTCTTTCTCTGTCGGCTTATTAAAGACATTCAAATATATAAATAAAGAAGAGACGTGTGAGTCATGTTACACACACAGACACACAGAAGTTAAAGTTTAAATTAGTCAGCATAAAGTCAAATCTCATTTGAGATGAACAGGTGTGTGCATGTGTGTGTGTGTGTGTGTGTGTGTGTGTGTGTGTGTGTGTGTGTGTGTGTGTGTGTGTGTGTGTGAGCACCGGTGAGTCAATGTGGATGTTCGCTCTGCTAATGTGACTCTGTAAATATTGATGGTTCTGAAAGGCACACACACACAGAAATATCACGACACAAGCGCGAGGAAGCTGTCTCACCCTTGACCCCTGAGTCTGAAGCTCTTCAGGACAGGAAGCAGCCGAGGTCACATGACTAAACAATGCAGCGGGGAAGCGGGTCTCGGGTGTGTCACATAAAGGTTTGGAGTTCAAAGATCAGGAAGGAGGTTCTCGCTCATTTGCTGGACTAATAAGCAAACACAACAAACACACACACAAATACACCAACACAGCTAGTTCAAAACTGCAGAAAACTGAACACAAACTGTTTCCTTCAACTGAGAAAAATCTCTAAACTTAGGAAAATGATGTCACAACACGACCTGGAGCTTGTAATCCATGTGTTTGTTTCTTCTCGCCTGGACTATTGCAACAGTTTGTTTTCATGTCTAAACAAGAAGGTTCTGTGTCGTCTGCAGTTACAAAACTCTGCAGCGAGAATTCTGACCTGCTCTAGTAGAAGAACTTACATTTCTCCGATCCTTAAAACTCTTCACTGGCCGCCAGTTTCTTTCAGGATCAACTTCACATTTCTGGTTCTTACTTTCAGAGGTATTCCAGAAAGATGCTTTAGAAATAACCTTTACTTACTTACAGCTGTTGCTTGAATGAACATCTTCACCTCCTCCATCACCATCTGGTACTCTACTGCAACTGAGCGATAAAACATACCGTGGGTCATCCTGTATATGTACTAAAAATTGATATATTTTTCAGAAAACTAACATGAAAAGTATTTAGAAATGTCATATAAAGGATAATAAATGTTCACTTATGAGAGGCGACAAGACAAGATAAGGTTTATGTGTTGGCAGTAGAAAGAAACAGGAAGTAACGTCAAAGCAACAGGAAGGAAAATGTTGAACTTTATACAAATGAACTGAGCAGTTGAAATGCATTAGCTCTGTTAGCATATTAGCTTGTACGTCACCGACGCACTTTGGTCGTTATTGCAACCGTCCTTAATATGGACTACAATTATGACTAAAATTATGACTAGTATTAGTTCTGTTGTCATGGTAACATGTAGTGGTGTTCCTCTAAAATGAACATTTCATTACAAAACAGCTTAAGACATAGATAGTTGATAACAGTAGCTAAATGCAGAGCCTACAAACTAGCATCACTTTTACAAACGTGTACATCAGAAAAGACAGTGGGGTTATAATGCACCAACGTGCCTTTGAGCCTGACGACCGTTAGCTAGCGTGTCTGAGTGTTAAATGAAATAAACAAGATAGTTTCATCTTTAAATATATATCAGTGGAACAAAAGCGCGGGTCAATGACCGCTAATGAATAAATGAAGCTATATTAAGTAACTCTTAGGTGCGTGTCTATCGTAAAGCCTGTGTGTGCTCAGGGAGGAGGCTAATGCTAGCCTGTGCACACACACACACCTCCTGTAATAAAAAAAACACACACTAAGGAACAAAACCTCTCCCAGCATTAGCATGTAAGCTAAGCCTCCGGGGGGCGGCGTCTCTTACTCACCGACGTACAAACACACGGCGTTGACGTTCAAAGCTGAGAATGATGACTATTGTTCTATTTTTACCTTCATCGCGCACCGCGTCGAACCGGTTGAGTTAACTAGAGGTTATCTTTAGGTGTTTACAAATGTAGCACCGAGACGCTACTTGGAATTCCACAATAGTGTGTGAATCTATTGTAGCGACGCTCGGGTTCTACTGGAGGAAAGTTCACGATGTTGAAGATCAGTCGTTGCTTTCAGTCGGTTTATTTTTAGCTGGAATGACAACAAATGTGGTCGATGCAGTTTTCTTTATTATTATCTTATTATTATGTTCCAGACTTCTTTTTTTTCACCGTTTTGTGGAGGTTTTTTGATAATGTTAAGATCATTATATGGAAGTATATTACTGCCAAAAACCATTGAATTCTATTTCAATGTTGTTTAATGATGAAACCTTTTGTTATTGAAATGTTTTAAAGCATTTTCTTTTATTTAAATAAATAAATAAAATAATTTCTATATTGAAAGGTTACATTTGTTTTGTTTTTTGAAACTTAATTTCAATATTTTTTAATGCATAGCCTTTTAAATTCAATATAAAAATGTAGTTATAATAGTGTAATAATTGAATTTAAAAGGCTTAGGCTATAAATAATTAATTTAAAATGTTACGTTGTGATGGCGCAGATGTACACTTCTATGGTTCAAATAAAGTCAATAGAGTGAACGGACTAAGAAAGATCTCTTTTGGGTGATTGTTGTGTTGCATGAGTGCGAACGAACACAAGAGACGGAATGTTGTTGACGTAACAAACCTATAATAAAGTTAAGCATCATATTGTTGCGTTCACACCGCATGTCATATTTCAGGCGTGCCCATGTGACTCACGGTCTTTCATTTTTCACCACATCACGTCAAGGTGTTAATAACAAAGTGGCTCTGGAACATTTACCAAGGGTTCTTGCTCGTGTGAGGGATTGATCTCCGCAACACTGGAGTTGTCAAGGAAACGGCAGATACAGAGAAACTATAGTGACAGTGAATTTTGGAGTGAGGATGGGGATCAGCACCTCTCACTTTGAGAGATGGAATGTTCTTATCATTGAAAATGTTCGACCAAGAGTCACCCAAAAGTTGGAATATAATACTATTTTGAATATTTTATTTAAATTAAAAATAATGTAATTGAAAAAAAAGCAATTATTTTGGAAAATATTCAATGAAAATACATTTTTTTAAATTCAATAAAACAATAACATATATGGAACATTTCAATTTAAAAATATTTGAAAACAAAAAAACATATATATATATATACTGTGTATATATATATATATATATATATATATATATATATATATATATATATATATATATATATATATATACTGTATATATATATATATATATGTGTTTTTATTATTAAATTATTTATTGAATAATTGATTGTTTATTTTAACTTTATATATATATATAAAATTTAAAATAAAAGATTTTGATGGTTATGATAAACTTCCATTCGCTGCATCTGAGAACAACAGAAGAACCTCAAACATCTATTCATGAGGACCACGAGCTTCGTACACATTTTTTAAAGGTTGTTTCTACAGAAGCTCAGTTTCTAAAAATTTCACCATTAGCAAAGAATATTCATGTTATTAAAATTATCATGTTTTTTTTTTAGTTGCAGCTCATTTAAAACATACATATGACAAACATGTCAAGGTTCCCATCACTGACTTCCACACACATCATGCTGCAGATCCTTGTCTGCCTCCACCCTTCCACTCCAGCCTTCTTCAGGAATGTTCCCCTGCAGGATCAGGGCTGGTGCACCATGGAAGTGTCGGCTGGTGGAGCAGCAGAGAGGAGGGTAGACCAGGACGCCTGTTTTCGCAGGTTTCGCGGGTCACTCGAGGTCTCCTGTCTGCTGCATCGCTACGGCAACAAGGATGTGACCTAAATAATTCCTACATACAACACTGATGGCTTTCATGTATCCAAGCGTGGAAAACGTTCGCTCACATCCGAGGATACAAGTGAGGACGGGAGGAGGCGAGGTAACAGCAGAGCCTGCTCTGAACTCAAAACAAATCAAAAAGTTGAAAAAAACCCTCTAATATTAACTTCTCAAAAAATTGAAAAGAATGAACACAAAGAAATGTTACCAAGATTTTGAAAATGATTTTGAAAATTCAGAAAAAAAAAAAAATTTAATCAGAAAAGTTGAATAAATGGAATTTTTCAAAAGTGATTTTCTGAAGCCTCAAAATACCTTATTTTCTTGCCTGACGAAAAAGTTGGAAAAAAGCAAAAAAAAAAAAAAAGTAAGTGTCTACAAGTGTAAAAAAACAAAACAAGTTCAGCAAAACCAAAGTTCAGGTTTCTAAAAGGTTGAAAGGAATTTTAAAAAAATAACGTCTCTAAAAATAAAATAAAGAGAATGAATAATCCAAAAATGTCACTGTAACTTGATTTTCTGAAGCCTGAAAATACCTCCGAAAAACAGTTGTTTTTTTAAAGGGAAAAGTTGGAAAAAAGCTTAAAAAAAAAGTACGTCTCTAAAAATAAAAAACAACAAAAAATATAGCAAAACATTCAGGTTTGGGCAAACCAAAAATAAACGTTTCCAGAATAAATAAAAAAAAAAACGTTATTGCAACATAAAAAATGTTGTAATAAATGCTCAAAAATAACTTTATTAAAATAAAATAAAAATGCAGCAAATGATGTGATTTTCTAAAATCTCAAAGATCCCAAAAATGACATCTATATTTCAACCTTAAAAGTAAGAAAAAATGAAAAGAAAGATTGCAGCCTAACCAAAGCAGATAAACAACAACACATGACACACATGCAGGTGACCTCAGACACCTGGTCATGTGACGACAACAAACCTGCTGCTCGATGCCAGCATTAGTCTCTGAGCTGCGGTCAGTAAACAGCTGGTTTGGGGTCAGATACCTGGAGGCACGGTTTCTTAGAAAGTCCACTTGAACACACAGAGCAGCGAGGCAGCCTTACATGGTCAGCATGTGTGTGTGTGTGTTTGTGTGTGTTTGTGTTATGCAACACACTTGCTGCTCTGCACAGACTTGCTGGAGAATCGTCTCCTCTTTCAGAACGTTGTGGTCTGGAGATGAATATAGAGTGTGATGACCTCTTAAGTCCTGTGACTTCTATGTTTCCATCTGTCCTTCTGTCTCCTCTCCTTCATGCAAAACAAGGTTTTGCAACAAATGTTGCACAAAGTTCAGACCAGGTTTGTTTGTTGTTTTGAATCTTAATTTTACCTTCAGACTCATGTGCAGAAAATCTGATCAAGATCCTCCACTGACCCCCGGAACCTTTAGTTTTCACACTTTGTGTGCAAATTAGGTTGTATTGCAGAGCGGTTTTGCATTGTGTTGTGTGGCATAGTAATATGTTGCATAGCATCTTTTTGCATTTTGTTGTCTTGGATAGCAATGTGTTCTTTGTGTTGTGTTGCAATGCGTTGTGTTCTATAGGTTTGCATTACTTGGTATTTTCTGTCGCCTAGTTTTTTGTACTATGTTGCATAGCATTTTGTTGCATTGTGTTGTCTTGGATAGCAATGTGTTGCATGTTATGTTATGTTACATTGCGCTGAGTTGCATTGCGTTGTGTTGCATTGAGTTATGTTGCAATGTGTTGTGTTGTCTAGGGTCGCATTACTTTCTGTTTTCTGTTGCCTATCTTTTTTTTGCTTTTAGTTGTGCTGTAGTGTTGTGTTGCATAGCATTGTGCTGCATAGTGTTGTGTTGCAAAGTTTTGTGTTGCACAGCATTGTGTTGCATTTTGTTTTGTTTCACAGCATTATTTTGCAAGTGTTGTACTGCATAGTGTTTCGTTGCATACTGTTTTTGTGTTGGTTGTGTTGTCTTGTTGTAATGAATTTGAACTAATGATGCGCTGGGTGTGTTAATGTTTTGTTTGCATTTCCTTTGTGTCTGCATTTCATTGTGTTGTGTTGCCTTGAATTGTACTTGTGTTGCATTTGCACTTATCGGTTATTTTGCACTTTGTTCAGGACGTCGAGCAGCATGCTAGCAATTTATAACTGATGCAAAGGATCATGGGATTGATGATAAAAACATTTCTGACACACAACATGAAAAACTTCACGTCATCTGCTCAGTTTAGAATTTAGAGAATCTTTGGACTCAAAGATTCTCTAAATTCTTGGGTAAGTCATATAAGATAGAGCTGGAGACACAGCAAATTTGCAAAGCATTGTGGGAATTGTTGGGGATTAAATACATTTAAAATGTTGTTCGCAAGCGAAGAAAATACATCAAATATTTTGTTGACGTGTTCGAGTCCAGCTGCAGAGAGCAGATCCCGGTCAGCCGGGATCACGTGCAGCCGGAGTAAGTGGATGTTACACAAGTGAAGCAGAGAAGTCGCTCTAGCGCCCCCTATGGAAAACCCAAGATGGAGTCGTTGCAGGGGAACGTGTACAACACGGCTCCAGCATGAGCATCTTGAGATTGCACAAGCTGTTACAAGACGAGTGTGTTATGACGAGCGCGAGGACAGATTTCATAAAGTCATAATTGCTCTCTGAAGCTCTTCGCTCTCAACAAGACAAACACAGATGTTGTGCAACGGAGATGCAAGAGTGGAAACACATGTTCACACACCTGTGGTTACAGCACAGACGTGGTCGAGGGTCGAAGCCCAACTGTGGCGTTGAGTAAGAGACGGACAGAGACCTTGTGATGTGATGTTTAACTGTGAGGACAGTGAGTTTAACCATTTTTCAACTATAGTTTAACATCTTTTTTATAATCGATGAAATCTATCTATAACGATATTTATTATTGTGCAGGTGTTCGCAGTAGCTTTGTGTTTGTGTTTGTGTTTGTGTTTGTGTTTGTGTTTGTGTTTGTGTTGCTCTGTGCTCACATTATAGGTTTTCTTTCCCTTTTTCTTGAGTGAATTTAATTTTTTAATCTTTTAATCAATGATTTTTATTATTTTTATTTAACACTTTTAGATTGTGTGCACAGCGTTGTGTTGCATAGTGTTGTGTTGAATTGCTTTGTGTTACATAGTGTTGCACAGCGTTGTGTTGCATAGTGTTGTGTTGAATTGCTTTGTGTTACATAGTGTTGCACAGCGTTGTGTTGCATAGTGTTGTGTTGCATAGTGTTGTGTTGCATAGTGTTGTGTTGAATTGCTTTGTGTTACATAGTGTTGCACAGCGTTGTGTTGCATAGTGTTGTGTTGAATTGCTTTGTGTTACATAGTGTTGCACAGCGTTGTGTTGCATAGTGTTGTGTTGCATAGTGTTGTGTTGCATAGTGTTGTGTTGAATTGCTTTGTGTTACATAGTGTTGCACAGCGTTGTGTTGCATAGTGTTGTGTTGCATAGTGTTATGTTGCATAGTGTTGTGTTGCACAGCGTTGTGTTGCATAGTGTTGTGTTGAATTGCTTTGTGTTACATAGTGTTGCACAGCGTTGTGTTGCATAGTGTTGTGTTGCATAGTGTTGTGTTGCATAGTGTTGTGTTGAATTGCTTTGTGTTACATAGTGCTGCACAGCGTTGTGTTGCATAGTGTTGTGTTGCATAGTGTTGTGTTGCATAGTGTTGTGTTGCATTGCTTTGTGTTGCATACCGTTGTGTTGAATTGCTTTGTGTTACATAGTGTTGCACAGCGTTGTGTTGCATAGTGTTGTGTTGAATTGCTTTGTGTTACATAGTGTTGCACAGCGTTGTGTTGCATAGTGTTGTGTTGCACAGCGTTGTGTTGCATAGTGTTGTGTTGAATTGCTTTGTGTTACATAGTGTTGCACAGCGTTGTGTTGCATAGTGTTGTGTTGCATAGTGTTGTGTTGCATAGTGTTGTGTTGCATTGCTTTGTGTTGCATACCGTTGTGTTGAATTGCTTTGTGTTACATAGTGTTGCACAGCGTTGTGTTGCATAGTGTTGTGTTGCATTGCTTTTTGTTGCATACCATTGTGTTGAATTGCTTTGTGTTACATAGTGTTGCACAGCGTAGTGTTGCATAGTGTTGTGTTGCATTGCTTTGTGTTGCATACCGTTGTGTTGAATTGCTTTGTGTTACATAGTGTTGCACAGTGTTGTGTTGCATAGTGTTGTGTTGAATTGCTTTGTGTTACATAGTGTTGCACAGTGTTGTGTTGCATAGTGTTGTGTTGCATTGCTTTGTGTTACATAGTGTTGCACAGCGTAGTGTTGCATAGTGTTGTGTTGCATTGCTTTGTGTTGCATACCGTTGTGTTGAATTGCTTTGTGTTACATAGTGTTGCACAGCGTAGTGTTGCATAGTGTTGTGTTGCATTGCTTTGTGTTGCATACCGTTGTGTTGAATTGCTTTGTGTTACATAGTGTTGCACAGTGTTGTGTTGCATAGTGTTGTGTTGCATTGCTTTGTGTTACATAGTGTTGCACAGCGTAGTGTTGCATAGTGTTGTGTTGCATTGCTTTGTGTTGCATACCGTTGTGTTGCATTGGTTTGTGTTGCATAGTGTTGCACAGCGTAGTGTTGCATAGTGTTGTGTTGCATTGCTTTGTGTTGCATACCGTTGTGTTGCATTGCTTTGTGTTACATAGTGTTGCACAGCGTTGTGTTGCATAGTGTTGTGTTGAATTGCTTTGTGTTACATAGTGTTGCACAGCGTTGTGTTGCATAGTGTTGTGTTGCATAGTGTTGTGTTGCATAGTGTTGTGTTGCATTGCTTTGTGTTGCATACCATTGTGTTGAATTGCTTTGTGTTACATAGTGTTGCACAGCATAGTGTTGCATAGTGTTGTGTTGCATTGCTTTGTGTTGCATAGTGTTGTGTTGCATTGCTTTGTGTTGCATACCATTGTGTTGAATTGCTTTGTGTTACATAGTGTTGCACAGTGTTGTGTTGCATAGTGTTGTGTTGCATTGCTTTGTGTTACATAGTGTTGCACAGCGTAGTGTTGCATAGTGTTGTGTTGCATTGCTTTGTGTTGCATACCGTTGTGTTTCATTGCTTTGTGTTACATAGTGTTGCACAGCGTAGTGTTGCATAGTGTTGTGTTGCATTGCTTTGTGTTGCATACCGTTGTGTTGAATTGCTTTGTGTTGCATAGTGTTGCACAGCGTTGTGTGCATAGCATTGTGTTGCACAGCGTTGTGTGCATAGCGTTGTGTTGCACAGCGTTGTGTGCATAGCTTTGTGACGCATAGTTTTGTGCATTGCTTTGTGTTGCATAGCGTTGTGTTGCATAGCAGCATGTTGCATAAAGTTGTGTTGGATAAAGTTGTGTTGGATAAAGTTGTGTTGCATAATGTTGTGTTGGATAAAGTTGTGTTGCATAGTGTTGTGTTGCATAATTTTGTGTTACATAGCAGCATGTTGCATAAAGTTTTGTTGGATAAAGTTGTATTGCATAATGTTGTGTTGGATAAAGTTGTGTTGCATAATACTGTATTGCATAGTGTTGTCTTACATAGCAGCATGTTGCATAAAGTTGTGTTGCATAATGTTTTGTTGGATAAAGTTGCGTTGCATAGTGCTGTGTTACATAGCAGCATGTTGCATAAAGTTGTGTTGGATAAAGTTGCGTTGCATAGTGCTGTGTTACATAGCAGCATGTTGCATAAAGTTGTGTTGGATAAAGTTGCGTTGCATAGTGCTGTGTTACATAGCAGCATGTTGCATAAAGTTGTGTTGGATAAAGTTGCGTTGCATAGTGCTGTGTTGCATACTGTTGTGTTGCATAGCAGCATGTTGCATAAAGTTGTGTTGCATAATGTTGTGTTGCATAGTGTTGTGTAGCAGTTGTAGTCATTTTTAAATCTCCAGATATTTTCTCACATGTATTTCTTCTATCACTTCCTGACAGTCAACTCCAAAGAGCAGACATTTTTATTTATTCTCTCTTTCTCTTCTTTGTCTGCAGCACTTTCCAGGAAGTGTTCCCCAGACAAAGAGTATTGTCCCCCCACCACCTTCTGGACGTTCACATCATTCACGACGAGTCTCCCGACGCTCCAGAGTCTCACCCGAGGCGGAGGCAGGTGAGTCTGAGCACGCTCAGTCGGCGTCAGGACAAAGACAGGAAGTTCTGTCACCAACGTCCTCCACACATCTGGACCTCAACTTCTAACAGAGACATGCATGAACATACCTGGAACAATGCTTGTGTCAAGGGTACTTATGAAAGATAAATCAATGTTTTACATGCACACAACACAACTTCAAGCTTTGTGTAGCAGCCAGACTGATGCCAGTGATATAAAGAAACAGACTTTATCTGTAGAACCCTTTGAAGCGAAGCTGAGGTGGTGTCAGTTCACACCAAAGAAACTCGACCATTTGAGGATCTGCAGACAAAGACTCCTCTGTAGGTCTTTTAATCCTGTTTAAAAATAGTCTGCAGCCTAGACTTTTCTCAGCAGCCACTGAGTCTATGGGCTCCATAGGAGGAGGTGAATCCGGGACAACTTCCTCTCTCATCTCACCAACCGCCGGCCCCGTTCCTCCCCCCTCGACTCACCTCCTCCCCCTCCTGCAGACGAAACAGACTCACCCTGAGTGGAGTCAGATGTGACTCGAGGTGAAGCAGGAGAGTCGGAACAACACACTTGTGTTGCTTCTTCTCGTGATAACAAAGTCAGACTTCCTCTCACACGCTTTACATGCAGCCTCCTCTTCAAGCTCTCGTGACATTTTACACAATCTTGTCTCTGCAGTCACGCTGAAGTCTGCAGCTGGAGTGTCCTTAAATCTTCACTACTGTCCTCGCTCAACTCCTTAATACTGTCCTCGTTCAACTCCTCACCGCTGTCCTCGCTTACCTCCTACTTACTGTCCTCATTCAGCTCCTAACTACTGTCCTCAACTCCTCACTACTGTCCTTGTTCACCTCCTAACTACTGTCCTCAACTCCTCACTACTGTCCTCATTCACCTCCTCACTACTGTCCTCATTCACCTCCTAACTACTGTCCTCAACTCCTCACTACTGTCCTTGTTCAACTCCTCACTACTGTCTTCATTCACCTCCTAACTACTGTCCTCAACTCCTCACTACTGTCCTCATTCACCTCCTCACTACTGTCCTCATTCACCTCCTAACTACTGTCCTCATTCACCTCCTCACTACTGTCCTCAACTCCTCACTACTGTCCTTGTTCAACTCCTCACTACTGTCTTCATTCACCTCCTAACTACTGTCCTCAACTCCTCACTACTGTCCTCATTCACCTCCTCACTACTGTCCTCATTCACCTCCTAACTACTGTCCTCATTCACCTCCTCACTACTGTCCTCATTCACCTCCTAACTACTGTCCTCATTCACCTCCTAACTACTGTCCTCATTCACCTCCTAACTACTGTCCTCAACTCCTCACTACTGTCCTCATTCACCTCCTAACTACTGTCCTCAACTCCTCACTACTGACCTCATTCACCTCCTCACTACTGTCCTCATTCACCTCCTCACTACTGTCCTCATTCACCTCCTAACTACTGTCCTCAACTCTTAACTACTGTCCTCATTCACCTCCTAACTACTGTCCTCAACTCCTCACTACTGACCACATTCACCTCCTCACTACTGTCCTCATTCACCTCCTAACTACTGTCCTCATTCACCTCCTAACTACTGTCCTCATTCACCTCCTAACTACTGTCCTCAACTCCTCGCTACTGTCCTCATTCACCTCCTAACTACTGTCCTCAACTCCTCACTACTGTCCTCATTCACCTCCTAACTACTGTCCTCAACTCCTCACTACTGACCTCATTCACCTCCTCACTACTGTCCTCATTCACCTCCTCACTACTGTCCTCATTCACCTCCTCACTACTGTCCTCATTCACCTCCTAACTACTGTCCTCAACTCCTCACTACTGTCCTCATTCACCTCCTAACTACTGTCCTCAACTCCTCACTACTGACCTCATTCACCTCCTCACTACTGTCCTCATTCACCTCCTCACTACTGTCCTCATTCACCTCCTCACTACTGTCCTCATTCACCTCCTAACTACTGTCCTCAACTCTTAACTACTGTCCTCATTCACCTCCTAACTACTGTCCTCAACTCCTCACTACTGACCACATTCACCTCCTCACTACTGTCCTCATTCACCTCCTAACTACTGTCCTCATTCACCTCCTAACTACTGTCCTCATTCACCTCCTAACTACTGTCCTCAACTCCTCGCTACTGTCCTCATTCACCTCCTAACTACTGTCCTCAACTCCTCACTACTGACCTCATTCACCTCCTCACTACTGTCCTCATTCACCTCCTCACTACTGTCCTCATTCACCTCCTCACTACTGTCCTCATTCACCTCCTAACTACTGTCCTCAACTCCTAACTACTGTCCTCATTCACCTCCTAACTACTGTCCTCAACTCCTAACTACTGTCCTCATTCACCTCCTCACTACTGTCCTCATTCACCTCCTCACTACTGTCCTCATTCACCTCCTCACTACTGTCCTCATTCACCTCCTCACTACTGTCCTCATTCACCTCCTAACTACTGTCCTCAACTCTTAACTACTGTCCTCATTCACCTCCTAACTACTGTCCTCAACTCCTCACTACTGACCACATTCACCTCCTCACTACTGTCCTCATTCACCTCCTAACTACTGTCCTCATTCACCTCCTAACTACTGTCCTCATTCACCTCCTAACTACTGTCCTCAACTCCTCGCTACTGTCCTCATTCACCTCCTAACTACTGTCCTCAACTCCTCACTACTGACCTCATTCACCTCCTCACTACTGTCCTCATTCACCTCCTCACTACTGTCCTCATTCACCTCCTCACTACTGTCCTCATTCACCTCCTAACTACTGTTCTCAACTCCTAACTACTGTCCTCATTCACCTCCTAACTACTGTCCTCAACTCCTAACTACTGTCCTCATTCACCTCCTAACTACTGTCCTCAACTCCTCACTACTGACCTCATTCACCTCCTCACTACTGTCCTCATTCACCTCCTCACTACTGTCCTCATTCACCTCCTCACTACTGTCCTCATTCACCTCCTCACTACTGTCCTCATTCACCTCCTCACTACTGTCATCATTCACCTCCTCACTACTGTCATCATTCACCTCCTCACTACTGTCCTCAACTCCTCACTACTGTCCTCATTCACCTCCTCACTACTGTCCTCATTCACCTCCTCACTACTGTCCTCATTCACCTCCTCACTACTGTCCTCATTCACCTCCTCACTACTGTCCTCATTCACCTCCTCACTACTGTCATCATTCACCTCCTCACTACTGTCATCATTCACCTCCTCACTACTGTCCTCAACTCCTCACTACTGTCCTCATTCACCTCCTCACTACTGTCATCATTCACCTCCTCACTACTGTTATCATTCACCTCCTCACTCCTGTCATAGTTCGACACCTTACTTCTTTCCTTGTTCACTTCGTCACTCACACTCTTTCAATTTTATTTCTTTTAATTTTGGTGCAGAAGATTGTATTTATGTCTTCCCCGTCCTCCTCTGTCATGACCTTGGTCTTTTGCTGACTTATGTGCTTCTTTCTTCCTCCTTTCTTCACTTCATCTCGTCCTCAGTTACATCTGTGTTGTGTATTTTTTTTAAGTTCTTGACAACTCGATCTCTTTTCCTTCATTTCTTTTTAAAAATGAACCTTTTTCCAAATATAACAGTTTTCTGACCCTGAAATATTTCAGTTCATCAATCTCTTCTGAGTGCACTTTCTTGACTTCCCTCCTTCTCTGCGGCAGCGTCTAACCACACACCTTCTCTCTGTCCGTCCATCACGTCTCTATTGTCCACTCGTGATGTCACCGGTGCGCTCTGATGAGGCTTCATTAAGGAGACAATTGACCTCTAATTGGGGTCTTTTTGTCCCTCCTCACCCCCCTTACACTCCCCTTGCAAGCTTGGTCTCATCGGACCAGCTGCTGCGTGTCTGGGATTCGCACCGACACACAGATGGAAGATGCCGGACACGACAGCAGGACGTTTTCCCCAGAGAGCCGGCACTGTCGCTGCTGGTCACCTTTCCTCTTAGCTTCTCAATTATGTGGACAAATAATCACGAAGTACCTGAGAACGCTTTGGGTCATTTGTCTCAGAGCTTTAGCATCTGTTCGCTCATCCATAGCATCGCTAACTAAGTAGTTAACAGGCAATTAGCTTGTTAGCTATTGGGATGGTGGCTACTTGTTAATTGATCTGATCTCCCTTCTTTAGAAAGTACTAAAAAAAAGATTTAAACTAATAATGACACGTTAATATGTTTTTGTATATTTAAATGTAAAAGTTTAGTATGTTACATTACTTATTTATTGTTCCATTTAGGTTGACTTTTAAAAACAGCGTTATAAGTTTGTGGTTAATTTTATTAATTTAATTTTTTAACATATTGGGTATTATCTTTAGCAAATAAATGGAGGTGGATAAATACATTTTTTTTTTAAAAATCAATTTTTATTTATGAGCTACAGGGAGCTATTAATCAACGAAATTGGAAAATGACAAGATGTAAAGTTATTTAAATAAAAATAGATTCAAACAATAAAAAGTAAAAAAAAAGAGCTTAAATCAAGTTACTTTAAAAAAAAGAAGTTATTTGTGACAAGAAGTCTAACATATGTGCAAAAACTAAACAAATACATTTATATATACGTATGTATATATATATATATATATATATATATATATATATATACTAGTGGGTTGGATTACTGAAAATTTAAATGGAATTCATGAAATGAGATAAAAACAGCGTTAAAATGTATGTAAACAAAACAAAAAGACAATAAAACAAATCATTTTTATATATGAATCATGAGATACTAATCATTGAAAGAACAGTTTTACTTGTGTATTGTCTACACAGTAAATAAAGCGTGTTTGTAGAGTAGCATAAGTACTGCTAGATAAAGTCTGAATTGATCCTCCAGTGCGGCCGTCGTGACGTGACATTTAATCAGTAGAAAGATAAACGTCTCCTCATCTATTTGTCTTTTTCTGGTCGTCCTTTGTTTCTTGTTGTTAATTTTCACTGCCCACTGTTTGAGTAAATAATCTTTTTAAGCTGCTGCTGAAGAAAAATGTTTGTTTCAGTTCGCAAACACAATTAAAGCTTAAATATTTGAATATTAGATTTAACGCAGATATTTCAGTTTAAGCTACATGTCTGACGTTTGCTGCCCCCGGCCTTATTGACGACTTGAGAAAGCTGTCATTAACCGGTTTATAACTGTATATATGTCTCCCAGATGTATTGAGGTAATAATGACACTTAAAAATGTGTTTATTACCTAAAATATTATGAGCTTATACTTAAACACGTTTAACTTACAGTTATCATATGCATTACTACTTCATTTGGTTTGCAGTTGTTTGAATAGTTAAACAACTGTAGTTTATTTTTATTTAGATTTTGTTTAATTTGATTTAAATGCAGACATACTGACTAAAACCTTTTTCAAAACAAATATTTTTTACATGGTGTTTTGCATTCTCTGTCGCTGCTTAATGTTATGGACTTTTTTCTTAGCTCAACATTTTTTTTGTTGATTATTGATTAAAATTCTTATTAATAAACCAAGAAAATTGCATTAATATATATAAAAACAATGAATAATTGGAATGTTATTCTTTCTTTACTCTTTATTGGCTTGCACTAATCTGAAGCGTCATAACCTCTACCTGTTCCACCCTGTCTGCACTCTCTTCTTCACCTGTGTCCATCATTCTTGATGGACTATTATTATGAATTTATCTATTGCATATTCTGAATTTCTTTTTTCTGACACCAGCATATTTATTTGACAGAAAGACTTAACTTGTGATTAGAAATTTTGCTTCGGGTTTAAATTGAATTAATTAATATTTAATTCAAAGCATAATTACATGAGATTTAAGTTCTACATATGATATTGTTGTTGGCTCAGGATTTTATGAAAATCGATCAAACAAATAATACAATTAAAATTAAAATCCGAAAACATGCATAAATCTGTAAAAGTCTGATTACAAACTCTGTGAGCAATTTTTTATGGTTTTCTTGAATTTAAAACCAATACGGCTCATATTATAAAGAGGAAGGATCAGGATTGTGATTTAATAATGAAAACAAACAGTCTTTAAAAAATGTCTCGTAATATCAGGGCTTTAGAAATGTGATTTAATTTTAGTAATAAATGCATTTTGAGTGAATAAAAGCTGATAGGTTGAAATTCTTATGTATTTACAAGCAGCAATAATAATCCCTCCTTGTGACCACCTGAGGTCAAAGGTGAGAGATGCCTAGCTGCTGCCGACCGTTGCATCAAGCCAGTTTCAACCGCCCGACATTCTTCACCTCCATCATGGCGTCCAACTCTCTCCTGGTATTTTCCAGCCGGTACGAGGAAATGCTCTGAGCCCTGCAGCAGTGAGATATGAGCACAGAGCCTCCTGTGAGGGTCCAGAGGTTCACTCTGAGGAGGTCCCCGGGGACATAAAGGGGCCCAACAGAACCGGCCACAAGCGTTCGACCTCAGGTCAAAGTGACTTGAGCTGACATCAGAGCTCTTTTGTCAAGAGATAAGATGCTCTGCAGGTTGATGCCGACGACACAGGAATTAATTTGCCATAAATATGAGTTCAAGAACTGATCTCTGTTTTATTTGAAAATGTAGCCAAATTTATTTAAAAAAAACCGTTAATATATTAGTAAATAAGAAATTATAAATAAAGAAGAATATTTGAATATAGAAAAATATATATCTTCTAAAAATCTACTTTTAATAGTATAAAACTAAAAATAATATGTTAAAATTACACTTTTTAGAATCCTAACACTTGTGTTATCTTAGGGTCAATGTGACCCGAAGGCCCTGGAGACAGCACAAGGGATACCAAAATCACATTAGGGTCACCTTGACCTTGAGATTAAAAAAAAAGTTCTTTAGATGTGAATAAATTCACCTTAGAATTACTATAATGATTATTATTATTATTTGATGTGGGTAAAATCTGGAAAAGTTATATATAGTTACAATTACGATGAAGTTACATTAGTTTGAAAAAGGTTTAGAAAAAGTAATAATTATGGTGAATGATGTAAGATCAACTCAAAAAAAAGGGGATGAAAATTATGAATCTAATCTTTGATATAAAAGGTGAAAAGTGTATTGTTACTGAAAAGCAGTGGGTAAAATGAAAGCTAGTGTTGAGAGATCAAACACTTAAAGTGTAAAATTGAAGTCAACCGATTTAAAGATTTCATGAAAAGATTTTGAGATAAGAAGTCAGAATTATGAGTGAAAGTGTTTCATGGAGTTAAGTCGCTGCGTTCAAGTTGTGACTGAAGGATCTTCACAAACATGCAGCTACAGATACAATCATTTATCCTCGACACCAGCGATCCAGGCTGAAAGTGTGAGATAGAAAAACCTTTATTTCTTGGAGTGACTCTTTTGGATATCACTTTATCCTGGCTGACAGTTTGTCAGTTAGCCGGAACAGTGTGTCCTTGACGGGGGGGTCGACGACACACACAGTTGACTTCAGTTTGATGTTATCACAGCGAGAGGTGACGTGATGTTCTGGCTGCAGGACGCACTGATGATGATGAACAACTAAAACAAACAAGCGTTACGTTTTGATTTCTGATAAAACTCTCTTCTCTGAGTTTGTCTCTAGAATAAAATATAATGTTCTGTACTTCGCTCACACTCTTTACAGATGAAATCATGTTAAAGCTCAGACTCCTGTCAAATGAACAGTAGTTGGTGACCTTTTGACCTTCACACAAGCCTCTCTGGTGACTTTGACATGGTTGGAGGGCATATTTGAACACATCATGCTTGTTTAACAGAGCGACACGTTCAAAGTCAAGTCAAGGAAGGACAGACGGGCGGATGGGTGGACAGACACACTAATAGAGGGACAGACAGATTGATGAAAAGACAGATACACCGACAGATTGAAAGAGAGACAAATGGACAGACACACCCATAGACAGTCAGACACTTGACAGTTGGATGGACATGAAGTCAGACAGTAAGACTGATTGACGGACAGACAGACGGGCAAACGGATGGACAGACAGACGGACGGACGGACAGACAGACAGAAGGACACGCGGACATACAGACAGACGGACAGACGGACAGACAGACAGACAGAAAAACAGACAGACAGAGAGACAGACAGACAGACGGACAGAAAAACAGACAGACAGACAGACAGACAGACAGACAGACAGACAGACAGACAGACAGACAGACAGACATAAAGACAGACAGACAGACAAACAGACAGACAGACAGACAGACAGACAGACAGACAGACAGACAGACAGACAGACAGACAGACGGACAGACAGACAGACAGACAGACAGGCGGACAGACGGTCAGACGGACAGACAGACAGACAGGCGGACAGACAGACAGATGGATGAACTGACAGACAGACAGGTGGACAGACCGACAGATGGACAGACGGACAGACGGTCAGACAGACAGACAGACAGACAGACAGACAGACAGACAGACAGACAGACAGACGGGCAGATGGACAGACGGACAGACAGACAGACAGACAGACAGACAGACAGACAGACAGACAGACAGACAGACAGACAGACAGACAAACAGACAGACAGACAGACAGACAGACAGACAGAGGTTGTGGAAGTGGAATTCCAAATATCCAGTTGTATGATAACACTGAGAAAGTTTGACTCTGAAAGTCGTGACATTAAAAGTCAAACACGGGAGTTCTGGACCTGATGAGTTGATGAACTACTTCTCAGTCCAACTCACAGAGTTCTAGGCAGTCCAGAGGACATAGCGCCCCCTAGTTGGGCTCAGAAGGGTCTGTGGTCACGTCATGGATGGAAACTCGTCAGCAGGGCCGGGAGTGGATCCTTCATTCCTCTCATTCCCGGCGAGCCTGACCTCCTCGGCCGACTCCCTTTGTCTCCGACTCCCTCCGGTCCGCAGCCTTCCAGTCACGCCGGCTGCCGGGGAAGTGGAACGTCGGCGAGCCAAAGCTACGCAGCCTTATTTGGAGAGATCAACACTTCCTGAGCGAAAGTCCAGGAATTCTTTTCATGTTCCTGATTGGAAGACAACGTCAGTCGGAAAGCATCTACACAGGCATGTTTACCGTGGAAACACCAGGAATGTTGGAAGAGTTGCTCAATATTTCCTCCGAGCTGTTGAAAAATGATGATAAGATGATAACACTTGCATCACTGGCTGCTGGAACATTTGAGCTTTTAGCAAATAAATATCAATGATTTCAAATAATGCAAGCAAAGAAATGGAGAATAATTGACCAACAAAAAATGTAATAGGAGGAAAAACATAAATAAAACATACAATATTTTCAAACAAATGTTGGTATTTAATTGAAGAAAATGCAGATAGTTAAGGATTAAATAAAAAATTATAAATGAAAGAAATACACACAAATTGAAATCATGAAGAAAAAAAAAATACAAATAAAGTTAAACTTAAAAATGAAAGTAAGTAAGTACATGTTATCCATATAAATTGGATTAAAATAAATAAATGGACAATAATGAGCGGGCAGATTTTAATTTACAGATAAATAAATAAATTAATCATAATTAACTTCATAGTTAATAGTCAAATATGTGACACAGTAGTAGCGGAGCTTTTTAAGCATTTGAAATGAAAAGATTTACAATTGATGTTAAGGATTCATTAAGCTTTTGAAACCCTCAGCCTGCATTATAAAGTGAGACAGAGTCGCACATTTAAAAGAAAAGCTTCAACCGTTTCTGGCGGTTTGTTCCTAATCTGGAGTTTTCTGAGTCGGAAAAGTTATTTATAGTCCGGCGAGTCACGTCTGGTGTGATTCCTATTCCTGCATCCAGTTTATGTCATTGAAACGACAGCCCAGAATGATTCCCGTCTGGTTCCGACCCGCAGAAGCACGAGACACAGGAGTGCGTCCACGGTCTGAGACGTTTCCGCGGCAACGCTCCGTCGTTTGGGAATCCCCTTTTGGCCTCCTCGGATGGAAGGAGGTCGTCACGTCGGGGAGACCCACAACTGTAAAAGCTTTAAGAAGGTCTTTCCACACACGTGGCCCCGTCACTGAACCAACCGCCCCCGGAACTCCTGCAAACGTTTCTCGTAAAGTCAGTCGTGTGGCTGACACACTTCCTGGAATGAAGGTCCTGACTTGGTCAAACTAGCACTCACCGCTGGGCCAATACATTATGACCACCTGGCTGACACCACAACAGTAAACATGGCAACATGGATTCTCTAATGTAGCCATCAGCACATCAATTATTATTACCTGAAATGCTCGTTAAACAGAAACATGAGCTCTTGTGAACCAGGATTAGTGTCATATTGACACAGTAATGTGATGATCATCACATTAAATTAATTGTTGACGGTCTCGTGCAGACGAACATGAGAAACTAGTTTCTTAGAAATAAAAGTCAAATGTTTGTGACAAATACAGGAAACATATGATACCAATATAAAGTTACTATTAAAAGTTGTATTTAATTTGTTCCAATTTAGAAATGTTGCATTGTGTTAAATCTTCGCACCATAGACCTGAGACAATAATGTTCATATTCAAATATATAACTAATAATATTTAAAACAACTATTTTCTTCTGCGTCTCCCTGGACTCGCCCGTGAGGTTGATCCTCTTGAATAAATGTAATTATAGCTCACACTGTGCAATTGTTTGTTTGACGAGTCGGCGAATCCTCGTTTAAATATGTGAGGAGTTTGTGTTCTTAGAGTCTGGATTGGACAGGAATCTAGAACAGTGACTAATTCAATTTGTTATGTTGTTGACCAGATGTACCTGGTAAGGCTTCGGGGGCCACCATTGGCTCCAAGGCTTTCTGTTAGAGACCCCTGCTCCAAACTGAAGTGGAGATAGAATTAATGCAATAAAACACAAACTGTCTGTTTGTTGGTGCCAAAGATGACATGGTGTGTTGTGTGTAGTGGGTCGGACATTTGTCTTAATTATTAATCTAAAAAAAAAGTAGCTTGAATCAATGTACGTATTTATATATATATATATACTATTAGTTTTACAGAATTTTTAATTGAAATGAAAACGTTTGAAGTTGCTGGCTTTTATAGATTCTTCTGGCATTTTCAAGTAATTTTTTCTTCATTGAAGAAAGTAAAGTTTTGAAATCGTCAGTTTTTTATTGAGTTGAAAAAAATATTAGAAAAAATAATATATTTTTGATTGATTGATTGAATAATATAGAAATAAATCCACCTACAAACTCTTTTGTTTGTTTTATTGAAGTGAACAATGCATTTCCTTCGTTTCTTTTCCATTTTTAAAATTTAAATGAAAGTTGATTGACGTTGATTCTTTCTTTACAAAACAACAAGAAGTTTTGAAGTCGTTGGTTTAAAATATATATATATATATATTTAAGATTGGGTGCGACTTTATTTCCAGGGTGTCCCGCGCCTCGAGCCCGATAAAAATGGTACAGGTTCCAGCCCCGGCGACCTTCATAGGGGAACAAATGGCATCTAAAACAAATGAATGAATCAATCAATCAAATTATATGAAATTAAATATGTTTGTTTTCATTGAAGTGGACATCATTTTTTTCTTTTAATTTATATGAAAATGATTTGAAGATGTTTCTTTCTTTATCGAAGGAACAGTTTTTTAGTTTTTTATTGAATTTAACGGACCTTATTGGTGAACAACCTCCATTTTATTTTTTGTCATGGCAACTTATTTGATTGAATCATTAGATAATAAAGAAATGGACATAATCCTGAAATGAAGACAGTGAAAAGTCACCGTCTGCTGGTCTGTCTGCTGGTTCTGGTGTCACGACAGTGAAGCGTCCTCATGCTCGCTAATCCTTTTTTTTTCCAGGAGAAGAAGCCGAGCCAGCAGATGTCCGAGCGGATTAACTCTCCCAGCGACGCTGACAGACCCTGGTTAAGACCCTGGTTATCAGTCTGCAATTAACAGAGAGTGACGACCAGGAATTAGGATCAATTTAACGAGACGCCTCCATCGAACTTTCTGTTTTCTCTGACCGACAAATGTCTCCACCAGTCGTGACGCCTCCTAAGAAACTTTACTTGAGCTTTGCTCATTATTTATCAGCATTATTTAACAACTACAATATTGACGGTGATCAATAAAAATACTAAATTAACACCATATTGAAATTAAAACGTTAATTCTATTATTGATATAAGAATTCAATGATTTGTATATAAAAGGTTTGAATTGTTTTTGTTTACAATTCAATTTAAAATATTTATTTTCGAATGAACGAAATTACCACATAGAGTTTGATGTTGTAATTCCAATAAGTCCAAAACAAGTCAACATTTTTTTTTTAATTCACAGCCTTTAAAATTCAATATAAAAATGTTGTTATAATAGTACCAGACCAATACAATCGAGCACAGAGCTGCTCAGCCCAACTTTAAAGTTTATATAAAGCTGTAAAACTTTAAGATTTACTTTTACATAAACCATTATTTGCAAATAACTAAAAATCTTACTATTACCTCTTTAGAATCTGCCATGATGTAAAAACACTCAAGCACTTCTATGTCATCATGTGATCTTCTGCACGTCGCACGATTGGCTAAAAGTTCAATCAAGTAGCTCGGTACTCTTTTGGTATTGTCTGGTGGCACTATTATACCTACATTTTTATATTGAATATAAAAGGCTACAAATAAAAAAATATTTAATTTAGTACAATTATTTTTAAATTATATATAAATATCAATCTGTAAAATAAAGACAATAATTTCTTATATATATTTAATTATATAAAAAATATAATTTCAACATTTAAAAATACAATTTAACGAATACCGCAAAAACATATCAACAATACAATTCAAAGTTAATACATTTGAAATGTTAAAATAATCGAATTGTAAGTTCAAAGTTCAAATTCAAGTATTGGAAAAGGTATATCAACCTTTGTGTTTAAAATATGTTTTATTCTTTTGGAGTATTTTCATTAAATTATTTTAAAAAAAAGAAGAAAATAATCCCAAATTCCATCTTTTAATATATAAATGATTGAAGAAAAATAAAAAAAAATTGAAATATTTAATTAAACCAATCAATACTCTGATGAAACTGATATACTTCCATAGATCATGTGAATGAAAGTAAAGTAAAAAAAGAAAAATGATCGCAAACTACTTCAAACCCTGTCATTTTAACTGTGTATTGTTTGTGATTGTTAAAGCGCTTTGTGACCCTGGTCTTGAAAGGCTTTAGAAGTAACCACTACTTACTTACTATAAATAGAGCGTCAGAATGCAGGATCACAAACACGGGTTATTCGAAGACACCTCAGGACTAACTGTTGACCGTTTGTGTCCAGCATCGTTCTAACTCTGGATCAACAGCCCTGAGGCAGGTCCTAGATTTGAACCCATGCCAGACGGCTGCAGGCCACAAACTGCTCATCAGCTCTTACAGCCTTTTGTCTGCTCGCACCCTCGCTCACAAAGACCCGCATTGACCCTGCAGCATGTGATGCTGTGACTAACCAATCACACGTGTTGCATAACGCCGGCGTCACCTCGACGGTCCACAGAGCAGGCTCTGACCCTCCGATCGTCTGAACCTTCAACAGAAGTGGGATTCATCCCCGACCATCTCATGACACTTTCTGATCTCTTCTCCTGACTTAACTGGTTTGCATGCAGGGCTCATTTTAGAGGGTCAAAGGTCAATATGGGGGTTGTTGTTGTTGTCCATCTTGTCTGATCTGAAGTTGTGGTCAATGCTAGGCTAGCTCTGCGGAGAGACTGTGAAGAGTCATAGAGAACAGAGTTTAGTATATCAGTGCCATCAGGATATTAATAGATGTAAATTCACATTTTGAATGTTTACATTTTTTATTTAAATGTTTATTTTTAAGCTTTTTAAAAAAAAAAACCTTTTCATAATTTTATTTATTTTTTATTGTGTTTGATATTCTAATTCCATTCATTCAAAAAATACATTTTTAAAATTAATTTTATTTTTTAGCCTTTGAAAAATTCAATATACAAATATTGGTATAATGGCAAAAATCCTTTGAATATTTTAATTCAGGTATTAAACAAAAACAAGTTCAACCTTTAACTACAGAAATTATTTAATTCAAATACTCAAAATAAAATATACAATGCTTACAAAAACATTTTAATTGAAAAAAAGGTTTTTACATTTCAAATTTTAAAGTCAATCATTCAATAATCTATGTTGAAAATGCAAACTCACTTTTCTCTACAAAATGACTTTTAGCTTCCCATCCAACAGCCTCATTCAATGACTAGGTTAGATTTGGCCCCCGGGGTCCTTATTTTGAGACTTTAACAAGGGGTGTTTCACGGCAACAATACGATACGTATCACTATTCAGGGGCAACGATACGATATATTGCAATACTTTAGGAGCAAGGATATATTTGAAGTATTGTCCGAGTACTTTGCAGAATTTACAGACCCCACGATTCTTGACAAGTCTTTAACTGCCCTTTTTATTTTTGAAACCAAAATATTTACAAACATCAACTTTAAAAGCTGATGAGGTCCACTGTATCCTCTTGTCCTCAGTCATCACTGGGATCTCGTGGGATTTCATTGTTCCTTTAGCTACGAAGGATGTTATAACTGGGGAAGTTTAATTGCAACAGAAAAATTAACATACTCAGTGAATATTTGCATGTTCATTTGTTATTGAGAAAAATTAATAAAATAATTATTGCATTTTAAATACACTTTATGACATGTAAACTACAACAGAACTTAACAAAATAAGAAAAAAAATATATATAAAAAAAATAATCCATCAGCGCTATCGAATATTAAAACAGTCTTGTGTTAAAAAATACTGCCATATATCACCACTGATGATAAGTAAATTCACTCAGCAGCGCCACCTAGCTCTACTGACCTCTGGGCAGGACATGAAGAGCCTTGAATTCTCCACTTCTGATTTGATTTAACATTACATTACAGAGAGAGAGTAAATATTATTTAAAAATGCAAATATAAACAGGGATAGTGCATGCCGAAAATCAAAACAAATTCAACATGAAAATTCAGTGAAACAAAAACGTTTTTTTAGTTAATTACATATAACTTGAAAAACATATTGCATGTTTAACTTAAGTTGCTCATGCTTGGTCTTTGTGTCATGTGGACCAGGGTCAGTTTGAGACCCCTACATGTCCAACACTAGTGGTTAAAAGAGCTGAATCACACTGACAAGTAAGTGAGTGATCAAAAAGAGAAGTGCAGCCAAAAAACAAGTGAGTCAGACCCTGAAGAAAAATAGATGATCCATCAGCAAAAACAGGCCCGGGGTCACGAGTGGACACGCTAACCTGGTTACAGTAACACTGAGTGTCATGTGTGCTTGACATCACATGACCGCTCCGACCGTGTTGTCGTGCCCGACAGTCGGCCAGTGTTCGACCCCCTCAATAAAGCACTTGAGTGTGACAGCCCGCCACACGATCCCCTCGGCGGCGACAATGCGTCCTCTATCCTGCCGCCGAGCCCATGAGCCAGGCCTGCAGGCGCTGACGCTCGGCCCGCCGCTGCCTTTACAACTGCTCCCAGGTCAGCGGTAATGAGATCCAGCTCGGAGGTGTTTCCCTGCACAAACAAACACACGGTGACCGGGGAGATCCGGGGCAGGGAGTCCCGTCGCCTAGCAACAGCAACACAAGGTCGATGCGCTCTGATATTTCAGACCATCATCAATAATACACCAGCTTTGCCGGGAATCCACGTTAGAGGCCCGGGGGTCACATGCACACACTCTGCCGGTACTTTTGTGGCCCTCAGTGAAACTGATGATGCAATGAAATGCAATGTTTGTATGTGAAACCTTTTACCTAAGCTACCGTTTTTTTTTACAACTGTTGTGTGCATATACATCCATATATTTAAATAAGATAGAAAGTAAAGATCTACACATATTTATCTGAAATCAAAAGTATATCAAATAACATAAATATAAGATTTTTAAGCTTCAATTCATAACGTGGCAACATTGAACTTCTGTTCAAATCTGTTTCTTCATGTTAAGAGGTACAATAGGAGCCTACTGTATAGAAGTAGATCTTTTTAATTCAAATGTTTTTGTAAGCATGGAATTATTTCTGTGAAATATTGAATTAAATAATGTTTATAGTGACAGGTTGCTTTTGTTTGTTCTTTTAATAATTTAATAAAACTAATTTCAAAATTTTCAAAACTGTATTTTTACACATTGAGTTCAGTATTTTAATACCAATTATTAAAAATGAAATGTTTTGAATTCATTTTTTTTATACCATAAACTTTTAGATTCAATATGTAAATATAAACCAGACAATACCATAATAGCACCGAGCTGCTTGATCAAGGTTTCGGCCAATCATATCCAACTCGCAGACGGTCATGTGACGACATAAAACATTTATGGAAAACGTATCTACAGTATACTTTGCAATTAACGTTATTTGGGTTCGATCGCAAATCTTGGTTCTAGTGCGTCCTGAAGTAGTACTTTCACAGAACTATGTTCTCTCACAAACAAAACCAATCTGTTATTCTTATCAGTCAAACATACAACAAGAAAAGTCTTTCTTGCTGGGTCTCACGTCGTGCACTTCTTTCAGTGCACTTCTTTGCAGTAAACTGTAAGACAGTGCGCTTACTTGCGCAGTGCTCAAATTTGGACAGGGTAGTACTGTCTCAAATCCAACACAGTTGCTACACAAAAAACAACCTGTCCGGAGTCACTTTGCAAAGCACAGTAGAGGCTTCAAAATATCTAGAAACAACAACGTTTAGGGTTTATTTCTTTACTTTTATTTACTTTTATATTTCGGCTAATCGGGGCCATTTTTGTTTGGCTGTAAATCGTACTGGATGCTTTCTGACTCATATTTTAGGGATTCTAGATGTTCATAAGATCTTAGCTTTTAGCAGCGGAATCTTCCAAGTAGGACTGTAGGTCCTCACTTTTGGTCTTATTGTTGTCAGAAACCTGTCCATTAGCTCAGAAGCTATAGCTACAAGCTACATTGTAAGGGGCGCAAACATGCATGTTGACACATAAGAGCTTGAGAATCCAAAGATTTATGTTCACGGCAAATGTTTCAAATGTATTTTACATTATATTCAATTATATTATTCCCTTCGCTGGAATTTTCTAAGGCCCCCCTGGCAGCCCCCACCTGCAGAACCACTGGTTCAAACCCCAGCGATACTCTGACATCATACACTGCTTGTTAGTACGTAACCTAGTAAAAACAACCGCGGTGTCGTGCCTCAATAAAAGTCGTAAAAACCCGAAAACAGGTCACATTCTGGATCACCTTCACTCCTGATTCCAGATGTTCCAGATGATGTCATCGTTGCAGGGCTTTCTCCAAACTGAGTCATCGCACAAACACACTCCATTGTTAGGTTGTGTAACACAACACTGCAGCAGTCATCACAACATGTTGCCAAAATATATCGAGGTGACGTCTAACACGACTTTAGTGGTAATAAAAGTTGACCGGGAGTCAAATACTACAGGGTCAACAGGGGGGGGCTCATATGTGGGTCAAAGAAGAATTACCAAAAAAAGAAAAGCATTGGAGAGAACCTGGGGGGGACACAGGAAATTACAAAATATCTTCGCAGCTGTGACGGCGTGACATGATCACAGCTTGGTTATCGACGACTCTTCCCATGATAGTTCTAAACCAAGACTGACTCAGGTGACTCGTCTCATATTTCAACCATCGTTTGAGTATTTGCTGAGATGTTTTTACTGCGGTGAAAAGTTATAGCTGCAACATTCTTGTCATGTCTTCCATGTAGGAGCGTATGCAGGTGCAGATCCAAGAGAAGTGTGTCAAAAGAAAGACCATCAAACGGGGGTCAGTCTACCACTGTGCCCAGGTCTGGCCTCGGGTGTCAGTTGAGAGTCAATAGCGTCATCAGTACCGCGGGTGTTTTCTCAATGTCCCGTAGGAGCCGGTTTAATAGTGTAGGGTCGATGGGATGTTGCACATTCACAGGATTCCGACGTGCCAACCATTTCGATGCGTAGCCTTCAAAGAACAAACCATCAGTTTCGGAGAGGACGTCTGGATCAGTTGGTCCGGCACGAACAGGAATTCTGCACAAGTATCAAAGCAAGCCTTCAACCGAGGGAACGCTGCGCTCACATTTTCACACGAGCGCCAGGAATGCTGGTGAACAAGCTGTGATTTGACCTGGAATTTCCTTCGACCGTACCTCCAGGAGGGAAGTGAGGAGTGGGTCGATGCGAGCGAGGACGGCGACGAAACTTACGGACTTGTCTCTGTGTCACTGAACTGTATCACTGAACTTGTTTTGCACGTCTTCGTGTCGTCTGATGGGATCTAAGCGAGCCCAGACCAGACGGTTTGGATTTCAGGAGAAAAGACGTCAATAGAATGATGAAAGTGCTGCAGAGAAGACGATTTCACAATCAGCTGCAATGTCGTGTCGGTCTCCGAGAAGCTGCAGGACTTTTCCTAGTATTCCCCTGAAAGAAATACACAAACCTGCACACACACACACACACACACACACACACCCCTCCTCCTGCAGCATGAACAGAGCTGAATGCCTGCACTTTGTCCTGCATCAGCTGGCCCACCCAGGATCCAGAACTTCTAGGAATTTCACCTGAACTCTGACTCCTTAGGTGTGTGTTTGTGTGTCGAAGTTGTGAAGCGCTTCGTGTCTTGTGTTTGAATACTTCACTCTAGAGTCCATGGACGTGTCCAAGGTATGGAAGTGTGTTCGGCGTCAGAAGACAGTGAGCAGTGGACAAACAAAAGACTCTTCTTGACTCGGACCAAGATGTTCTGCTCAAGGGAACATCAACACACGGGAGGATCAGTCCTGACACTGAAGGATTGTTCAGAGAAAACAAACATACAAGAAGCACAGAGACTCATGCTGACGTCACAGAGTTGAACCAACAACTGTTTTCACCCAAATCTTCTTTTATTGTTTCTGGTTTTTGATACAGACGTCACTCTTCATGTATTCCTCCACACATTACTTCATCCATCCGTTCATCCATCCATTCCTCCAAATTAATCATGCCAGCATTCATCCGTCTATAGTATAGCATCCAACCAAGATATTTTCTGATGCATTCATTAATCTATCATCCGTTCATCTATCATTCTGTGTCTTATTATTCTATCCATTCCTCCTGTTTTCTACCCTTTCATCTGTCTTCTGTGATTACATAATGCATCTGTCCACCAATCCATTAGTCCATCAATTCCTGCATTCATCCATTCATCAATTCATCCATTCCTCAGTGCTTCAATCCATCCATCCATTCAACCATTCATTCATCACACATCAGTTCATCCATCCATTCCTTATTCCTTCTATCAGTTGATCAATCTATCCATCATTCATAAGTACATCCGTCCATTCAACAATCAATTCATCATACATCAATTCATCCATCCATTCCTCGTTCCTTCTATCCATTCATCCATCCATTCAACCATCAATCCATCATACATCAGTTCATCCATCCATTCCTCATTCCTTCTATCAGTTGATCAATCCATCCACAATTCAAAAGTAAATCCATCAATTCCTCCATCAATCTTTCTATCCATCCGATCCTCATCATCTATCCATCCATCATCAATCCATCTATCTTTAATCAGTTAATCCATTCCTCAACAGATCCTGCATCCATCAGTCAACCCATCAATGGATAATACATCAGTTTATCCATCCATCCATCCATTCCTCCATTCATCATCCATCCATCCATTTATCAGTCCATCCATCCATCCATCCGTCTGTTAGTCCATCAATCCATCCATATGTTCCTTCTTTCATCCATTTCACAACATCCAGCCATGCATTTTTTCAGTCACTCATCCTCATCTCTGTACTTCCTAAAAATTGATCCCCCCCATTTACCCGTCTCTCTTTCTACGGATGCATCCACTCATCCATCCAGTACTCATCCAGGTAGATCTAAAGTCAAGCGTCGTATGAAGACTTTCTTGCACAAATCATTCGTAAAGTCTTGATTCAAGAGATTGTTGGAGCACCTTGACTGAACCCATGTCTGCCACACCCCACCTTCCATGGTGGGCCGAGACCAAAGTTTTCTCCACACCGAGGGCTGAAGCTAAAAGTGGCTCTTGCTAAGATAACACACACACACACAGACACACACACACACACACACAGTCGTTCAGCTGTGTGCTACTGTTCAAAAATAGAGGCGGGGCATCACAGGAAAAAGGTTGGCGCCACAAATTAGGGTCTTGATCTCTTGAGAAAAGCTGCGGTCGGATTTTCCTCGAAGATAATTGAGGTGTTCAAACCCCCCTGGTGACACACACACTCTATAGGTTCTTAAAAACACTTCCCCACCCCGACCCACTCGCACAACACACACTGTCAGCTGACGTTACAGAAGTGACAACTGTTTCTTTCACCCTCACATGGCTGTCACGCAGATTCCATCGCCTTCCTGTGTGTGTGTGTGTGTGTGTCTGAGGGGGAGGGGAGGTCTTAGCAGCTGACTGAGGGGTCAGAGGTCAGTGCTGCTTCCTTGGATTGCAGAAGAAGAAGTGTTGCATTCAAAGTCACAGGGTAGAGTAGGAACTGACTGTAGTGTCAGTGTTGCATGTGAGACTCTGTGGTGCAGCTTCAGTCGCTGACACACAAACTTAAACACACAACCATCAGTTCACTCACGTCTGCTTTCATCTCAAGCTAGTCCTGATTCTTACGACACATCGATAACATCCGTCACATCTGGCCTGAGTTTTATTACCCAGCAATCCTTGCTGCACATTAATGTTGGCATTCAAATATCATTTATTCACTTACAACACAACATCCATCCTTGAAATACTCATATTCCTCCATTTATCCATTTATCTATCCATCTAAGGTAAGGTAAGGTAAGGTAAAACGTTATTGATCCCTCAGGAGGTCTCCTTCAGGAAATTGTTTTTTTCCAATAGCCAGCAATTTTTCATAAACAATAAAAAATAATAAATAAATAAAATAAATAAGAAGAAGAACATAAAGAGAAAGAACAAGATGACACAATCTAAGTCTAAAGATAAAGACAAAGAACATAGGTCAAAGAAAAACAACACAGACAAAGGATACAAAGACTAACATAGAACAGAACATCCTGATACTTTCACTCCACTCCTGCCCCCGAACTCAGAATTGAACAATTTAATAGCCCGAGGGATGAATGAGTCCCTGAGTCTATTTGTTTTGCACCTGGGTAGGAGCATTCATGCTCCATCTGCTCTCTGCTCACTGATGACAGTGTTCAGAGGATGACTGTCATCATCCATGATGGACAGTAGTTTGTTCAATGATCTCCTCTCAGCAACTGTCACCAGTGAGTCCAGCTTCATTCCAACCACAGAGCCAGCCCTCCTGATCAACCTGTCCAACCTGTTGACACTCCTCTTGGACACATTTCCACCCCAACACACCACAGCATAAAACATGACACTGGCCACCACAGACTGGTAGAACATGCAGAGGAGCTTCCTGCAGATGTTAAATGATCGAAGCCTCCTCAGAAAGTACAGTCTACTCTGAACCTTCTTATATACATGGTCTGTGTTGCAGGACCAGTTTACTGTCCAGCCACACACCGAGGTACTTATAGTTATGAACTATCTCCACCTCGTCGCCTCTGATGGACACTGGATGTGGCTTTGTCCTGGACCTCCCGAAGTCCAAGACCAGCTCCTTGGTCTTTGAGGTGTTCAGCTGCAAGTGGTTCCTCTCACTCCAGTCCACAAAGTCACGTATCAGACTCCTATACTCATCTTCGCTGTTGTCCCTGATGCATCCAACAATGGCAGTGTCGTCAGCATACTTCTGGACGAGACTCAGCTCTGAGTTGTAGCAGAAGTCTGAAGTGTAGATGGGGAAGAGGAGAGGGGCCAGTACTGTCCCCTGAGGTGCTCCTGTACTGCACACCACAGTGTCAGACTTGATATCCTTCAGCCTGACATACTGTGGTCGATCAGTAAGATAGTCCGTAATCCAGGGGACCAGACCAGGGTCCACATGCATTTTAGTCAGTTTGTCCTGCAGCAGAGTGGGTTGGATAGTGTTGAAGGCACTAGAAAAGTCCAGGAACAGGATTCTCACTGAACCGCTTCCTTTATCGAAGTGGGAGTAGGTCCGATGCAGGAGGTGAAGGATGGCATCTTCCACACCAACTGCTGGCTGGTAGGCAAACTGCAGGGGGCCTTGCGCGTGCTGGACTTGTGGCCTGAGATGTTTGAGGACCAGCCGCTCCAGTGTCTTCATCAGCTGCAAAGTCAGTGCCACCGGTCTGTAATCGTTCAGCACACTCGGTCCATCCATCCATCCATCCATCCATCCATCCATCCATCCATCCATCCATCCATCCATCCATCCATCCATCCATCCATCCATCCATCCATCCATCCATCCATCCATCCATCCATCCATCCATCCATCCATCCATCCATCCATCCATCCATCCATCCATCCATCCATCCATCCATCCATCCATCCATCCATCCATCCATCCATTCATCCATCCATCCATCCATCTATCCATCCATCCATCCATTAATCCATCCATTCATCAATCCATCCATCATCCATCCACCCATCGATCTATTCATTTAATATAGCCATTTATGCATCCATCCATCCAAAATATTATAACAAAATATATATTAAAAAATGCTTCATTGTTGTTGTGTCAATGTAAAAGAGCACATTACCCATAAACCTCTACTTCTTCTGAACACACAGTTGAGCATAATTTGAACAGGGTGTACATTAGTGGTAACACATTTATGACTTCAGTATTTGGGATGTAACTTCCTCTTTTTCAATGAAAACACCATTAAACAATCATTTGTTGACACGATTGTTAGATTCAAGCAGCACCTTTTAGCTCACAGCACTATTGTAAGAAACTATTGTGAAAACAATGTTCTGTTCCTCAACCCTGCTGGTTTGTTGTAGTTGCTAAAGCGACCACCACCACACCCGGCTGCTGAACAAGTGCTTCTTGTCGCTTACAGAAGTAAAAAAAAAAAACAGAGAGCTGAATCCAACGCCTGTTTCCCCGGGAACCTGAAGGCACCACCGGCCTCCACTCACAGTTTCCTGGCCGATGACGTCCACTCTCCCAACCATGTGAGCCAGGTCAGCGAGAGGCAACGTGTCCCCCCTCTCACCCACATTTCCCACCCCACACACACACTCATACGCACACTTACACACACTTGCACACACACTGTCCCATAGAAGGAGCATTCTCCCTCTCGCCTGAATCCGTTCCATTTCCTGACTCACTGCCGACATCATCATGAGCTCCAGCAAACAGAAGGCCAAGGCTGCTGTTGTTCTGCGGGGAATCTCCCCCTCCTCTTACTCACGGTGACTGCTGCCCTTGTGTTCCACTGCCGCTCGGCCCATATAAGGAGAGAGTGACGGCTCATTTACATGATTTCCAGTGTAAGTTATTTTTAGCTGCACACACACACAAACACAGTCCCGTGTGCAGTCATGGAGAACCTGGAATACTGTCAGACAGTAACTTCATTTTGCTACTACAACAAGTACTACTTTTAACCACAACAATGCTGCAGCCCCAAATACTACTGAATCAGTTGTAGTACAACTACTCACACTTACTCAAAGGACTACCATTGCTACTGCTGCTCCTACTACAACTCATACTATTAGTACTGCAGCCAGAGCTCAAACTACTGATACTACTGCTGTAAGTGGCAGTATTACTACTAGTTCTTTTAATACCACTGCTACTACTGCTAATAATACAGCTTCTTCAATTACTAATACGACAACTAATAGTACTACCACTACGACAACTACTACTTCTACTACTAGTACTAGTACAAATTATAATATTATTGTTACTACTACTAATTATGCTACTAATAATACTACACCTATAACTTCTACTACTAATTCTAAAATATTACTGCAGTAGTATTACTAACTAATATATTATAATACAATTACTTATAACACTACTTCCACTAAAACTACTACTTGAAACGATTTCTTCTTATACTTCTCATACACTTATATGTGTAGTACAACTACTATTACTGCTTGTGTTACTTAAATAATAAGTAATTCTAATTCTTTTTTACCACTACTACTACTAAGACTACTACTTCTTGTACTTCTTCTAATACTACAACTACTACTACCACCATTTCTTATATTATTTTACTACTACTATTACTTCATATTACTACTTCTTATTGTTCAATCACCTCTTTTGATAGTTCTATTACTACTGTACCACAGCAGGTACTGCAGTACTGGTACTAGAGTGAAGCTGCAGCATCAAGTTCAAGTGGTGACTAATGTGCTGTGATTGTTTTCAGCGAGAGGTGAAAGTGGCATCATGTGATGTTCCTCTCACTCCATCCTCAGCCTCGCCCTCTGATTGGTGGCTCGCTCACTCCCCACTCCTTGACTCACCCAATCTTGGTCATGAGCGAGGGGAGGCGCTGATGTCACCGGCTGCTGACTCACCAATCACATGAGATCAGCTCCGCCGGCTTCCCGTAAACACATCAGCTGATGCAGATGGAGGTCGTGTGTGCGTGCATGACATCATGCTGCCGTGAGCTTATGTCAGACTACATTACGGCAGGATGACATCATAGCGCACACCTGAGCATCCACCTGCAGCACCGACGTGCACAAGAACGTGTCAGGACACTGCAGCAACTGTGGAGTGATGTCATTACAGCATCTACGTGATAAACTAGCACGTATGAAGCAGACTTGGTAGACAAGAAGGTCTAAAATACACATGGTTAACTAGGAAATCTGAAATATACATGGTTAACTAGGAAGTCTGAAATATACATGGTTAACTAGGAAGTCTGAAATATACTTGGTTAACTAAGAAGTCTGAATTAGACTAGGTTAACTAGAAAGCCTGAAATAGACTTGGCTAACAAGGAAGTCTGAAATAGACTTGGCTAACAAGGAAGTCTGAAATAGACTTGGCTAACAAGGAAGTCTGAAATATACTTGGTTAACTAAGAAGTCTGAATTAGACTAGGTTAACTAGAAAGCCTGAAATAGACTTGGCTAACAAGGAAGTCTGAAATAGACTTGGCTAACAAGGAAGTCTGAAATAGACTTGGCTAACAAGGAAGTCTGAAATATACTTGGTTAACTAAGAAGTCTGAATTAGACTAGGTTAACTAGAAAGCCTGAAATAGACTTGGCTAACAAGGAAGTCTGATATAGACTTGGCTAACAAGGAAGTCTGAAATAGACTTGGCTAACAAGGAAGTCTGAAATATACTTGGTTAACTAAGAAGTCTGAATTAGACTAGGTTAACTAGAAAGCCTGAAATAGACTTGGCTAACAAGGAAGTCTGAAATAGACTTGGCTAACAAGGAAGTCTGAAATAGACTTGGCTAACTAAGAAGTCTGAATTAGACTAGGTTAACTAAGAAGCCTGAAATAGACTTGGAAACTAGGAAGTCTGAAATACACTTGGCTAACAAGGAAGTCTGAAATAGACTAGGTTAACTAAGAAGTCTGAAATTGACTTGGTTAACTAGGAAGTGAAGTTTTAGTTCTAAAGGAGACTTGATAGGCTAGGAAGATTAAAAAGGTTACATGAACTAGAAAGTTGGACACTGACTTGGAAAAACAGACTTTCTTAAATAGAACTACTGCTATAGACTGTGAACTAGGAAGTCTTTATCAGACCTGTAAACTAGTAAGTTTTAAAGACACTTTGTAAACTAGGAAGTTGGAAAAACAGTCTTTATTAACAAGCTATTGTGATCATCTCTAGTTGTTCAAGTCAAGCTCTAGCAAAATGCTGACTCTGCAGGGCAAGTCTCACCTGAGTGGTTTGTTGTGGAGGAGCTGCTGAGCCAGAGCACAACAAACGGATCAGCGTGTTGACATCATCACACGGAAGGTACACATGCAGCTGTTCCCAGGAGGAGCTGCTGGTGTACAGTTGCTGCTCCCATCGATCCAGCATGAGCACTTCACTTCTTCATCATCATCATCTTCATTTTCATCATCTTAATCATTATCTTCAACCTAATCTTAAATATTATTATCATCTTTATCTCCTTCATTATCCTCATCATCTTCATCTTCATCATCATTATCTTCAACCCAATCTTAAATATTATTATCATCTTTATCTCCTTTATTATCCTCATCATCTTCATCTTCATCATCATTATCTTCAACCTAATCTTAAATATTAGTATCATCTTTATCTCCTTCATTATCCTCATCATCTTCATCTTCATCATCATCTTCATCATTATCTTTAACATAATCTTAAATATTAGTATCATCTTTTTCTCCTTCATTATCCTCATACTCATCATCTTCATCTTCATCATCATTATCTTCAACATAATCTTAAATATTAGTATCATCTTTATCTCCTTCATTATCCTCATACTCATCATCTTCATCATCATCATCTTCATCATTAGCTTCAACATAATCTTAAATATTAGTATCATCTTTATCTCCTTCATTATCCTCATACTCATCATCTTCATCATCTTCATCATAATCTTCACAATAATCTTAAATTTTCCTATCATCTTCATCTTCATCTTCATCTTCATCTTCATCTTCATCTTCGTCTTCGTCTTCGTCTTCATCTTCATCTTCATCTTCATCTTCATCTTTATCTTCATAATCTTTATCTTCTTAATCATCATCTTCATTTTATTCATATGCACATCTTCCTGTTCACCATCTTCATCTTCATCTTCATCTTCATCTTCATCTTCATCTTCATCTTCATCTTCATCTTCATCTTCATCTTCATCTTCATCTTTATCTTCATCTTCATCTTCAACTTCATCATGTCTGTTCGTCAATGATCATAATTCCTCGATGACTGACTGTCATAGAAATGTGTTTCTACTAATTCGTCCTGCTTGTAAATATTTCACTGACGCTCCTATTTCCCCTCAACGGCCGACTCTAGCCTTCTCATCATATTGCGGTTGTTTTGTTGTGGGCGTCAGGTTTCAGCAGTAATTCTGCTCACAGACTCGACGTGTGACTTATTTACGACTCAGGGAGTTTCTGCTCCTGGTTCCCAGACCTCTCTCTCCCCCTCTTCTCCATCAGCCTCGCTCGCCCGGCCTCTCACTTTCCCCGGCGTTCTTTCTCATAGCTTCTTCGTCATGTGATACTGGGCATCCTGCCGACTCCCACACACACACACACACACACACACACCCACACACACACACACACACACTGTTTGCTTTTCCCAGTCAGTGTTGGGTTTCCTGCCACAGCGGCTTTGTGATTGTTGCTGGGAAAGTCTTCACGCTGAGAGCAGGAGTTCTCGTCGGAGCTCAGCAGATGTGAGATACCTGGCTGAGATTGAAGCCCCCGCAGGCGTCAAGAAAACCTGCAGCGCACAAGATCTTATCAGGGGCACCACAAACAAAAGAAGTGATATTGTAACTGTCAGATCCTGCAGAAGATTCCTGAGCTCCACCTGAGTCTGCAACATCTGATTTCCATGTGTGTCACACTCAGGGTTTCTGAGCCTAATCTGATCCATTAAGTTACTATAATACTAACATTTTTATATTGAAGTAAAAAAGGCTATGAATAATTTAATATTGAATTTAAAAACATTTAAAAAATTGTCAGTATTCTGATGGCACTGATGTACTGCCATAGAGTCGGCTATTTGTATTTACTGTATTATCTTTCTGTATACTTTATACATTATCCTTATCTATGACCATTTTTGTCCAGATTATGTAATTCCAGTTTAATTTTTGAGTCATTAAAAAATTCCCACTTTTACTTTAATAATGTTTATTCAAATTCTATTTCCACTGTTTTTTCACAATTTTTTTAAAATCCTGATATCTCACTTTTATTTTTATTTAGAAAATTTCCTTTCCTTTTTTCTTCATGCCGTTACGATTAAGTGATGTGCCGTTTTTTTCTACGTTAAGAATCATTTTCTTATTCAATTGAAAATATATTTTGATTTATTTAAGACTGAGCTGATGCTGAGAATTAGTTTTATTTAACAATACAGGTTATTTTTTACATTTTTAAGCGTCTAGTTATTTGTTTGTAACACTTTGTTTGACTGAATTAAACAAACTATTGATTTAGCATCAAGAGCTCCATTCTCTGCCACTGAATAGAACAATATGAATCTTGAGCTGCATGGTTTGTAGTCTGAGCTTGATATTCAAGTCCAGATGTGTCTCACAGTCGCTCCGGGTCAGAACCAACGTCTCACACATTGAGTCATTATCCTGTGAGTCACTTCATGTTGAAGGTTTGAGTGACTCACTTCATGAGCAGCATCTTCTTGTGCAGACGGAACTTTAGTCTACTTGTGCTGAAGATAAGAGGATGGGAGGTGAAAGATGGAGGGTTGAGGTGTGGAGGGTCAGGAGGAGAGAGTCAGAGCCGAGGCCTCAGGCTGTAACAGACTCTTCAAGGTTAGCATCAGTACAGAAAGCCGAGTAAGGATTTATTCCATATCCTTGTTATCGCAGGTCAAAAACACACATTCGTTAACTAGTGGGTTGCAAAACCTCTGACATCTAAAGAAGTAAAAAATGAATAAAGCTCAATAGTGAACTAGATGTAATGTTTTACTTTACTAGTTTGCTAGTGAAAAAGTAAAAAAAAAAAAATCTGTACTCGTGAACTAGTTTTAGTCTCTTTAGCCTTACCAGTGATTTAGCTGGTCCCAACATTTTGACTAGTGACAGTAAGGCAGTAACTATGTTCACTAGTAATACCATTTTTTGTTGAACTAGTCAACTAGATAACTAGTAATAAATGACCGATCTACAGTTTTATTTGTACTTGGTGTTCTGACCTCACTAGTTAACAACACGTGTACAGTAAATACTCTCAAGTTAATATATTGCATTTTATGAGTCAACTAGTTCACTAGTCATCCTCGGTTAATACTCTTCCAATGTGTTTTGAATTGGTATGTAGTGAACTAGTGACAGTAAGACATTTACTAGTTCACTAGTGATCACATTTTTAGTTGAAGTAGTCAACTAAATAGTCAACTAGTAATAGATGACCGATTTACATGTTTGAGTGTACTTGAGTGTTCTGATCTCACTAGTTAACACTTGGTTTGTTTTCTTTACTTAATATATATTCCTTTTTTTGAGTAAACGTGTTAACTAGTAATCCTGCGTTCATGCTCCTCCAATGTGTTTTGAATTTGTAACTAGTGAATTTGTGGTCATTATGCTTAGTTAACTAGTGAAGTGAACACCACTAACCAACTAGTTTACCAATGCTGCTGCAAATGGGTTTATGACTGACTAGGGAAGTTTAAATATTGAATTAGTTGACTAGTAATGGCAAAAGGAGATTGAACTAGTTACTAGTGAGCATTCTGGACTTTGCTAGTTAACTGAGTGTTTTACCCATCACTAGTGAACTAGTCGTTTTTTGGGGGTTTTTTGCACTTTTTCACTAGTTAGCTTGATTCAGATTGAACTAGTTTACCGGAGGTGAGGCTGCAGCCGTATAGCAAGCAGGTTGCAGATTTGGATCCCGGTTCTGTTCCACTGCAGGGACCCTCCTAGTGGTAAGAATACACACCGAGTGCTGAGTTGTTGCATCAACAAATCAACACGCATTGAAAGATTAGTAAAATGATGATCAATAACATGTCATTTAAATAAAGTAAAATATCTTTCATTGTCAAAAAGTGCATCATTGTTTTAGCAAACATAGACAGCATTGAGAGGTTGTTGTAGCTCAAACAATGCTGCAGATGTTGTAATTAGAGTGTGAGTGACTCTATCAGCGCCAGCTTCACTTCCTTCTCGTCATGTCGTCTCTGTAAATGCAAAACAGCGACCTGTATGCAAATCCTGCGATCTTCCCTCAGGACTCTCTGGCTCATGAGCACAAAGGTCAGATTTGCATGTGGAGTTCTCTGACTTCTCTGTTGGGATAGAAGGAGGGGTGCTGGAAAATCTTACCGATCGGACGTGATCCTCACGTTGCGTTGGTTGAACGTGAACTTTGTGGATCCGTGATCTTAGTTTGAAGTCGGTAGAGAATAAATACACCTATGGAGTGACTCACGTTTGCACAACCGATCGTGAACTTTAAGGTTTGGACTGAGTCACTCGATCAACAGGTCTGACCTTCAGTGGCTCTACTGGTCAGAGCGACTGAGGTTAGACATGTTCAACTTATTTCAACGTATTAACTTACTTTATTGTTAGTCCACCCACACCACTGTATTCATGGAAGTCAGGGAGGTCGTTCACCTTGACCCAGAGACAACACAAGGGATACCACAAAAGCGTTTGCTTTCAGGCCTCCGTGTCACCTTGACCCAGAGATAAGACTAGGGCCAAATACATTTTCTATTTAGACGTTCATCTTGTCTAGTCACATGACCACATCCACACGCTTTGATCGGATATATGTTGAAAAAAATGATGAATTTTTTAAAAGTTTATTTAATTTGATTTTTGTTAACTTTACGTGCCGTAACTTACATCATGTGCGTGTGTGAGTGTGTAGGTGTATGTGTTGTTGACCACATCTTCAAAGACGTCACTTGATTCCCAACATTCCGTCTATTTTGGGAAAAGTTCGGCTCTTGTAGTCAATGGGCCACATGACCACCCGAGGTCACATGACCAGACAGAACTGAGCTTTGTCTCCTGTGAGATAAAGAAATAGCTAAAGTACCGCAGTCTTGATGTGGGTCACAAAAGAGTTTGGTGACGCCCCTGAGTAGCATGTACCGCGTGTTTGTGCTTTTAAATGCTGACTATACCGTTCACTGTTTTGTCTTTATAACGGTGTAAGAAGTCGCCATGTTTGTATTAAAGACACACATGTCAGTTGAATCATATAAGATATGTTTGGAGCTTTTGCTTGAATTAGCTAAATGCTAGTTTTGTTAAATGTTAGCTGATGCTAATCTCTCTTACTGTTGCACACAAGCGTCACACAGGTCTGTTTTATTTGAGACATCTTTAATAGAATGAAATAATAGAATAAAATGTTGCATTTGTACTGGAGTCCTGTGTTTCAACTGCTGGGTCTTTTTTTTAGTTAAAATAGATGCAAGCTAACAATTAGCATGTTTTCAATGACATGCTAATCTACAGAAGCTAATAAACATGATTTAATATTAGATACTAGTGACAAACTAGTACTTTACCAGGACAGAGTATTGTGTTTAAAGAATAGAAAACAAGCTAGCTTGAATAAACCTGAAATAAAACTGGTCTATTTATTGTGATCTTGAATGTCGCAGGGTCTATGTGAGGTGAGTTCAGGTGAAGAGAGACGACATGTTTACAAATCATCAGCAGGAAGATGAACTAAAAATATCAACTCACTCTCTAACTTGTGTGGAACTAATGTGTTGGTAGTTATGAGAAACACTTTGGGCTCATCAAGGAAATAAGGTCACATTTATTGTGCATGTATTTGTGTTTTAGGTGTGAGACATTGACCCACATTTCATCTTTTAACCTGCTTTCTTGGATCATCAGTAAAAAATAGATTTGACCCCCTCAGTCCAAACCAAAAACCCTGTTCATATGATGATCCTTGTAGCCAACAGAAACACTTGTTTTATGTTTTCATGCATAACAATTTTATGCAATTTATGAAATATATTAGACATTTCTTCTATTTTTAAATGACTCTTAATTTTTTTTTAGTCATGATGTATTTCCCCTTCTCTCTCTCAAATATTGTGTGACCATATATGGACGTGGAACAAGGAAGTGGGGATTTTGCTGCACAGTCACATGACTTCCAGTTAAAGTGATGCTTTCAGTGAACACACACACACACACCCACACACACAAACACAAACAGGTTCAGTATGTACTATTCACTGCAGCTGAACCGAGAGTAACTCTAGCAGCTGTGCTGCCATGCAGCCAAAACATTATGACTAGTGTTCAGGTCTCTGATGATCAGCTGTTCAGCAGAGAGTCGCTCCAGGTCATGGTGGTCTTGGAAGTCCTGGTGAAACAGTCTTCATTGAGTCGTGAGAGAAAACCAAACGATTGTTGACCTCTCCTCTTCACAGCTGATGATCCTTCAGTCTGTGTCTACGTCTGACCTCATGAGGATGTTGACCTCTGAACTCTGTCTGATCCACCAGGTTCTCACAGTCCGAGGTGTCAAGTCCTCACACCTGCCTTATATCAGTCGGGCCCGGGACCCAAACCCCCACAGTCCTGCACTGAAGACCTCACTTTTGTTTGCATAAGCATCTCTTATGAAACTGCTCCAGTTTTAATTTTCATCTGATCATTTGTTTGTGGTCGTGTGTGTGTGTGCATGCATGTGTGTTTGTGTGCACGTGTGTGCATGCATTTGTGTTCATGTGTGTGTGTGCATGTATGTGTGTTTCTGTTAATGTGTATGCATGTGTGTTCATTTTGTGTGCACGTGTGTGCATGCATGTGTGTTTCTGTTAATGTGTGTGTGTGTGTGCATGCGTGTGCATTTTGTTTGCACATGTGTGAATGCATTTGTGTTCATGTGTGTGTGCATGCATGTGTGTTTCTGTTAATGTGTGTGCATGCATGTGTGTTTATGTGCACATGTGTGCATGCATTTGTGTTCATGTGTGTGTGTTTGCATGTATGTGTGTTTCTGTTAATGTCTGTTTGTGTGTGTGTGTGTGTGTATATGCATGTGCTTTGTGTTCAGATGCGTGTGTGCACACGTTTGTCTTTATGTTCATGTATGTGTGTGCATGCAAGTGTGTATGTGTTCATGTAAGTGTATATGCATGTATGTGTGTTTGTTTTGATGTGAGTGCGTGTGTGCATGCATGTGTGTCAAATAATATTCATTTTAAAACGAATATATGAATGAAATTCTAAACTTCTTTTTGATGTAGCTATTCTTCTCCTTCCTTATAAAAAAAAGTTGGTTAATCTATTTGAACTTGTATAAATATGTATGTATTTGAACTTTTCACTCTGGGAAGAGACATTTAATTGGAGGCGTGTCCAGCCTGCCTCTTCTGAAGTGCTAATGTATCAGGTAAGATCATTTACACATGTAGCAACATGCTAATGAAGCCAATTGAACCCTCAAATACACATGCACACACACACACCTATATACACACACACACACACACACACAATTGAATGTTCAAGTAAACCTACTTGGACTGTGGGTGCTAAGAGGAGCAGTGTTTCCCGCTAGCACAGCTGGATTTCAACCAAGGACCTTCTCAGAACAGCGTCCACGCTCTCGGACTCTCGGGCAGGGCCAGACTTGTGTGAGAGACGAGACCTTTCAGGACAAGTCTGTGGTTCTGCAGCTCCACAGTTGTGGTTCTGTCAGGGAGGAGAACCAAGACAGGTTTCCCAGAAGACTCATCAAGGCCGGGGAGAGCCGGCGGCAACTTTCTTCTGAGTCTGAGCGGACGGCGGATAATTAAAGAGAAGCTGGAGAGAGTAAACCCACTGACCCAGAGAGGAGGAAGAAAGAGACAAATCAATGAATCTCTCTGCAGAATGTGTATTTTTTGTGACTCTCTGGCATCGATGGTGCTCATGTGTGTTGCTTTAGATGTGTGTACTTTTGACTGCATGTGTGTTGTCATTTAAAGTGCATATCGCATGAGCATATATATTATTTGTATGTATGAATGTGTGTTTGTCTTGTAATAATCTCTGCATCCTCGATCCAAAATGCTCTGCTACTTTTTTATGGTTGTGTGTTTTTCAGTGTGCGTGCATTTATAAATTTGAATACTTTTGTTAACATGTATTGGTATGAAAGTGTGCAGCTCTAAATTAATCTATTTTTTTTTTTACTTGTGGGTGTGTTTTCATATACTTGTGTGTATGTCTATACGTGTTTAGGCTTTTGTGTGGTTCTGCCTGTGTGTTTGAAAAAAAGGGGTATATGAAGTCAGTGTGCGTGTGTGTTTGTGTGTACAATATGTCTATACGTGTGTCCATGAATGTGTGTGTACTTTATTGTGTGTAAGTGTGTTAGTGCATGCATGTGCGCCTGTGTGTGTGAGGTGTACTTTCATGTGTATGAGAGCGCATATGTGCATGCACGTGTGTGTGCTTTCATATGTGTGTAGTTGCACGTGTGTGTGTCTTAGTGTATTTTTGTGGATGTGTGTGTGTATGTGCATGCGTGCATGCAGGTGTGTGTGTGTTTGTGTTTAGGGCTGGTTTCCCAGGCTCCCCTCCCCATGGAGGTCGGGTCACTGAGGGGGGTGAGTCTGGGAGAGACTTTAACACCTGAGCAGCTGAAAGTGCAGAACCTTTCAGTCACATAATCATCGACATCTTCTTCTTCATCATCATCGTCATCATCATCCTCATTGTTTTCTTCTTCAGCATCATCAGAATCTTCTTATGAATCATCATAATCATCATAATCATCATTTATTTTCTTTGTCATCCTCGTTTTTTTTTTCTTTATTGTCATCATCATCATCATCATCATCATCATAATCATCATCATCATCATTTTCTTCTTCATCTTCATCTCATAACATCCTCCTGCAGCAGACAGAGTTGAGACGAAGATCTTCTCCTCAGGCTGATGAGAGTGTCAGACACAGCAGCTGCTTGTTTGTTGTTCCATAAAAGTCAGCGACTTGTAGAGTTCTCAGGACTTCTTGTGATTTATGGACAGAGATCATGTTGTTTTAATCTACCGAGGAGTTGCTGCGCCGTTAATCAAACATGCATGATTGTCAGCGGTTACACTGATGCAGGAGCTGCAGCTCTAGAGTCACAGTTGATAGTAGAAGTGGAATCAGCTGTTGATAAAAAGGAGATCATCATAACAGGAGTGATATGGATGTTGATTAGAACGAGTAGCACTTGTTGTATTAGTGCTAGTGTGTGGGTGTGTGTGCATGTGTGAGTGTTGGAGACTGTGTGTATTTGGCTAAACGAGGTTCACAATCAAAACGATCTTGTGTAACTTCTGACCCCTCGACTGATGAGGAGCAAGCCGAGCATGAAGTTCTCACACTGTCCCCCTGCAGATTCACACCTCTCACACACACACACACCTCACACACACACTAGCACGGTGCTAAATCTCGCGGCCGTGTTCAGCACCTGAACCCCCGGTGACGGGCGAAATTCACACGTCTTGGAGGAGTCGACCTCCTGCAGGACTCCTGACCGTCCCCGCCCTTGTTAAGAGTTTACTCGGGGTACTCCCACATCCTGCAAATCTGCTCCCCGATGATAATCCCTCGACAACAAACAAACTAAATACCATTAGCCGCTAATCAAGGGGTGTCACAGGAGCGACCCACACCCTTTTGCATCTCAACACACATGCCTTTGTTGAGACACAAACACACAGATACACACGGTTACACACACATTTACGTGTGGATATTTGTGGGTGGATTTAGAGTGTGTTTCTGAGATATGTGCGCTAGCATATGGATGGTAGACGTGTCTGTTGGTATAAAAATAATTATCCATTTACAGTTTGTATGTTTGTGTATTTCTGTCGGAGCTTATATAATAAGCATGTGTGTGCATGATTGTGTGTTTGTTACTGTGTATGGGCGTGCATGTGTTTGTGCCTGCATGATCAGGTTGTCGCCTACTTTGCAAAGGTTGTATGGTTTTTTTGTCAGTGTGTTCATTTGTAAATGTCAATATTTGTGTGTGTGTGTGTGTGTGTGAGTGTGTGTGCTGCAGAGAAATGTCACTCCTGACTAACAGTAATTCTCGTCTCTCTTTTCAGAGGTGGTGCTATTATGGGATGTTGGATAATCGTCCAAAATAAGAACGATCTCTCATTTCTCAGAAGGCTGTTGAGAAGTGTGAGAGTCCTCTGACAGGAAGCGACTCAGCAGATGTGAATTCAGGGTATTTTGTCCTTCTATTCACAATAAAAATGAATTCAGAGAAATAACCTAAAGTATGTTTTAGCATTTAACAGCTTTTCCTGTTACTTAACTAGCTGGTTAGCTCTTGCAAACACATAGAAACACAGATGAGGCAAAGAGTGAAAAACACACTTATTTGTTCCAGTTTACTGTGATGGACTTCATGTTCCGTCCACCAGTTCTCAGGAAATGTTTGTGTTGTGGGACCTGAGAGAGCGAAATGTTTACTCTGGAAGACTTCTGTGCTCGTGCTGGACTGATCTGCCAGCAGTTGTGATGTCACTTCCTGATCATGTCGCTCACTCGCTCGTCGCCCCCTCGGAGGACTCGCCGCAGACGTGTAATCTGACGCAGGAAAGTGACGCCAGCCCAGACCGGCATGACGTGGGGACCTTTGAATTCATGGGCACATCAATCTCACACTTATTTATATATTTACTTGTATCTGAGATGTTTTTGGATGTCGATGACACAGTTTTATAATGCTATAGCTAACTAGCTAACACTTGTGGACTCTGTTGAGAGACACAATAGTTACTTAGTCGTCTCACATAATGGAACTAGTTAACTGCAACATGGGGAGGAGTCAAAGAGGGGTAAGAACAGGGGTGTCAACTTGAAAAAAAACAGTTATCTTTTTAAACAACCAGACTTTTATAGATATTAGAACTTAACTATTATAACAAATGTAAAAAACAACACCCAATAGACTTGGAAGTTCTGCTACTCAAATAATTTCTGAAACAATATTTTGCAAAAAACTAAAAAATAAATCATTTCAACAGTATAAAGGGATTACTGTATGTTAACAAAAAAAATCTAACAGCATATATGAAAAATAAACAGGAAGAATGAGGCAGAATTCGAGAAAAGGAATGGAGGGAGAGCTGGAAGTTTTCATGGAAGTGACCAACAAGATTCTTCATTACTCCTAAAGAAAAAAGTTATTTTAAAAGGGGGAATAAAGACTATGGAATAATAATTCAACACTTATTATGAGTAATGAGTAGAATAATAGAAAGAAAACCAATACAAAACACTGGATGAAACACACCAGACAGAAGAATGAATCGTAATAATCAATAGTATATTTTAAATGTAAAAAATAAGATTTTCATCTCAATTATAATATTTTGGAAAATTTGGAAAAAAGTAAAAAGTTCATTATAGCAATCGCTCTTAATCTGTAAAGATTTTATTTTATTATTTTATTTATTTTTTAATATTTTAATTTTCTATTATTTTGTGGGTAGAAATGTTTTTTGTGTGATTCATTGTCAAATAAGGAAATGAAAAATATGTGTTCAGTATTTTAAACAGAAGAAAAAAGAAGAATTTAAATTTGTCAAATTGGAACACGTATATAAACAACATATTATATTTCATGTCTTAAACTTTTGAAAGAAAATCTGAAACTGAAGTAGAGGATAAAAAAGGAAGATAAAAATAATTGTCAGGTGAAAATTAAAATATATTTATAAGATAAGATACAATGTTAGGGTTCAGATTAAAGGTAAACATGGATTGATTGGGTGAACATTAAAATTAAGCAGCAACATAGGTTTCATGTAGCAATAAAATACCTCAATATATTTTTAATTGGTGAAAGATAAAAGCTGCTGGTTTCATAAACAAAGAGCTAATGGTACAGAATGGAGCACAGTTGGAATATAAGCTAGCAGGGATAAACATAAAACTCTTATTCAGTTGGACTCTGTCAGGTGAAGGTAAAGACCTTCTCATCTCAGTTGATAGTTCACTTCTCAGCATCTTTCTGCCGTGCAAACCAGGAAGCTCTGGGGAAAGAGGAAGTGTAGCTCAGGTGTGGGAGGTGTCGAGAACATTCCTCTGCTGCTGCCTCAGGTGACCTTCCTCTCTGTGTTGTAGATCTGGTTTCTCTGGGTCAGAAGTGTTTTTCGCACGAGAAGAATGTCATTTGCATCTAAGAAGAGAATTGTGGAGCCACTTTGAGTTATTAAGGCAACAGAGGAATGTTTGTCTGGAGTCACTCGTCTGATGTGTGGCACCAATGAAGTAGCACAACGATGTAGAACATCAGAGAGCATTGCTTGCATGGACCTACTTTTAAAATCCAGTTTTTGGATCAAGTTTGCATGTTACATTACATTATCAACTCTTTTGATTAAACCAACGATTAACTAAAAGCAGATGAGTAGATTTGGCTCCAAAAAGCTTGACTTAGTTCAGTAATAATTTGGTCGTTCTTACAATAAAATTTGATTTATGTGTAGTGTGTCGTGCTGTTGCGCTAAACCAGGGCAAGTTTCAAGAGTGAGATTTAAGTGTCATATAATGAAATAGTAGTCTAGAAGAGATCTATTGAAGTCATTGATTTTAACTCGGGGAAAAGTATTGATTTATTGTATCTTAAACCATTCATTTTTAATTAACTGAAACCTAATAACGGGGGAAAAGTCTAAATAATATTTAAGCGATCAATAGATATGCCACTTTATAATATACCGTACAATAAGCAAACTGTAATAATGAAAGATTACATGGCAAACAGAACGTTGTGCTAATGCACTGCTCTTCATCTAAGAGACGGAAGTTTATTCCCTCCTTTTGAATGACATTTGGGGATTTTTTTACCATGAAGTTGAGCAAGAAGATCTACATATTTCTCCAAACAGCGTCAGCTGTGTTGCTAACCAGGATTACCTGTGTTGCTAACTAACATTAGCTGTGTTGCTAACTAGCATTAGCTGTTTTGCTAACCAGGATTAGCTGTGTTGCCAACCAGGATTAGCTGCGTTGATAACCAGGATTAGCTGTGTTGCTAACCAGGATTAGCTGAGTTGCTAACTAGCATTAGCTGCGTTGCTTACCAGGATTAGCTGTGTTGCTAACTAGCATTAGCTGCGTTGCTAACCAGGATTAGCTGTGTTGCCAACCAACTAAAATGTAACAATGTATATATATATATATATATATATATAAATATATATATAATATAAACAATATAGCAATATAAAAGTGAGGATTTATTGTGAGTTACTCATTGTTCTATGAAACAACAAACACTGAATCTTCCAGATATGACAAGAATAATGAATCAAACACGTATTTACAGCAATGAAAACAACAATCAACAAGATGAACTTATACCCAAAGTCATCTAAACAAGTGGGAAGATAGGGCGGGATATGTTAGATCTTCTCTTAGTGTTGACAAAAGATTTATATTTTACTAAAATGTGCCTTTTCTTCAGACTACCCTGGTGTTAAAGGAAGGTCTTGAATCCTCTTGAAAAGATCACAACAATGTCCAGGTGCAGATCTTGCAGGACATGACTGGGATGGATTTCATTCCTATTCCTCCTCCTCAGTGGTTTTCACCTCCAACACTGCACCTTTCCCGCCCATCCGGCCTCTAAGTTGGTCTCCAAATAGATACTCAGAGCATCCTTATATAAAACTGAAGGTGGGTTCTCTGCAGGTTCTGGATCCGGTCCAACCTCCCCTCATTCCCTCCTTCCTCTCTGCTGCCGGTTATTTCAGTCAGACTTGGAAACACATTCCAGTGGAGTGACGGCGTCCTCTGGCTCGCAGCTTCAGACTCCTCAAGTGACGGTCCAGACCAGGAAACCACCGCGACGTTTACTTGCATGACCCAGTTACACCGCGGCCCGGCAGGAACGTGTCGTCCCGGCAGCAGGAGGAGGAGGAGAAAGAGGAGGAGGAGGAGGTCTGGGACGAAAACAGGAAGCTGCTGAATATTCCTCTAAATAGTCTTCTTGCAAAAGTGTTTGTTCTCAAGATGTTATCAACATGTTATTGTAGGCAGGATCCTTTTATTTTGATAATTATTTTCATGCTCCGAAATCCAATTTGTTTTGGAAAGATTTTTTCTATTTTTTCTAAAACTTTTCCTGACAGCTCAGTTGTTTTCCAACCTGTTGTTTTTGGTCCTTTTGTTGGTTGTTCTTTTTGAAGGCAATGTGTGTTTTTTGTTTTTTTTTGCGTAGTTTTGACAAGTATTTTAAATAAATTTCTCCTGTATTCTTAATGCATTTCAGTTTTTTCCCCAGAATTTTCTGTGAAGTCCTTTTGCTCTTTCTTTAATGATATAACAAGCCTTTTTTCTTAATGTCTTTGTTTTAATTGTTCAAGTTGTTTCCTGGTCTTTTTTGATTTGTGATTCCTGAAAGCTTTTAGTTCCTTCTATTTTCTTTTTTTCTGCTGATTCTGTTTGTGGTTTTTTTTCCGTCCACTTTTATCTTTTTACTGTTTTAACTTTGTTTTGCTCCACAGTCACATGACAATTTTAATTTTAATTTTCCAGGAAAACATTTTTTTTATTTTTTTTATTTTTTATTTCCGTGACACTGTCATTGTGTCACTGTCAATTTGATTTTTCATTTTTTTTACTTGTACATGCATCTTTATTTTGATTTAACATCAAATTAATGATCAATTACCTTTTTTCCTACCTATTTGTTTTCCTTTCACGTTTATGTTTTCATTTTTTATGTCAAAGTTTCTTTCATTTTTTGATTATCAGATGGAGTTTTCCCGCCACAAAGGCAGCTTTAACTTGCGTGTCTATTTTCAACATTTGTGAAGAAACATTTTGTTCCAGAACACAGATGGAGGAAATGAATGGACAATTATTTCTCAGGAAGGCTGGTGTCATTATTGGTCATCAGATGTATTTACATGTGTCATTAACTTCTGATAAGGAAGTGGATCACTGATAAAGCAAGGTTTATCTAAGTAAACATTATTCCAATTTTTTTATCCGGTCCTGCAACATGGTTCGAGCTGCGCTTCATTTTCACTTGATTCCATAAACCTACCTAAGGCGGGGCACATGCCGGCGCCACCGGATCAGAGTCCGACCTCAATTAACTCCATTAAAGTGGTGATTATTAAAAGGAACAAAGGGATCAAGGTCACGTTCTGACCCGGGACGACCTGCCGAAACAAACACACCTGACGTGACATAACACTCCAGTACCAAGTTTGGTTATTTGGGAAGAGACTGTGTCTCCAAAGCCAACTACATAAACTATTAGGATTCAGCTGTTTTTAAGGAAGAATAGGTATATTTTATAATTTATTTTAAGTGCATTTTAGAAACAAAACTAAGATAATGATTATTTTGATAAACTACGTCAGTCTCCTTTTAAAGAATTTGTGCAGTGTTAGATTTCAACACATTCATTTTTTTATTTAAAAGACAAACACTGAGGCAGGAATAAACCCTGGTCCACTGCTTCTCTTTCTCTAAAGCCTCTTATGAAAGTGTTTTTGTGTAACTGACATCTTTAGTATTTGGCACAAGGTTTAGACTATGGGAGCCAATTTCATTACGTCTTCAGAAAGTTTTATTTTTTAGAGGTTAGTCTTTACTTTTACATTTGAAGTACTTATTGTGAAATGTTAAGAGCATTTACTTTATTTATATTTTTAACGCAGTACCCATTTTTTGAGGGAACTTTGATGAGTTTCGTGTGAACCTTCTGTCTGCACATTTACTTTCACTTTTCGATGAGAGGTAAACGCAACTGGAACCAGTTCTAAGATGTTCCTGTTTTTGCTCTAAATATAACAAATATAAAACATCTGGGGAAACTTAAGATGACAATAAAAAAGTTTCACAAATGTCTTTTTTTAAATTATTTTAAGTGTATTTCTAATGAAACAAAACCTATTTAACGAAATAAAAAAGTATACCTTCAGTCCTTTGAAAACAAGAATACAAATTTGACTGGAGAATAAATAAAATAATAACAGTTCATCATGACTGGGTTCCTCCTACTTTGTCGGTCGGTGTGTAAACAAGCAGGTATTTTGAAAAAAAAGCCTCTATGTTGAGCGTTTGTTGCACGTCTTCTGTTCTGTTCTCAGAGAAGACGAAGGTGTTTGTGTGTCACCGTGTAGGAGTCGCTCTCTCATTCAGTCAAGAATGGATCTCTGCGGAGGAGGTGTGTGAGTGTGTGTGTGTGTGTGTGTGTGTGTGTGTGTGTGGGAGTGTTAAAGCAGTGAGGAGTAGGATCTGCTGAAAACACAACCACCATGTTGTCATCCTCTGACTCCTGCCACTGAGCCTGAGATATCCTCCTCCACTGACCCACCACAATGGTTCCCACACCAGATCGTGTTTTTTTTTAAATCCCACATGAACATGGAGTCTTAGCCATGGGACCAATAACGCTCTGGTGCAAGGATCCGCCATAACATTATGACCAAACTTATGTGATGTCATTTCAAGGTACATGTGTGGTGCCACACCCTTTCCACTGCAAGATATGCATTCCTGTACTGAGGGAAACTTAATTCTTCGTTTTTACCAGCTTTGTATTCCACATAGATATAGACGTGCTGATGCTAATCGTATCCACACCACTATGTCATCTGCAAATAGTAGAGATGAGACCCTGAGCCGACCACAATAACGAACACAATCGAAGCATCATCATGTGAAACATTTGCAGATTAGACAAGGGGCCACTTGAACTAGTTCATAAAGGGATTCCATCGCAACAGTCCAAGATGTTTACGTCTTATCTGCGTAGGAACTCAGCCCGTGACGGCACGAGAATAATTTCTTCATATTTTCTGCAGGACTTTGTGTGTTCGCTCTGTCATGTGTCTCCACAGCTTGTTTGTTATTCAAACGTCACACACACGATTGTGTCTCTTGGTGAGCCTTGAAGAACTGTAGAACAGTTGACTGTGTGTGCAGCGATCGTCTGAGGAAATGGGTCAGGGGCCCCAGCTCTTCATTTGCCCCCGGGATCATCTGTTAGGGCCTGCAGCAGTAGAGACGGGAACCATGGTGGTACTGGTTCTGACGTAAAGGGGACGGAGCTGATTAAACAGCAGTGCATGAGTTTAATACTCAATTTTGTCTTGATGAAATGTGTACTGAAGATCTGGAGACCCGGAGTAGAGTGGATGCCGATATAACTACCGGATAAATGGAAGAAGACAACCTTTCAAATGATCCAGAGTGGTGCTTCTAAACAGCAGCAGCGGACAGGGGTCTGCTCTGTTTGCACCTTCTATAACTAGGGATTGGTATTGGTTCGGTTTTATCCGGTAGTGGTGCAAAACGTGTAATCTTGACATTGTGCGAGGTCTAACGGTTAATGCCAGATATTGTGCGTGGAATAAAAAACACGCAAATATTGTCCAGTGATTTGCTGAACATTGACTGCTGTACAATTCTACTGTATTTTGTGTTTTCAGGATCGTCAAACAAAATAAAACACCAAGTACTATTTCAGTATTCTTAATATCTTTCATGTCAGAACTATCCTTCCCTATCTAACACCCATCACCTCGTCTTCATGTCGCCTCAACATCCTTGGAGTCTTCGGAAGTATCCATGTAATCATTGTGCCATTGGAGTGTCAGGAAGGTTTTCATCCTTTCTTCACGCAACAGAAAGATCTAGAAACCACAAGGACAACAATATGAATTGCTGCAGTGTCTGCCTCACTCTCACCTTGAATACATAGCATCAATGTGTACAATTGTTTTTGTGTAGCAACTGTCTCTCGCTGTGGGTTCAATCTTTCATCGGCTGTGTCGCTTGTTTGGTGTTTCTTACCCGTTTGTCTCGTTTCCATTTGCTCAAATTGGTGTTTGTGTCTTTCACTGTTGAGAAGGAAGATAAATAGTCACATTGTTTTACTGCTTCTAATCTCCCAGAAGAATATGTTTAAGAAATACAGAGTTCAGCCATATATATATATATATATATAGTATGTGTATGTATGATATATTGTGCATGTAGCATCAAAGTAACACTGATGAAACAAAAAGCAGAGGAAGTCATTTAGAATCGTAAAGAAAGAAATATACTTTTTAAATAGACAACGCTTTGGGCAAAGTGAATCCATCAGTGTCGGTTAAAACCTATAAGATAAACATTCCTACAAAGCTGCAGTGTCACTGCAGGAAGATTGAGATCCATCTGGGTTCAACTCCCCTGGGTTTGCAGTGAACCTGGGCCCCTTCCGTGTGGAGGTTGTTTGTTCTCTCTTGCTTGTGTAGGTCAAACTCTTTGGCTGGAGTGTCTCTTCTCCAGCATAACATTTCCCAGGAACAACTTGTTTTCAGCAGCAGACCCAGGGTGGAGTTCTTCTGCTTTCTCTTGAAATCAGAGATGAGTAGCTGCAGGGAAACTATCTGAAACTATTTGTTCTCCTTTTCTCCGTCAGCGGAGACTCCCAGGAGCTTGACTTTCTCTCACCCCTCCCTCGCGGTGGAGGTGAAACTGGGAAGTCCTCCAGCTGCAACGAAACATCGCTGACCATCATGGCTGCCGCACATGATAAGGATGAGAGTATTTAGATGATGATGATAAAACACACTGTGCTGGAGGGACTGCACCCTCGACTCCTCGAAAGTCGGGTCTGAATCTGCAACAGGTTTTTTTGAATCAAAGTTTCTCTGAGAAAATTCCAGAGGCAGCCGAGGACGATAACAAACCATCCGGTCTTACATCACTGCACACCAGAGCAAAACAAGAGGAGTGAAAGACGGGAAATGAAGATGTGCTGGACCAGATAAAACAATAGAATCATAGTCTTATTGCTTCAGGCTAATCATGTTTTAGCAGGTCCTTAAAAAAACAAACCATTTCTGTTACAAGTAAAATATTGTTTGAAGAAAACTCAAGAGCTTGGAAGCATAACAGATAAGGAATCACAGCTTCCAAGTCAACATATAAGTTTTGGGATCTGGGAGGAAACCAGAGTACCAAGAGGAGACCCATGCAAGTACAGCACATGAAGAAAACTTTGGTGTTTTTTAGAACTGACTGAAAAGATTTCAATTTTTGTGGATTTATTCTTTTCATTTTCTCCAAACCAGTTCTGGCTCCTCTCCTCTTCACCATCTACACTTCAGACTTCTGCTTCAACCCAGAGTCTCGTCCAGAAGTATGATGACGACACTGCCATTGTTGGATGCATCAGGGACAACAGCGAAGACGAGTACAGGAGTCTGATACGTGACTTTGTGGACTGGAGTGAGAGGAACCACTTGCAGCTGAACACCTCAAAGACCAAGGAGCTGATCTTGGACTTCGGGAGGTCCAGGACAAAGGCACGTCCAGTGTCCATCAGAGGCGACGAGGTGGAGATAGTTGACAACTATAAGTACCTCGGTGTGTGGCTGGACAGTAAACTGGTCCTGCAACACAGACCATGTGCATAAGAAAGTTCAGAGTAGACTGTACTTTCTGAGGAGGCTTCGATCATTTAACATCTGCAGGAAGATCCTCTGCATGTTCTACCAGTCTGTGGTGGCCAGTGTCCTGTTCTATGCTGTGAGAGTCAACAGGTTGGACAGGTTGATCAGGAGGGCTGGTTCTGTGGTTGGAATGAAGCTGGACTCACTGGTGACAGTTGCTGAGAGGAGATCATTGAACAAACTACTGTCCATCATGGATGATGACAGTCATCCTCTCAGCCCTTCATCAGTGAGCAGAGAAGCAGAATGAGTGCACGAATGCTCCTACCCAGGTGCAAAACAAATAGAATCAGGGACTCATTCATTCCTCGGGCTATTAAATTGTACAATTCTGAGTTCGGGGGCAGGAGTGGAGTGAGAGTATCTGGATGTTCTGTTCTATGTTAGTCTTTGTATCCTTTGTCTTTGTTATCTTTCTTTGATCTGTGTTCTTCATCTTTATCTTTAGTCTTAGATTGTATCATCTTCTTCTTTCTCTTTATTTCTCTTTGTTCTTGTTCTTATTTTATTTTGATGAAAAATTGCTGTATTTGCTGTGGATAATTTGGAAAAAACAAAACAATTTCCCGAAGGAGACCTCCTGAGGGATCAATAAAGTTCTACCTAACCTAACCTAAATTATCTTTTTTCATTATTGTTTTCTAAAATATGTTGATGTAATTTTACTGAATATATGTTTCTTTTGGGGCTTCTTATTTGAATACATGTCACTGGTAACTACATATTTTGTTGAGGCTTGAGAGGAGACTTAATCTGTTATTGGTCTGAAAACATATTGAAAAGTGTTGTGGTATATATGTGTGTGTGTGTGCATGTGTGCGGGTACATCCTGGTCATCTCTGCAACAAAAAATTCATTTTTGTTAAACTACAAAGCTCATTTTTCTTGAGTCAAACCTTGTTTTCTTCCAAACTTCCTGACCGACTGGAAATTTTTTCTCACATCTTGAAAAACAAACTGGGAACACTGGGAAGCCTGAATCAGTTTCACGTAAATCCCAGCAGGTTTTTCTGTCAGTCACAGCTCTGGACCAGCTGACATCAGCACTCCAACACACACACACACACACACACACACACACACACACACACACACACACACACACACACACACACGGTCGGAGAAGCTGCTGAGACCAAGAAACGGGAGAACAAAGAGATGACAACAGGCAGAAAAAATCTTGTGCAAGTGCAGAAATGATGAGACGATAAAAGCCCCGAAGATAAACATTTGTGATACAAGATGTGTTCCAGTAACAGGAGCATGCGGATCAGCATGACTCAGCACGCACACTCGCTTGTTTTCTCTCCTGCAGAATTGAATAACATCCACTGCTCAACACTTCTTAAAACGCTCCCTCACTTCTTCAACAGCTTCTTGTTTTTGGCTACTGATGCTAGCTTTTAGCAAATAACCTCACCTTGATTTTAAATGATTTAAGCTCTTTTTTAAATTTATTTTTGCTTGTTTTTGTTGTTCTTTTGAGCTAGTGGCAAACAAATACAATGTAAAATTACTGTTAAAAAACAAACATAAAACATTAAAAATTAAAGTCTGTGTCATGCTACTCGGCTGTGTTTCAAAGAGATGCTATCTATAAACAATCTTTATTGTTGTAATTGTTTTGTTTTTTTTAGGGGGAAAGAAAAAGAAAAAAAGATTATGTATCATAGAAAACTATTTCATGAACAAAAACTCCTTATCTGTTATGTATTTAAAAAATAATAACCAAAGAGCAACAACAGTCAATAAAACACTAAAAAAGTTACATTTATTGAAAGTTTTAAAAGTAGAATGATGAAATTAGTAGAGTAGATGAATGAAATGCTGAACAAAGAAAACAAATGATAGTCATTTAAAGAAGAAGAAAACAATCAGACAACAATGCTTGAACATTGTGATACACCCAGAACATACTGTGTTTTCCAGTCATTGAAAGACAAACAACAAATATACATTTGTTCTAAATTCTCAGGGAAAAAATCAGAGTGTCCTGTGTGTCTGTTTGTGGTGAAGGAGGACAACATATTTTTGGAACTCGATACCTAATGATTAGATAAATCAAATTGAATTGCTCTTAATTTATACTCACTAAAAATAAAAAAGTTCCAGATGTTTCCTACTATTTATATGATTGTGATTTTAATTCTAGTTTTCTCCTCCAACTCTTGATATTTGTTTGTGTTTGCACGTGTTCTGATGATTCCTGCAAAAGCAAATGTTGCTGAAGTGAATAAAACATTTTTAGTTTCGCACAGCTGCTGTTTAACTGTGTCTCTGAGCAAACGAGAGACTACTGCTCAGTCCAAGTTCATTTCTTTTCTAAAGTTCTCCCAGTCATCTGTGTGATCAAGTCGCTGAGCGTTGGCTTGGAAAGTGAAATTTACAGACGGTGAGAAGGTCAGTGAAGTAGACGTGACACTTGTGGTCTGTCTGTCTGTCTTTCTCCTTGTCTGTCTGCACAACTGACTCACCGTCTCTTTTGAGGCTTTGAGTCACGCTGCTGTCTGTCTGACTTTCTTCACAACAACGTCTGCCGAAACAGCGTATTTGTGATGTTACAGCGCCCTCTGCCGGTGGGTAGCATCACAGCGTCATCATAAATAAGTGACTTTATAAAACAGGTTATGAAATAGAAATTCTTGAACTTTTCTCAAACCAATATCTTTAACTTATTAAATATTGCATTTTTTATTGTTTTTGACGCTGTACAAACAAAACAGGACAAATAAAACAAAGGAAACAAACATGATGAAGAGGATCATAGAAGAAAAGGGAAGTTATGTCTAGTGAAATGTTAACTTGCACTGAGACTTTAAAGTAGTTGTAGCAGTATTCCAGAGTAAGTGGTATGAGAAGTGTCTATAGAACAAGTAGTAGTGGAACAGAAAAAAAATGTAAGCAGCTGTAGTATAAAAATGTTGCTATACTCGTACATTGGAAATTTAAAAAGTCTAAGCATTAGTGTCTAGAATGTAGCAGCTGTTTAGTGGCTAGTTTAGTAAAGCCATTGATGCTTATTTTATAACACTCAATAATTACTAATATACAAAAGCGGGTTTTGAAAGTTGTATTCACTGGTAAGCTGTACAGCTGCTCAGAACTAATAACACTTGACTTTATGAAACAGAGAATGCCACAAAGTCATTCAAATTATGTATTATTTATGTGAGTTTTTATAAAATGTCTTGAAAGAATCTTGACCACCATTACAGAAAGATGACATACATGCTGTTTTAAATCATGTGACACCTCGACCTTGACCTTCGATGCATTCAGGTACATGTTTTACTGCAGTCTTTATCGGACACAATAGAAAAAACGCTGGTCACGACTCCCACACACACACAATCCTCACACCTATTTCCGGGAAGCTGGGACACCGGGAAGGAAAGGGGGAGAGGAATCTCATCACTTCCCGGCAGTCAGGCACATCAGGAGATGCAGCGAGATGCTGAGGAGAGTCGTGATTGGCTGATGCCGAGCTAGAGTCTGGCCAATGAGAGAGCGGATGAGCAGAGCATCGACCATGGACACAGAAGAAGAGAAAGGTTTCCCGTTACTGATGCTCAGAAGTGCGGGAGGGAGATCAAGATGAGTTTAAGCACTTGAGCTGCTATAGCTCAACACAAACCCACATTTCCCGACAATATTTTAATCTACTTGTTTATGATGCATCTGTGCTGTGGGCATTTGTGTGTGTCTCTGTGTGTGTTCAGGGATGAGTGTCGCTATTGTGTTGAAATTGTTTGTCTGTGTATACAAGACTTGACTGTTGAGGAGTGTTTAATAAACAATGTGGACATTTTACATTTGTTTATTTATTTATTTATGTTGTGTGTGTTCAAAAGGAGTGTATGTGTGTGTGTGTGTGTGCTTGCCCAGGCTGTGTTGTGCCTATTTTTTGATTTGAAAGTGTGTTTTTGTCAAGTGGTCAATTGTGATGTGTAAGCTATGTGTGTATCTAAGTGGGGTTTAATTGTGCGTGAAATAATAGTTGTGTTGGCCTGCGTGACTATAAAGGTGTGCATTTACCTGTGGCTGAGGGGATAACATATGTATGTAGTGTGTATTTTTATTTGGAAATATGTCTTTTCACGTTTTACTTTTGTGTTGAAAAGATGTGCATGAGACTTGCATGAGTTTACATTTGTGTGTGGATATGTTTATTCACTATAAGATTTAGTATTTATATATTGTGTGTGTCTACATTTGTCTATATAAAGATGTATCTTTAAATTGTTTGTCACTTTTATAGTTGTGTTTCCGTGACTCATGTGCATGAGCATGTTGTGTTCATTTTGTATCATCAATGTAAGCCTGTGAGCACGAGAGTGTACGTATGGAACAAAGTTGGACTTTGTCCAGTTTATTCACCGTGTACATCCGTGTATCTATTATACCTACGCATATGTGTAGTACATTATTTTACCACTAGATGGTGACAGAGATGCATTTACCGAATAAATTCAATCGAACAGCAGATGGCAGTAGCATTACGGACCCCCCACAACACGTAATCATACGGAGCAGAGCAAGCTTTTTAATTTTAACTCGTACTTTTTTTTGACTTATTTTGTCTGTAATATATAGTGGTTATTATAATTTCGCACTTCAAGCTGATTTAAAGCCAACTACAGTGTAACAAGCCCTTCAGTTGTTCACTTGTACCATACAAACGGCACATAAATAGAAGTTCCCTGGGTTTAAGTTAAGTTAAGTTCTTCATGATTCTTCATGAGTCACAGAGAGAGTCAAAGCCACAGTCAAATTAGACAAAAACATTTTAATCTGTAAACATCGGTGAGTAAAGATGAACATCGACGATCAAGTTTGGAACATTTGCAACATTTGTGACTTCTGGCATGTGAAGATCAGTCCAGAATAGATACAAATATTCCACTGGTGGTTCTTGTTCTTCAGGCTCCAGTGTTTGTCCAGAGAGACGTTAAGTCTCAGAGTCCGAGTCTCAGGTCCGCGAGTCGTCCTGCTCTCTACATGATGCTGCACTTGCCCTTCAGCTTGTCGGCTCGGTTCTGTTTGCCCGAGCGTTTGCCGTCGATGCTCAGACTCATGTCCCTCTTCTTCTCCAGAGCCAGCAGCTCCTGGAACAGTTCCTTCACGTTGGTGTTCGTCTTGGCCGACGTCTCCATGAAGGCACATTTCCACGCCGTGGCCTGAGCTTGACCCTCCTTGGTGTCCACTTCGCGCTGGGCCGTCTCGTCGCTCTTGTTGCCCACCAGCATGACGGGGTTGGACTCCACGCTGCCTTTGATCCCCAGAACCTGAGGAGGAGAAAGTTTTATTTTAGATGTGATTCATGAAGATTTAGGATTTATTTGATCTGAATTTATGACACAAACTTCTGCCAGGTTTTGTCGAACTATAATTAAGCGGAAGTCACAGGAGGATTGAACGACGGACACACAAACCCATTTCAATTTAATTAAAGGTTTATTTTTTAATACAAATGTGCCTACAGGGTAGCTAAAAATGAAAAAGCAGTGCAAATGTTTCCTAGTATAGCCTTTGAACAATTCAAGGACGTCATAGATTTCTATTGGAGTACGACCCACAACAAAGTTACTGCATGTTTTTACAGATATAAAAGTTACTTTGTTAAGTTCTTCAAGGAGTTTCAATGTATTGAGTTTTAAGAGAAGTAGGAAGTTATTAAGTTTTAGCAACCCTGTCGCTATATATATTTTTACAGCTGCCAGTAGACCAAATCAATTTGATTTAATTTAAAGCATTCTGTCCATTTTTGTGGATAATATATGGTGTATAATCTTTATTTTGTCTGTAGTTTCACTTTTCTTCTGAAACTAAGGAGTATTATTAGATTTGTGATGAAGAACTTACTGTCATTTTGTTTGGAATTCTCTGGGAGAGAGACATTTTTAAAGGGTTGTGTAACTTATTAGGTCATCTTTGATATTGTTCATCCTTCATTTCCACTTCAACATCTCTCCTCTTATTCGAGTCACAATGAAGGTTGAAATATTGATTTCACATGTTATGTATCAAAAGTATCCGTATATCTGTCACAATAATATTGTGCTGTGAGTCATACAAGCAGCATCACATTTGTGTATTGAAATAAAGCACCAAAATGACATTTTGTGAAAGTAATGCAAAAATAATACAACAAAATATTACAATGAAATTAACTTAAATACTTTACTATTGTAATCGAACTAATAACTTTGAAATAAAAGTAATAGGTTATAAAGAATGCATTACTATTTTGAAGTAACTTGCCCAACACTGATGACCAACCAAGCATCAGGTACAGCTCAGAGGATCAAGTTTAGTGTCTGTGTAATTACATCTTTCCACCACTGGGTGGTGTCATATCCTCTGTTTTTTATTTTCGATATTATTATCTTCACAGTTGTGTTGTTGAACGGAGAGTTTATGAAGAGAAAGTGAATGACTAATAACATTTTAAAGAGGACATTCTTAAAGTTATAAATGCGAATATGTGTTGATATAGATTATAAAGTCTGTGTTATTACGTCCTCTCGCCGATAGAGGGAGGCAGAGAACTTTGCAGGAAATGCACCAGATCATGATTTTGTAAAACAAACAATTGAATAATGATGAAGCTGACATTATTGTGATTGCATTGAGGGTTTCTGGGTCGAACCTGCTGGTAGATGGGCTTGAGCTCCTCCAGACTCTGGCGGCTGGTGATGGAGTAGACCAGGATGAAGGCGTGACCTTTGGAGATGGAGAGACGCTGCATGGCAGGAAACTGGTGACTTCCTGTTGTGTCGGTGATCTGCAGCGTGCAGACGCTCTTGTCACAGCTAATCACCTGCAGGGGAGATCAATCACATGACTGAGAGGCTTTAACAAGCTGTATCTCTAAAATAACGCCATTTGTAGCGGAGCTGCGGGTTTGCATAATTGCATCTCACCCTGATTAGCTGGGATATCTGGGCACTCACCTGTCTGTAGGTGTCCTCCACTGTGGGGATGTAGGTGTCTCTGAAGGTCCCTTTGACGAAGCGCAGCACCAAAGAACTCTTCCCGACCCCACCAGCTCCGAACACCACCACCCGGTAGTCGTTACTCTGCTCCGGCATTCTGAAGATTCTCAGTCGATCAGCTGGAGTCTGAGGAAAGAATGCAGGGGTCAGCGATCAGATTTCTTCAGGGGCCACATATCATACTGTTGTCCCGTTAAAGGGGAAGTTTTTTAATATTAAATAAATAAAAGTACGTTCTTAATGTAAAGGTGTAAGGTCTCAGGGTGACTTGTAATTCCTATACACTAGCATGATTTTTAGAACGATTTTAGGGGACACTACATTTGAGTGACATTATGTGATGGTTCTACTCTGTTTTGATTAAAAGAAGAGCTGGTGTCGACTGTATCCTCTTGTCCTCAGTCATCATCATGATCTCGTGGATTTCATTGTACCTTTGGCTGCCAAGGACGTAATGACAGCTGCCATCTAGCGCCCGGAAGTTGAATGCTTGCTATGTTAATTGTAAATGAAAAAAATGTATCAAATTATTTATTATACACAGACTTTATTGAAAAATAAAGGTTAAAGTACTTAGATAAAAAACTAAAAGCTGCCCCAAACAGAAGAGTTTGAATAATAATAAATATTATTAATACATCAATGGAGTGCTGTGCAATTGTAATTGCATTTCTTTCTGTACTGTAAAATCATATTGACAAAAAAACATAATTTCAAAGGGAGATTCTGAAAATAAGCTTTGTCTTGCAATATTACATTTTCTTAATTCATTTTATGGAAATTAAATTTAAGATAGTGATAAAAAAAAAAAAGAAAACCCAAAGAATCCGATTTAAAGGACATAAAAAGAAAAAAAGACAAAGTTCAACTCATGTGTACAGTTCAACTAGTAATGAAATTGTTAGTCGGCCCATCAGAAACATTTCTATATGGTCAGTTTTATAGTATTATTCTGAGTCAGAAGTCTGAAATAAATACGTTTGATTGAATTTTATATTGTAGATTAAAAGTAATTCAATAAATAATGAAATTTAAGAACATATATAGCATTATTTCTTTTAAAAATTGATCATTCCAACACATAAAATGTGTTTTCTAATAATGCAGAGGCTGGTCTCGTCTCAAAATGAAATATAGAACTCTGACTTATCACTCTGAATGACACACCTGTCTCCTGTAACCATGGCAACTCCATCTACTACTCTGTGTGTGTGGTCAAGTTGTCATGGAAACCTGATGACCAAGAACGACGACGCAGATACACACACTACTGCAAACATGTCACCGTTGCATCACTGGCAGCCCCGTTGCTGTGACAACCAGACTGCCCACCTCATATGATGTCACTTCCTGTGCGGAGGCGGCAGGGAAATCACCACTGACTGCATCTTCACACACGCTCATCACTGAATATTAAAAATTGCTTCTCACACATGGAGGACATTTAAAACCTAAAATAGACTTCTGTCTTCTTCAGTAAAACACTAGGAACAATTTAACTTTTGGATTGTTAATAATCGTATTTGTTTCATCTATATTTTTAGTTTGTGTTACTAATTAGTTTGTTTTTTTTACCACAGTAGAATGTATGATGGAAGATAGAAAAAGTAAATACATCAGATGGAAATAATAATATGACAATACTTTTCTTGGAATATTATTTCATTATATCTTCTGCAGGCAAGAAAATAGCAAATTTCTGATTAGTCACAGACAGCCAAAGAAAATTATGTGTATATTGTCAAAGTATATTTGGTAAATAAAGCAGTTTCTGATTGGTATTATTTACAGTATTTTTCGATTTAGCTGATTCAGACCAAAGAGTTACAATAAAACAATTACATTTAAAATATATATTTCACAAATCTACATTCAAATGTTTATCTTTATACAGTATGTACTATAAAAGGTGCAATATACATCTGGAGGAGTATTTTAACAACGAATCATTTATTTTTATTAGAAATATAATATAAATGTTAAATACAAAACGCGAACACTAAATAGGTAATAGGCAGACATACGGATGATAAGGGTTTCTAACTTTAAGCTTAAATAATAATGAATGACTTACCCCGACAGACAATACAACGAAAATAATAAAATAAAAATATTGGTCTACACTAGTGAAGAAACAACTCTACTCTGAGATGTCTCTGCTGTAAAACCCCTGAAGGCATCATCTCAGACATGTATTGTACAGCGTGTACTTGTGGCACAGATCAAGTCAAAAGTTTGCCTGTGATTCCTCTGACAGTGAACGCACCTTCACATCACGTGTCCTCATCACGAAGCATCACCAGAACATCGTCGCTTCACTGAAGATCTAAACTTAAGACCAGGTCTCTGCTCAGAGGCACTTAAACCAATAACACCTTCTTTTCCACTTCTATCCCTGCAGGAATCTTCCCTCGCGCATGCGCACCCGCGACAGACGCGCTGCTTTGTCCCTCATCCTCAGATGTGTTAAATCCTCTCATCATGCTAATCGCTCTTGACTCCTGAGGACCAGAGCAGGGCTGTGATGGCGCGCGTTCGTGGACTCACCGCGTGTCCGTGGATCCTCTGGGCGAGCGTGCGAGGCTGGACTACTCTCGTGCGCCTGTGAGCGTCCTGGACCCTCCGCTATGTGACTCACAGCATCAGCATCATCACCGTCATCGTCAGACCTGCTGCTGATCAGCATCAGAACCTCCTCTTCCTCCGCCTCCTCCCTCCATCTTCATCGTCATCTTCATCATCACCTCCGTCCTCCTGCTCACTCGCTCCACTTCCGCTTTAGTGCGTGAGGGACGTTCTTGGTGTTTCACAATAAGAGACAGAGAACCCGGATTGTAAAATCATATCCTGAATAGATGTGTACTTGTGTGGAGTTCAATGTAATATTCAGGCTTCATGATGCATTTCATTGAACGAGTTTGCTGTGTTAGTTGACACAGTAGTACTAGTAGTCTTTGAAAGTGTCCCTAGCCCCTGATTGGACAGCATCAGTCACATGGTATGTGGAGTCAGGAATTGACAAATATGTATTTTATTTTGTTGTTATTTAATTATTTATAATTACAGTTAATAGTAAAGAGCAAAAGGATATAGATACACATATAGAGAACATTCATGAATATAAGTAAGTAAGCAAGTAAGCAAGCCTACCTTGGTACAGTTAGATCCACGATGAATAGCAACTTCTGAAAGGTTGAACACAGGTCTGGTCTGAGGTTAGCAGTAATGATCAACGGTCAACCTGCAGCCTCCAGTCCCAGGTAGTGTCTGAGAGTGTTGCTTCCGCCCTTGAAGATGGTCTTGATCATATAAGAGGAGTGTTGACACACCTAATATAATTTCCTCTCTCTCTGCGCTTGATGGATCTACTGACTCCTTCAAGAAACACCACATTTTTATTTGTGCAGGCTTTTCCTTGACCTTTAAAGTATATATTTTATTGAGTATTGTTTTGATTGTTTAAGCGCTTTGTGACCCTGGTCTGGAAAAGCGCTCTATAAATATAAATTACTTAACATTGTAGTTGGCTCTTATGATGAAGGTGATTTGGCTTCCTTCCATCTGCTAAAGATTATTTCACATAAGCTTTCAATACTCCAGTTCTTCTTCTGGTAGTTTCTCACCAGGTTTCTGATGTTTTTTTCAAATGTTGAATAAGTTGAAGGATGTACGGACAAGAGAATGTGGCGACATATTCCAAAGCATTATCAGGGTCAGGAAGAAGACGTGCAGGTCTTTCCCTTCTTTTTTAGCAGAACGAACTCTTATCATACTTGTGTGCTCAAAGAATCATGAAAAGCCTGGTATTCCATCTTTCTGCACAGATCAAGTTGTTTTGCTTGATTGACACACCTAACATAATTAGTTAATGTCCAAATATTTTTCAATTATTTATTATATATTATCTGGTTAACTTATGAACGTATTTATTTCATTTTCTTGACCACTTTTTTAGAGACTTTAACAAATATCCTAAAACAAGCAAAGCGTTTAACGCGCCCTCTAGTGGTTTGTACTAGGAAGCACATTTGACTGATTCTCTAAGAGCCAGCACCGGAAGGACCATTTCTGAGATCTTTGTTGCAGAGTAAAAATACATCTTTCCTTCGCACCTTCAGCCTCAGAAGATACGTCATCGCAGACGTCACCAGCAGAGAAATATTAATAGTACAGGGGGTTGAACTGTACAGTGACAAATGTGTCATCCTGAAATGTTTGTGGGTTATACAATTACAGTTATTGATACAAGATAGTAAGTAAGTAAGTAAGTAAGAAAGTGATACTTATATGTAAAGTACCTTTACAGACCAGGGTCACAAAGCGCCTTAACAATGAAAAACAATACATCGATAATTTAATAATCGTTTGTCACAAAACAATAACGTAGTTCACAAAATATATTACTTGAAATTCCAATTTTCAACCTCCATCTATTGGAAGGTGTGTGTCGCTTATAAACATGAGGTTAAAAAGGTTTAAAATTTAATTATTATACTCTTTTGTTTCGCTTATATAAATTGTCCTACTTTGTAATTCTCAACTATAAACACTAGAGGGCACTCTTCTAGCAGGGTTCATTTGTAGAGCACGGTGAGAGGACGAGTTAATGGACCGGTATCTGTGTCCTCATGTGTTTAAAAAATAAAATGTATTGAATATAATCCACGGGTTTCGATCTTGCTTTGACTTGAATCAGTGAAGTTGGTTATTTGTCATGTTGAGAATTGCTGAATGCTCTTTAATTCAGTAGTATTCCGAAAATAGAAATTAAAATCCCACAATCCCTTGTACCATCTTACATAAAACAAGATTTCAATTTAAATGATTTGATGAATTAAGATTGAATTTCTCAAATATTTAAAGCGATACAGTTCGCCTTCAAATATACTTTACATATCAGGTGTCAGGTATTGTACTTAAATTGGTAAATTTTGATCAAAATTTAAATGAATTAGAAAATATAATAAACCTTCACCCTTTCCCAATACAATGGGTAGAAAAAAGCCTCTGTTTGAGGCTGATTATTTTTAATTTATGATTTCATAGAAATAATCGGAAGAGCCATTGGCTTCATAGCTAATATATTAGACATAGCTGTGTGCTAGTATAAGAGCGGCAAATAGTGGTTATAGAATCATTTGCTTAACTATAGCCGTTTTAAAAAAAGGGAAAATTAAAAAAAATATTATTATTATAATATTTTTTAACATTTAGACTTGTTTCTTTATTAGGTTAATACCGCGTTGTAGATAATCCAATAATATTTTCTTTGAAATTAAAGATATAAAAAAAGGAAACACAATGAATGCAGTGATTCATCCAATTTGGAGAAAAAATGTTTCTCTTGAGTGAAAAAGTATAAACGTGTATTTGTTGCTGACACTGTTGGAGTGCTGTTCAACACACAAACACGCGCGCGCACAAACGCACACGCCCTCTTTCTCTCTCAGTGCACGCTCGCGCATCTTCGTCCCTCCTCGACACCATGAGCTAAAACAATAATTCCTCTCTTTTTCTCTCCAAAATCCTCACCTTCCTCGCGTGTGATCCCGACTGACCCGGACTAACTGCTCCACTGGACCGGTTCTGTGCCTGCAGCTGGCGCGGGTTCGGCCCGGTTCGGCCGTGAAAGCAGCCGGGCTCGGGGAGCAGCAGAGACGGAACCGAGGAGCTGGATCCCTGTGAAGGTTAGACCCATACATTTGTTTGGTCTCCTTTATTTTTAATTGTCTTGAAAGGGGGTTCGTTTCCATCCGTTCATCTTTGATGCGGTTTTGGGGGGATGGGAGGATGCGGGGTTCTTCTCCTCCAGCATGGAGGATGGATGGCAGAGGGATGGTGACTCACAGTCGTCGTCATGAGGAGAAATCACTAAAATCGATGATGATTCCGGAATGTATCTTTATTTTAAATACCAATCAATGCGATTCTCAATTTAATATTTCCGGGTCACCTTTTCATTATTCGGGGTGTTTTTGATGTGCAAGCTCAGAATCTGGGTTGGTGTGTTTGAAGGTGTTATTGTTCCGGCTGACTCTCCTGCAGGATCTTTAATTCTCTGCGTGAGAGCTGATGAATATTCTGCTCATTTCAGATCCCTCTCTCCTCTCATTAGAGATCTCCTCTCCATCTCCTCTCATGTGTCTCCATCACCACTTCTGACTTCTTCATATTCAGCAGCCATTTTGTGTGAACTCCTTAATGTGCTGCTTTCTAATCTGGGTCACAGCAGAGCTAATTTGAGGCGAATTAAATAATGCAAAGACTGTCCAAGAAACACATTCCAACGTTTATTAACAAACAACAATCCTCTTTAAACTGTAGTATTTTGATAATAAATCGATTTCCATCTTTATTTTTGCTCTCAGAAGTTTCCTTTATTTTGCATACAACCATTTTTGTTTTTACAGCTTTCTATTTTTTTTTCTTTATGAATTGACAGTTTAATATTTTAACATAATATGCCCAGATTGGAAAAAATGGCAATTCGCAAATACATTATTGTAGGCTCCAAATTCACCCTCACAGATGAACAACAAAGAGTGAAACACATCGGAAGAAAACCTCTGGCATCCTTTTAATTTTTAATAATGATAAGTTTTAATGACAAATTAGAATCGACTTATTAAAGGTTTGTACGCAAACAAGAAAATCGATAATATATCTTAAGTTGTAATGGGAAGTTGAATAATATCAGTAAACTATTATAAACAAATACAATAAAGTGTAAATTAATAGTAATAATGACGAGCTAAACTAAATTCTTAAATAATAGTCTTTAATGAAATTGAAACAAAACTTTTTTCTTCTGACTTCCGGTCACTTCTTTATCCAAACTTCCTGCACTGATCTGGAAGCAGCTATGAACGCCCGATTGTCCTTGAATCCATCACCAGGAAGTCAGCTTCCTAACCTGTCGAAAAGATTAAAATGCAGGATGTTTGTCCTCTTAAAAGACGACCAGCAGGTACGTGAGGCTACATGTGTAGTTTTTCAGAGACTCTAATATCTGTACTTATTTGAGTTAAAATAAAAATACTTCACAATTCAGACAAAGAATTAGCTTGTCTTAATATTATCGTACATAATATTGTCGGTATACTTCAACAAAATATAAAAAATATGAAGTTAAAAGCTAATTATTACAGTAGTATTTGGTTAAACATGTATCCTATCTAAAAAACTTGACTTTAATCAAAAAGCAATACAAAAAGTATCTCAAGAAATACAACATAAAGTCTTTATATAATGGAGCAAAACATTTTTAAATAAGTGATAGAAATGTGTATAAATTAGTTATTTCTACAGTAAATTGAATCATCACCAGCATGCACCTCAAATATCATTAATTATTCTAAAATATGGTTAAAAAATTTAATTGAAGTTGTAAATTCATAAATTAAAATATGTTAAAATATATGATTAACATTTAAAAAATATATGATTTAACTTAAGTTGCAAGTTTGAGATAAAAACATCATACTTTTCTACATCTGTGTGTTTTATTTCTATCTAATTAAAAAATCAGTGCTAATGTCGACGGTTGAAACTGTGCTCGACTGTAAAACTTCCCGAGGGATCATGTGACCTCTCGACCCTGTCAGGTCACATCAGAGGACGCCGTGGTGACGGAGACTCGGGCGATGAGTCAGTGAGTTGAGCAGGAAGTTCTCTGGGCTGGACAGAGCGATGTCAGGTCATGTTAGGGTGGATGTTGTTGTTCTGTGAGCAAGTAACGATCGAGCGAACGTTGATCCGTGTGTGGATCTTTCCATCACGGCGTCGGATCGATTTCTGCGAGCTGAACCGATGCTTGACAGAATGACGCGGTGAAATAGCTACTGTGGTCCGGCAGGGACACTCTGGAAAGCGGTCTAGAGAGTGAACAAGATGACCAATGATCGCTTATTAAAAATTAAATAAAAAATTAAAAAGTGTCTGTCAATGTCTTGGCATAGAACTAATGATTTAAAATGTTAACTTACTCCTCTGCTAGTTATAATTTCATTACTACTTTAAGTAGTAGTTCTTAACCTTATTTCTAGGTTAAAACATTTTAGAATTTTTTTTTCTTTTTTAAAAAGAGGTTAAAATTCTTCTTGCCGTCTTGTGTGTCTGTATTTCTATGCATACATTAGTTTAAATTATACGACTTAAACTTAAAGTAAATTTAATTTTTATTTCAGGTAAAATGATACCTTTATGACATATTAACATGTTTTTCCTAGATTTAAATTGACAACCTCAAAATAAAGCGTATATAATTATTACATATCATCAAAGCCTGAATCAAATGTTTGGATTACATTAACAATCTTGTGGCCTGATCTCACTTCAACATGTCGATGCTTCTGTGTTTACGTTTGTCTTTTGACATCACAGTATATAATGTTACTGTTGGCAGTTCATCGCTTTAGTGTCCGAGCCTCAGGAAGTGAAACAACAACTGATAGACTGGACAGTAACTGATCGACACACACAACAGTCTGGAAAGATCACAATATTTGTCACAAGTTCTGGGTGAAAGAAATTTGCTTTAAAGGTTCTCTGTTTTCTCCTTTTCATTATCAACATTTGATGAATTATTTTGTCGTATTATCGTACAAACACAATTTCTTTGCAGTGACGACATCACTGTACTTGACTTTTTTCCAAGCATTACATTTTTTTTTACTATTAATTGATGATTAAGTGAAGGTACCTAACTAGGTAGGTATCTGCACAAAGGCTACCGAGCCCCAAGTCATTTTAAGCTTGATCAAATAAATCGCCGTTCTTCAACGATAGATTTCTGGAGTGTGTTGCATTTGTGTTTATGACTCTTTGGATGCAAATATTTACAATATCTGGACACGTTGTTCATCTATAGTACAGGCCAAAAGTTTGGACACACCTTCTGAGCTCATTTAGAATTTTTGATCTTATTTTCTTAGAGTAACATTGTTTGTCTTTACTTAGCTGATCTAGTTCTTTCGTAAAATACATTATAAGGTTGTCTAACGGAGCTGTTTTAACCTGATTTCTGCAGAAGACGTGTGTGTAATGAATCTATATAATATATGGGTTTCACATTCTAAAATGAGTAAAAAAATATTGAACTTTTTCATGATATTGTAATTAAAAATTGACATTTATAAGAAAGAAATCGGGCCCAGTTGTTATAGATATATCAATATATATATAGATATATATAGATATATTTTCATTACCGGCTTGTATTCAATGTTTAAACACAACACATAAACAACATCGACAGGTTTTCGAGTTTCGAGGGAAAACGAACCAATAAATACTTTTAGCACTGCATTTAAACAAATAAACTAACCTAAAAATGTACAATTTACAATTTATTATGTTCATTCAACGAAACAATTACGCTACCAGTATTTATTAACAAATCAAAAGAAAATGGCGGTCACAGCAAGTTGTTACCGGAAACACGTGTACATTTTCAGGGCATTACAGCAAGTGTAAAGGGTGGTCACAGCAAGTGCTTTGTTTGTCGCGGTTAAATTTGAACCCTGTTTTTTGTTTAGTACATAATTCTAATAATAATGTGTTCATTCATAGTTTTGAAAGAAAAAACATGGAATGAGAAGCTGTGTCCAAACCTTTGGCCTGCACTGTAAATATCCTAAATTATTTATCATGCTTTGCGTGTATCTGTGGTCAACTAAATTAACGATGGAGAACAAAATAAATTGTCATTCCGTTAATATTATATATTGATCCGTTTACAAAGCTAATATGTCAAATAGAATGATATTAATATAATGCTTTTTTGCAAAGTCTCTCGCGTATCGATAAGAAATCATTTATTGAGTCAAACATGTTTTTAATGGAAATCACAAAAACAATATATACAACAAATATCAAAGACAAAACGCAACCTTTGCACATTTCTCATCCTCATTCAATGCAACACTGCCTCATTCCATAACCGCCATTTTCTGCCTCCTCTGCTGCACCACCTCCCTCTCTGCCCGCGAGATGCGGTTGCCGTGGTAACCAGACAGTCTCAGGAGGGAAGCCTGAGCAGGGGTGGGGGTGGAACTATAGATGGGTGTGATCACTCTTTGTTCAACGACGAGAAAAACCCATACAGAGATGGATGCAAAATAGTTTAGAGAAGTTTGAGACACAGATCCAGTTCAAGAAAAATCAATCTACTTAAAAAAAAGGTGTATTTAACCACTTACTTGTATAAATATTACAATACAATATTTTTGGATTTTGAGGACTGCTGGTGTTTTGACTGTACGAGAAAAATATTTCAAATTAAATATATGTCAACCCTAACCCACTATTTTATGTCAAATTATTGTCTTCAAAAAACAAACAAAAAAACAGCCTATTTTTATTTAATAATATTTTCTAATTTAAAAAAGTCTCAAATAAATAATTCATTAAATCTTGTAAGAAATCACTCATATCAACATATAACGTTTCTCACAACTGCAATTATAGTGTCATATATTCAAAATAACAATATATTTTATAACTCTAAAAAAACAACACTGACAATACTTTATGTATGCCTCAAAATATAAGAAAACTTTCCAGGTTTCTGAAAATAGTAACATAAAGGGCAAATTTCACACCTTTTTTTCCCCGCAAATTTTCTGAATGTCGCCTTAAGTGCTTGAATCCGTCGCTGTTTTGCCTAAACCTTAAAATGTGTAAAAACCTCTTCTGTTAAATTCATATGTCTTCTCACTAATGGTCCAGAAGTTTTTCAGATGTAGTAAAGTCAAAGTAAACTGCTTTGTGTTTTAAATATGTGACTCAATCATTTGCATATTGAAAGGTTTTTTTCTTTTTAAATAATTGAATTGGAAAATTCAGATGTTTTCAAGATTAATTTTTATTTGGTTGCATGTTTTGCTTGTTTATAGCACAAATCAATAACACATAAAGTAACTTTATTTTAATTATTTTAATTGTTAGCCTTTTAAATTCAATATACAAATGTTTTGGAGTAGTAAACGTTGGAACTATTGGAATTATAATATCAAACTCTATTTGTTAAAAGAAATGCATGCATTTATTAAACCTTAATGTATATGTTTTTGAATTCAAAGATTAAATAAAAACAAATGCAACCTTTCAATATCAAATTTTGATTCAATTATTAAAAAAACAAACATTTAATAATAAAAAAAAAATGAAAGTTTCAACATTTGGCATTTTTAAAAATACAACCATTCACTGATATACAGTACTTCTTTAGAAAACAGCTCAACGTTGTTATTTCACCTCTGACCTTTTCACCTACGACAATCGCTCTTATGGTTTTCCTAAAAGGAAACTTTGTTTGGTCATATTTGTTTTTATTTTTGAAACCAGTCCATGTGTTGAAAAATGGGAAAAGCAGCTTGAGCGTATATTTACAGACAAAACAAAACCGTTTCTTCTTGAAATTTTACCCTTTTTAAAAATGTATTGCTTTAACATGTATCATTTAATTGAAATAATATTGATTTAAACACAAATAATTCAAATTTTTCTACAAACAATATCTGTATCTAGATATATGATATATAATATCTTAAACATCTTGGAAGCTCAATCGTGAGGGTTTAAATGAATCGTCCTTTGTGTTCAAAGACACGCTGCCAGTGACCGTCGGGCAGAATAATAATACGACATTGTGAGACGACCTCCAGGCCACTGACTCAGCAAGATGCGGTTGTCAGAGAAGAGCTGGCGAGGAAAAGCTGGTCCTGGTTCTGGAGCGTTCACTCCTGCACTCTAAATAATTCAGTCTTTTCTCCAACATTCTTTTTATCCTCTTAAATTCAGCTTCTGTTTCATGTCTTCATGCAATATCGGGGTCACAGGCGTTTGATGGGTTGTTGTCATAGCAACCAGACTCTCTGTGCGGCATCTCAAAAGAGACATTACTCTCCAGGGAGCTTCGCATAGCGTCAGATGTCAGTGCAGGCACATGATGTACATGTGTCACCATGGCAACGCAGCACATCAATAACATGGATGTGTTCGATGGGCGACTACAGCTGAGCTCAGCGGATATAACAATAACTCATTTGTTGTCATGAGGGCGTTGTTGGTTCTCGTGCAGATGCTTTTGCATCGTGAAGTCGTTGAAACTGATGTTGTTTTCTTGCAAAAAATGATAAACACTGACAATCACAGAACCCTATGTAAGTGTACATGCTTAAATTATGATGGAAGAATGACTGAATAACACATTTAGAATAGAATAGAATAGAAAACGTTTATTCATCCCCAGAGGGGAAACACACTTTTACAACAGCAGCAGCAGGACAATGAAAATAAAGTGCATGGAAAAAAAGAAATAGTAAGGAGATAATAAAATAAAATAAAATAAAACGATCTTAAAAATATACAAATTATTTACAGTATTAGAAAATTAGCACTATTAACAGAATAAAATAAAGTTAAAAAAATAAATAAATAAATAAATAAATAAATAAATAAATAAAATAAAATAAAATAAAATAAAATAAAATAAAATAAAATAAAATAAAATAAAATAAAATAAAATAAAAATTAAATTAAATTAAAATAAGATAAAAACAAAAAATAAAAACACACGAGAAGAAAAACACACTACGGATTAGCATCAGGATATTTAAAGTAGAGAGTTAAATATCCTGACACCAGTTGGGATGAAGGACCTTCTATAACGCTCCGAATAAGGGTCAGGGATGTAGGTGATCTTCAGGCAACACTGGTTGTTAAGGGCTTTGTAGGTGGTGAGGTTTTTACAGGAAGCCAGTGAAGTGGATGGAGGGATGGACGTGATGTGTTCTCTAGAGAGGGTGTGGGTGCAGTCGGGCAGTAGAGTTCTGAACATACTGCAGTTTTTCAAGAACAATGGAGGGGACACTGTACATGCTATTGCAGGCGTAGAGTCTTGTGGTGATGGACTAGTGTTTCAGCAGCTGAGATGAATAGAGTGGGTCGAAGAGGTGGAAAAAGATGAGGGAGGAGTCTCAATGGATGATGATGTTTGTGGATAACAGGGTAGCATGTTGTAAATAATCTGGCGATACGATACGTATCACGATAAAAGGGCAACAAAAGAATATATTGCAATATATTGTAACACTGTAGGAATAAGGATGTTTTTGTAGTATTGTCCAATTACTTGACTGGATTTACAGACCACATGACTCTTGATAAAGTTGTAACTGCCTTCGTTTGTTTTGAAACCAAAATATGTCCAAACATCAGCTTTAAAAGCTGCTGAAGTCGCCTGTATCCTCTCGTCCTCATTGCTGGGTCTCGCAGGATTTCATTGTTCCTTTAGGCGCAGAGGCTGTAACTACTGCTGCCATCTTGTGCCCAGGATTGCAATGGCAACACAAAAATGAACAAACACTGTAAATGTTTGCATGTTAATTGTAATTTCAAAACAATTTTATTTTATTTATATGCACGTCTGTTTGAAATAGAAACCATAAAAAATGTATAGAAAATTTAATATGATTTTAAAGCCAAAAATATATAAAGTGTTAAACAAAGACATTTTTTAGGGAAAAAAAGGGATATATTTATCGAGAGTGTTGTGAAGCCCAGACGAGAATATTGAGAACAAACCAGAGCAACTGAAGCAGTTTCAGGGTGGATTTAGTCGTATGAACTGGTTTATATGTAGGACACATTCGTGGCTGCAATCCCATGGAGAGCTTCACCCTCCTCTTACCCACAATCCCTGAGGTCAGATGTGCACTCTGAGCTTCACTCGGCTGTGCTAACACTCACTGGCTTCAGACTCTGGAGGTGACTCAGCACATCAACCATTTACTGGTCTGCAGAAAACAATTGGATTAAATATGAAAAAATACATTCTTCTTAAAAGAAATGAGAAAGTATTTGATTTTCTACGTTACTTCTGCAACACCTTTTGTCATTTCCAAAGCCTGTAAATGAATTTGTAATATTGAAAAGTGACAATTAATATAACTTATTCTTGGTTAAATCATGTGACATTATTTAATTAAATTTCATTTTGATTTTGCTCTCTGTCCACCTCTAGGGGGCGCTTGACGATGGCCCACTTGGCGACCTATGACCAGCTGGCCCACCAGGTGGAGGCTCTTCGCAAGGAGAACTCTCACCTGAGGAGGGAGCTGGAGGACAACTCCAACCACTTGTGCAAGCTGGAGACAGAGACCTTCGGCATGAAGGTGAGTTCAGACGCTGAAGGGTTAGAGCGCAGTTGTTCGCTTCCTGTTGTCGGCCTTGACACAGAGATTGATTAATAATTGTTTGTAGGAATCAATAAATGAGTTCATCCATGCATAACAGCACTTTTCTCTTGATAACTACTTTCCATCACACCAACAATGTACAACAGAATGTACAACAATGTAGTAACAGTTGAACATAAAAGATGTTGAGGATCATTTGCCTCTTCAGCGCTCGAACTCTGGGGATTTAACAAGTCCGACAAATGCATATCCAGCAGAGAATTAAAGCCTGTCTGGTTACACACACACACACACGCACACACACACGCACACACACACACACATATACACACATACACACACAGACACACACACACAGAGACCCTGCTGAGTGCAGCTGTATTATCTGAGTTGGACGTTGATGGTCAGTTGAATCATTCAAGGCTTTTTCAATATCATTAGTAAAATCTGTTTCTTATGTCTGATGATAACAGCAACAATAGTAAGTAAGTCGTTTTTATTTGTAAAGTGCCTTTCAACAAATATATGAAAAGAATAATAATAATGTTAAAATGTTTAAACGCCCCAAATTAAACCTTTGTCCGCTGGTTTCAGACCCTATAAGTGTAACATTAGATATGCATTTATTTTTAATATTAAGAATTCAGGTAAAAAAGAGGGGATTTATTGGATGGCCAACAACTTTTACTTTGGGGTATTGATTTAACTAAAATGTTTATTATTTTTACAAAATGTTACACCTACGATCAGTTTTCGGAAAATTACTTACCCACATTTTATACAACGGCTGTTGTGAGGGGCCATCAAACCAAAGAAATGACAGAAAAACTTAAATTAAACAATAAAAAAACTAATCTAATACAATCTGGCTAAATAGGCTTAAATCATTATTTTATTTTATTAACGTTTACTAATAAAAATTGAATTCTGATTTAAAAGGACTTTACAAAATAATTCTTAAAATGAAAAAAGAAAAACGCAGATCAAAAGTCCTGAAGAAAAAAGCCCTAGAGTCATATTTGGTAGTCATACTAGTAGTGAATAATAATACAAATACAATTGTTATTTTACACATGATTTGTCTGATGAGTTTGCACATGTTTGATGCTCCAACCAAATATGTGAAAATGTTTTCAATATATGTTCCTGTTTTTTGAATATATTGAATGGGAGGATAAATAGAAACATGGATCAAAGATGAACATTAAAAAAAGATAAATTGATAAAATATTTAATAAGTTATCTCACTTCATTTTTATTGCTCATCAAGTGAGAGGAAATATGAGTTTAATATAATTTCTTGTTTTTGTGTCAAACAGGAAGTTCTGAAGCAGCTGCAGAGTAAGCTGGAGCAGGAGGCGGGAACGCTGGCGTCGTCCGGGCGCAGCGACGTGCTGCATCAACTCAAAGGTCGGCCATGATTGACATGACGCTTCCCACACGAGAAAACTTGTAGACGACAGAACATTAACCTTCGACTGTGTCTCCTCAGAGCTCCACATGGATCTCACAAACTACTACGAGCTCAAACACCAAACCCACAACCTGAGGATGATGGCCGGAGGCTTCGGAGGCCCGTCGGAGCTGGACGACCACCTGGCCCTCGCTCCCCCCGCCTGCTCCTCGGCGCCGATGGCCCGCGGCAGAAGTCCGCTCAGAGCGGCGTCCCGTCAGAGCCTGACCTCGGTCTCCGAATCCTCGCTCATGCTGCCGCACCACATCCTGGACGGAGCGCCGCCCAAGACGGCCGTGATCACGGCGGCGGACGGACGACTCAGCGACCACCATGTGGAGGAGCTCTACAAGGAGAGGTGACGTCACATGATGATGTTAGAAGGGTTCTTGGTTCATCTTGAGGGCATGTGACAGAAGGAAAGACAGATTTTTTTCAGACTGTGTGTCAAGATTTGACATCATCAAAGGACATCCATAAATCCAGTACAATCGATTTCCACAAGGCCTTAGATTTAGAGTAATAATACAATATAATGTGAGGAACAGCTTTGGTGTTTTATCTTGTACTATAAACACAAAATTGTGTATCTTAAGTAAACCTGAGCACAGCGGAAGTCAAGTTAACGACCATTTCAAATAAATCTTACTAGTGCGGGATTAGCGAAAGTCAAATTAGAAAGCAGAAGATAAAAGTCATGCTAGCGAAAAATTAGCATTAGTGAAGTTAGAAAGCAGACGATAGAAGTCATGCTAGCCAGAGATTAGCAGAAGTCAAGTTAGAAAGCAGACGATAAAAGTCATGCTAGCGAGAAATTAGCATTAGTGAAGTTAGAAAGCAGACGATAAAAGTCATGCTAGCCAGAGATTAGCAGAAGTCAAGTTAACAAGCATAAAATAAAATTAATGTTAGCCAGAGATTATCAGAAATAAAGTCAGCAGTCAGAAGATAAAATTCATGAAGACCAGAGTTTATCAGAAATAAAGTTAGCAATCAGAAGATAAATTGAATGCTAGCCGTAGATTATCAGAAATCAAGTTAGCAAGTAGTGGACAGAAGTTGTACTAGCAAGACATTAGCAGAAATAAAGTTAGCAAGCAGAAGACATAAATCATGCTAGCCATAGATTAGCTGTAACAAAGTAAGCAAGCAGAAGAAAAAGTCATGCAGAAGCATTAACAGAAATGATGTTAGAAAGTAGAAGATAATATTCATTATAGCCAGAGATTAGCAGTAATCAAGGTAACAAGCAGAAGACAGAAATCATGCTAGCCGTAGATTAGCGTTAATCAAGTTAGCATGTGATGGACCTTTATTTTGTGTTGTCAACGTCCAGCTAACTGGCACATCTGGTGTATATGTTTCTGTCACAATGATATAAACTGGCACCGAGAGAGATTCGAACCAAGAGACGTTGTGTCTTTGTCTCACTGTTCTGCTTCCACAGGAATCTTCTGCTCGGAGAAATCGATCGTGAAGAAAGGGAGCGCTGCTGGTACTTCAGCCAGTTGGAGGCGCTGTCTCAGAAACTAACCCACCTGCCTCGGATTGACACGGTGAGTCACAAAAATTCTATTCTCACAAAACATTTACAGTATAAAAATATAAAACAACGTGTCCTTTAAACAACTTTCAGGTTTAGCTTGTTATCACACATAATACGTTGTTTAATAAAGCTTTTAAAATAAATGTATCATATTAATAAAACATTTCTTATCTTAAATGAGAATGAAATCACAAATTACTCAAAGAACATGATAATGATGATCTTCAAAAATGTAGCTAAACTCACCATTCCCTGTAAAATGTTTTATTAGAAGATGATAGTGACAGAGGCTCCTTAGAAGATGGGTTAAAAGAAGTCCAGATGTTCCATTAGGGAGAATCCAAGAATATATGGAGTCAGCACTAGTACTGATTCACTCACATCGTTGCCTGGCCGACAGTTTTCCCTGCAGATGGATCTGATCCGACAGCAGCTGGAGTTCGAGGCCCAGCAGGTCCGATCTGTGATGGAGGAGCGTTTTGGATCCAGTGAGGAGATGGTCCAGAGGACGCAGGTGAGACAACAAGACTCTTTTAGTTTATTGTCATCATATTACACAGATGTAGTTACGATTACAATTCACATTATTCACATAATTATCATGAACAAAGCAGTGCAGAACATTAAGAAGAATATTAATAATACATTTAAATATTATTTAGCAGGAATCTCATGTTTACTAAAAGGTTCAGATATAAGAATAAATATGTTAAATCTGTTCATATGTGGATAATATGTGAACATTTCACATTCATAGTGTTTTCTTATAAAGTTTTGTATATGCTGTACCTTTTTTGTATATTTTTTCTTGACCTTGGTGTAGTAATTTTGCACAGTGACTTTGACTTTCATCTTGATATTCTAAATAGTTTTTTAATTTTATGTTTTTTTTAATTTGCAACATTGCTACAACACAACTACATTCAACTCAATCTAAAGATAGATTGCAGAGCTAACGGTGAATAAAGTTAATCATCGCTGCGTTAAATATCTGAGCCAGAAGGATGAACACAGACTGGTGGAAACATCTGGATGGTCATCTAACCGACTGCACATGTTTCAGATGCGTGTTGCACGTCTGGAGCAGCTGGAGAAGGAGCTGCACGAGGCTCGAGGGAGTCAGGAGAGTCAGCTGCAGGTGGGTCGCACATGTTCACACAAAGATGACAAACGAATGAGGAACACAACAGTTTCCTTTGTAATCAAGTCTTCTGATCCAGCTTCTACCTGAAATGAATCCAGCATGTAAACTCTTTAGCACCTTTTTTGCTCTTTATTGGGTCAGGTTCAGCAAGAGACCTTATCTAATCTGTAGCTTTTGTGGTTTGAAGTGTGTTAAATCCGGCATGGACACTTGCTGTTAAATAACAAACAAGCAAGTTAAACAAACCAGAGGAAGATCATAGATTTATTCCTAATAACTAGACTCATTTATACTTTCTTAAGGTTTTAAACCGTTTATGTTGTCGCCTAAAAACTCCTGGCTAGCTAGCGATGGACAGAATTTATGGATTGCCAGAGATTAGCGGCGGTCAAGTTAGCAAGCGGTGGATAGAGGTCGTGCCAGTCAGAGATTATCTGATGTCAAGCTAGTGATGAACAGAATTGTGGATATATTTAGAGTTTAGCGGAAGTAGAAGTAAGAAACGGGACAGACGTAGAGTTAGCCAGAAATAAAGTTGATAATAATAAATAATAAGTCTAATATAAATAAGACTAAAAATAAATAATAAGTAAGTCGTAATAGCAAGAGATTATTGGATATTAGGTAAGTAGAGAGATACATAGATACACTGTATTAAACCGTCTGGAGATCTCCTTCGGAAAATTGGGCAAACGATGGACAAAAGTCTAGCTAGCCAGAGATTGATGGAAGTCAAGTTAACAAGTTGTGCTAGCCAAAGATTAGTCAGGTTGGCATGTGATGGACTCTTGGTAAAGTTGAGGTGACGGCAGAAGTGTAAAACATGTGAAAACCTCAATTAAAAATGTACAGAATCAAAACAAAGTTACTCTTTTTTACTTTACGAACAGGTTGAATTTAGTAGAACATTTCAAAATCGTTGAAAAAAACGATATAGTAATAAATAAGAGATTAATTAGTAATGAGAGTGTTAATGTGGTCCAGGTCTTGTCTGGTCCTCACTGCAGTAGACGTTCCCAGTTCATCTCCACCTGACACAGGGTCACTGAGCCTTCGTACGCCCAAACCCAAAATCCCGGGTACACGGGTTCTGTGAAGGTGGCCTGGAAGGTGTGTATGTGGGTCATGGCATCAGGGGAGACGCAGTAGAAGGACAGGGACCCAGCTGTCCAGTTCAAAAACACCCCAACCCTGTGACTAAAGGGTTTAGGTGAGGAGGAGCCCAGGCGTCTATTGTTGTGGCTCGCCGTGTAACCCCCCTCCTGACACTCCAGACTCCAGGAGCGCTCGTTGTGTCCCAGCAGGCAGCTGGCCGTGCTGCCGCTCCGGGAGATGCTGTTGTAGGTGACCCCGATGTCGGCGCCGCCGCTCCACTCCACCTCCCAGTACATGTTGTCCAGCTGGCCCTCGCGGCACAGAACCTGCGGGCAGAGTCTGAACCGGTCCGGGTGTTCGCAGGGTCGAAGGTTTGACCAAACTCGGGTGGCTTTTCGGTTGCACTCGCTCAGCTCCAGCTCAGAGTTAGCCGTGTTCGGGTCCAACGTCAGATAACAGGCGACTGCAGACCAAACAAATCAAACTCAGAGCCTGTCTTTGATCGTTACAATTGTGATTTATTACAACATCAGATACACAGGACTTAGTGGGAGGCACCAATTACTGCAACCATCTTGCTTATGGTGCCTACAATAATAAGAATAATAATTATATTAATAATAATTATTAATAATAATAATAATCTTAAGACTTTTCTATTTGTTCAGGCTTTTCCTTGATTTTCCTTTATCTCCTGTGTTGTTCTCAGTATTATCTTGATCTTTAAAGTATATACTTTTTTGAGTATTGTTTTGATTGTTAAAGCGCTTTGTGACCCTGGTCTGGAAAAGCGCTATATAAATAAATATTACTTACTTACTTACAAAACTTTGAACTCCCATGATGCCTTTCTGCCACTGCTCGGTTTCGTGACAGCTGGTTGGGCGCCACAATACTGTAGATAAATTCTATGTTTATGAAGTTGTCAAAAGTGATGGTGATTGGTTGGCTAGGTGGCAAAGCAATATGGGAGCTGTAAGTAAGAAGGTTTTCTAGAGGGATGGCACCTTATATGCAATAGTGGGTTCTCAAGTTCAAATTAAGTTAAATAAATAACTAAAAATGGTGGCAACTTCGCAGATTTTGTTTATTGCGGGGGGTTGAGAACGTATACCTCGGGATAACCAAGCGAACACTTCGCTATCACTTCAACTATCTTTGAGTCAACAAAAGGAACTTACAGTTCTTCAAACCCCAGGGGTCGACCTCCAGCTGAGCCCTGTAGAACGACACTCAAGATTAAAATGTACGTTAGACTCTGGTGACGTCTCCGCTCACCTGGTGTCACACTTCTTAACATCTCTGGAAACCAGCAGGATATTCTCAGACAAAGACTCTGGAAAAGAAGCCCCCGGATCTTCTGGCTCATGAATTGTTGACCCGTCTTCAGTGGAGGAGCTGAGACTCGATCGGTCGCTGCCATCTGAGGGTTCGACTAGGAAAGTTGTTGTTATTCGAGAAGAAGGTTTAGATCTAGTTTGAAACTACTATAGCAGGAAAATGTAAAACCAATGTTAACTCACTGGTCTCTGTGGAACTCTCTTGTTGGTCGGCTTCTTGAACGCAGCTCGTCTCTAACTCGTCCTCTTCACTCACGGTCAGTTGATCTGAGTTTTCACTCGTCGACGACCCGTCTTCCTCATCTCCTCCACCGTCCTCCACTCCCTCAGTCTTGCTGTCCTCGTCTTCTTCACTGGAGACTTTTATTTTAGAGGCGTCCTCTCTGGACTGTCCCAGTTTGAAGACGCTGCTCACGTCCTCCCTGAGTTGACTCAGGTCTTCTCTCAGGAGAGTCAGTGCGCTGACGCTGCTCCTCTTGTCCTGTCCTGTCGCTCTGCTGTTCTTGTCCTTCAGGACATTCAGCAGGTTCTCCTTAAAGTAACTCAAGTCCTCTCTGAACAGCGACAGAGGCCGGACCTTCCTGACTTCCTTCGTGTTTGAGTCTGAGGCAGTCTGAGGTCCAGACGTTTCAGGCGGATCATCTTCAGGTTTATTCATCTTCACTTCAGAACCTACGGTGGAATTTTAGGATCTGAAAGAAAAATGTAAACCTTTATAGTGCAACAGGCCACTTTTATCTCATAAATCTGAATTTTAATTCTATGTATATTTACTTTCAAATGTATTGATCTCAACCAGGCTTTTTAACTCGTATATCTATTTTAAATCTTTATTTATGCCCTTTTTGCACAAAAGTTAACTTTTCAAAAATCTAAATTCTAATCTTCCAAATGTGTTCTTTATGGATCTCATTAATCTGACTATTCAACTAATTCACATTAATTCATTGTTCTAATACTTCTTTGCCATTTTTATAAATCTGAATGTGACTTTTTATTTTATTAGTTTGAACATTTATCCAACGTAATCGAAATGTGGCTTCCTTTTTTTTCTTCTAATGAAATTAAATAAATTACGAATTAAAATGTATATGGTCCTTTTTTGCTATTTTTCTTTTTTTAATCTGATTGTAATCACTTTTTCTTTTTGTATCACAAAAGCTTTTTGGCACCAAATTTCCAGATTTAATTTCTAAAAGCACCGCAACTTCTCATTTGTCTACTTTTTTAGAACCCTTTATCTAAAAAATATCACTTATTGTCACTTGGATTTGAATATGTCAAAAATCAGACCTTCTTTTGCTAAACCTGAGGTTGTTAGTGTGACGTTTAAACTATTATCACCGACTGACTCTCTTTAACCTGAGATGAAAAGAATACTTTTCTTCTGAGAAGATGATCACTAGAGATTCACTTTGTTCTGAGAGTTGACTGGGATCCATAACTGAGTCTTAGTTTGTTCCTGATTTATATCTAGAAGTAAGATTTATATCTGAAGTACAAGTTGTGAATCAAAGCTCGACAAAGGAACTAGCTCACCTGATCAAGGTCGGGCTGGTTCTGGTCATGTTTGGGTCGTCAACAGCAAACAGTGGTTCTGTTTTATTTCATCTGCCCGTCTCTGTTTCAAGAGAAACTTCAGTCTTGAAGCTGCTGCTTGTTTCTGGTTCAACCAGTTTCTCTCCATTTCTGGGCCGCAGCAGCTGATTGGCCAGAACATCTGGGAGTTCCCGCCACTCATGCAGGTGAGGTCAGAGTTCGTGGTTCAGCAATTTGCTCCAGCAGCAAGTCTGGACTGAGGTTGACATGTCCGTCATCTCCAGCGTCTCAGTTTTCTTGTCAGTTTAGGATCACTAAGGAGTTTTGAATGATTGTGAAATATTAACTTATACATATTATCTCACCTTAAAGAATATTTTATTTTATTATCCCACTATTTAAACAACTGGATCCTGCTTTAATGTAGGATTAACAAAAAAACTAAAAAAAAGACAAAAGATAATGTTTGTGGAAACAATGGAGAGGGGGAAAAGGGATTTATATTTAGCGGAAATATAACTTACAATAGTAATTGTAAAAATAAATATTTAACAATAATTTTGAAAAAATAATTAATTGTAATAATGTAATTTTGAATGAAAGTAAATCATGAAAAAAAAAGATGTTTAGAGGAACATTACAGTGACGATTTATGTAATACCAACAAAAAAGGACGACAAATTAAAAAAAGGTTAAATAAAAAAATAAACAAAATTTACTTTTTTACAGTTTACAGTTTTATCAAAGCACCAAGAGAGAGGTTTATGTGAGAAGCGTCTATTTTTATATGATCGATAATCTGACGTCCATCGGTAGGTAATCCCATCACGCTCTGTAACATCCTGGTGAAGAGATTAACACACGTGATGGAGAACTTTGAGGTCAAATCTGAGATTAGAGATTAATTCACCTTTCAGTTCAGATTCATGTCCTCCTTCTGTGAAAAGTGCTTCGATTGGCCAGTTGGTCATCCTCGTTTCATTTCACATTAATTACTCTTCACATCTGAGCTGATCAATAATTCAGTGGATGAACTTTGACCTGAAAACTAAAAGCTGCAGGTTGACAAACAAGTGAATAGTTCATGTTCAAGAAGGCTGTGTTTGTAGGTCACGCTGAATGTTCACCTGAATGGATCAGTTTTCACAATGAGTGAAGGATAGTGGATACAAAATTGTCATTATTTAAACAAATGTGGAGAATAAAAGTGAAGAAATGATTAGAAAACGATTATTATTAATGTTATTAATAAATAAATTGTTATAAATAAAGTCAAAAGGTTCATAAAAATGTAGTCCACTCTATGACAAAAAGAAATTAAAGGTCAAGTATGAAGATGTGCGAGTCTTCATCTAAGAACAATGTGATGAGACGAAGGAGTGTTTATGTGTTTTTTTATGAACGTTAGAAGCGACACTAAAGTGATGCTGAGGGTTCAGGAGTGACCCTTGTCCTTCAAAAGCGTTACCAATCCCTCCCAGCCTGCAGTACCCCCTGCGCCTCTTTATCTCTCTGCCACACCAGCTCGTTGCCATGCAGCCACGTCTGCTGAGCTGGGCTGTGATTGGCTGTTGCCGAGCTGCAGAGTTGGCACCGAGCACAGAGAGAGAAATGAAGACAGAGAAGCGACGGAAGCTTTCTGCTTCGCTTCCCCCCCAGAATACCAACGACTGGGTCCGGCTCAGTCGGGCGCCAAACCTTCTCTGATCTCATCCAAATTCCCAGCACTTGGTTCTGAACAGTTTTTTCATCGGCCTGGAGTGGGGAAAAACACACCTGATTTTGACGTAGCCATTAGCACAATGATGCTATCTCTATAAGCTTTTGCTAGTGCGACAGTGTGGTGACTATCACATCCTTTCATCTAGACCAATCGACTTTTTAAGATGCCCATTCAGATGATTTTGGAGGCTATTATGTTGGTTCTTGATCACTGCTTCCATCTTGTCAACTCAGTAACAACAAAGAGGTACAAATATGATCAAATTGAATAATTATAAAAATAAATTATTTTCCTGTTACTCTCAATGTAAAATTGTCGACATTCGATATATAAAGGGAAAGGGCTGACATGATGGTTAAAAAGAACCTTTTTGTGAATGTCTTTTAAAGCTGACCTGGACAACTTTGTGGCTCGGGAGCCACTTGAGGTCGTCTACCCATGTTTATCTGGCCCCTCATAAAATCAGGGTTTAACTGTGAATTTCACGCTGTATTTTGTTATGGTTATATTATATGAGAAGTATTTTTTCAACATTTTATTTGATTTTATATTCTTTTTTTTCCATCATGCGAATACTTTTTTAGATTGCATGTCTAATATTTTCAGTTTCTGTTTTCTCTCAATAACTAAAATTCATTGGATCTTTCACTTCTTCCAAAATAATCTTTCAAAATAATGATTGTAGGTTTTTTCTGAGATAATTTACATATGTTTTTTTGAACAATTATTTTATTCTTTTCAACCACATTTAACCATTTATAACCACAATATTTTAGCTATATATTGAATCAATGACGTTTTTTTTTATTCTCCTAATTATTATTTACTGGGTAGAACAAGTATATATACGTTCATGAGCTTATGTTCTTTACGATTCACATTTCTATGAATTTAAAAAAAAAATGCTCTGGAAGTTTTGTGAGGCCAAACCTCGGCACTGACTGTTGCGACGTTACTGAAGTGAATTTGTCCCTCTGTGCTCACGGCTCACTGGTGTGCAGACTGTCTGAGGGTTACTTGGATTGATGCATGTTGGTTTTCTTTGTTTTAAAAAGCAACATTCTTTGTCTGCTGAAAACACTTTGGCTCGCTTCCACATCACACCTCACACCCTGAAGCGTCACCATGGCGACGACATTGTGGAGGCGGCGGCGTCTCTGGTGCTCTCTTGGAGTTTCTGCATGTGATAAGAGAAAGAGGAGAAAAAACAAACACTGTTTAGATTAATTTGTGCTTGAATTGAGGGTAAATTAAACTAAGCTAAAACACAAAGTCAAGGATGGTTTCAACTCTCACCTAAGGTCATCTTGTTTCGCGACAGAACAATGAGAAAAGTTTTCCCTGAAGGGTTCTGGAGTCTCTCTTAGATCCGGGAGAGAGTCAGTGTTGAACCTGCTCCTCCAGCAGCAGATGAAATTAAATGTATATTATTATTATAAGTGAAAAGAATAATCCAGGATGTTTCTGAGCGTCTCTCCTGCTGGACACCAGGGATCGATTCTGCAGCTGAGGAACTGGGTCAAATGTTGTTTACCGCCCACTCGTCTGGAGCCGGGCCAGGATTTACACTCACCTGAGGCAGTGAAAGCACTATTACACCATAACGATGTGCGCTCTCTAGAGGTGGATGGATGAACTGTAACGTGTTGTACTAAAAAACAGGCAGTAATGCACTAAGAAATTCGAAGAATATTCGAAAAAAAATGGGAGTAAAATAAAACAAAAAACGGATAATAAAAGTAATTTTAATTTAACATTATAAGGAGTTTATATTTTTGTTTTGTTTTTGTGGAGCAATTGTAAATAGATACAATGGTTTAAAAGAAAAATACAAATCATTTTTATAAGTAACTTGCATCTTCATAAATCACATTTGTGCTCGCAGTTATCCGGAGCAGAGAAGCCACCCTCTGGTGAGCCCGAGAACAACACTTCAGTGGCAGGAACTGATGCAGTTGCAGACGGAGGCAGCAAGGTGAACACTGTTCTGGCTTCAGCTCTGAGACAATAGTCATGTCCCCTGACTGCCGTTACATTTTGACCACCTGCCTCTTTCACACACTAAACTGGACTTGTTCTGTCTCAGGTGGAGATGGTCTTTTGGCTGCTCTCCATGCTAGCAAACCGAGACAAGGAGGAGATGTCCCGGACTCTTCTCGCCATGTCTAGCTCACAGGACAGCTGCATCGCCATGAGGAAGTCTGGTTGCGTCCCCCTACTAGTTCAAATCCTGCACGATGTTCCAGGTGACAACACTGGAACGGGGGATGCCGTGACGACTTGCTGTAGCCGCGAGGCCAAGTCCAGGGCCAGCGCCGCACTGCACAACATCATCTACTCCCAGCAGGACGAGGGCCAGGCCCGCCGGGAGATGAGGGTGTTGCACATGTTGGAGCAAATCAGAACATACTGCGACAGTGGCTGGGACTGGATTGAGAGCCACACTGATATTCCTTCACCAGGAGGAACCAAAACAACAGGTTAGTCTGGAGTTTGGAACCTTGATCGAAAGAATCAGTCCTAATGTCCTATTCCGTAGATATTCCAGAACCTGTTGACCCTCAGATCTGTCAGGCCATGTGCGCCATCATGAAGCTCTCTTTCGAAGAGGAGTACCGGCGTGCCATGAATGAATTAGGTTTGTGAAAACGGATTCTTTGAAAAACAGAAAACAATAACGGTAGTCGGTTGACTATATCAATGCCTCACTTATCAGGTGGTCTACAAGTGGTGGCGGATCTGATTCACCTTGACCAGGCCATGTATGGGATGCAGAACGACCCCATCAACATGGCCCTGCGCCGCTATTCAGGGATGGCTGTCACAAACCTCACATTTGGAGATGTCGTGAACAAGGTACAGTTTACAATCTATATTTTACCCATCTGTTCTTCACCGTGAAAGTCTGTGCCAAACCAAGACCCAGACATGAATACATTACTAATTCAGATGCATATAATCAACAGTTTTCTGACTATGTGAGATCTGTTTGTTGGTGCAGTTTTTAATACTTCTTGTACCTTTAAACAGGCAACTCTGTGCTCCAAGAAGAGTTCCCTGCAGGCTCTTGTTGCCCAACTAGGTTCAGACAGTGAGGAGTTGCACCAGGTCGTCTCTAGCATTCTACGGAATTTGTCCTGGCGAGCCGATATCAGCAGTAAGAGGGTTTTGAGAGACATCGGCTGCGTGTCTGCGTTAATGACGTGTGCCTTGCAGGCCACAAAGGTAACAGTAAAGTGAACAAGCTTTTCTGAGATGCAAAACAGTGCTAACGAATGTCCTTGTTCCAGGAGTCAACACTGAAAAGTCTTCTGAGCGCTTTGTGGAACCTGTCAGCGCATAGCATTGAAAACAAAATGGCCATCTGTTCAGTGGAAAGTGCCCTTGGGTTCCTGGTCAGTACATTAACATACCGCTGTCAGACCAACTCGCTTGCCATCATTGAAAGTGGGGGAGGCATCCTGCGAAATGTTTCGAGCCTGGTTGCCACACGAGAGGATTACAGGTAGGAAGTAAAGTCTCTTGGTAAATCCTTGATATTAATAATCTGTGTTTTCTTTTAATGTAGGCAAGTCCTCAGAGACCACAACTGCCTGCAGACTCTGCTGCAGCACCTTCGCTCACACAGCCTGACCATAGTCAGCAACGCCTGTGGGACCCTTTGGAACCTTTCCGCCAGAAGTCCCAAAGACCAGGAGCTCCTATGGGATTTAGGAGCCGTTAGCATGCTGCGTAACCTCATCCACTCAAAACACAAGATGATAGCAATGGGCAGCGCTGCAGCTTTACGGAATCTTCTGACCAATCGGCCCCTTAAATATAAAGACATGGCCGTGGTATCCCCTGGTTCGTGTATGCCCTCGCTCTACATGAGGAAACAGAAGGCCCTGGAGGCAGAACTGGATGCAAAGCACCTCGCTGAGACATTTGATACCCTGGAGAAACAAAGCCCAAAACATGTGACCCTTCACAAACCACTAAGGCACATCGAGAGTCTAGCAAAAGATTATGCGTCTGATTCCGGCTGCTTTGATGATGAAGAAGCACCAAATGTCTCCAGCAGTCTTGACACTGGAAGCTTCTCAATGCTATCAATGTTCCTGTCTAATTCTAACCTCCTGCAAAGTCAGTCACGGAAAAGGGATATTGAACCAGAGAGAGACATGGATCCTCCCCAAATGGCTGAGAGAAGACTTGCCCCTACTGATGATGTTGTTTCAGCTGCGGCAGAGAAGCTAGCCAAAAAGATTACAAACACCGTTGCCAAAATTGACAGATTAGTGGATGACATCACCATGCACACTTCCTCCGAAGACAGTCTTAGCCTCAGCTCAGAGGACCACCTGGCCGACTGGTCGTACGGCCTTAATGAGCTCAACGAAGCAAGAGCAAACTCTTGCTCCCCATGCCGTCTCTCTGATACAAGCAGTTTGGCACACAGAGAGCGTCTCAGTAGAGCCCACGCTCTGTTACGTCTCAAAACTGCCCACACGAGTGTGTCCACAGACAGCCTCAACAGCGGCAGCACAAGTGATGGATACTGCGGAAGCAAAGAACAAGTTCCAACCACTCCTAAAGCTGTAACCCAAAAACAACGGCCCAACCAACTGGATATAAAAGTGGCTCATCAGGAGTTCCTGAGCGTTCGACACGCAGTGATGAATGAAACGAGCCAGCAAGACATTCCAGAAAGAGACTTCGTGGACCACAAAGATGCTAAACCTTTAGATTTGATTAATGCAGACACAGAGAAATACCCTGATACACAAGCACAAACACCCGTTAGTGTGTCCACAAAAATGTCCTCAGATGTTAGCATGGCTTCTATTAAACTCTCTCCCTCTTATCAGCAAGTTCCGTTGATCCAGAGTGTGGCAAAATTTGGAGGAGCCAAAACAACAATCAATGTTCAGGCAGCCCAAGCAATGAGAAGGCAAGCTTGGGTCCCAACTGTGATGACCGGGGATACCATCACCAAATTTACCCCAATGAACTCAGCAAGAAGCCCAACGATTGGACCCATGGAGACAGTACAGAAATACTCAGTGGAGAACACACCGATCTGCTTCTCCCGCTGTAGTTCCTTGTCTTCCCTGTCTTCTGGAGATGGAGCCCTAGATGGACAGAGTGAGAACGAGTTGGAGAGCGACTCATCCCTGGAGATAATTGAAGTGGAGGATGGTGAAGTTGTGACGAAGCCAGATGAGGATGAAACACTAGAGGATTTGAGTGACAGTCAGCTGCTAATGACAGACTCCAAAACATTCCCAGGTAAAGACGTGGTTCCCTTAGAAATCCCATGTCCTGCAAAAAAGGAAAAAGTCTTCCTTAGGCGAGCCTCTCCTGCTGTCCTTGAAGATGATCGGTCTCCATCAAGTTCCTCTGAAAACTATATCCATGATACTCCCCTTGTAATGAGTCGCTGCAGCTCTGTGAGTTCTTTGGGCAGTTTTGAGTCGCCCTCAATTGCTAGCTCAATCCAAAGTGACCCCTGCAGTGAAATGATTGATGGGACGATAAGCCCCAGTGACCTTCCTGATAGTCCAGGACAAACCATGCCCCCTAGCAGAAGTAAAACTCCTTGTTGCCTCGAGACAAATGGGGCAGATGTACAAGCAACAGGGACATCAGGTCAGTGGGAGAGCAGCCTACGGAAATTCATGGAAATTGCAGACTCCAAAGAAAGGTTTAATCTCCCCCCTGACCTAGACTCGATGATTTACTTCACAGTTGAAAAGCCGATTGAGAATTTCTCTTGCGCATCGAGCTTAAGCGCTCTCCCACTCCATGAACATTACATCCAAAAAGATGTGGAGCTGAAACTGACTCCGCTAATGCAACAAAGTGACAAAATTGAATATCAAGATGAGGACGACCAAGATCGGGGAGAGAGATACAGCGAGGGGAACTCAGATGATGACATTGAAATTCTTAAAGAATGTATAAACTCTGCTATGCCATCCAAGTTCAAGAAAATAAGACCATCATTGGTAACCACCATACCACAGCATATCCTCAACTCCCGAAAGCCAATACAGCTTCCTGTCTACATGATGCTGCCAAACGGGAAAACCCAAATGTATCCTGGAAGAAGAATAGTCATTCCACAACGAGACTTAAAATGTGATGATTCTTCATTCACGGATTCCGCAGAAGGGACAGCAGTCAACTACTCCAGCACAACTTCCCTCAGTGATGAAACCCTTCAGTATTCTGTCAAGGAAAGGGGGGCAAAGGAATGCACAGCAAAGGGTATGAAACAGGAACTTGACGATGACGCCAAGAGGATTGAAGATTTAAGGATCTTCTCACACTTCCACAGGCCAAATAAGACTAATTTTGCTCAGGACATTCAGCTGACCAGAACATCCAAACATGTTGTTCCCACACAGAAGATCCTGATGCAAAGCAAAGAGGTCGCGGACAGGGTCGCCAGCCAAAGACATCGTGAGCAGTCCCCCAATCAGCAGAGAAAGAGGCAAGGTCAACTGCCCATCATCAAACAAAGCAAAGATAGTTACCTCAATTCGGGAACTCTTAAAAAACAAGCCTTGCTTCAACAACTGTCGCAGTCGTCAGAGGAGAGCATCTACCTACAAGATATACAAAATGAAGAAGACAAAAGCAAACAATCGGTCCGAAAACAGACAAGGGAAGCTGGGAGAGACAATCTCTCCAGGAGCATGACCAATGTCGGGAAAACTGATAATTCCCAAACAAAGGCGAGGGGCTTCCAGAGAATCAAACAGAACATGATAAAAGATGAATCATTTGCATTCTCGCTTAGCTCTTCACTCAGTTCCCTGAGTGATGCCGATTTTGAGGAGTCTCAGTCTCAACAAATATCGTACAAAAACAGACACAACAAAACTCTCAATATGTTGCAACAAAGCAGGAGGTTAACAATCCAAAAACACTATGAAGACCAAAGCTCACCAAGTTCGGTCAGTATGGACTCTGAGGACGACCTCCTACATAAATGCATAACATCTGCAATGCCCAAACAAAGACGGAAGCCTGCAACTCGGAGGAAAAAGGACAGCAGCCAGAAACAGAAATATTCTGATGCATGGAAAATGGATGAGGAGCTGGACAGCGATGACACTGCGTGGGATAACGATTCCGATCTGAACAGTGTTGAATGGAGGGCCATACAGGAAGGGGCCAATTTTGTTGTCACTGGACTTCAAGCCACAAAGTCTCAGGAGCCATCCTCTGAAGAGACCGAGTCTGTCTTGTCATTCATGTCGACCTCTAGCTTCACACCCAAGGAAAAGAAATTTGCCAAAGACAAGAAGGCCAACAAACCACTTGACTTTGCAGTGCGTAAACCAGTGGCAAACCTGCCAGTAGTTTTCAGAGGCAGGACTGTAATTTACACACCACAAAAGGAGGCTGCACCTTCACAGATCCCGCCTCCCAGAAAAGCACCAACTACCAAGATTAATGCTCCGAAAAACCCAGAGCTTGCTCAACACAGATCCAAGAGCCTTCATCGATTAGGGAGACCACAAGACACAGAACTGTCTTTGCCAAAGAGGAGCTCTACCCCACCTCCAAGGATCCCTAAAAGCTCATCTTCTGGATCTTCACAAAGCTCGACACCAACTAAGCAATATCTAAAGAAGCCCACATCCCCGACCCAGACAAACAAGCCAATACAGAAAAAGTCCCCTGTCCAAAGTCCATGTGCAAAAAGCCCTCCTGAGAGAAAAGGACGGTCTCCAGTTGTCAACCGAAATGAAAAATCCCCTCCACCCAAAACTCAGAAATCTCCAGTAAGAATCCCTTTCATGCAGAACACAGTCAGACAAGCAAGACCCCTGTCGCCCCTGGTAACCAACCAAACAATTACCAGACAGCTATCACTCAATGGCAAACGAAGCCTCTCTGCCAATCGTTTTGACCTGGTGAGGATGGCGTCTGCTCATTCTAGTGGTGGAGACTCAGATGGTAATGGGTTCATGAGACAACTGACTTTCATTAAAGAGTCCAAGTCTATGGGCAAATGCGATGGGCCCGCACGCAACCGGGCAGATTCTCGGGGTGGATCACCTCTAAGGGCAGTTCCAGGTGCGACTGCTGTCTTTCTATGCTCTTCACGTTGTCAGGAACTTAAAGCAGTAGTTCAACCTCCAAGGAGGATGCAGAGAAATGATAATCAGCAATCTCAGAAACCGAACAATGGCATTCAGAAGCCTTCAACTGCACTCTCCAGGGCCACATCTAGTGAACGCAATCTGTCTGCGAGACGTCCAACCAGAAGAACCAGTTCTGAAAGCCCCTGTAGAGCAGCACAGAGAAGTGTGCCCTGCAGAATTGCTGCTGTACGACAGAAGCAGGACAGCGACACCTTCAAACGGCATGCGTCTTCACCAAGTATTAACATACTGAGCCGAGTGACCAGCCGCTCTTCCCTCAGATCTTCCTCCTCTGACTCAAGTGGGAGAGCTAAAAGTGAGGAAGATACCAAGAAGAAAGGGCAAAGATCAGCCTCTCGACTGAATGACAGAGTGACATGGAGGAGGATTAGGGATGAAGACGTACCTCAGATTCTAAAGAGCACGTTGCCTGCTAACGCATTGCCTCTAGCTTCTTCTCCTGAAGAGGAAAGGCCAAAATCAGCCCTGAAAAGTAAGCTGCCCACAATATTACTTGCATCACGCAAAACGAGTGATGCAACGGTCCAGACGGAAGATTTTGCCCAAAGCAAGATTAACTCAGGCACCTGTCCAATGCCAGACAACACAATTGTGCTCTCAGAGGACGCTGCAAGATTGGTACTGCTCAGAAAGCTCAGTGCAAATTCAGGAAGTCTCCCTCAAGAAGGAGATTCAGACGCCTCGCCAAGGAGCCACAGCAACCTCTCCACAGGAACATCAGACAGTTTCATAGGTGGAGCAGTCCATTTTCGCCAAGGTTCTCCAAGCAAAGCTGCTAGAGTCACCCCATTTAACTACACACCCAGTCCCATGTTGAGCTGCCAGCAAGAACACCAGAACCAAGCAATCAAGTCAGAAGGAAAAGGTGAATCATAATTCATGATTCAACAAAAGGTTGCAGGTCCATATACCTCGTCTGGTGACCGTTTTCCTTCATGTATACAAGTCACATTTTCCATCTTCCATTTGAACATGGTTGGACATTTTTTTGCCGAGGTCTATTCAGACCATCACAGACCTCAATTTGTTAGCGAGGAGGGGCATCTTTTTTACTTGTTTTGTATTTGTAGAGGACTCATTGCTCTGGATGAGACCCTTGAGAGCATTGTCCGGGCACACACCCCAGACCGTTTTCAGGACAGAATCTGAACTATATGCAAACCTTCGAACGATGTTGAACATGTAAATTATTTCGTACCGTCTTTGGCCTGCTATCCATTCAATCCTTCTTCCACACTCCGACCTTGCAAATATCTCATAACCGTCACTCTAAATAGGTTCCAGTTTGCCTCCACAGAATCCGCTACCGTCACAGCATACATACTCTCCACACAACAATGTTACTAGAAGTGTAAATAGTGCAATGCAGCCATACCAAATCTTCAACTCTTCCTGTTGGGTATCTTCTTGTTGCTCCCCGACAGCATGCTAATATATTGAGCGCCTAAATATAAATCTATATATACACACTCACCCGTCGACCTTATAAGTACTGACCGACTCTTTCCTAAAGAGATCCTAACATCATGGTGTTAGCTGTGAGTGTGATTGATCGAGTTTCATCAAGAACCGAAGCATCTATAAACAGACTTGTTTAATCACGTGGCTATTGAAGTAGTGGTAGCAAGAAGACTATGAATATTCTGTAATTTAACATCACTTTCTCGGGCTGAGATCAAACAAATGTGCACAACGTGGACTAGGATGGACAGGCTGCTTTGACTGTGGGAAAAAAAATCAACAGAGCAGTGTGGTTAGTTATTTTTGGCCTTTAAGCAAAGCTTTTCTGCAGAGAACAGGCTGAAATACAAGAGTGGATTCTCAACATGCTATATTGCTAAACAAGTTATCATAACCCACATCATGTAGGATCATGTCTCTTTACAAACATTGATCGTCCTAAACTGTTTTCCTCAATACAAGACAAGCTACAAGCATGCTATATTGGACAATCTGTTGCGCTACAATATGGGAGGTGAGATGTGTTACAATGACTTCAGTGACAAGTCACAGCATGTGAACCAATCAGAGCCCAGATTTTAAGGTTGAATTCACAAACAAGAAGTGGAATAAGAGCGGATTGATCCATCACCAGAAATGGTCACAAACAAGTGACACCTAATTGTGTTCAGTGTGAAATACTGTTGTATACTTAATTAACATAATTGATTCTGAACAGATGATGCCAATGGTTGTATCATGATCATGATGGTTTCCTGAAAAACCACCCTCTGGAAAATTGAACTAAAACAGAAGGGAAAATACATGAATCTATTACCACCTTCTTTAATTCTGCAAATGTAAAAGGAAGATATAGCATAAAAACATTCTTCATAGCTCATACAAAACTTTCTCTACTTCCTCAAATGTTTTTATTTTATTTGTTAATCATAAGTTCTAATCTCAGGAGTATTTCTCTGAATGTAGCCATTAGCACAATTATTTTGTCTAGCTAAATTAGATTGTTTCCCTTTACAATTTAGCATCACAATTCCAATCAAAATCTTGAGAAACATTGTTCACAAGCATCACCGAATCCAGTATTTGAGCCTTTGAAGTTGAATAAGAGGTATTTTGGTGAAGAAACAGTCGTCACTGATGGTTGAGGGATCAACAGTTGTGTCACGACTGAGGCCTAGTTTAGACATCTGAGAATATCCAAGACCTGAATTTGCAGCGTGTCGTAAAGCGTGAAGGGGTCCGTGGGGACGCGATGGTGCCGTGTGAAATAGGCATAGCAGCAGGTTTGTCATACTCAATGTTTTCATTCAATAAAAGTCGGTGTTTTACCACTTTCTGTTTCAACTGTGTTGAGTGTTTCAACATTTTATGTTTGAAAGAAGAACAATGGGCTTCATGATATAATGAGATTGTAATGAGGACAAAAGTGACCAGGTAGGACCTGTGGAGTGTTCACAACTGAAAGTCAGAAATGATCAACCACCTTCAACATTGTTTTATCTCTCACACAAAATAATGAATATACTTCTCGCTTGTCAACGGAAGCAAAAGTCTGTTTGCAGCAGAAATGAACGCTCATGTAAAACAAGATATTTTCAAATGATTACTTTCTCAACCTCATTTATTAAAAGTCAGCGTAGCATCACATATTAACAAACAAGCATCCTAGACTCCATGAGAAGTTTATAACTTAGACGTGATTGGAGGTTTGTAAGCTTGAGTTTTTTTTCCGTGTCGGTAGTTCTCTCGCAAAATTCATAAATGTCTTTGTGGGCAACGATCCTGGACTGCACGAGTCTCCTCGATTACTTGTCTCTTCATTACCTCGGCAGACGTCGTCTTTTTTCCAGGGTTTGTTCAGAAAACAGTTGATGAAAGCGTGTCATAGCGCTCGCCCTTTGACCTCGTTCACCTCCTTGTCCAGCTGCTGCCCGGCCGCTCGCAGCTCCTCCCTCTGCTGCAGCAGGCGCTCCTGGGCCGACTGCAGTCGCTGGTTCAACTCCAGGTAACGGCGACACTGCTGGAACTTCAGCTCGGTGTCGCTATCCGGTGAGGGACGCTGCGATTCTGAGGAGATGATGAGAGTACGTGCAACATCAGCAAAATTAAGTTATAATAGTTTAATAAATGACACTTTAATAATAAGTAAGTAAGTAATTTTTATTTGTATAGCGCTTTTCCAGACCAGGGTCACAAAGCACTTAAACAATCAAAACAATATTCAATAAAGTACATACTTTAAAGGTCAAGAAAAAACTGATAACACAACAGGAGTTCCAGAAAATCAAGGAAACAAATAAAAACATCTTAAGATGTTTCTTGAAGGAGACAGTAGATCCATCAAGCACAAAGAGAGAGGAAGATCGTTCCAAAGCGTAGGAGCAACAGCCTGAAAAGATTTCTCTCCTCTGGTCCTGAACCGTGTGTGTGGAACCATCAGTAGATTCTGATCCACAGACCTCAGAGCCCGAGCTGGTGTGTAAGGCTGGATCAGATCAGAGATGTAAGGAGGAGCCTGACCATGAATATTTTGAAAGTAAGAACCAGAATTTAAAAGTTGATCCTGAAATAAACTGGAAGCCAGTGAAGAGTTTTAAGGATCGGAGAAATGCGAGTTCTTCTACTTGAGAGGGTCAGAATTCTCGCTGCAGAGTTCTGAATCAACTGCAGACGAGACAGCTCCTTCTTGTAAAGACATGAAAATAAACTGTTACAATAGTCCAGACGAGAAGAAACAAACGCATGGATTATAAGATCCAGATCATGTTGTGACAACATTTTCCTAAGTTTAGAGATTTTTCTCAGTTGAAGGAAACAGTTTCTGGTCAGTTTTCTGCAGTTTTGAACAAGAGACATGTCTTTATCAAATACAACACCCAGGTTTCTCAGGCTCAGTTTGAGAGACAAACCTAAGTCACCCAAGTACTGACACAACCCTGGAACCTTATCATCAGGAGCAATCACCAGAGTTTTAGTTTTAAGTGAGGAAGACTGCAAGTAAAATACGTAGATAACAAACATCTTTTAAGCCACACGTAAAAAACACCTGCAAATGAAAAGACTTCTGCTGACCCACCTTGACCTGTCTGCACCAGGATGCTGAAGAGCGGGTCAGTGGGGTCAGAAGCCTCTATGTCTTCCAGGATCTGTTCCACGGTGGGCGGGTTCGGTCGGCTCGGCAGGACCACCCGTTTCTTACTCTTGGAGCCGAGATTCATCCTGACAGGACCTGTGTTCGGTTTAGGTAGTTGATGACGTCATTAGATAACTTTCGACTTGTAAAAAATAACATATAAAAGACTAACAATTACTTCTTAGAATAGAACTTTGGGAACATTTACTCGTGTTTTTGACTGGATTCAAACGCGTCCACGTTCCAACAAGGATGACGTGGTTGGAATAAATCACAAATAAACCGGTCACAATATGACCTAACAAATTGATTTTGTCACCCGAATTATTTGTGACGTCACCAAAAGCGAAATGAATGTATTTACATTTCAAACCACTAACGCTTGGATCTAAGATAAGCGGTTATTCTTTCATCGGGAATATCTCAAGGGGGGTTTCGTGGTCCGGGTCTACCTGGGTGTACTGGTCTTCTTAACGTCTGCACAGCAAGTCAGCTCTTTAGGTCGATCCCATCACAGCAGCTTTAGAGGAGAACTTTGCTAAAAGATTCAGTTGACATGACCGATCTGTTTACTTCTCCGGCCGACACGAACCGAACAGCCTCTGCGCTGCAGTGCCATCTAGCCGGGTGGCGTGGTAACGCACAACTCCAACAGTAATTTACTAAAGTGTGTTCTGTTTAAGCTATTTAACATCAATATACTTTATATTTATATATATATAAAGGTACTGAGAAGGAAACTATAGTGCAAATAATTTCATCGATACTTCTTCCGGTCCCAAGATGCGGTCCGATTATTTTGACAAGGTGTAACCGGAAATGATCCCATGTTGTGACGTGTGACTTGAGAAAAGGCGATGAACGGGTATAACAACGCTCGGCTACAATATGAAAGATAATTAAATAAATAAATCGCTGACAGGAAGAAGCTCCAAACCAACGAAGGAAAGGAGAATTGGTGCTAGTCGCACATTATATTCTTTTCAAGCTTTTTTACTGTTCATTAAAACCATGAATTGAAAAAACAAGTTCTGTTTAAACCAGCTTTATTGATTCTACTCTTAAGACTATCGTTACTAACACTAGCATGGAGATGACAATATGTCCTTGTGACAAAATTCAAGTTTACTTCTTGTTTTATGATGTTCTCCTAGAGTAACTGTGCGTCTAATCTTCAGACATGACACAAAATAAAATTCACTTTTGCAGACATCTCAATGCTGGCAGATGCTGAGAATAAAGTAGAAAATAAAAAAGCACAAAACTCAGATTTAACACATTCATATAAAATGAGAATAGAAAACTTTCTTCAGACGACGATCGAGTCACTGATGGTCCTCATCGACATTTTTAGCCTGAAAAAAACAGAGACACATCAGTGAATGATGAAGCAGGAGCAATGTGATCCAAAGATTAATCTAACCACACACCGAAAAGACAACAAGGAGGACAATAAAGTCAATTTCACGACACAGAGGTCACTGAGGAGCCACATCACCACTACACTAGAAACAACCTCCTACCGTCTGTTAGCCCAAAAACAGCTGCAACAAGAGTTGAGTTAGTGTGAGACAGTTATGATTGTAGTTCAAGGAGTGGCCAGCAGAGGCTGAGAGAATAACAAACCAAGACTATTTTATTCAGCAATGTCCTGCTCTTCATTCATTTTAACACAACTTGTGTATTACAAAATGGGTATTACAGCCTGTTTTACTTAAATATATACAATAGGAAATATCAACAACTCTACAAACTCTTCTGTGCAACTGTAGTGTAGATGACAAAGATGTGGGCAATTTAATGTATTCCTTCCTATCACAAGACTTTCTTAGACCAGAGTGTTGGTATTGCAATGGTACTTACAGGCTGCACTTCCTTTGATTGCTTTGAAGATCTTCTTTTCGTTGGAGGGGATTCTCCAGAAGTGCTCGGTAAACTTTTGATCTCAGATGGTGGAGCTGGATTCACCAAAGCTTTACTCTTCACCAGGGTGGTCAGAACTAAGACACATGTGAAGAAGAGTGTGGCTGATCAATTCACTGGTCTACACTGATGTATGGCTGGTCTTCACCTATGTACCACTGGTCTACACTGGTGTATCACTGGTCTACACTGATGTGTCACTGGTCTGCACTGATGTTACACTGGTCTACACTGATGTTACACTGGTCTACACTGATGTTACACTGGTCTACACTGATGTTACACTGGTCTACACTGATGTATCTCTGGTCTATAATGATGTATCTTTGGTCTATAATGATGTGTCACTGGTCTACACTGATGTGTCACTGGTCTGCACTGATGTGTCACTGGTCTACACTGGTGTATCACTGGTCTACACTGATGTGTCACTGGTCTGCACTGATGTATCACTGGTCTATACTGGTGTATCACTGGTCTACACTGATGTGTCACTGGTCTGCACTGATGTTACACTGGTCTACACTGATGTTACACTGGTCTACACTGATGTTACACTGGTCTACACTGATGTTACACTGGTCTACACTGATGTTACACTGGTCTACACTGATGTTACACTGGTCTACACTGATGTATCACTGGTCTACACTGGTGTATCACTGGTCTGCACTGATGTATCACTGGTCTACACCCACGTATCACTGGTCTGCACTGGTGTATCACTGGTCTGCACTGATGTACTACTTGTCTTCACCCAAGTATTACTGGTCTACACCCATGTACCACTGGTCTACACTGATGTATCACTGGTCTACACCCATGTGTCACTGGTCTTCACCCAAGTATCACTGGTCTAAACCCATGTATCACTGTTCTACACCCATGTATCACTGGTCTACGCTGATGTATCACTGGTCTACACCCATGTATCACTGGTCTACGCTGATGTATCACTGGTCTACACTGATGTATCACTGGTCTACACCCATGTATCACTGGTCTAAGTCCATGTATCACTGGACTAAACCCATGTATCACTGGTCTACACCCATGTATCACTGGTCTACGCTGATGTATCACTGGTCTACACTGATGTATCACTGGTCTAAACCCATGTATCACTGGTCTAAACCCATGTATCACTGGCCTTGTCCGCATGGGTGTGGCCTTGTCACACCCATGTTACACTGGTCTACACTGATGTTACACTGGTCTACACTGATGTTACACTGGTCTACACTGATGTTACACTGGTCTACACTGGTGTATCACTGGTCTGCACTGATGTATCACTGGTCTACACCCACGTATCACTGGTCTGCACTGGTGTATCACTGGTCTGCACTGATGTACTACTTGTCTTCACCCAAGTATTACTGGTCTACACCCATGTACCACTGGTCTACACTGATGTATCACTGGTCTACACCCATGTATCACTGGTCTACACTGATGTGCTACTGGTCTTCACCCAAGTATCACTGGTCTACACCCATGTATCACTGGTCTAAACTCATGTATCACTAGTCTACACCCATGTATCACTGGTCTACACCCATGTGTCACTGGTCTTCACCCAAGTATCACTGGTCTAAACCCATGTATCACTGGTCTACACTGATGTATCACTGGTCTACACTGATGTGCTACTGGTCTTCACCCAAGTATCACTGGTCTAAACCCATATATCACTGGTCTACACCCATGTATCACTGGTCTACGCTGATGTATCACTGGTCTACACTGATGTGCTACTGGTCTTCACCCAAGTATCACTGGTCTAAACCCATGTATCACTGGTCTACACCCATGTATCACTGGTCTACACCCATGTGTCACTGGTCTTCACCCAAGTATCACTGGTCTAAACCCATGTATCACTGGTCTACACCCATGTATCACTGGTCTACGCTGATGTATCACTGGTCTACACTGATGTATCACTGGTCTAAACCCATGTATCACTGGACTAAACCCATGTATCACTGGTCTACACCCATGTATCACTGGACTAAACCCATGTATCACTGGTCTACACCCATGTATCACTGGTCTACGCTGATGTATCACTGGTCTACGCTGATGTATCACTGGTCTAAACCCATGTATCACTGGTCTACACCCATGTATCACTGGTCTAAGCTGATGTATCACTGGTCTACACCCATGTATCACTGGTCTACGCTGATGTATCACTGGTCTACACTGATGTATCACTGGTCTTAACCCATGTATCACTGGACTAAACCCATGTATCACTGGTCTACACCCATGTATCACTGGACTAAACCCATGTATCACTGGTCTACACCCATGTATCACTGGTCTACGCTGATGTATCACTGGTCTACACTGATGTATCACTGGTCTAAACCCATGTATTACTGGTCTAAACCCATGTATCACTGGTCTAAACCCATGTATCACTGGACTAAACCCATGTATCACTGGTCTACACCCATGTATCACTGGACTAAACCCATGTATCACTGGTCTACACCCATGTATAACTGGTCTAAACCCATGTATCACTTGACTAAACCCATGTATCACTGGTCTAAACCCATGTATCACTGGTCTACACCCATGTATCACTGGTCTAAACCCATGTATCACTGGTCTACACCCATGTATCACTGGTCTAAACCCATGTATCACTGGTCTAAACCCATGTATCACTGGTCTACGCTGATGTATCATTGGTCTAAACCCATGTATCACTGGTCTACACTGATGTGCTACTGGTCTTCACCCAAGTATCACTGGTCTACACTGAGGTATAACTGGTCTGCACTGGTCACTAGCCACAGCCGGTACATAAGCTTGTTTTACTGGTTTATGCTGGTTTGTCATAGTCAGTACCTTCTCTGGTCAGATTCTCAGCGGCACTCATGGCTTTCCCGCTCAGGTCACTGACCATGTTGTCCACCGTGGCCTCGTGGCGAAGGAAAATGGGTCGAACAATTTTGGTGTAGATGATCTGAGAACCGTTCCAGGAGGTAGGAGCCATGCACCACAGCAGGAACAGACACTGCCACACATAGATGTGACCAGTGGGTGAAAAGGTATCTGTGTTCAGTTGGATCCTAAAGTTTTCAACTCACCTTGAAAGCATAATAAAAGGGAAACCAGTAAAGGAAAATGTCGGAAAAGAACTCGCCCAAGCTGAAGACTCCGTACACGACCCAATACGTCAGCCATTTGGTGTCATCTTCTTTGTTTAGACTTTCAATAGCTTTGATTCTGAAGGTTAAGGAGGGAGACATAAAAGAGGTGACCTTAAAGTTATAGTTCACCCAAAATTCTGAAGGGTTGGGATTATTTTCAGATAAATCTTTGTTTTAGCAGTTTAGTCTCTGCTAGAAACAATTGAACTTGAATTTAAAATGTAGATTTTCTTCTGAACTATTGCTCATATCACACCTTCATTAAAAGAGGGACTTGGATGTTTCTTAGTGCTTCTATTTGGATGAAGAGGACAAAGTAAATGAGCGCTGTTCCAGACCATCACGAGGACGTAGATTTTTGCCCACTCCAAAAATACATAGATAACTCTGAAAAGAATCCCAACCTTTAGTCAACTTGAGCGTGAGTAGAAACTAAGTGAAATTTTAACCTTAACTTGCATGACAATGAATATATTATAAGAAAACATTTTAGGCTCTGAGTGCTCAAAATGACATGGGAATCAGAACTAAATCAAGAGGAAGGGAATGTTACGGCTCAGGTGGATACTTACGAAAAGTACGCCGGGTAAACAAAACCAATCAGGTTGCAGAGGAGCGAGGCACCATATCCGTATATGAGGTAGAGTCCGGTCAACGAGACGGCACCTGAGAGGTCCAACATAATTTAGGTGAGGTAAAATAATTGCAAATATACTTCACTACTGTAGTTACAATACTTCAAATTATTATTAATGATACTATATATAGTACTGAACTACTTTCATATACCCTGCTCATATATCCTTGCTATACTACTACATGTGTTACACTGTATGGAAAAGCGTTTTATATAGCAATCTTTTAAACAGTGTTACCCAACCAATGGTCGTTACCTGGTACTGGTAGTCCATGAGGAATTTGTTATCAGGACAAACTTAACCATTTTGCCATTTTGGGATCATTATATACAGTACATACTATAATATTAGGTTAAACCTCATGGTGTGGCTTCGTACCAAAGTCATACTAAAACATGTTGATTTTTTAGCGCTTTGTACCAAAATTTTCATTTTAAGGTCTTCCACCTGCTTCCTCCAATAAAACCACAACTCTCCTGACACAGAGAAGCAGAAGTCAGCATGGCTTCCAAGTGAACAAGCACCTGCCAGTGAACGCGAACGTTTTTGGGGGTGCGGACAATGACAGATAATATTGCCTAACCGGAAAAGCTTATAAGCAAATGAGATTAGTTTAAGTTAAGGTTCCAAAAAGTTTAAGGACTGAATACCATACTGGTTTGTACAAGCTAACACGCTTACGTATCTAATGAAAACAAGTTACTAGACACACATTCGCACACTTTTATAGAGATACTTTTGTCTTTTTTCTTCTCAAAGCCTACTTAAACTCCTTCATTGATCACATCAGCCGAAATAATAAAAACAAAACCATATTGCTAGAGTGTCTGAGAAAATCTGATCGTAGTTATGAAGTTACTAAAATCAAGAGATATTCTCACCTCTGATAACCAAGTGTTCACATAGAGTTACATTTAAAACTTTGTTGTCACAGTGGTGGTAAAACAAGACGTTTTCAAGTTCAGGTTAAAACAGGATGTGAGAGAAACACAAAAGAAACTAAAAATGACTTTTTAAAATCTGATACACACATTATCGTGCCTCATATTTGATAATAAAATTGTTCTAGAAGTGTCCAGTGATGGCAACTTCACGACCAAATGCAAGATGATTTCTTTTGTCAATATACAGGAGGTGATGCAAACGCCATCCTACCTCTGATCAGCTTACGTGGCGGTTCACACATGGAGGCAGCTCTGCTCTCCCGCTCTGATAATCTGGTTTAGCTGCAGAGAGACAGTGTGCACCAGGCGCCGGTGACATCATGTCCTGCGTGAGCCATGATCAGCTGAGTCTACATGAGTCCGCGCTGTCATCCAAGGGCTCATTCATTCATGAACACACTACACTGATGGTGACTTTGTTCCATGACGGTAGAAGATATGATCAGTGGAACAATAGACAATGACTGGGTGTGTGTTTGACAACATCTGTCACAGTCGTGTTTGTCACAAACATTTTTAAAACTTCACAGGAACTTTAAAGCGAACTGACAATAGACGTGCTAGTCGTGACTTCGATACTATTGTCCACCAGGGGGCTACCTACTGACCTGACTCACTGGAGAGATGATGTCTCTCATAAATTGAAACCTTAGAACCTTTAAGTTGCTCATGTCATTGACCAGGTTTAACTTCAATATTAGTCACACGATAAATGTTTTTTGACATTTAATAAATGATAAATAACTTTTTACATTAAGACTCTTCATCTGAAATAGGTAAAGAGGAAATGTGAAGTAATGGCAGATGTTAAGTAGCTGTTTTGCTAGTTTAAGAGAGTCCATTAGAGTCAGCAAACACACTTTTGAATCAGGGTATTTACATGCTACAATCACACGACAACCGAAATAACTAAAACTGGTTCCAGTTACTGTATTACCTCAGTAATCTGTTTGTGTTAACAGCTGTTGACATGTGGCATCACCAGCTTACCTGATCCTAATCCAGGTCACATGCGACAACACACAAATGGCTGCAGGTGCTCCTTAAATTCTAAATAATAGCTAAAAAATTATAGATTTTCTTATCTGCACAGCACGTTTCTACTACTACTCCATTAAAGTTTAGTTTTTTTTTGTTTGTTTTTTTACACAAAACTGCTGCTTATATTTACAACAACGCTACAATGAGTCAGCAGTTTTTAACTCTTTGTTGCTATTTTCATTAGCAGATGTGTAATTTCAATGGCAAGTGAGAATTCCCAAAGCATCATTATTAAGCCAAATCTGAAAACACCACGTGTACATTCTACATAATGTTCCGTTCTGTTTTAAGGCTCAACCATTAAGTACATTTGAAAATCTCCTGATATTTTCAAATCTCGTTTAAGAGTAACATTTAACATAAAGAAAAATAGCGATTTATTTTATATTGTGACATATCAACTGATAAGAAATAAACATAGGATTGTTTTTCTTCTTGGCATCTTACATATTTCGCCAACAAACTAAAGGCACATACTGTGATTTAATGTCAAAAAAGAAAGAAGAACCAGTGAGTTAGGGGTGTACATATGTTTGCTTTGCTGCACCTCAACAAAGCATGTCTGATATTCTTGTTGCAAAAATGATACGCTTTTATAATTTTATTAAATCTGCTCAGCAAACTGTTGTTCTGTTGGGTTAATCACATAATCACAACCAGTTCTCACTCACCGAAGGCCAAGATCTTTTTCTTAATCCCGGTCTTCTCCTCCACCTTTCCCAGGAAATCTGTCACAATGTTCTTCTCATTCAGGAACTTCTCTGCTCGTTCCTTGATGGAGGAGAAGATATTCAGGAGGCCCATATCTTCGGACGGGTCCTGGAGTTCACGGAAGAGACGCAGGAAGACAGACGGCTCAGCGGAGAGTTCTCAGGAGTGAAGGGAATAATCCTCAAGCAACCATCTGTGCCGTGATGGAGGTGGGGGAACAGGTGAGGAGAGAAAATTAGGCGGTTTTAGAAAGTAAAAGGAGACTTCTACAATCAAAAGAAAAATTAGATGATCGGTTGTGGAGTTGTTTTTGTCTTACTGGTTCGGACTGGTCAGGTCGACTGATCCTAATCCCATTAAACGGGATACGTCCCTGCCTCAGTCCGGTAACCATAACAAAGATTATAATCCGGCAATTAGAGTTTTCAAGTACACAAAAGGAAAAAATATAGGTTGAACCCCCCTTCACCCAATAAACTAAATAATTCAGTTTCCGCTGCTTACCTGAGGTATCAGCTGCAGCTGCAACCTAGAGTTCATATGTTATACGACAGTCATTGTTCAGTTATATTCTGGATTAGCACATTTATACTAGGACCTCAGAGAATTTTCCATTCAATTAAAAAGTTGATCTCATATATTAGCATTGATTAATAAGATACATAAAACAATCTGAGTTCCATGGTAAAGCAACAATCTGTAAATTTGAAAGTGCAGTTTCTGGCGACCCCTTGTGTCAGAAAAGTTAAACTGCAATGCCTTATAATCTCTATCTTGTTTTTTGTCAGATGCAGTTGCAAAGCGAGAAAAAAGCTCCTGTTGTGTCAGTTTAATCTCCTAGTAACTAGATAGTTAAGATAGCAGTCGGGAGTCATGACTGATCAACATTAAATAATAAATACCAATTACAATAAAAACTCTTATCTTTTAATTGAAAAACACATGTTTTAATAATGAGAACTTTTGACATTAAATGTCAAGAGAAACAATTGAACATTGCGTGGTGTAAAAAACTTGATGACATTAAAACAGAGGTTGGTGTATTCAGTATTGATTTGAGAATAAAAACAAATAAATATTAAGTATAAAACGCCTTTTTCTCTGTGGCAAATGCAGGTTCTTTAACACGAATTATTTCAACATCTTTGGCCATTAATATTTGACAGCAACAAACGTGTGAATGAAAAGATTCCTCCAAAAAAGGCGACAACTCTGGCAGCAGGAATGCACCCAGCAGGCCTCCACATGCTTCCAGACCGTCAGGAGAAAACAGACCTGCAGCAGGAACATTGAAACAGACGTTGAACAGACATGAGAGGATACAGAGGCATCAAGTACTGTTTGTTCGTCTTCTGCTACGTCTTCTGGGTGAGTTCCTGCTACACAATCGCATTATTCCCTCGTTCATAATCGAGAACGGTTGACGGTTGACAAGATCTTCTCGTAGCTGAGGTCGATTCACTAGCATCAGCAAGTGTCGCTCGCTGATGGATATTTGAGTGAAGTTCACATGTGATCAACTCAACATTTGACCGGGACTTTATTTGGTTTGACCATTTACTTCGGTGATCCCCAAACTATTGCCCGCTGGCTGGATACAGACCGCCTCCACATTTGGCCCATCCCCCTGAACAATAGCTGATAGCGTTTAGATTTTTTTCATATACAATGCGTGACAAAAATATTGGACCAACCATTTTATTGGTTGTAGCTAAATAAGAATACAGATGTGTTGTTTTTTGTTGTTATATTCTACACATACCTACATGGTTTGCTCTCTAAGAAGATCTGGTTTGAAAGAAATATTTTAGGTCCTTTGGTTATCGGTTATAACATTTTTTCACAAATAGCTTTATTTATTTCCTGATTTTCTTTTTTTCTTTCATTTTTACATTTAGCCACTCCAGTGATCGTCACACTTTTTCTGAAAAGAGTCAAATATGTTTTTTTTATTTATTTTATTTTTTCTGAGTGTTATTTCTTACAGAGTCCCTTAAGAGTCTTACAAAAAAACGAAAAAGTAGAGCGTTTTCACATTACTTTCTCAAGAATTTTTCCCCTAGTGTGTTTATAACAAACATATCTTAATATTGTAAAATATATTTCAACCAAAACTTCTTGAGAATAGTTCTTTAATGTAAACAATAATGTAACTTCTCATAGTATATTATTATTAGAAATAATTTACCTGTTTGTCCATTTAAATAAAGTAGATAAAATGTGGTAATTTTCAAAATGGACATTTTTGACCAAATGGCAGGACTTAACTGTTGGTTTAAAATGATTTATTTGAATGCTGTCTTTTTTACAATTTGATGGCTCTTTTACTGAAGTAAATCTTTGAATCAGTTTACTTCTCAACAGTTTCCAGGAGAATAAGGAGTTTTAATCTAGCAACGTATCGAGGATGAAGTGTTGTCATCCTCTCCTGTATCTGACAGAACTTGTCTGCACAGCACTGACAGATGTGTCAACCCTCAGAGATGTTGGTGATTCAGACGTTGTAACATCAGTATCGGTGTGTGTCTCTACAGGTCGTGAGTGCCGCTCTCATTGCCGTAGGAATCTACGCCAAAATAGCCAAAGAGAAAGGTCAGTTGCCAAGTAGTGTCATCCTAATCTTTGGAACGATCTTCCTCTCCCTCTGTGTTTGATGGAGTCTCCTGACTCCTTCAAGAAACATCTTAAGATATTATTTTTTGTGCTTTTCCCTGATTTCCTAGGACTCCTGTGTTTGTCTTATGTGTCTTGACCTTTTATAGTTTATATTTTAATTATGAATTGTTTTTTAATGTTTAAGCGCTTTGTGATCCTGGTCTAGAAAGGCGCTTTACAAATAACCTTTTCTTACTTACTTATGAAGACTGGTGTCAGCAGGTGTCACTAGTGAGATCATTCCAAGGTTGTCCATGTTCTCGTGTAGATGTGGTGGACACTCTCACCATGGATCCGGCTCTGCTGCTGATCGTCGTAGGTTCCGTCATGTTCCTCGTCACCTTCTTCGGATGTTTCGGGGCCCTGCGCAACATCACCTGCCTGCTGAAGATGGTGGGAACCTGTGACGGGACCATGTTGGGAGAGCTAACGGTGGCTTCTCTGTTCAGTTCCTGGCGCTCCTGACGGTCATCCTGGTCCTGCAGATCGCCGCCGGAGTGGTGGGGTATCTCTTCTCCGACATGGTGAGTGTTGTGTCAGGTCAAAGGTTAACGTTGGAGATAACGCTGGGGCTGCTCTCAGGTGATGGAGAGGACGGAGAAGCTGATGATGAAGGCTGTTGTCCGGTACAGGGACGACCAGGATTTGGAGAACGCCATAAACTTCATCCAGAAGAAGGTGTGCGTCGACACTGTTGCAATAAAAACAGAAATGACACCACAAATTATTTTAAATGGTTTTAAGAGAGAATTTCGACTCACATACAATTCAGAGGAGCACACAGATTCATTTAACAAGGTCAATAACAATCTATAAAAAAAAATGTATCCAACAATAATATTGTCTACGTCCGTCTTCTATTACGATGCCATTCTTTTATTTGTTTTGCATCAATTACATTTTGAAACCAGCGTTATTAAATATAATATTTATTTTTCAATATTTTTTATATAAGTATATATATGTACCTTTTTTATTGCTTTAACATTCGGCTGTGAGAAGGCATTTCATTTCTAGAATTGTTTCATAAATCTTTCTCTGCCTCTGTACATGTTTTTCATGTTTCCACTACTGTAAAGTAAGTCTCATATTATTTAAATGTTCTTCTGTTCTTTTTTTAATTTGTTATTTCTCACCTTAAAAGCTTAATTTCTAAAAAAAAAAATTGTATTACTGTTCTTTTGATTACTTCTAATTGTTCTTTATAGGATGTGTGTTGATAAGGGCTAGAATAATATATACTGTACACACACACACACATTTTTATTTTATATTTATATATATGTATATAGAATAAAAAACTGATGTTTGTATCAGCATTTTATTTTTAAGTATGCTACCGCAGACTATATTAGAGGTGAGGCAATTAGAAAAAAAACCTTTTATATTTCAAATAAAGTATACAAATGTATGTATTTTACTTTAGATAAGATTCAATAGTTATTTGGATTGAGCAAATGGCAGTTTTGAGGGTTTTTTATTTTTTTTAAACTTCTCACCTAGAAAATGAAGTAAGTAATTTTCTAGACCAAAGCGATATATAAGTGGATGAAACTATTCGCATCATGAGCCAAACAATAACCTAATATTCCCTTCTATAAATAAATGATCGCTTACAAAGAGTTGAATTAAGACTTGAGTTCCTTAACGTCTTTATTTTCTTCTGCCAGTTCCAGTGCTGTGGAGTGGAGAACTACAATGACTGGTCTCGCAACGTTTACTTCGAGTGCTCGGACACCAACCCCAGCCTGGAGGCCTGCGGGGTTCCCTTCTCCTGCTGCACCGAGGCCCTCAACCAGGTGAGCCCAGACCTCCTGTGGGTTGGATCATAAAAAGTTGTCGCAGTTGTCGTTTCTTTTACATAAAACTCACAGTTCAACCTCATAGCTGAGCCTGGTTCTTTTAATAATCTCAATTCAGACTCAAAGATTGAAGAATCATTCGTTTAACTTAAAAAAGTTCACAATCGATTCAGGAAATATGCCTGGTTATAGAGCGATCCGCAATGATCTTATTTGACCACCAGATGTCAGTATTGAACATGGAATTGTCTGTGAAACGTTGGATTGACATCACGTGACTTACTAGAAACGACAACGCTGTGTAGGTGACGTCATCTCCATACTCCTTTCACTGAATTCTCACTTTCTCAAGTATTAATTGCAACAAGTACACACGGACATCTGTAACTAACGACAGTATTTATCACAAACTACATCAAACTATTATTTACAAACATGCAAACTGGGGACAAACTTTGATGCATTGTCTGGTTTCTTCACAATTAAACAATTAAAAAGTCCTCTTATGTTTTTGGATGGACGTGCCGAGTGAATTCAAAAGTAGTGTCATAAAGATTTCCTCTAAATAAGACTAGAAGATTCTTTCCCACTTTATTTTATAATGGTTAAAACTATTTTCGAAGCACAATTACTTTTTTTTACATTTGTGTCACATTCGATTCTGCTGCTGTCCCATTTAGTAAACATAAACTTTTTTTCATTTGTTATTAATAACCTAAAGGGCTTTCATTTATTATTCTGAATTATTTTTAATTGGTCTTGATGCATCATTCTTTCTTTTTTTTTCAAGTTTAAAAAAATAATTAAATGCATTTAATGTTTTGGAAAAGAAAAAACTGTTGATTTAGACTCTAGTTCCTGAAAGACACATGATTCGTTTCCTCTCTGTTGCCTTATTGAATTTACGACCTCCCTGCACCTCTCGGTGTTGCAACAACGGGGTGGAGTTGAAGGTGAAATCCCACCTCCTGCCAGGTCACATGACTTCCACACTCTGGTTTCCCTGAAAACGAAAGTAAGTCAGTCTTCAGTGAACAATAACATGGAGGAGAAGACAGTGGATCTGCAGAGAGAGTCCTTCTCCTGCGCCATCTGTCTGGACCTGCTGAAGGATCCAGTCACTCTTCCTTGTGGACACAACTACTGCCTGACGTGTATCAAGGGGATCTGGGACGGAGGAGCGGAGAAGAACGTCTACAGGTGTCCTCAGTGCACTCGGTCCTTCACGCCCAGGCCCCTCCTGCAGAAGAACACCATGCTGGCGGAGTTGGTGGAGCAGCTGGACCAGACGCCCGGAGCTGCTGCGACCGCAGCTGCCGTCTGCTGCTACGCTGGACCTGAAGACGTGACGTGTGACGTCTGCAGCGGCAGGAAGATGAAAGCCCACAAGTCCTGTCAGGTGTGCCTGGTGTCGTTCTGCGACCGACACCTGCGGCCCCACCTCACGGAGCCGGCCTTCAGGAGACACCGGCTGGTGGACCCGGCCGAGCGGCTGGAGGAGAACCTCTGCTCCCGTCACCACGAGGTGATGAAGATCTACTGCCGCACCGACCACCGGGTCATGTGTTACCTCTGCGCCGTGGACAGCCACAAGGACCACGACACGATCTCGGCGGCGTCGGCGAGAGGCGAGCAGGAGAAGGAGGCGGGACGGAGCCGCGGGGGGATCCAGCAGAGGGTCCGGGAGAGGGAGAAGGAGGTGAGGCGGCTCCAGCAGGAGGAGAAGAATATCACGGCCTCTGCTGAGAAAGCAGTGAAGGACAGCGACCAGATATTCGAGCAGATGACGACCCTCCTTCAGAGAAGAAAGTCTGGGGTGGAGCGGGAGATCAGATCCCAGCAGGAGGCCGACGTCGGTCGACTCCAGGAGCTCCAGGAAGGTCTGAGGAGGGAGATCACCGAGCTGAAGGACAAAGATGCTGAACTGGAGAAGCTGTCACACATGGAGGACGACAACAAATTCCTACTCAAGTTTGCGTCCCTCTCCGAGGCCTGTGAAGACGCTCCCGTGTCCAGGGCGGACGTGTCTCCTCACAGCTACTCCGGAGACGTGGCGGCAGCCGTGGCGGCGAGCAGAGACCAACTCCAGGACTTCCTGAGAGACACCTGGGCCAACATGCCGCTGACCCCGGAGGAGCGTCTGCTGTTGGAGGCTGAGCCCGAGACCAGAGCCCAGTTCCTCCGACATGCTCGAGATCTCACTCTGGATCCAAACACCGCTCACTACTGTTTGTCCTTGTCTAAAGCCAACAGGAAGGTCAGAGGAGGGAGCAAACAGAATCTCCGTCCTAAACACCCGGACAGATTCATGGGTGATTGGCAGGTCCTGAGCAAAGAGACTCTGACCGGTCGCTGCTACTGGGAGGTGAAGTGGACTCAGGGAGTCTCTGTAGCAGTCGCCTCCAGGATCAGAAGCCCAGGAGAATCCAGAGAATTTGGTCTCAACGCCACATCCTGGTCTTTCTGCTGGACCAACGCTTCCGGTTGTAGGTTCATCCACGGCGGCGTCACACAGGAGGTCCAGGTCCTCCCGTCCCCCAGAGTTGGGGTGTACCTGGATCACTCCACAGGTCTTCTGTCCTTTTACAGCGTCTCTGAGACCATGACCCTCCTCCACAGAGTCCAGACCAGGTTCTCGGAGCCTCTCTGTGCTGGAGTCAGAGTCGGGGTGAAGTCTTCCTGCGAGTTCCTGGATCTGAACTAAGAGTCTTTCTTGTTTCTTCTTCAGCTCCTTCACATCAAACATGGACAAAAAAAAAAAATCTGAGTTTTTAGTGGTGGTTGGACTTTGTATAAACTGCTCTTTATACAAACTTTTTAAAACCTTTCTCAACCTTTGAGAGTTTATTAAACATCTTCTGTGTTCGTCGCTGTTTCAAGATATTCTCATGATATGAACTCTTGGGCTGGTGTTTGAAAACAACAATTCTGTCACTTCCTTCAATAAACGGTTCAGTTACCAACAATCTAATGTTACGTGAATCATTTTTAGAAATTAAATTGGAGTATTTTCACTCCCAGAAAGAGAAATAATCGGAGAAAGTTATCAATCATTGACTTTGTTCCGGTGGGTACCAGGAAGTACATAGTTGCTATTGGAAGTCTTTCATATTTTTAAGCATTGATTTTCTTTTTTTAAAATATTTAATCCAATAATTTCTTTATTGAAGGGTTGATTTTTTAAAAATTATAATTAAGATATCTTGTAATTTTTATGGTGGAACTATTATACCAACACGTTTATATTGATGTTAAAATGCTACGAATAGGAAAATATTTATTTTAAAGTGATTTTGAAAAAATTGAAATAGAATAGAATACATAGAATATCAAACTCTATGTGTGAAAATAGTAAAAAAAAAATGTTATTTCATTTTATTTTAATATCTATATAAACAAACTTTATATATACAAATTATTGAATTAAATTATTAAATAAATAAAACAATTAAACCTTTCAATATAAAAATGGCTGAAATCAATTATTAAAAAAATAAATAAATAAAAACTTAAAATAAATAAAAGTAAATACATTCTAAATTGCATTTTATTTTATTATTTATACAAAAAACAACAACAGCAAATCATACCTTTCAATATCAACCTTTCAATATTAAATGGGTTTTAATTATTTATAATACAAAACAAAAAAGTCAAACCTATGAACAAAACATTTAAATAAAGAATAAATTGGTCTCACCTTTGTTTGTGTCACACAGACGGTACTCAACACCATGTGTGGTTATGGGATGCAGCAGCTCGGGGAGAGTCCGGCCAGTGAGGACATCTTCGTCACCGGTTGCCTGGAGAAGATCGTCTTGTGGTCCATGAACAACCTGCTGCTGGTGGCTGGACTGACCACCGGGCTGCTGATGCTGGAGGTAACATGACGTCTTCAGAGGTTTCTCTCAGCAGTCGGCAACATCCACGTGTCTCGTCAGGTGTGCATGATCGGCCTCGCTGCAGCTCAGGTCTCCAGGATCAACAAAGTGAGGACACAGAAGAAAGAAAACCAGGCCAAGGGTCGCCCGGAGAGGAAGGACAGCTACTGGTTTCCTGCTTTTGCCAACTTTGATGATGATTGATGTCACTAGGACACACATTAAACATTTATTTTGTGTCAAATTGTTATTTTTTAAGACACAGGCAGGAAAAGTGAACAATCATGGTGTCCATCAAAAAGTTTAAGATTGGAAGTTACATTACAGTAACAAATTAACACAAACCATTGATTTGTAACAATGACAGAACTTGATTGAACATTATGGGATACTTTTTTGTGTAAGTAATTGTTTTCCCTCAAAGTGTGACCAGGGGAGCATATGTGCTGTACAACTACCTCAAGTGGAACAGCAGAATATCTTCTCTTTCATTTGAAGCTGTTTTTTTTAAACATGTTAATAAAATTAAGTGTTGGTCTGCTCATGTGAGAGAGGACGATTTGTACACTTTGTTAACCTCAGTTACCAAAGGTTGTTGTATATGTTTTTATGAATAAACAATATCAATAATATCACATTTTATTTGTTATGTTTGCTCAATTATTTTGAAAAATACTTTTATTTTTCCAAAATAGGGAAGAGAAAATAGAATATAATCAATGTATTAAACTTTAGTGTTTAGCTTAAACTATGTAGATATTTACAAAAAAGTTACTTACACAGCAGAACCTGATTTTGGAGAGAATAAACAACATTAGCGAAAAAGGTAAATATATTACAAATAGACCTTAAAGAACAACTTTGGTCTCCTTATAAAGCGTCGGCAGGCACTGGATTCTCTGTCTCTCTCTCACCTCATGTTAACAAGTGGGCATTTCTGGTCGTAAATGTAACCCCTTCCTCCCTTTTTCATGGATTTTTCTGCCTTTTAAAACTTGGCGGAAAGCAACAAGTTCAACTTCCAGCTAAAGGTTTTCAAAAGCATTCAAAATCCTTGCATTGACAACTGTAGAAATGTTTTTTTGCTTTTGCTCAGAAAGATGGGAGACATTAAGAAACATCCACTGTGTTCTATGGCTTGTCAAATAGGATACATTATGATTTAATTGAAGTAGTTGGTGATGTGATCAGAAATCACCTCACTAGATGGTGATCAACCTCTGGCTCTCCGAACATCACAAGGGTCTTAGATGTGAACACACAACAAAGGTTTTTCATAATCACACACCAGAACTCTCTGCTGTCTTCCATTGAGATGTTAGTGATCACCAGGCTCTTAACGGAGAGAAAGATTCTGTGTTTTGGTCCTTGGTTTAATACATGTGATTGTCTTCCTTCAGTTCTGTTTGTCTTCATGAACCAGCAAATCTTTCCAGGCTGTTTCCAGTCGCCACATTGTAAAGTCATGTTTTCTCCTCCAGTGAAGAACTCAACAGCAGGCGGGTCAGACTCAGGACACACATACAGGTAGTACTTATGATAACAGTCGATCTACCTGTGTGGTTCAAGGTCAGTGATGGAAACATCAGAGTGTAGTTGTGAATCTCTTCTTTTTTTGTCACTGACTTAATCTTCCTCACGTGTGGTTTGTTTCCACTGATGTCAGAGCAGTTCAGCTCCAGACTCTCTCCCACCCAGCTGTGAATATACATTGGTTGTACAGCAACAGAAAACTCTTTCAGTACGTCACAGCTCTGATGGTTCTTCTCCAGGCAGTAATAATCCACCGAACCAGAACTTTCAACAACTGTTAGCAGAAGAGATGGTTTGTTCTTCAACTGCTGTGGTTTGTGCTTTGAAGATGTTTCATCATCGATTAAAGCTAATTCCATATTTCCTGTACTGTGGTTATAATGACGTAAAGCCCACTGGACACTCTGGTTTGGTCCCACACCGTCACAAGTCAGCTCCAGTGTCTGTCCAACATAAGGGAAAAAAGACTGAATGCTCATCTTCCGTGTGTCACAAACCAGGAGAGTGAAGTTCCTCTCGTGCGTCACGTTGTTCTGGGTCCAGCACTGTTCTTGGTACTGACCCGAGTCTGAAACCCTCAGAGGGAATATTTGATGAGAAGCTTCTCTCTGCAGACTGAAGTCATGATGATGTGAAGAGTTCCACAGAAGTTTCTTCTCCTCACCGCTCCATCTTGAGATCAGGCAGAAGTCATCAGCTGTTTTGTTCAGGATGAAGCGATAAGATGTTCTTTTCATCTTGAGGATTTCAGCTTGGATGTTGTTGGAGAAGAGCACCACCAGCAGCAGGATCTCTACAGCCATGTCTTCGTCTGTGAGTGTGAGTTAACTCTGCTGCTGTTTCATGATCTCAATCTCTTCACTATCAGAAGCTTCTCACCTACGATTGGTGGAACTGGACGATATCATCAGGAAGATGCTGTTCATGCTACTTCCTGGTGTGAAGCGTCAACGGAAACTATTAGGAATTCATATGATTCAAATTATTTTAATGCAATTCAGCTAAAAACATTATTATTATTATTGCTTTATTCAATTTACTTTTTCACTTTTATCAGTTAATTTTCGCAAAACCTGGCACTTTTAAAACTATTAACATCACATCGGCATAGTTTAAAAGTATACAATAGCAAAAAAGTCCTCCGATGGTTTTTAACCTCTTTTAAAAATGACCAGCAAGTCACTTTTGCTTCCTTGTCCACCATCAATGCTTGATGTCGGCAACACTCTGCTGGTGGTGAGCTCCACAGCTTCTCTGACTTGATTCTATTTTTAGCCAAAGCACAACTAAATAACCAGACAGACAAAAGACGATTAACCTTGTGACTGTAAACTATGACGTTCATTTTCTCGAACACTACAAATGTGTTTATGGGACGTTGGAATGACTGTGGAAAGAGTTTCAAATTTCTTGGCACACTCATCTCAGAGGATTTCTCCTGAACTACAAACACCACTACAATAGTCAAGAAGGCCCAGCAGAGACTTTACTTTCCTAGGATCCTCAGGAAAAACAACCTGGAGGAGAAGCTGCTGCTGTCCTTCTACTGCTGCTCCATCCAGAGTGTGTTGTCCTACTGTATAACCATAGGGTACAGGTCCCTCAAAACTGGCACAAACAGACTCAAGAACAGTTTCTAGCCCTCAGCTATACATGAACTGAATAAACAGAAATAAGGATCAATAAAGACATTTTTTCACAACACATCTCAGAGCACCTTAAAAAACAAAAAAAACATTGCACTTTTAATAACGAGACCATATTATAAAACCTCTTACTTCTTCCTTGTTTCTGACTTTTTTAATCCTTTTATTTTTTTCTTGAAATATGTTTTGTAATTCGCACCTTCTGGATGATGTACTTTAATTTGGTTGTACTATGTGCAATGACAATAAAGAGATTCTGATTCATTCAGTGTGCAGAAGATAGAAGAAACGATCAAACATAATTATGGTACACATCATTTATTTTCACACACAGACAACACAAGATGTGTTTCTTATATAAAAAAAACATTGATTCAAACATATTCATAAATTCAGCTTTAACTTGGCAGATGAACATCGAGGTTTTCAGATTCAACCAACGATTAGCAGTCAGAATAAGGCAGATCTATGAGAATCACGGTTACAAAGAGTAAATCGGCGAAAGTGATCAAAAATTGGGGCACTTTATCATTGGAAAGATGTTCAACTTCCACGATATTTAGTATTAAGATAACACCCTCTTGAAAAACAGTTTAGGAGAATGATTCCAGTAAACAGCGTGTAAACAACTTGAGGCAACAAAACTATTGGTGTCCGACACTAAAATATGTTCGTGTTCATAAAAACCGGAAGTATAAAAAAAAAAGCTACATATGTCTGGTGGATCAAAACAACGAGGAAACAGTAAAATTAAAGCACGTAGGCTTCACATGAAGCCGATAAGAACGCACGCCAGCATGCTTTTAGGTACGAAGAAGTTGATGAAGAGCACTTGGATTGTCTTTGTTGGGCCTCTTGAAGCTTTGTGATCCTGCCGTTTAGCTCATCTAATCTCTAACGGATATAAAGACCTGCATTATCCTCATTGGTCAGCATCAGTGATGTGGACGATGATAAACAGCGCGGCAGGAAAAACTCTGATATTTTTTTCTTTCTTTGAAATGTTACGCAATAATGGCTTTAACATATTCTTGGTATCAGACAGAACGTCTTATATTGGATTGGTTTGTTGTCGTGAAGACTTGTGGAGGAAAAACTAACTCATTGTTCCTCAGAAGCTTCAGCCATGGTTTACTTTCATAGAGTATGAAAAAAAAACGGGAAGAGGTGATGAAGCGTTTGTGAAGAGTAGGCGGGAAGAACATTTGCTTTGGCGGCCTGACGAGAGTCCAGACAGGTCAAGAAGAAGGCTTCAAATGAACAGTCAAAGCGTCTTTGCTCACCATGTACCCATGATCCTCTATGTGAAACGTTCATTTGGTATGTCTGACCGGTGGTCCCTCTCCTGAGAGAGATCTTTCGACTGCGTCCCTTCAGATGGCACATGTGATTGAGGGTCGTGAGGACATCGGGCGAGAGATCCGGTCACACCTGACAGATGTTGTAGTAGACCGTGTGCGCATGCCTTTCGCTCACAGAGTCGTCGAACATGCAGTCCTTGTGAGTGTGGATCTCTGTCAGTGGCACGTCCATGCCGTGGGAGTTGTTGCGAGGGTCCTGGGAGCCGTAGGACGGGACGGTCTGGAGGATGAGATCCAACGTTAGAACCACCTCCTTGTTATCCTAAATATATATGTAACTGAAGTGGTTACTACCTTTCCTGTCCCGCTCAGAGGAAAATCTTTCCGGCACAGGTGAGCGATGATTCCGGCGGCCAGGGCGTCGCCCAGAACGTTGATCATGGTCCTGAACCGGTCACTGAACACACAGAGAACATGTCACACACGCTCACCATCAAGGATCAACCAAACAATGCACATCAATACTATTAAGAAAATCATTATCATCTAATGTACCATCCATTGAGTTATCCTTTCATCCATCCATGATGGAAGGATGGAAGTTCCATCCGATTGTCCAGGAATTTAAATAGTCATTTATTCATCCCTCATTTGATCTATAAAGCTGTTTATTACGTCAAAAATCTAAATCTAACAGTTATTAAGTCCCACACACATCAGTAGCTTTTCCCTTTAATCAATCATTGACGTGAAACTATCTTAAATTCACTTTAGAGCAGGACGGCCACATCAAGGAATACCTAAATCACTTGCCTGGATGGATATAATCCAGATAAGATATGGTTGTATCTATGTATCCATGTATCTATATACCAATGTACTGTATATGTAACTATGTATGTATGAATGTAATCCATGTATATCTATCATCTACTTAATTTCTTTCTAATTCCATATCTATAATATTCGATATTCCCGCTCATCCTGTATGCAAAACGAGGCAGTCGTAAACACCACTTTTCCAGCCAAGCAAAAACCTCCTCTGCCGTTGATTGACAGTTGAAGCCAGCCAATGGCAAACACCCCGTTTGTGTGGTTCAGTCCTATTGCTAATCAAAGTCGGGTCAGAGGAAATCCAAAATTTTGCCAAAAAAACCCATACCAAGATCTCAAAACAAGAAAGGCGTAATGTCAACTTACAGTATCCAGTCGATCGCTACAATGAGTGTGATGTCATCAGCTGGCAGCCCCACAGACGTCAGTACGATCACCATAGTAACCAGACCAGCTTGTGGAATACCTGCTGCTCCGATACTGGCCGCTGTTGCTGTGATGCTGGAAAACAGTGTTCAACTATCAACACCTTTGTTAAACCCAATTGAAGTTTAACTTGAACGTCCTTCTTTAATCTCTCTGTAAATTATAATTGTCCAAGTATCGACCCCTGAGGGTTTCTTTACCTGATGGTGACCAACTGGCCAAAGTCTAATTCGTAGTCGTTGACCTGGGCTATGAAGATGGCTGCCACGGCCTCATACAGAGCGGTGCCGTCCATGTTGATGGTGGCGCCCACGGGCAGCACGAAGCGAGCGATCTGGCGGTCGACCTGACAGTTCTCCAGCAGACACTTCATGGTGATGGGCAGCGTGGCAGAGCTGAAGAGAGAGCGCGGCGTAAACACCGGAGCCGCTCGAGGAGGACGGTGAAGCCGGGCTCACCTGGAAGAGGTCGCCAGGGCGATGACCAAGGCCTGCAGGAGACCACGGATGTAGGTGAAGGGATTCTTCTTGGTGAGGATGAAGTAGAAGAGCGGCAGCAGGATGAGCCCGTGGACGAAGAGGCCGGCGATGACCGTGAGGCCGTACCAGCCCAGCTTCTTGCCCAGCGTGCTCGGGTCCTGCATTTCCAGGATCTTCCCGGCAACGAGGAAGACGATACCAAAGGGGAAGTACCTTTGGAGAGATCAGACATCAAGACACATGTAGTCAACCTGCTGTCGTGGATCAGAGAAACAGAAATGTTGCTCTTTAAGCTCTGACATTTAATTTTTTTTTTACTGGTCAAAATATAATTAAAAAAATGATACTGGTCAGTTAGTTTCTATTTACATCAAACATCAAGAAATAAGTAAATCATGGCAGGAGACGAATGAAAGATTGGCGACTCACCAACAAATTAAACACACATCAAAATGTGTCATTTAACTTTGGCCATGTTAATATAAAATATCAAAATTGAGATTTAAGATCTGTTTGATCAACAGAAAAGAGGTATTTAACACTATTAAAATATCAAATTTACTCAGTAAATTTCAATTATCCACTTTTAAAGAATTAAAAATTGTCAAACAGATGATAATCGATTGAGGGATATTTGACTTTGACTTGAGAATCATCGCTAATGTTGTGACTAAACAGCTGCTGTCAACAGTCAGAATGTTTTCACGCCTACAGGTAAATAATCCTCAGCCCCAGTTAATCTGCTCATGTGCCGGAGGCGGTCGGAGCTACGATGATGTCAGCACCCGCACGTTTTCTTCGCATGACTGGTCATCGGGTCAACCGTCTTTGAGTGCGAGCGTAATGACGTCCAACACGAGTAAAAATCTCACTTAACTTAAGTCTCTGTGGCAAGTCTGACTCGACCCAAGTGATTTTTTTTAACAGCAAATAAACCCATTTCTATGTTGCTATGTCAAAAGTGACAGCCAAATGTGATTGGTTTGCTGGGCGGCAAAGCATAATTGGAGCCATTCGGGTCACCCTCATTGAGGCTGCTGATACGGATAGCATCACATATGCAATGAACCCCCTCACACAGGTCTGTATTAACAATAGACATTTGTTATAAACAGTCAGTTTTCACTGCTGGATATTTCTCTCAATGCGACAGTAACAAAAGCGATGACGTTGAAGTTTCTCGCTCACCACACAGCGGCGTTTATGATCTTCATCACGCACTCGTTGATGCACTGGCAGACGTTGACCAGCGGAGCTCCTCGCTCGCCCATCCTGCCCAGCAACAGTCCTGCAAGAAGAGTCCTGTTAAAATAACTGACCAACACAAGCGCCCCCTAATGAGCGGAACAGTAGGGATGGACGTGATAGATATATTTTGTCAAATATTTGTTATAATTATATATAACAGTGTGACATCATCATTAGTGGTCTTTTTTTTAAGAACCTCTAGCAGTTCGAGTTCATCCATTCCCTGCACCACATCATCACACTAATACACACTCAATCCCCACATCTTCTTCCACCTCTTCACTTCCAACACTGTAGATCCTCTTCGTGTGAACACGACCTTCCCTTCCTGTCACTGTGATGGACTCGTTTGCTCCAAGCACTCACACCACTCGCTCCGGTTCTGCTCACCCATTGTGGCGGAGAAGATAACGATGCCGAGGACGTTCATCTGCTGACTCTTCCCGGGACTGGTTTTGTAAATGACCTCCGGAGGCGGGGTCAGCTCCAGGTACACCGTCTGACCTTTGGGGTCGCTGTCGTCTGGGACCACGTAGACAAAGTTGTGCTGAATGATTTTAGTCGGGACTTTGAGGATGGGGATCAGGTCTGTTTTGTACTGTGAGAAGAGAAGATTGATAAGGTTAGAAAAGTGGACATATTGTATAAATAGTTTATTTTTCAAGAAGAGAGGTTAAAGGAAAATCTGTGTCCATGTGTTCCTTGTAAACTCCAGGCATGTCCTTAGATCAATAAAACTTTCTTATATTATAAACAAAAGGCGATAGATTTTGACTTACACTCTATAAGAACATTTTATTTTGCTCTCAGATTAACTGAAATCTCATCACAAAAAGTCTGTTACAATTGAGCCTTTAACTAATAAATCAGCCGTCACAGTTATGGGTAGGAAAATTAGTCATTTGAGTGTGAAAAAATAGGGGCAGAATCATTAGTCATCAACATAAAATCAGAAAAACATGTTTCAAGACTAAAAAAAAAACATCCAGTATCTTATTATCCTTCTTTTCTCCGTAGCGTATCTCTAGTGACGGACCAAAGGTGGTTCATTTGGTTGCTGTTGTGGTGAAACTCACCTGCTGAAATGTGGCCTCTATCAGGTTGGAAGGAACCATGTTCCTGCAGAGACCAAGAAACCATTAGACCTTGAACAACAAGGAAGCGGGGGCGGGCATTGAAAGGACACAAGGGTCATGGAATGGAGTTGATCTGATCACCGGTGGAGTCAGATGTCAAGAGGATGATGCACACAACATGCTTGTGAGGGGGAGTGGCCTCAGATCAGCACGAGACCCAAGTCTGTAAACGTGCAGTGGCAGAAGCTGGCCTGCGTCCCACCGAAGCACGACGACTAATCTTTTCACTTAATCCCCCCGGATTACTAAAAATAAAACTAATCATCTCTGTTCTCTAATTGGATTCCTGAGAGTGGTTCTACGCCTTTATTGATCTAAGCGACGCACAGAGGACCGCGGAGGCGTCGCTCACATCACTCACATCCCTCGATGTCGTCAACACTAGAGTGGATTTATTATATATTCACTTTTGAATCGGACTTCAGTCACAATCATTTGTCTAGAGGACTCAGATATTCCTTCAGATATTTAGCCTTTTGATGCACTCCAGACTCTACACCAGCATCTTACCCAGACTAGCTGGGATGGACTCCCGGCTCCACTCAGGTTAATGAAGGTCCCTTATCTTAGCATTACTTTTTCAATCTTTGTTGCAGGTACAAAGAAAAGAAATCTTATTTCAGGCAATTATTGAAACCTGGGACCAATATAAATCCACCAGGATTTTGTCTTTTGGCTCAGCTTTCCCACGGAATGTCTCTGCCTGGAGAAGAATCTGTCCAAAAAAAATATCTTTGAAACTCCAATTATCCCCAATTGTTCACAGTATAGACTCTGCTATAGTCTGTATTTTAACATATATGTTTTATTTCATAAATGTGGAATCACTTAATAAATGGTGAGAATTTGGAGACGGCAGCGTAAAGAACTGACTATTGCAAAAATGACGCCAAAAGCTTTTCATTGGCAATAAGAACAGATAGCGGAACTCGACAATAGAGGTGGTTTATTATTTTATCAAGACATTGTTCTGGCAATTTATTAGAACTGATTGGAGAAATTATTTATTCTTTTATTTTTTTTTATCTGAATTTGAATGGCACAAAATGGTACAAAATGGAATTGGGACTTATAGACAAGTGCGTCTTATATACATGTACACATTTTTTCCTCGTTATAATGTAGTATAGATGCGGAATGTACTCTAGAAATAATGGTATTTTAATTAAAATGTAATTACCCTCAGATATCCCAGTTACTCTCTTGTTTATTCATTCTGTCTACTGAGACCAAATTATCTTACTATCAATTCAATGTGTGCATGTTACCAAACTAGACCATTCATCGATGCACAAGGTCTGCTATGATCAAGACAGCTACAAAACCACAACAAAAATGGCCCGCAAGCCTCAGACTTTTCTCCTGCAAGGCAATAAATATCTCCCTCTCACCTGATCAAGTCGAGGAGGGCGTCCGCGGACGTCATCACGGGGCCTCCACCGAGTCGGTTGCTCTCCACTTCCGTCCCGACGCCGGGTTTGATGATGATGACCAGAACAATGCCGACCACCACAGCAATAAATGTGGTCCAGAGGTAGTAGGTGACGGTCAGCACGCCCATGCGGCAGCAGGCTCTGGACTCCATGGACGACAAACCTGACATTAAACTGTGACACAAGTCGACAGTGGATGTTAAGTCAGCGCAGGAATTCAAATCAATCTATTTTTCCTCAACTAATGGTTAATTCAATTCTAAATGTGTTGTTGAATACATTTGCAATTTAGAATGCATTGATTGTTTTATAAAATCCATCAATAAATAATTAACAATATTTGATATACACAACTGCAAAAGGAAAGTAATTCATAATTTATTTATAATTGCTCAATTTCAAACTAGTAACTTGCCAGATAACTTGATTAATCGATGGATTTTTCAGTAGTTTACTTTATTACTAAAATATTTGAAAGATGCAGCCCATATGAGAAGTGATGCAATTTAAAGAAAAAAAAAAAAATGATCACAGATTAATGGGAAAATGTATTTATTTAAAGCATTTATTTCTATCTTGATTTATTTTTAATTATTCCAAAGCGTGGAAGTAGAAATGCAATTGGAAAGCAAACCAGACGTGAAATATCATAAAAAAGAGACTACCTAGTATAGATTATAGAGCTTACGTTTTTTATTTTTGTAATGGACGTGTTAAAAAGAAAGAGAATATGCCATTTGACTTTTCACTTCTCAAGTGAGTGAGATGTTTTTGTATTGTTATTTTTGTTTTTCGCGTTTTTTTTTTGTTTCACTAAGAAACAAGCAAACAAAAAAACTCCATGGGCACACATACAGACAAATATAATAATACAACAATAAAATAAATAATATACGAAAATTCATCAGTGACAACATATTACACAAATAACAGAGTGACAAAGGATTTCCTCTGGTCATCTCTTAGTCCGATTTCCAGTTTGTCAGGATTAGACGCTGCGCTAACAGGCTATCAAATGCTCTCGTTCATGGTAATCTGTTGTTGTGACTCAGGACTGGACAATGAAACCCAAACCCACATTGTGAAATAACCCTTAGAGACAGATTAATGACACATTCATCCACCAGCCTGTGCAGCTCCACACTGTGGTCAAATACTGGAATTTGAATTCCAAATATAGTTTTTTTGATAAGGCAGTTTTGGACTCACCTGGACGTGATGAGCGGCAGGATGAGCATCTTTAACATCCTCATCAACAATTCTCCAGGAAACGAGAAGTAGATCTTGGCCTAGATCCAAACAAAGACAAGTATTAGAGAGCAAATCAAAATCATCTTTGACAGTTTGGAGTAAGTAAGTAAGTAATTTATATTTATAGAGCGCTTTTCTAGACCAGGGTCCCAAAGCGCTTAGACAATCAAAATAATACTCAATAAAATATATACTTAAAAGATCAAGATAACTGCGGGAAAAACTGAGGAACATCACCTGCAAGTGTTTAGTCATGAATGACGCTAGGTCTACTCGCGACAGACAATGTGTTTTAACTTTCATTTTAATCATTAAAAAGAAAAAAGAAAAACACCAACATGAAATATGTCCTTATGTTTGTATTCTCTCACTAGAATCACAGCAGCCATGTTTTCACAAATACACATTCACTGTTAATGTGACCGTCATTGTCACCTCTAAGAGAACAACATGTGTGTTAACACACCTAATCGTGTAATCATCACTACGAGCAGAACACTGTGATATAAAACCATTTATTGATCAAATGCTTTGCATTATAAGTCACTAGTAGAATGTAGTAGTATGTCTCCAGTACAACACTGACCAGAAATAACTGACCAGAAATTGTTTCCTTCAACCGAGAAAAAAATCTCTAAACTTGGGAAAATGATGTTACGACATGATCTGGAGCTTGTAATCCATGCGTTTGTTTCTTCTCGCCTGGACTATTGCAACAGTTTTTATTCGTGTCTAAACAAGAAGGAGCTGTCTCGCCAGCAGTTAATAGAGAACCCTGCGGCTAGAATTCTGACCCGCTCTAGTAGAAGAACTCACATTTCTCCGATCCTTAAAACTCTTCACTGGCTTCCAGTTTCTTTCAGGATCAATTTTTAAATTTTGGTTCTTACTTTCAGATCTATTCATGGTCAGACTCCTCCTTACATCACTGATCTGATCCAGCCTTACACCCCAGCTCGGGCTCTGAGGTCTGTGGATCAGAATCTACTGATGGTTCCTCGCACACGGTTCAGGACCAGAGGAGAGAAATCCTTCCAGACTGTTGATCCTAAGCTTTGAAAACGATCGTCCTCTCCCTCTGTTTTTAATGGATCCACTGACTCCTTCTTTTCCCTGATTTTCTGGGACTCCTGTGTTTGTTTTGTGTGTCTTGGTCCTTTAAAGTATATATTTTAACTGTGTATTGTATTTGATCGTTAAAGGCGCTTTACAAAAAACCTTTACTTACTTACTAACTTACTAGTAGGAGACTCTTCAAAGAAATGTGCTGATTATTACACAGAAGAGTTGATCACTTTGGTCATTAATTAAGCATGTACAGTATTTATGAACCTTTTGTTCATCTGTAGCTCCAGGATCTACGAACAACACAAGGAAGTGTACTCTTCGTGATCCTTAAATCCTTTTGAAATGAATGTTCTCCGGGACTAATCTAGGGAGGATAGACACCAACGCTTTGTACAACTGAAGGAGGTCAAAGAAACATGTGATGGAGAAGAAAGAAGGCTGGCAAAGAAAAAGACGAGAAGCGACATGGATGTTTTGGAAAAGTGGACCGGAGAGAGCAGAAGAGGACATGAATGCAGTAAATAAAGACTTGTAATAGCTGTGAATCAGTGGTTGAGGTGTATGATTGAGGACTTGCTGTGATGACAGATGCAGGACGAGAAGAAGGAAGAAGCGTGAAGAGAAAGAGGAGGAGAAGGTCATGGAAGAATGAAGGGAGAAGAGCAGAAGAGGACAAGGAGGAACAGGGAAAGAGGGGAACAAAGGAGTCAAAAGAAGAAAGGAGAAGAAGACAAGGATAAAACAGGAGGAATGAGAAGCAGGAGGAAAAGGAACAGGAGAAAAAGAAGCAAAGATGGGCTGAGAAAAAAAGAGTAGTAGAAGGATGAGTAATGGAGGGAAAAAAAAGGGTAAAGGAAGAGCAAAGAACATGTTGAGTTAAAAGTTAAATGTCAGACAAAAAAAATCAAGAACACGACGATAAAAAAAAGAAGTAGAAACAAAGGAGGACACAGAAAAAAAGGAGGGTGAAGAAACAGAAGGAAGAAATAGGAGCAAAAGGAGTGAAGAAGACAAGAGTCTACTTGGAATACATCAAATTAATGTTTTTAGAATAAAAAAAAATGGATTTATCAAACAAATATGAACCGTCAACGCCTCAAATGTAGAAGATGCTAAATCAAAATGCCATCATTTTCATTGTTATTTACTGCGTTGCTGACAGTTTTGTCTTCACATGTGCTCGGGAGAAGCGAGAAGAAAGAAAAAAAAATGTTTCCGTCATCTTTCCTTAAATTAGAATGAATACAGATTTATGACGATTAATTATCAGGTATGTTTCTAATTTTCAGTGTTTCAAGAGGCCAAAGGTTTCCCTGTGTTTGTGAGGCGATAAACTGAGATTTTGTCTCTTTGGTCGCTGACCAGAGTGAGCAGGGTGACCAGAGTGACCAGAGTGAGCAGGGTGACCAGAGTGACCAGAGTGAGCAGAGTGACCAGGGTGACCAGGGTGACCAGAGTGAGCAGGGTGACCAGAGTGAGCAGAGTGAGCAGAGTGACCAGGGTGACCAGAGTGACCAGAGTGACCAGGGTGACCAGAGTGACCAGAGTGAGCAGTGTGAGCAGAGTGAGCAGAGTGAGCAGGGTGACCAGAGTGACCAGAGTGACCAGTGTGAGCAGTGTGACCAGAGTGAGCAGTGTGACCAGAGTGAGCAGAGTGAGCAGAGTGACCAGGGTGACCAGAGTGACCAGAGTGACCAGGGTGACCAGAGTGACCAGAGTGCACGTGAACACATCGGCCACTGTCATCCACTTATCGCTGACATCAAGAGACCTTTTAAGTCCAGCCTGCGACCTGCATTTTCTCCACCTCGACAGCAGCTAGTCAGTCTGCAAATGACAGACCTGGAAACATAATTCCGTGAGATTATTGAAAAAAAGGATTTACCCACCAGCCCCAAGTTTGTGTTTAAACGGACTCAACAACAGACAAAGATTAGCTGTTGCTTTTTTGCGACTAACGACTTCCTGTTGGCCCATCTATTTAAGTAGGTCAATCTACTGGGGGGGTCTAATGTTAGCAGAATCTCAAATTGGCAGATTTGTAGCTATTGATGTAAAGAGTTGATCAGTGCCATCAAAATATAGAATGGCTGAATTAAATAATTTGTACATTGAAAGGTTGAATTATTTTTATTAAAAGGGTTTCGCTTTTGTACAACTTCATTTAAAATCAAATATTTTCTAAATTAATACATTTTTTCACACAGACTTTGATATTCTAATTCCAATAACTAAAATATATATATTTTTAATTTAATATTTATTAATTAGTATCCTTTTAAATTCAATATAAAAAAAGGCCTGTTTAACAGTTCCACCAGACAATACCAAAAAAGTAACAAGCTTCTTGAACTTTTAGCCAATCATGCGACTCATAGTTGATCACGTGACAAAATAGACGCACTGGTGTGTCAATAAAGTCGTTTTCCTGACAATGTGTCAATACTTTGTTTCGACGTCTGGGGTCTCAAACATCTTATATCACATCTCATGGTTTCTAAGGATTTAGGCAGGAACGATGTTAAAATGTGATGATCGGATAAAGACTGTGTTGCCACTGTAACAATTTAGAGAAGTGCCTTTATTTTATTTTCTTAATGTAAAAAACATTTCAGTATTCGAATTATTTAATGTAATTATTCAAAAATACAGCATTTCAAAAAAGTTCAGTGGACGTCCGTTGTAGCTTCATATCTACAGTAGATAAAGTGTCGTGTGTGACTATAAACAGGAAGTGCCTCAGCTTTCATGTCACTTGTGAAAGACTGTGAAACTTCCAAACTGGTCAAGAACTCTGCTGATCAATATACCGACTCAGAGGATCTGTGTGACTTGTGAACAAGAGTCACTAGTGATTTAATTTCAAGTTTGTTTTCAGTTTGAGTTTTAAAATCTGACGTCATCAGCAAAGTCATTAATTAGTTGAGGTTTAGATTTGCACACGTCGCTCCAGTTTTTAGGCCTGACGCAGAAGAAACAATCACCCTGTTAACCAGAGACAGATTAATTATGTTAGATCTTTGTCAGTAGAAGCATGATCTCTGGAGCACAGGGAAGCAGCCAGATCTACGTCTCAAAATAATCATCAGCTTCGCTTGGAACAGAACAAACATTGAAGAAATGTCCAGATCAGACATTAAAACTGAGTCAGATTGTTTGCTCAGAGCTATATGCTGTGTCCACCATTAATATAAAATATTAGTGTAATATTACTAAAGATGTTCTTTCTAAACCGTTCAAACTGTCTCAGACATTATTTACATTTATAATATCAGGTAAAGTTAACAATGAAGTTGAAAAAGCAGTTCTGATACATGAATACTTTTGAAGTTTTTACTTGTTTATGTTGGACTAAAATCACTCAAGGTTCTGCTCATATTTAAACCTTAATGTTCCTTTTTTTTCATCCGGATATGGAAAGTGTTTTCATTCACTTTGATGGCTTCCTACTGATGCTGCTAATTTGTCAGGCCAGTTCATATATAGCAAAAATAAAGCCATAATTTGACTTCATAGCAAAAAAAAAAAAATGGGACTGTGTTTACAAAATGTGTCTTAAGGCATCTCAATATGATGCAAAAGATTTAACGTCATGCTGCTGAGCTCACAAGACCAGTGGACCGGGCTGGAGTCCCAGTCAGGAGAATTCAAAATGCTGTGACAGAATTCTCAAAATCTGAGAAGTTGTGTAAATGATTTTATTGTACATCAGGCTGCTTCAAATCAAGTGTGAAATTAGGTCCTTGGCAGAGGTATGTTATTTATTGACGGTCATCTGGTATTAATTGTAGTTAATGTTTCCACAGTTTTTACTTTTCTTTCTTTTGTTTAGAATCTTTGGGACCATCAGTTATTTCATATAAAATACTTTATACATTTCTTCCTTTTGACGACTAGAAATTACTTTGCAATTGGTTTTCTTATCATTTTCATCCCATTTTAGTGGATCTTTTAATAATAATTTAATAATAGTTTATTCATTTGTGGTCATTATAATTTATTATTATGTGTGTAAAACTTCAAGTACATCTGATGCTTCCTAAAAGCTACAGACTTGAGCTGCCTCCAACTATTTGATCTTCTTTTCTGGCACGTATATTGTTTACTGGAACGGTCCGTCATCTGACTTTGGGACTTGTCCGGTTTTCTCAGACCAAGTTAGTACTTTTGTCTTAGTATTATCAGGATCACTGTCCAGAACTACAAGTGGACTGGGAACATCTCCTTGAGAACATTTAAGAGTAAAAGTCTGACACTGAAAACTAAAGATCTCATTGTGAACGGTGATGATTTACAGAAGAAACGAAGCATCGGTGAAAAGGTCACGGACGATCAAGAAATAAATCCCAAACACTCAGAGTTTAGGAGTTTGATAAAGTGGAGGCCAGAAGTGAACCCTAAAACTAATAATCTCTATCTCCTATCTCTCATCTAAGTGTTTCAAATCATCTACAAAAGCCCCTCCAGTTGAGCCAGTACCTGTGTGGACAGCTGCGTCCCCCTCAGCATGAATCCCAGGGTGCAGCCGGTCACCACGGCGACGACCGACAGAGTCAGGAGCCCGTTCCTCTTGCAAAAGTCCCTGATGTTTTTCTTCAGCTCCCTGCCAGGCTTCACCTGCAGGAAAGACTTCAGCCGGTCCCCCATGGTCTTTTTCCCCGCCGGGCCCGGTGCATAAGAACTGTTGTCGGATCGAGCCTCCTCCTCAGCGCCTGGTAACAGCAGCTCGTCCATTTCCTCCGGATCTCCTCAGCTCCGTCCTTTTCGGTCTTTCTGGCAGCGTGTCAAGCCTGTGACATTGGGGCAACAAGCACTTCCAGGGAAGGATTAAGTCATCAGGGTCCATCAGAGCGGCTGCTGGCTGCAGACTTACCTGCACTAAGAGGCTTAGAGGGAAGCAAACACTTGACACGCCTTTTGTGTGGATCCTACTGGTCCGGCTTTTTTACCATGCTTGAAAATTGTAAAAATAAACACAGAGTTCAAAACAATTAAAAATGACTAATCATTTAGAGTTAAGAAGGATTAAACAGTAGATATAAAGCATTGAATAAATAAAGTCTTGTAATGTGTCTGGACCTCAGACATTTTTTTCCTCACAGTTTTTTTTTTTGTAAATATAATTAACTCTTAACAACAAATATTGCCAAAGGATAAGTTTGTGTAAGATTGCAATAACGTTTCAACATATTAAACGAATTTACTCAATGGATATTAAATACATCTAATAAGTATATTTTAGGGGTTCAAGTTGTATAAAACTATTTCATGCCATTTTCTTCGGTAAATACTTCAACAGAAGTCCGTCAGTAATATATAGCTGCAGCCCCGTTGATCTCCACTAGGAGTCGCTCTAGCAAAAGCCACAAGAGAAAAATACAGGTGATAGTTTGTGGCCCTCTGTTGCAGGATACACATGGAATTCACGTTGAACACAAGGCCCATTGAATTATCGTTATGATTCAAATTTCTTTTTTTCAGGGGTTTTTCAATATATCGTATCGTGTATTTGATTTAACTGGTTTGTTTTCTTTTTAGCATCTTTTGACCCACTTTTTTATGTTGCCATACTAACAGTTAATGAAACAGCAAGACCACAAGTCACAAAAAGATGAAAAAAAAACAAAAATGAAAAACTTTTTCTTTAATGTATGGCCCAAAAAAAGTGATGATCTTAGGGAAAAACATTGTCCATTGCAAAAACAAAAATGCCATATAAGAAACAAAAGAAAAAAAAAAACAGTGAACTGCCTCATTTTGGGGAAGGAAAAACTCAACTGTCAATTACAGACAGAGAACATAACAATAAAAAATAATTTTAAAATACATATATATACTAAATACTTTCACTTACTCTTTAAGAGGACATTACAAAACTACAGAGGCTAAAGAGAACGTCAGCACAGTACATACTGTACAAACCCACACTCTGCCTTAAGCTGGAATCGAACATGTAACCTTCTTGCCATCACTCCAGCGAGTTCACTCAGACGTATCTGAACCGTCACAATCGAGCAGGAGCTAATCTGATCAGCTCTGGAAGTCTACCTTCGGCCGAGTCCAGAAATACGCAGACTGGAGGAGGAATGATCCCGTGTGATACCAAGAACTGTGTCCTGCTTTTGCGACTAAATCGGACCGGCCGGTGGTCAGTGTGACACCGGAGATTAAAGGTCAGTCATGCCTTACTGGACATCATTTCGATAGAGAAATGCAGTGGTCAGTACCTGTCCGAGGAGACGGCAGTGCTGAGAGCTGCTTTTTTTTTCTTGTCTGCCAATACTGGTCCCATTTCAGGACCGACTACAACAAAGAAGTGGAGCGTTAACAGGAAACATTCTTCCAGGCTCTTAAAAGTGAGGAACGTTTACTTACAATTAATTGTCGCCGTTCTCTTTTAAAACTTGTATTTCCCCCTGACTGACACACAAACATGCAGGTTAATTACAAGCCTTCAGGTGCATATTTGTGTCTCTTAGTTTGAGCAGAGACTCACCTTTAAATTCACTCAACCCTGTAAAGAATTTTTTTAAAAATCCCACTCAGACTGGATCATAAGTCATGGGTTTTTCTTTTAATCATAAAGCAACATGAATAAATACAAAATCACAAGATAAAAAAGAATTACAAATATTTGGTCGATGCCTCAACTAGTGTTAGTGACACAACATGATGAATCAACCAAGTATGACACAGTGATGACATTCACATAAAAACGAATTGGATTATTAACAGAAAGGTTTGGCTGTCACTCAAATCCTCCTGATGATTTGACGGACACTGTGTCTTTTAGCTCATCAACACACTTTTTAAAAAAGGTACAAGAAAAGGAAACGTGGGAACAAATATGCACATGGATCTCATTGTGGCAGGAAGATATAATTTCACACACTTTAGTCAACACAAGATTTGATTTGTAGTTATTATTATGCCCTTTATACCTTCATATCATGTACATAAATTTAGCATTAGAGTTTTTGTATCAACCATTTTTTTTTTACATGTTGTGCAGGTTCGAATTCAACATTGTGAAATCATATTTGAATCCAACATGTGGGGGATAATTTTTTTGTTTAGTTTTTCACAAATAAATATAATCTTTTCTCTGTTTAATCTGACATTTGGTTTGAAAACACGAGTTCTAAAAACACAGTAGATCAACAGTTCTAAGACACTCTACTCCACCCTGCAGGAAACTACTAAGCAGCGACGGTAACTAGTGCCAGTGATGCAGGTTCAGGTTGTGTGGAGTAAAACCAGATCCACCACAGCTGCTCATGGACATCCTGGTTGGGACTTAAGAGGAAAAGACATCCTGCTGCTGCACAGCAACTCTGAATGCTTAAGGCCGACTGAGGACTGGTCACAGGAGAGCAGGGTTGCAAGAAGGTTTGCCTCAGAACCTTGTAGCTACAGCACCACCTAAAATAATGTTTAAATATATTATACAGTAAAACCGGGAACTGGGATTAATCTTTGTCGACACACATCCGTAGAACATAATGATTCATGGACTAAAAGTTGATTCAAGCTTCTCTCGATGGAAGGAGTGTAGAGAAAACAAATGGATCACTAGATTGTATTTCAGGACGGTTCCCGCTCTTTGAGGGTAGAAAGAATTGATTGCAATTGCATTTGTGGCTCTAAAGAAGAGCTTTAGAAAAATGTTTCCCTTCGTTGAAACTACAACGACGACTCAAGGGATTAAAGTTACAGTTCTTGTTTCCTGCTCGGTTTCTTTGGTTGGTTCGGGATCTAGTGTCACCACTTGATGAAGACCAGGATGGCCAGGCCTGCGTACCCCAGGATGAGGAAGAGGACCTTGAGAAGACGGTCTCTCTTGTCCTCCAGCTCTTGCGACAGGATCTCAAAGAAGGTTATAAACAAAAAGGTCCCGGCGGCGAGTCCCTGCAGGACCACGGACACGATGCTGCCCGCCAGCGTCTGCGCCGACTGGATGAGCATCCCAACCACCGCCCCCAGAGGGATCATCATGCTGACGGTGACGGCCAGCTTAGCGGCGTCTTTCATACCGAGCGCCGCTTTGGCCACGCTCACGCCCAGAGCGACGGCAGCCAGGGTCTCGTGTATCGCCACACCCAGGAAGAGCCCGCCCAGCTTGGCCGCATCCTCCTGCAGCCCCAGGGCCAGTCCCTCGAACACGGAGTGAGCCGACAGAGCCAGAACCAGGCCTGCCAGTCGCAGCGGCCCCGCGCCCGCCAGCTCGGCGGGGCTGAAGTGTCCGTGCTGGTGGCCATGGTTGTGGCGGGGGGCTGCAGGGGTTCCCCTCGCTGAGGCGATAAAAGGAGTGTCATACTCCGAGTCGCTCCCTGCTTCGGAACCCCCGGCGTTGAAGGTCTCCAGGTCGATGAAAGACGGCTTCTCCTTCCTGAAGGTGAGGATGACCTGCTCCACGAAGACGGTGAGGAAGAATCCCAGCATCATCATCGTCTCGGCTACTGGATAGTCATTGTTGATGTTCAGCTGCCGTAAGACATCGTCGGCCTAAATAGAACAGAAATCACAAACTGTAATGAGGGTGCCTTTAATTAAACACTTTTTCCAAACAGTTATTTTGGTTCCAGACTGCCAAGTGCATAGTAGAAAGATTTAAATCTCATCAAAGTACAAATGTATCATTCAACAACTAAATAGGTTTATAAAGCATATAGAAACACAAAAGTGAAGTTTTTTTTTTTAGAGCATCCAGAAGTGTTGAAACAAGAAATAATTTGCTAATATCCATTCATTTTTTTCACGTCTAATGGACACCTCATTGATCCACATACAACAAATATTTGTTGATGCTTTACCTCTTGTTTATTACATTTTCACATCCACCATTTGCTCTTCTCCTTCTGGGTACATAACTTTACTTGAACTTTTTCATAACATTACATTGATTTCTTGAAAAAAAAAAAAAAAAAGTTATTATTATTATTATTGTTTTATTTGCGTTTAGTGTTGTCAAATCATCATCTAACTGGGACTCAGTTACGATATAACATATAACCTCTAATGCATGGAAGGAAAATGAAAAAACTTACAGCATTATTGTACCTTTAAAAGAAAACTAAAGTTAACTTTAAGAGGAAGTTGTTTTTCTGTACTTCATCAAGATTTTCACACACATTTTAGATGTTTTTTTTAAACATTTCTAAGCACCATTTTTAATCTATTTAATTCACAATAATGTATAGATTGAATCTGTAAATTTGATTAAGCCCTTTTTTTTCTTCTCTGTTCACCAAGACTAATGTTGGAACTGGTGATGAAGCTCAAGAAGCAGCTCTGTTACACGACTAGCCAGTTTGTTGACACTTGAAAAAAAATGATGTAATGTTGTTAAGGGGTTAACACATAATTTAAATAACCTATTTTTGCACACTTCCCAGCTTAATAGAGTTCATTTACTTTTTCAGGTCATAACTGTTGATTAAATCACTAACCTTCAGTTCAGCTTTTTAGATAATAGGTAGTTTATCAAAAATTCAAATTTCAAAAACTAAAACAACCTGTTTAACAAGAAGATTAAACTGCTGAACGCTTGTTCTGTGTGACGATAATTCAATGAGGTCTTGTAATGGAAGTTCAAATCGGCTTGAAGCGTACGTTTTTCATGTGTGATGTTATTACCTTGTCCCTGACGGCTGGCAGGAGAGCATTGAAACATGTCGCCAGAAATACGCCTCCTCCGAACGAGTTGCATAAGGACAGGGCTTTACGATATCTCTGCGCCTTGTCATAGTCCACATGCAGGAGACGAACCGGGATCACGATGCCGGCCAACATCAGACCAAACACCCCAAGTAGGCCGAGGACCTTCGCGATCAGGATCTGCATCCTGGCGTTTACCAGACGCTAGAGACCAGGAAACACAGACCACAGCTTCATCTGATCTGGAATCTCTCAGGGCGGCTGTTCCTGTTGGGAAAAGTATGATTTAAAAAAAAATGAATAAACCAGACGTTGACAAAACTATTGTAGAGATAAAAGGATTATTGGAGTCACACAAATCATATGATCATCAAAATAGTCAGTTTAAACAAACATCTGTCAGGTTTGAGAAAAAAAACGTTGAAATCAATTTTTACAAGAACACACAACTTCTTGGTTCGAGGGCATGGGAAATTCCAGTCTCTATCCCATGACTTTGTTTCTGACAATGTGAGCATTGTATGATGTAACTTTTTTGTTACAGTAGATGTTAACAAAAGGGATTTACAGCAAAAACCAACAAATTTTCTTTGGCTCCAAAAGATTTTAACAGAATGGACAAAAAGATTATACAGTAATACATTAAAACAGTTTTATCTTTATAGATACAGTCATATTAAGAACCGTTAGACTTTTATAAACAAACCCATGAAAAATCTCTTGTATTTAGTGTAGCATTTTAAAGGCTTCGATCAGTATTTTTCTTTTATGAAACATTTTCACCAAATCCTCAATCCATTTATGAACTGAAAAGACGAACATACTTGTGACTAGTATATTCACGATTGGATAACTCGGAACAGAACTAATGTAAAAATATACACGCTATAATGTATGAGGCTTCTCGTTGTATCAAATAATCGATGGCCGATATTAGTAATAAAACTTTATTTCCGGCTTCAGTTTAGCCAAGTGTGCTAACTTTGCATTAGCTCTCCGTCCTTAGCTTCCAGCTGCTGGAGCTACTAGCAAACACGGCCATGTTTCTTCCATGCAAACACAGGCTAACGTTTCTAACCGATAAAAAATAACTTCAATTTAATCAAAATGCATCGAGAAAGCAACAATATCACGATGTTTACCTGACCGAGTCGCCGTAACCCACCAAGCAGGTGGATGGAGCCGCTTCCATGTGACGTCATCGAACTCCGCCCTCCGTTTATGACGTCATCACTCTTTCATTTTATTACGTCATTTTATTTGACAAAATAAATAGTTAAAGGATGTCATTGGCAGGTTTGATGGACTGAACACAAAACTGTCGAGAACAATTCACGTTTTCTATTACATTTCAAAGGATTATGAGGCCTTCTGTCAAGCGGTAATAACTTTATTAATATAACAGATAACTTATTATTGCCTCGGACAGCAACAACCGTAAAGGTTTTATCATAATTATTTTGCTCATGTTTATCCAACATTCATCTACAGGGCTTAGTAGCAAATTATGGTCCTTTTTTTTTTTTTACAGAATTAGAATGGTAACTATTGCTGGACTTTACCAAACAACTTGAAATAACACGAAATTCGAAATGTAAATATTCATAGTTTTATTTCCTTACACAGATTCCTGCCTCCGTGTTGTCCCCCACTGCCTCTCGTTCACACACAATTCACAAGTTGACTTTTAAAGATCAAAGTTACACCTTAGCTTGGTTTTTATAGAAGAAAAAAGTTTCAAGTTTAGACCCTGCTGACTCGTGCCATTGTTAACTGTAATATATGGGTCCGTTTTCCTACAAGCACATTGATGTTTCAATCTTATATCCAATATCAAAGTTGCTCCTGCCCACATTAGCACTCGAGGAGCAGTCTGAGGTGGAGACGTTGGTGTGAGGTGACTCCTGAATAAAGGCTTCTCTCATGCAGGAATTAAACAGTGATGGAAACACAAAAAAATCTTTTAAGTCCTTCCATTTTTATGAATCCAAATGTGGAAAAAAAAATTGACTGTCAGCTGCTTTCTCCAAATTCAAATACTTCCACCTGGAAAAGAGAGAGTGAAAAAATAAAAATTAACCACGGTGAAGTAGCAGCCCCAGATAATAAATGAATAAAAAAAACTGCCATTTCATCTTAATTCCTAAATATATTCCCATTAAATGTGCCTTGAATATACGCAGTGTTTGATAAATGTAACCAATGCACAATCATCTGTAGGCCGATATTAAGAAAAAGAAGTTACACGAGTTTAGCATGATTTTATTTTAAGAACACGTCTCTGGGAAGAAGGATCAATATACACTTTGGAACCACTTGAAGCAACATGACCAGGATGAATGAAAACCTACACAGACAATACAATAGTTTAACACCACAGACTTAAATGTTTTAAAAGAAGCTCATGATAGTTTCCAAGTATCTCCACATAATAACAATAGAGCAGTTTCGATGTAAACCACTGAAGCTCCACTCATGCAGAAAAAAATGACGTAAACAAATACTTTTTGTAAGTCATTTGTCCACTGGCTCAAAAAATAAATGAATCATTAGTGGAAAAAGCTCCGTCCTGCTGCAGTTGGATTTTACATTACATTTGGTGAATTATTGGATCACAGTCTTGAGACATTGGCACAACGGCATTGTTAGGATTTTTTTTTTAAGTTCAGCAGATAAGCTGACGTTCCTTGCACCAAAGGGGTTTGTTGACGTACCACTTCTGTGTCACTGCTGATCCTCGTTGCCTGCACTTGGCGCCCGATTGCGCATTTGACTCCTCAGCTGTTCGATGAGTTCTGGGTTCTGCTGCTGCATCTGCTGAGCGAACTGCTGACCTCTGCAACACACACACAGATCCCTCATTATTATTTTATAATCATTATTATTTAACACAGAGATTTAATAAATGTCTAAAAATTAAAATTTTAATTAAACTATAACCAAAGAACCACATTGATGTCAATTATATTTCTACAGTAGTGACAAGAGTTGCCACCCACTAGTGGATCTAAACCTTACTAGGAAATTAACAACTTTGAAAAACATCCAGCCAGAAATGATAAGAAGAGAAGAAGGTCTTTTCAGACCTCAGATTTTTTTTAAAGAAACTGTTTCATGTAAAGAATTGTGTGATGCATTCAGGTACATACGCCTGGATCAGCCCTGATAAATCTCCTGGTGCAGGGGCAGGTGCAGGTGTAGGTGCAGGTGCAGTAGAGGTTGCAGCTGCAGTGGGAGCCCCTGCTGTTGCTCCACCCATCCCTCCTCCGTACGCTCCAGACATCATCCCTGACATCCTGCCACACATGAAATCCAAAGTTGCGAGCTGCACAGAACCCAAAAGAACGCGACGAGGAAATCCAAAGACTTACATCTGCAGGACCTGAGGGTTGTTCATCATCGATGATGCCTGCAGATCAGAGGTTTTAACTCAAACATCTCTCTTAAGTTGTGAAGGAAGTTGGATAACAGAATTTCATAAAAACTTCATCCAGTCACTTTCTGAGCCGACTCACCATGTTCATGAATCCTGGGTTACTGAGCAGGCCGGCAAGGTCGACTCCCCCCATCCCTGCACTCTGACACACAAACACAACGAGTCAGTGTCTGTGTCACACAAAGAGAGGTTCGCCACAAGCCACATCTTACTGGACTGGCCGTCTCCATCTTCTCCTCTGCAATCTTCAGGTTGGCTTTGTACGTGTCGTTGTCAGGGTCCAGTTCTAGAGCTTTTTTGTAGAAGTTCACCGCCTCTGTGAACTTGTTGAGGCTGGTCAGAGCCAAGCTGAAACATCAGACGTCAGTAGAATTGAACAAAATAGTGAGAACCAGTGATCATCTCCCTGCTCTATTCACAAGCTCTATAGTGACACCATCTAGTAACCCCAAAACAATGTTGTATGATCAGTAGCACATTTTGAAACAATAGTTGCATTAGAAGTGATTCACTGTGTGAATGGCTGTCAAAGCGCTTTGTGACCCTGGTCTAGAAAGGCGCTATATAAATAGAGTATATTATTATTATTATTATTATTATTATTACTTAATTGAAGAAAACAGATGAGCAGGTAAGAGTATAGAAGTGACAAGAGATTAATTTTCATAATATATTGGATTAATATGTAACTATAATGTTTGCAGATTTATAATGAAATACTTCAGGCAGTCTTACCCCATCCTGCCATAGGCTTTGCTGTAGTTTGGGTCGATGCCGATGGCCTGTTCACAGTCCTGCACTGCTCCAGCGTAGTTCCCTAGTTTACTGTATGCTGCAGCCCTGCAAACAAACACAAATGTCAGGTTTTCACCAAGTACAGGACTAAAACAACCACTTTGGATCACTATCAGAAAACATAGCAGAAGACAGGATCCCAGAGTGTTTCTAGAGGTTCCTCCACCTTTGGCAGATGTGTTCTTATCCAAAGTGGATGTTGGATACAGAAACTGTGTCAAATTTCAGGAAACCCTTCATTAACCACAAACTTAAATTATGTTAGGTTAGGTAGAACTTTTTTGATCCTCAGGAGGTCTCCTTCAGAAATTGTTTTTCCAATTAGTCACAGCAATACGGACGATTATTCATAAAACTAAAAATAAGAACAAGAACAAAGAGAAGTAAAAAGAACGAACAAGATGACGCAATCTTAGTCTAAAGATAAAGAACATAGATCAAATAACAAATAACAAATGATACAAAGACTAACATAGAACAGAACATCCTGATACTTTTACTCCACTCCTGCCCCCAAACTCAGAATTCTACAATATAATAGCCCGAGGAATGAATGAGTCCTTGAGTCTATTAGTTTTGCATCTGAGGAGGAGCATTCGTTCACTCATTTTTCTTCTCTGCTCACTGATGACAGTGCTCAGAGGATGACTGTCATCATCCATGATGGACAATAGTTTGTCTAGTGATCTCCTCTCAGCAACTGTCACCAGTGAGTCCAGCTTCATGCCAACCACAGAACCAGCCTTTCTGATCAACCTGTCCAACCTGTTGACTCTCAAAATAGAAGTTGTAGAAGCAGACTGGATGACACTCTTCAGCTAATCATAGTAAACCATGGCTGTGTGTGGATGTAAAACCAGGATGCTGGCAGAGGCAGACATGCTCTAAAACAACAAAGATCTCAGCTTCATCAATAATTCAGCAATGTTTTCATGGACTGACCTGTTGCAGTAATAGACAGCATTCTGAGGGTTGAGGGTGATGGCCTTGGAGTAAAACTCAACTGCGGCTCCAAAGTTCTCCACTTTCATCTGGTCATTTCCTGCACACGACAAAGTGTGTCCATGAAAATGTGTCCAAATATCACTCAATAAATGTTTGATGTTACCGTCTGATTTGAGTCTCTCTGCCTCATCTCTCTGTTCCTCGCCGATGGAGTTTGGGGTGGCGTTGTTGTTGACATGCGACTGAGCGGGAAACTGCAGTGATCAAAAGAAGGTGGTTTAAGATAGAAAGATTACCACAATTAAAGAGATTAATCTGTGACTCCACCAACGTGCTTCACCTTGTCTGTTACTAAGGCAAAAATCTCTGGTAATGTCATGGGAATCGAAAGACTCTGGTCATCAGTGGAAACTTCAAACGCTGTCTCCAGACATTGAACAGCAACTGCAGAGCAATTACAACACAAGAAGGGATGTCACTTTATATTAAGTAGAAGGAATGAAAGCAGATGTTAAACGAGGAAGATCGGAGGCTCAAACTCAGATTAGAGTGTAAATCACAGATAGTCCTTGAGCATCCTGAACCTTGCAAGTTTAAAATGTCTTCCTAATGTTAAATATGTTTCAAAAGTGTGGTTGAAGTGTGGGAGGTTGTCAACTACAATGTCTGTGTCACAGTCAGCACCACCACTACACACAGACACAGTTTGGATATTTTATTCCATTATTTGTCTCATTTATTCAAATCTGACATGAGACAAATCAAATGCTGCCTTCCACTCATTACACTTAATGCGTTCACAACCAAGCCGATTCAAATAGCAAAGTGCCATTGTAGGTTACAAACTACAGCCTAACTGCTATGTAGAATTAAAACAATAAAAAGATACTGAAGACAAGCTAACCCTCAGATAAGTAAATAGTATGTGCAAAGATACAAAGAGTATTTTTCAAGCCATAATATTAAAAAAAAACTAACAAAAAAACACCAACCTTCCAGGCTCTCCTGTGCAGACGAGGACAGGTTTCCATCCAGGAGCTGGTAGTGGAGGAACTCAATAATGGAAAAGGCAAGACGTTTGTTGTCTGTCATGATGATGGAGGTGCAGACCTCACTATGTTCAATAGTGGAAACCTTAAAAAGAGATAATCTTTCAGTACTGCTTGACCAAGAAACATTACTTGACACAAATGAACATCCCCGTTAACAACAAACGTTATTTTAAATGAATAAACGTTAGAATAACATGCAACATAATTGCATCGATTTGTTTTTTGTGAATGGGGAGTTAATCACATGCAGAAGGTTTCACAGCTACATTTAGCATTAGCTCGTGGAAGGTTCTAGCATCTCAGGTATATTATTAAAAATAAAGTGATGTTAACAGGCGACTATTCGTCATATAGTTGGACTTATGGGCGACTTTAATAAGGAGCAATAAGCAATTAAATTTAAAGTACAATGACGTCATTATACATAGTAGAACATGAGTTATTACGGTATATTATTAGCTTAGCTTGATAGCTTCTTATCAGGAACGCAGGACTATGGAAGCTATATAGGCTAACGTTATTACATGAGCTACAAGCTAAGCTAACAATTGCGACAGCTAAAGAACCAGAAAGAAACTTTCACGTAACAACTACACACTTGGATAAAAACATGTGCAGGCCACCGAACGTTTGTGTCGCACACGTGTTCTTCAGCCTTATTCACAGCATGCACGGGGACAACATTAGCGCGCAAACAAACACAGGAAAGTGTGAAACGTCAAAGTTTTAACGGGAGTCCGGCGTGACACAGAGGCGTCACACACGGATGAGTGGCTACATGCTAACTAGCTTGAAACATGTTGATAAAAGTGCCACGCCATTGGCACAGGCGTCGTGATAGCTCGAAGGTTTTCAACTGTACCAGTGGTCTCGGATGTGAGGTGCAGTCGCCGCTGATAACGGATGTTTCCGTTCGGGGCTCCGTGTAGGGGGGACTTCGCTGGACCTCAAGCCGCTCACGGGTACGCTGGTTGGCCTGTCGGGAAATAATGACGTCAGAGGCAGGCCTTGCTTACAGTGGATGACGTAAAACGTTTGTTGTATTAACGTGTCTAACGATTCCTTTGGAGATTTTTTAATTTTTATTGCTATTATTATTATTATTGTTATTCGGAAGTGTAATTGTAAAAGCTCAGCAAGGAGGCTATAAACACACTGTAACGTCTCTTTGTAATATAAATTATTCGAGTCACTCATTTCTTTATTACTTCATTGTTTTTATCTTTAAAGTAAACTATTGTAGGACAATCTTGTATCTTAAACCGTCTATAAAGTATTTTAAAAAAAAGGATACTCGTGTTACAAAAGGCAACATGTTTGTATTCTACGTTCTGTCGGTAGACGTTTTATTTTGGAACATCGGCGGATATTAAGTTTGTTCACATTTTCTGGCGCTTATTTCTTAATTCCCTGACAGCAGGCTCTCTGGCAGCAAACCATCACACGTCTCGCTAACCTCGACGATATCTCCTGACCATGGGCCCAACAGGTGAGCTTTAAAACTTTATTGCATGTAGATTTGAAGATAAATACCAAATCTATTCACAAGTGAACACATTCCGTTGTTATTCATGCGCACTCTGTCACAGGTGTTAGCTAGCTGCTGCTAACGGTTGCCTGTGTGACTCCATGATGATTCACTGTTATTTTCCTCTACACTGGATGGACTCCTGGAGAAAATGACTAACTTTCTAGTTTTTCTTCTACGTTCTCAGACTGAGCAGTGCTAGCTCACGTGTGTCAGTATCTGTCCATTCATGCAGCTAACTGAGCTGAACTGCTGGTTCATGCTGGGGACGGAAAAACCAACAAGTTTCCCATCATAAATAAAAATAAATCACATTTCCTTGACAGAATGGTCTTGTAAAGACGATCCCAGTGATATAAGGATCTTTTTCCTGCGATAAATATTGAGAAAGTTATGGTTTAATAAAACCGGTAAAAATGCAATCACCTTAATAAATAAATGGATAGATGGATGGATAGATACTAAGTCAATAGAGTTCAATATTTTAGGAGTGACTTTTTTTGTTCAATCCGATTTTAATAATGTTTTAACCTGCCTAATATTTACTCAATATTAAAAGGTTGGTATTGGAAAGCTTGTTAAACAAAGAAACTACTGGAAAAATAGGTTTCGTCATGTAGTAATGATGTTAATGCAAGATGTTAAGATGTTTTGCAGGGAATTTTGTTGAGTGAAAACTTAGTATATGTTCTCAGAGATTTGTGGCGAGATTTGATTAATCTGAAAATTTCGATATTCTTAATAAACTAGGACATTTGTTCTCCGTTATAACCATTGTTTAATAGTGGTGACGCTTTTTAGGGATAAACGTTTTACACGTAGATTTGTTTCTAATTCAACCACAGAAGACGACGACTTCGTAGCATGATAAGCAGACGGAGACAAAGTATAATTCAAAACTAAGGAATCTCTGGATACGGTCCTTGTCCAGGTTTCCCAGATTTTATAAGAATCTCTGAAGTCCTACGATCGTCTTAGAGCGCGCTTCAAATTTAAATGTAAGAAGGATGTGTTTTCCAGTGTCACTCTTAAGATCTTTCTCTAAGAGGGAAATGTAAGATGGAGCTGACCCACTCGTAACCACCTTCCTGGCGAGTGGCGACCAAATGCTCAGTGATCAAGCCGCGTCAGGCAAATTTATATCCTCCATTTTTCCAATTAATAAAACAATTTTCAGCTTGGAAAAGTTGTACGCAAGCATCTCTATTTGAGTTCAAGTAGTACTTTGATACTTGGTGTGATTTCCATTTGACTTGTCACACATGCGAGTGGAAGCTTGACACAGAATTACTTGTATAAGCTGATCATGCACTTCACTTGAGTGACAATATACGAAGGTCCTGCCTCCGTTATCTGGGGCTGTGATTGGCCGACACACTCGACTAAATGTGGCTGTAGAGAAAAACATTTCAACATGTGACATTCCGCAGATATCAAGGGAACAGATGTAATTGAGCTCAGAAAAGCTACACTATATTAAGGCGTCGCCAAAGTCTGCACTTTTGCCATATGAGACTTATGGCCTTATAAAGATAGATTTGTCTGACATCTATTGATTCAGGTTCAGCACCACCACACTGGACAGCTCACACTAAGAGCTCCTCTGACTTGATCTTAAAAAGTCTCTTATAAAGGCGGTTAAGAACGATCAAATCTGGGAAAACCCCGGCCAATATAAAGTAAAAACTGACAAAACAAATATGGTGAAAATGTCGTTTTTGTTTTTTAGCTTTGGAATAAAACGGTGGCAATAAAGAGAATACAAATGAATTACAGTAAGACAATATAAAACCAGTCAATACATTATACAACTACTTTCAAGCGATTAAAATGAGATGAATTAATACATTTTAGAATGTAATTATGATCTGTATTATCAAAGCCCTCAACTTTTAGTTTTAATGTTAATGTATTATTATGCAGCTGAGAAGTTGTTGAATAAAGAAAAAGTATCTTCATAAAATAAATTCTTGCTTCTAACAGACATGCAGTTTTAGGACTCAAATACAGCAGAATGTACCAAATGTTCGATGCAACCTTTAATTTCCACCAGCAGGGGTGAATGTTGCTGTGTTCTTTTGTCTAAATCGGCAACCTTTTCCACTCTAAGAGCCATTTGGAATCATTTCCTACAGGAAAGAAAACACTATAAATAAAATTTAAGTTAATAGTCGTTCAACTAAAATTGAAACTTCACTCGTTTTCTACTCACCCCCATGTCGACTAAGAGTTGGGATTATTAGATTTAACATTGAATTGAAAATATGTTGAATATTGAGTAAATAAATATCCATTACATCTCAAAAGGAACTATATTTAAGATTTGTATTATTCAATTGACTATTATTATCATATTTCACCCTTGAACTTTTGATTGTTGACTCTTGCTAAGGAAAGTTGTTTCCCCTCCAGGTGAGATGGTGTTCAGCAGCGCGGTGTCGGTCTGCTCAGAGAACCGTCTGCGCTGGGATCTCAGTCCAGATGAGATCCGGAAGCTCTCCGAAGAGCTCATCAGTACCACCAAGAAGGTATACGACTGCGTCGGTGCCCTGGACTTGGATGCCGTCACCTTCGAGAACACCCTGAAGGCGCTCGCAGACGTGGAGGTCGAGTACACGGGTCAGTGTCCAAACATCTTCTTATGATCTCCAAAGATTAAATGAATTGATCAAAACATGTGTGGAGTCGATGTGTAAAAGTACATAATTCTTGAATGGATGATTTAATTTCTAAGCACGTTATGGCTTTCCACAAATGTAGAGCTTTTTATAAAAAGTTGTAAGTCTTGTCCATGTTTTTCTCCATCTAAGATCAAAATCTTAGATGGAGTTTTCTCAGAGTACGAAGCATGAGAACAGTTGAGCAACACTTTGAGACGTGAAGTTGCACAATCTTAATTAAAAAAAATTAAAAAAAATTGTTTAGTGATGTCACCAAGGCAAACTCAAGTCATCACTTGCATTATCTGCCACTATCTGCTCCTGGCACATTAAGACTTGGTAGAAACAACAACATGTATCAGAAAAATAAGACCTGCTCTGCCCCAGGACCAACTTGTCAACCAGTCATGGCTCTTTGCGCTTGATTAAAATCTTTATTATTTATTTAACAAACAAAAAGTGCCCAAACCAGATAGTTCCATGGCTTGTGAATAACATACAGATGTGATCCAACAGAACACAGAGATGTTGCATTGTAAGTACATCTGAGTTGGCAGTGGTGAAGAGCAAAGGTCAAGTCAGCAGTTTGAAGAGAAAAGGCAGCACCAGCAAAGGCTTTTGTCTGTACACGGCTCCACAAACACAGCAGTGTTGCCGTGTAATGACGGACGAACATCACTCTGGGTGAAATGTTAGTAACGTGAAGACACCTTTTCAGAAACTCTGCACAGATAATACCTGCCAGCATTCTTACACTGGTTGACATTCAATCTGAATAAATTCATGAGAATTTCAAAGTCTGTATATAGTAAAAATAGATATGATCTAAAATCATATGTAATGAAATGCTCTTGAATGAACTGTTCATGTTTTGTTTTTGATTAGAGAATATCTTTCTTTTGATAAAAATAGTTTTCACTTGGTTAAAATAGTTTATTATAAGTTAGGATTTATATTAAATATTAGGAGGTACAGTAATTTGTATTTGTTTTGGGTCTTTATTATGCTTCAGTGACACCTTTTATAATGTTTTACTTTTTCACAATTTCCTCCTCTGTCAGACTGATTCATCTTTTTCTTTCTCTGCCTCAGTCCAGAGGAACGTGCTGGACTTCCCTCAGCATGTCTCCTCCTCTAAGGAGGTACGAGCCTCCAGCACAGAGGCCGACAAGCTCCTGTCGGAGTTCGATGTGGAGATGAGCATGAGGGAGGACGTGTACCTGAGAATCGTTGCGCTGGAGGTGAGCTGCTGTTGACCAATCGGAGTTGAAGTTGGATTATAATAGTCACAACTTAAAAAAGATGAAAGTTGAATTAACAATGCTGGGGAACGAGACTATTCTTCTAGAACATAATTTTCTCATAAGATTTGAATTGAAACATCCAAATTTGATTTTAGGGCAAACAGTGGAATGTTTCATAAATTATTTATGAACTTTTATTCATATTTTCTGTGATGATTGGTTTCATATTTTTATTGACTGATTTATTTTAAACCAATATTGAATTTGCTTATTATAATATGAATGTATTTGATAAAATAATCTTAATCTAACTTTTGAAATGTAATAGAAAATAAAACCTTTAATAACACTGCAGTCATTAACAAATCACAGAAAATAAAGTAAAAAAAGAAAAAGGGTTGTGGATGTAAACATCACAATTATTCTAAATCACGTTGATTTAAATAATAATAATAATAAAAAAAAAGAGTCAAACAATAGCTGGACTATCTATTATTTAAACAATACCCTGATGTGACTTTGGTAGGGCTTGGCCAGGAAACTGTGGGTCAGAGACAGCTTTTGCATTAATTTCGATATTTGCTAAAATACTGAAAGAAACTTTTGAGAGCCTTTCTTTTGTTTCGACATTGACGACAACTTGAAAGTGATAGAAACTATAAGATCAGTCTCACTTAGTGAGGCTTTTAAAAAAAAAGTTAAAAAATGAGCTCTGGCTGTAACCAGGAATTGTTTTGCTTCACTTGCGTAGAAAAAGATCGACCTAACCTCCATCACTGACGAGTCCAGACGCTACATGGAGCGACTGATCAAACTGGGGAAGAGGAACGGCCTCCACCTGCCCAAAGAGACTCAGGAGGTAAACGTTGTTTCTCAACACTTCAGCTGATTAGTTTCTTTATAACAAGCATTTTTGTGGGGAGTAACGTTTTTCATAATCTAACAGGAAATCAAGACCATCAAGAAGAAGCTGAGTAACCTGTGCATCGATTTCAATAAGAACTTGAACGAGGACACGACCAGTCTGTCCTTCAGCAGGGACGAGTTGGGTGAGACATTGACACGCCCTATCAGACCAGAACCTAGAGATGCTGAAGGTGTGCGTTTGTTGCAGGAGGCCTCCCGGAGGACTTCCTGGGCTCCCTGGAGAAGGACGGAGACAAACTCAAGGTCACGCTCAAGTACCCTCATTACTTCCCCACCATGAAGAAGTGCCATGTCCCAGAGACCCGCAAGAAGCTGGAGGAGGCCTTCAACTCGCGTTGCAAAGAGGTGAGAAGAACATCGAGAAAACTCGAGGGAGTTTAAAGCGCCTGTCAGTCAAGATGATCCCAAGGATGCTTGAGCAGCCGATGTTGTGTTTCCGCAGGAAAACTCTGTCATCCTGAAAGAGCTGGTTGAGCTTCGAAGCCGGAAGAGTTCTGTGCTGGGCTTCAACACACACGCTGACTTTGTCCTGGAGATGAACATGGCCAAGTCCGGGAGAAAGGTGGCAACTTTCCTCGGTGAGTGGAGATGAAATGTGACTTTGCACATTTCAAATTAACCATAACTCCACAAAGGTGTATCTTATCTTGTTACAATATCGGTGAATAGAGAACCAGGGCTTTGTCGTCATGGTTGCCGCCAATACCTCTGTAGTTTGACCACCTAAACATAGAGCAGATTCACCTGCACATTCGTCAAGAGTTATGCAGGCATCACAGGAGGATAACTCGTAAACAATAGTTGTAATTGAAGAAATGCAAATTGGTTCTGAAAGCAGATAAAGGATGACAAGGCCCACCAGATTATAAAACGCTATCAATGAGCTTTTTGGTTTTCTCTTCTGCGCCAGTCACACCTCATTAATCATCACTGTGCGACTTCCTGGTGTCATGTTACTGTGTTTAGCATGGAATAGTCTGTTGATCCAGATGACATGCACCGTTATTGTAGAGCATAATGTAGAGGATCGCAAGAGTTGTGATGTGCAGAGTGAGAAAGAAATTAACCAAAAGTATTACTTTCTGTTATTCGACAAATAACTTCCACAGTAGTTTAATACCATAGAGACATGTAGTGCGAAGTTTACCAACGTCTTAACAGATTTTTGAGTGCCATGGTCCACAGAAAATCAGTTGGGGGTCAGTTAATAACACCAGAAATTACACATAAAGTGCAGTGTTGATTTATTTATTTTTAATGCTCATTATCATTATAGCACTCAAATACAATGTAGCAGGTGTTTTAAATCAATTACGATGGTATAAAATGCTTAGAATATATGCAATGTAATAAACAAATATGGTTGAACTAGAAAACATTGACTTCACTGAGAGGGAGTTGTGGGTCAGAAAGTGAATCGACAAGTATTTTGTTTTTATTTAAGGAAGAAGTTGTTTGAGAGTTTAGGTTCACAGTTTAGAGCCATGATATAATATTGTAATATTATAAAGTGAATTAAATATAGCAATACCTTCCTTGTTTAAAGCCCTACCAGAGTATCTGAAAACACCAGACAAAAAGGCAAACAAAAGACCAGCAGTAAAAGTTGAACAAAAATCAACGTCTAAAAAAAAAACTGTTCTGTTCATTTCTTAACCCAATATAAACCCAGACCACATGAACATAATTGTTTAAGGTTCTTTTTTCTCACTGGCCCTCAGAGGAGCTGTCCTGTAAGCTGAAGCCTCTCGGGGAAGAAGAGCGGGTGGTCATCCTCAAACTGAAGGAGAAGGAGTGTCAGAAGAGAGACCTGACTTTTGATGGAAAGCTGCACGCCTGGGACACTCGCTACTTCATGACCCAGGTACGAGCCCTTGACAAGAGCCCACCTGAGCTCCACTACAGTGAACTCGTGCACAGGTGGAGGAGACCCAGTATGCCGTGGACCAGAACCTGCTGAAGGAATACTTTCCCATGGAGGTGGTCACTCGGGGACTGCTGGACATCTACCAGGATCTCCTGGATTTGTCCTTCGAGCAGATCAAGGGGGCGGCCGTGTGGCACCCCGACGTCACTCTGTACTGTGTCAAGGACCGAACCCATGGACACATGGTGGGACAGTTCTACCTGGACCTGTACCCGAGGTAAGAGATGGAGAAGAAGGGTGTAAGAAAATATTGATGCATTTGAATGATACCATATTGTCAGTATCAATATTTTGAAATTTGTAAGTAAGTCATTTTTATTTATAGAGTGCTTTTCCAGACCAGGGTGACAAAGCGCTTAAACAATCAAAACAATATTCAATAAAGTATATACTTAAAAGGTCAAGATAAAACTGATAACACAACAGGAGTTCCAGAAAATCAAGGAAAAGCCTGAACAAACAGAAACGTCTTAAGATGTTTCTTAAAGGAGTCAGTAGATCCATCAAGCGCAAAGGGAGAGGAAGATCGTTCCAAAGCTTAGGAGCAACAGCCTGAAAAGATTTCTCTCCTCTGGTCCTGAACCGTGTATTTGTATTTATTTATTTATTTATTTATTTTTGGGCTTTCAAATCATATTTTATTTTTATCCAAGTTCCTTTTTATAATTAGTTTAGAATTTATTATGAGTGTTAAACTATGTTTATTTATATATATATATATATATATATATATATATAAAATGTATTTACAATAAACGTGCAAATATTTATTAACTTACTTCATTTTTATTTGCAAATAAACATCCAACCCCTAGATGGCAGCAGTCATTAGGTCCTCCGCTGCTAAAGGAACAATGAAATCTGTGCAAGGTCCCTGTTATGACTGAGGACAAGAGGATACAGTCGATTCCAGCAGCTTTTAAAGCTGATGTTTGGGCTTATTTCTTGTTTTTTCAAGAGTCATGTGGTCCAAAAATGCACCACTGTAGTCAAGTACTCGAGCAATACTACAAATATATCTTTGATACTATAGTATTACAATATCTCGTATCTGTGTGTATCATGATGCGTATCATATCGCCAGATTCTTGACAATAAACCCCTCTATCGGAGACGAGTGCCGTCTCTGTCCCGGTGGTCTGACCGTCTTTTGTTGACCTCCAGGGAGGGCAAGTACGGCCATGCCGCCTGCTTCGGCCTGCAGCCGGGCTGCCTGCTGCCCGACGGCACGCGTCAGATGTCTGTGGCCGCCATGGTGGCTAACTTCAGCAAACCAACAGCAGACGCCCCGTCACTGCTGCAGCACGATGAGGTGGAGACCTACTTCCACGAGTTCGGGCACGTCATGCACCAGCTGTGTGCGGAGGTCAGTGACCGCTCATCGTGTCCCAGCCCAGAACCATATGAACGCTATCCATGACGCCACTCGTCGCATCCTTGTGCTCTCGCATGTCTGTGGCTCACCACCCCGTGTCTTTCCGCCTCAGGCCGACTACGCCATGTTCAGCGGGACTCACGTGGAGCGAGACTTCGTGGAGGCTCCGTCTCAGATGCTAGAGAACTGGGTTTGGGAGAAGGAGCCGCTGCTGAGGATGTCCCGCCACTACAAGACCAGTGAACCCATCCCTGACGAGCTGCTGGACAAACTCATCAAGTCCCGCCTCGCCAACACCGGTGGGTGCTAGTGTGCCAATGTTAGGATCATTCTGAGCGTAACTGATGGGTCAAAGGTCACGGGAGGTCAATCTTGTCTGCATGATTTGCCGCAGGTCTGTTCAACCTGAGGCAGATTGTCCTGGCCAAAGTGGATCAGGCTCTTCACACCAGAGACGGTCTGGACGCGGCAGAAGAGTACGCACGACTCTGCCTGGAGATCCTGGGGATCCCTGCCTCACCAGGTCCGTCGTCTCTCTTCACCACACGTTGATTTTTATATTGATTAACATTCTTCAGCGAGAATCTCGAGTTGGAAATCTTTTCTACATCAGAGATGATGCTGAAACATCACTCGTTTCTTTTGGTTCCCAATACATTTCTTTGGGTTGTTAGGAGAGCTAGCGGCCTCATTTTCAATGTAGAGTTTGAAACGTGAAATTGAGTTGTTTTTAAATGAAACTTTCCTCTAACACTTGAGAGAGCTAGCATTGTTCTGACTTGTCCTGACTTCAAAATAAAAGGAACAATTTTGGCTACTAATATTATTATTATTATTATTATAATTAGGGAACAAACGATAAAATTAAACCGATTTGAAAGGGTTTAATAAAACTAAATACTTGCTCAGCTGATCCTTTTTTTTCTGAAAGTTTACAGAGAAACTGTAACTGTTTTGTTTGGGTCCATGACGGCAGCAGAGATCCTCGTCAACCCTCCAGCTGTGATCCATAATTAATGAATCACTTGTTGTTCTCTTGCAGGAACAAACATGCCTGCAACTTTCGGGCACCTGGCTGGTGGCTACGACGCCCAGTACTATGGTTACCTGTGGAGCGAGGTGTTCTCCATGGACATGTTCTTCGCTCGCTTCAAGCAGGAGGGAATCATGAACCCCAAGGTCGGGCGGATCTTTGTCTGAGAGCAGACGACTCTCAACTTTGTTTCACAAACGTGTGTGTACTGATCCGGTTCTTTGGTCCCGCAGGTGGGACTGGACTACAGGAAGTTCATCTTGCGGCCCGGAGGATCAGAGGACGCCGCCGACATGTTAAGGAAGTTCCTCGGGCGGGACCCTAAACAGGATGCGTTCTTAGTGAGCAAAGGACTTATGGTGGACCCCAAGAGTCAGTGCTGATACGGCCCGGCAGCCTGGTCCTCCTGAAGATGATGGACTGATGTGATTTTCTGATGTTTTTATTTTCTACAAAAAAACAAACTGTAACAAACATGGAGGAAATGGCAGTGAATAAACTTGTTTTGAGGTGATATTTTCCACTTTTACTCACAGGTTTAGACTTAAAACGTTTGTTATGTTCTTAGTTAAACGCAAATTCAATTCATACATCACACGACTGGTACCAAAGGTCAAAGGGGAAGACAAGAATGAGGTGCCAGGACAGATGTTACCAGTTGTGTATTGGCAAGAATGGCGATACGAAATATGGTACACAGGCACCGGTATTATTATTATATATTGCAATACTATAAGAACAAGGATATATGTGTAGTATTGGCGAGTACTTGACTCTGGTGTTGCAGAATTTACAGACCAATTGAATAAGTCGTAACTTTTTGTTTTAAAGACCAAAATATGCAGAAGCTTTAGCTTCTACAGCTGCTTGAGTCCACTGTATTCTCTTGTCTTCAGTCATCGCTTGTATCTCACTAGTTGTCATTGTTCCTTTAGCTGTGGAGGATGTAATGACTACTGCCATCAAGCGGCCGGGAGTGTAGTTGCAACAGAAAAATGAACGCCATGCATATTTGCATGTTAATTGCAAGAAGAAGAAAAAAAATGAACATTAAAGTAATATACAAATTAATTGTGACTTTAAAGGGCCAACAATAAATAAAACGATTCAAATTGATACAGTGTTGAATATTGACTATTGATAGGATATCTTAAAAAAAAGAAAAAGTGTGCTTCTTTTCTTTCTTACACCCTTGTGACTAGATGATGAAGACGGTGAAGCGACATTGTTCTCATTATCGTGCTCGTCTGTTTTCAGCTTCATTAGTACTCGGCTGCTGAGCTTCTGCTCCCCAGAGACCCTCGCCTCCTGCGCTCCCCTCAGGTGAGTTCATCAGGCGCCACTTGACGACGGCGGGGAGAAGCAAATGTTGTGAAAGACTATCAAGTGTTGGTCATTTGAGACTGACTCATTTAAAAGTGTCAACCATTTTTATGCTCGGATCTTTCCCAAGAGTTTTCACGAAAACTTGTCCTCTACATTTACAGCAGAAATGAAAGCTCTCAGTTGACCTTGGAGGGAGTTTCTGGAGAGAGTGAAGTCTGACCCTCTTTCCTATTGCTGCCCCCTCGACCCCCATCTCAGATAAGCTGTAGAAAATATATGTTTGGTCATAAATGGCAAACTGACTCTAAGACAACGGGTGAGAAGTAAAGACATGATAGTCGACTATTAGTTCAAGTTGAGTTGTTGACACTGAAGGTGTTAGAATATATCGATACAGACATGTATTGCGATATTTTTGTTGACGATACTGTCAAGATTGGATAGCACTGTATTGCTTTAAATCAACTTGAATCATTTTTTTTACTATAGTTCTTTAATGGTTTTCAGTTTAACAAAGTTTGTTAAATATAAAATTATAGTTTTTTATTTTCAATAAATACACAAATATTCACAGCATTTGTTCATTTTTGTGTTGCAATTATACTTTCGGTCACAAGCTGGCAGTAGTCACTATGTCCTACACAGTTCAAGGAATGATGAAACACTGCAAGATCCCGGTGATGGCTGAGAACGAGAGGATACAGTCGACTCCAGCAGCTTTTTAAAGCTGATGTTTGGATATATTTTGGTTTCAAAACAAACAAAAGCAGTTACGACTTCGTCAGGTCATGTGGTCTGTAAATTCTGCAACTACTCGACAATACTACAAATATATCCTTGTTACTACAGTATCACAATGTATCGTATCGCTGTCCCTTTATCATGATACGTATTGTAGCCCCAGATTCTTGCTAATATACACCCTAATGTAAAAAGTCATGTTCTCTCAACTGTTAATAAGAATAAAACTTTTATTGACACGGATTTGAAACAATGTGAAATCTTTAGCATTGATGATATTTAAATACATTTAAGCAATTTCAAATGTGTTTTAAAAATAAAGAAAAACTAAATAAATCTTGATTTTGTTTGTCACTCAGTGTGCGTTAAAATACGCTTTGAATGTCTTAAATGTAAGGATTGTGTGAATCATGAGTCTAGATGTGTTGACTGCAGGTACAGTCGCAGATGCAAGACCCTGCTGTCTTGAGGGAACATCTCTTTAGGGAACAAAGCTGTTGACTGTGTGGATCATCTGCAGAGCAGAGTCAGTCTGTGCTGCAGAGGATGGAGGGAACACGTTTGTCAGAAGAGGCCAGCAAAGGTCGGAACCTGCAGGACCTCCTGAGTGGAGTGAGGGTTCAGACCAGCAGGACCAGGTCAAACATGATCCGAGTTTTCATCAGCTCCACGTTCACAGGTCAGAATACTTGTTGATCATTTTGAAGACTTTCACTTCGATGATATATCATGAATTACAAATAATTCATCAAGAATTACTTCTGCTTCCTTACAATGAAATAATCTGTAGTGTGTTTTTTAAACTTGCAAAAGTGATGATTGTCTTATATTAATGTTTATCTGTTGTTGTTTTTATAATCACAATATGATAAATACTGTACTTCATTTATTATGTTGTTTATTTAACTTTTATTTAATTATCATTTATGCTTTTAATTACTTTATTTGTTAATTGTTTTCGTTATTTGATTTGATGTGAACTAGCTTTGGAACTATATTCCTCTCCCCCTGTGTTTGATGGATCTACTGACTCCTTTAAGAAGCAACTCAAGAACTATTTATTTGTGCAGGTGTTTTCTTAATTTTGGGTGTTGCTGTGTTTGTCTCTATGTTGTCTTGACCTTTTAAAGTATGTATTTAAAATCAAACATTAGAAAGGATTCAATAAAAAAAAACATTTAGGCTCACATGGAACCACTTTGACTCGTGCTGTTGAAGATTAAAGAAATTCATATTTTTAGTCACACATTCATTCATGCATTTATCCATATTGGTTGAAGATGGTTTTTGCAGTTGGATATAACGAGAAAGGGGACCCAACATTTGTAAATAAGTTCTTTTGTGTATTTTTTCACATTGCAGTTACATAAGTATTACAGTGGAGGGCGCTAAAAACATCTTCCGTCGCGCTACTTTGACCTGCATATCAGTTAAATGTCACCAGACATTGGTGATTGTGTTTTCAGACATGAGCAGTGAGAGGAAGGTGTTGTTGGAGAGAGCGTACCCACAAGTGCTGGCCTTCTGTCGCTCTCTGGGGTTGATGCTTGAGGTCAGTCAATCACACAACAAACTTGGATTCGATAACACAATTGTTCAAACTACTGTTTTATATGAAGTGACTTCAAGAACACTTTAACACTATAACAAGAATCATGCAAAAAAGATAATAAAAGTAAAAAAGTGGAATTGTTTGAATCTTAAAACAGGTAAACTTAAACATATGGTTGACTTAAAACTAATCTTTAATCCTTAAGTGCCTTATATTAACTAACTAATAACTATTTTGTTCCATTATTACTAATGTGGCTGACGGTTAAAATATTGAGTTGAACACAAAATCAACTTGGTTAGTGTTACAATATTTAAAGCTCTTTGAACTAGTACTGGATTCTAATTTTTATGTACTCAAAGTGTGGGTAAAGTGATTTTGTTTAACCCACTTTCGGATCATTTATTTTTTTGTAAATTACTTTTGTTTATTACTTTTGTGTGTTTCTTATGGAAATATATGTCAGAATTCATTTCTGGTGAATTTAAAGAGGGTTTTTTTTCAGCCACCACCTCTGTTTGGTTTCTGGTCTGTTAATAGTATAAACGGTTTATTAGGCATTTTGCGAAAAAAAAAAAAATTTTCTCCAGAATAATGTACAGAACGACCCACAGTTGTGGGTAATGTATGCGCTGACATAATTTCTGGAAACTGTCTCATTCAACATTAGCTGGAGAGGCGGAGGTTTGTAAAAAAGCCAAAGTCAGGGTTTTATTTATAATTAATATAGAAGAGAATTAAATGTAAACATGTATACCATCAGTGGAATTATTTCCAAATAGTATTTTGATTCAAAGATTATTTTAACACTACTCATGCACATTAAAACTCCTGTGGGCGATAGTTACTTCGAATTTGGCGTGTGGCCTAGAGTTTGACATGTTTACTAAACATCCCGCAAACATTGCTCAACACAGACGCCATCTGCTGTTTCTCAGGTGGTGGATCTGTGTTGGGGTCTCAGGTGCGTCACATATGGGGACCATGAGGCCTGCGAGGTCTTCATGCAGGAAATCCAGAACTGCAGGAGGATCTCTGCTGGACCTTCTTTTGTTGTGAGTATCAGGTGTTAGCATGTTTGAAATCCTTCAATGTCACGTAGATAATAAGCTTCTTTAACCTCCTGATGATCTTCTCCCATGACTCCAACAGGCACTGCTGGGGAACAGGTATGGACACCGGGCTCTTCCTCGCGTGATCCCAGAGAAGGAGTTTGAGGTCCTCTTGTCCAAACTCTCAAAAAACCCTGATGGGGTCAAACTGCTTCATCGGTGGTTCCGGAAGGACGAGAACGCTGTTCCGCCCGTTTTTGTTCTGTTGCCGATCTCGGCTCTTTTCAGCCACTACAGCGACCTCCGACCTGAGAGTGCGACGCTCCGTGACCAGGATGTTACATCATGGCGTCAGACCGAGACTCAGCTGCTGGGGCTTCTACGGTCAGCGGCATCGGACGCAGAAGCTGCAGGTGACATCACAGCTGAGCAGAGACAAGCTTTCTTCACGTCAGGTGAGCGTTGAGTTGCAGACGATACAAACTTATGGAGTCATTTAACAGGTGGCCATCTTGTTCTTTGCTCCACAGTCTTGGAGCGTCAGCTCGATCTGGGTTTATCGAAAAATGACGGCAAACCTCCCGCTCTTTTATTCATCAGAGAGATCCCGAAGCAGAAAGTCAGAGAAGGCCCGAAACGTCTGTCCAAGTTCATGGACATGACTCTTGATGGACTGTTGGATGTGGAGGCTCAGGGTCTTCTCAATAAGCTCAAGTCGCGCCTCTACATCTCCTCCAAAACCATTCTCAATCTGCATTGCGTGGAGCTTAACAAAGGCAGCATTGACCCGAAACGCAAGGAAAATGTCCAGTACCTTGAGAGCATATGTGAGGACTTCGTGTCTCAGATGAAGTCCAGGATTGAAGCAGCTCTTGACCCTGCAGTGGGACCAAGTTGGGGAAAACATGAGGAGAATGGAGAATCTTTTGTGGACCGGTTGGTGGAGGAGGTGGGATGGCACGTTTCTTTGAGCACAGAGTTATGCAAAAGTCTTCACGGGAGAGAAGGTCTTCTTGGGAAGCTCTGTCTGGCCATGTGGGAGTCAACCAACAGTCGCCACAGTCCACTCGTGGTCCACGGATCCGCTGGGATGGGCAAGAGTGCGCTGCTTTGTAAGCTAGCTCAGGAAATGCAAACAGTCCTGGAGGGCAAGGCCATCGTGGTAATCAGGCTCCTGTCTATTTGTTACCCTCAAAGACCAGATGTGGATGTGGTCCTACGCAGTGTCTGCTCTCAGGTCTGTCTTGCCTGTGGTTTGGCGCCTCCTTCCTCTGTCACACTAAACTCCCATATGGAGCTGGTTAGTTACTTTCACAAAGCTCTGGAGCAAGTCTCTCTGCACGGAAACACCGCGCTCATCGTCCTCGACTCCATCGACTTGCTGTCCGAGAACCATCATGGACACAAACTGCACTGGATGCCCACTAGCGTCCCCCCTAACGTCCACCTGGTGGTTTCCTTGGACACCAACAGCGAGGTGTTTGTGAACGCGCGGCTGAAGTTAAAGAAGTTGGACAGCTTTTTCGAAGTGGAGCGTCTGTGTCGGGACGAAGGGAAGCCGATTATGGACGCGTACTTAAAAGCACGTTACCGAACTTTGACCTCGGAGCAAAGTGACGCCGTCCTTCAGAGCTTCAACTCCACAGGCAGCCCCCTCCACCTGATGCTCATGCTCTTTGTTGCCAAGAGCTGGGCATCAACTACCCCGGTCAAAGACCTTCAACTTGGAGCCAACACTCAGGAAATGGTTTCGCAGTTCTTCGTGATGTTGGAGGAGAGACATGGACGAGAGCTTGTGGGCGGAGCCTTGGGCTACATCGCACTGTCAAGGTACAGCCATGACTTGTTGCTTTATATCATTTTAGGACAGGGTTCCAAGCCATTCAAACCCCTAAACATAATCCTTATGAGTCCACGTTGTCCCAAAGCCTATAATCATCCAATTTCAAACCATGCTTAAAAATTTAGTAAAAATTACAAACACTACAATGTCGAATGGACTATTTTGTTGGTGTTTCTTCCTCCATTCTGCTCAGAGAAGGTCTGCTGGAGGCAGAGCTTCGAGACATCCTGTCGCTGGACAATGACGTCCTCAGTGAGGTGTACAAGTTCTACCTCCCTCCCACACCGTCGCTCATCAGATTCCCGCCTCTGATCTGGGCACGCTTGCGAAAGGACCTGGACGACCTCTTGGAGGAGCGATGGAGGCGCGGCGTGGTCACCCTCATCCTAAAGAACCGGTACTTGCCTTTTTTTTTTGTGTTGCGTCAAGTTGAAAGTGTTGAACCTGGACGTGTGTCACAGACGTGTGTCTGAGGCGGTGAGTGCCAGGTACCTGACCACTGAGAGGAGGGGGAGGAGCCTCGGGACCCTGGCGGAATATTTCCAGGGTCGATGGTCTGGAAAACTGAAGCCGGTGTCTCTACCTGGACTCTCCCTACTCCTTTCAGACAGAAAGGTTGGGCTAATCAAAGCAATTTTCATCTTTTCCCTCTGGTTCTTTTTTTTCTCCTTTTCATTAAGGGGCAACTAATATGAAAACCCAACTCTCCTGACTTACTCACAAGTCCCTCATCCAGATGATGCTCCATTTTAAAGTTATAACTTTATAAGGTTCTCCCCCGTCTGAAGTCTCGCAGAAGGAGAAGTTACGAGAACGGAGCTCATTATTATGTAATTATTATGTAATAATGAGCTTCACTCCTCCTGCAGAAGCGAAGATTGCCTGCTTCTGTGTGTAGACACGTCTTTTGGAGGCGGAGACTTCCTGGTTTGATGATGCTGCACTGACAAACCTCGAAGTTTGACCAATCACAGAAGAGTGGGCGTGGTCATGGGAAACGAGACGAAGCCAGGTCTCAAATCGCTTACTAAAACTTTTATTAAAAATTGTAAGTATTTTTAGTTCATAAATACGTCTCAATTCTTAGTATGCGAAACGTAGTGAGCCATGCACACTAAACTGTCGTACTAAAACGCCCACAAAACTGAGTAAGGATCGATGGACACTTTCTACCCTTAAACGGCCGCCATCTTAGTGACGCTTATGTTGTAAAAGGAAGTCACGTCATATATATTTGCCTATATTAAACAGGTGCATTTTCAGCCAGCAGTAGGAGGATGACACGTCTTTGACGTAAATATCTCACAAATATTTCGTTTCTCGTGTTTCTTGATGCAAACTCGCAAAACATGCTGCAAGCAGGTGTCGGCAATAGTGTTCCTACAGCTTTTTGCAAGCATCGTTAAATAATAGTAGAAGAAGAAAATGGTGCGTCATTTCCGGTTAGTGAGTAGCGGCAGTGTTTGATTTGAGACATACCATCTGTAGAGAATTTGCAGACTAGTTAGTATGTACACTATCCTGATGCATACTAACTTAAGCACATTTTCTAATGTAAATATTTCAATGAAAAGAGAGTTTTGTACAAACAGACACATACTGATGATACAATACTGTAGAGTCTAACATCTATTTAAGAAGCACTTAAATCAACACATTAGTTGCCCTTTAAGTTTCAAAAAATTAACCAGGGATCAATTATATGAATTTCAAACTCCCATATCCAATGACTTGACATACTAGATGTGATCCCTGGGTCTTGAGATCGAACCATGAGGCCTAACAGGGCACTAGTTGCTAATCCAGTCAGTTCTACTGCATTAGGTCCCTCCTCAGCCTCTGTGGTTTGCTCCTGGCCTGGCCAACCTCAGGAAGCTCCGTGGGCTCCCATATCATCTGCTGCATGCTGGCCTGTGGGAGGAGCTCCGACAAGAAGTCATCAGTACGTTTCAAAAGCTTGTCACGTCCACTCCTGGTCCACTAACATCGGAACCAATGTCTTCCCAGGCAGCGCTGAGTGGCTCTACTGCAAGAGTCGACTGTGCGGAGTGGCCAGTGTGATCCACGACCTGGACCAGAGCTCCCGCTTCATGGACTGTGGCGAGACCGGGCTGATCCGAGATGCCCTGTTGCTGATCAAACCGAGTGTGGACTACCTGGACGGTCACATGGGTTTGTGGTAAAATGAGCGCTTGTCACGTGTAGGTAGGTGCTGACTGTCACTGTTACCCTTAGACATGGCCCATTTCTACTCGGAGTTGCTGGCCAGACTGTCCTCCCTGGCTACGTCCTTCCCCTCTATGATTGGCCGGCTATGCACTCAATGTGAGGAGTGGCTGCTTACGTGCTCGGAACCAGTCTTCATCCCTAAGTGCAGTTTCCTTCAGGCACCAGGAGGGGCGCTGCAGCATACATTGAATGGCCCTCATGCTGGTAAATATTTTTATTCAAATAAGTCATAGATTTACATTATATTTATATTATATACATTCAGCTCTTTATTGATATGTGTAAATTATATCTAAACCAGGGGTCTCAAACTTGCAACCTCTGATATTCTCCTGCCCCTAATTTATTTTGTAAGTTTTTAAGAGTGCTGGCAGAGCAAGGGACTCCATTTTTTTTACCCTTCACATAAGATTGCAGATGTCCCTGAATTATCGTGAGGATTCCAGAATGTAATTAAACTTACACGACCTACTGCAACCCTGTATCCACAAGAATACCGGGCATGAAGTAGTCAAAAAGGTTTACATTAGGGTCATTTGAAAAATCCAACTTAAACAGTTGTTGTCGTAGGTGTTCTGTGTCTGGATCTCAGCGTGGAAGCCCAACTTCTAGTCATCGGGTCGGAAGACGGAGTCGTGGCAGTCTGGAGTCTCACAGACAAGTTTCTGATCCTGACCCTGCAAGAGCACTCAGGTTGGCAAGAAGAACATACGAGATTAAACAACGCATGAGAAGCATTGACCGGGGGTTGTCATTGTAGCCGCCGTTCTCCGTGTGAGGTTCACCGACGGCTGCCATCACTGCCTCTCACTCTCTGCTGATGGCTGTCTGAGGAGGTGGAGTGTTTGTGACGGTCAGATGCTGCTCTGCATTCAGGAGGTGGTATCCATCGAGACCATCACTGCAGCAGCTGTTCACCTCCACCTGTCTGACCAGCTGCTGTGTGTCTACACCAAGACAGAGGTAACACATCTGGACAACTCACTGCAGAGCTTATCTGTAACTATGTCTGAAGTCCAGTGATTGTGTACAATGAGCCCATCACGAAACCTTTTGAGCCATGGTACTGAGGAGCAGGGGCTGTGTGTGTGGGTACATGTCCTAGGTTCCTCTAACCAGGCCCCCTAGTCCTAGATGGGGGGTCAAGAACCATTTTGAGAGTGTCCCCCTGCTTAGCACGCCAAATACCAGGAACCCTTAAAATGAGTGAATTGTAGTCATTGCGGCATGTTTGCTCTTCCAGGTGAAAGTCTTGAGGCTGGACAGTGGCGACGTCATTAGCAGCAGTCGCCCGGAAATCTCGGAGGTCCTCGGAGTGTTGGACAACTCCGTGTTCTTTCTGTCTGACTGTGGTCGTGTCAGAATTTCCAACCTGGTAAACGAGACTCAGAGTTTAGAGATGAAGCTAGAGAGCCGTCACAAAGGGCTGACACTTGCCATGAGTGTGAGCTTACCAAAACGAGGGAAGGTGTTTGTGGTTTTCAAGGAAGAGGTTTTGTACCAGGTCAGTTTGTGTCCACATATGTCCACTCACGTCGCATGTTTTTATGGATTCATATGTCAAAGTTTGTTCTCATAAATACAGCAACTCAGAATTGCAAAAACATGAACAAATAACATTTTAAAAACTTGATACACATTTTTAATTTCTGACACACGTTTTCTGTTCTTGGTATGCTCTGGAACACCATGAGGGATTAAGTGAAAGAAAAAGTACAGATCGACTTTTGCAATTTGTTGACCACATTTACAATTTGTCGACCACATTTGCAAAAACAAGGAGACATGGACATTTTTACTATACCAGATGCGTAAATCCAACAACATGAACCGAATACATTTTGCGAGAGAGTTATAATTATTGATGCTGGTTTGCTTCCTCAAAAAATGTTTCCTCTTGTTATCGGTTAATGTTATCTACGTTCTTCAGATCTCCAGCAGGGGGCTTCACACCTCTTCTAAGTTTCCTCTGGTTCCTACTTTTCTCTCAGTGAGCGTGGAGGAAAAGATCCTGATGGCAGGTGCGATTCCAATCAGTAAGTGGAACAATAATGTTTTATTAAGTCACTGTGTTGTCTGCAGGCAGCAGTCGAACCCTCAGCCTCTTTAACATCAACGGTGACTCGGTGAACAAATTTCTGGACCTGCACCACGACCATATTGTACAGTCGGCTTGTGTGTCTGCGGACTGCAGACTGCTCGTGTCAGGAGCTGCTGACCAACTTATACGGGTATGTCAAATGTGTCATGTCTGTATATTTGGTCATTTCGGGGTGAAAGACCCTGAAATGAAGCACCACAATCTTAGAATTGTTGCCTCACAGATCTGGTCAGTGACCACTGGCGCTCTGCTGGACACCCTTTGTGGCTCCAACGCACCCGTCACCAGTCTGATTATATACAACGGCTTCATTCTCTCCGCATCTTCTGCGGACTGCTGCGTCCACCTGTGGAGCCTGAGGTACGACCCCCTCCACAGACCTGCCACACACATCCCTACCTGCGCCACATTCGTTGCCGTCACCAGAGATGCCGACCAAGTCTTCTACATCCAAGATGCAAGTCAGAAGGAAGTGGCGAGCTGGGACAACAGACTTGGTCAGTGACTCTTTTGAGTTTAAAGTCCATTTGGGCACAATTTAGCATCATACCTCATCTATGGCAGGATCTGTGGTGGAACAGCTGGCTCTGTCGGCAGAGGTCTGCTGCATGGAGCTGGCTCAGCACAAGCGCCTGCTGATTTGTGGCCTGACCACTGGAACCGTGCTCATCTACCCGTTGGATCTTCCACAAGAGACTCTGTGCATCCCCCCGCCGGAGAATTTCTCCAGGGTTCTCTGCCTAGCTGTAAGCCTGCATGAGAAGTACCTTGCCGTGGCCCATGAGGACTGTGTATGCCTGTTTGAGATGACCACCCGAGACGATTTCCCTACTGTGGACGGCCCCATTGACCAGTTCTCTCTGCCCCTTCTGCTGAGCCCTTTGTCCTCCATGGCTCTGCTCAACAACCGCCGACTGCTGTACGGAACACATGGTGGGGAGGTGATGGTGTACGACTTCAGCTGTCGAATCAGCTCCACTCTCGACCCTCACAGCAAAAGGGTCACCTGTGTGACTGCAAGTAACTGGGGAACTCACGCTCTGGTGGGGTCAGAGGATGCCGTCCAGAGGCTGTGGGCCCTGAACCCCCTGGTGCTTGACCACACCATGGAGTATAAGGTGAGGGATTGTCCCAACTTTAGAGGCATTTTCACTTTCTTTTTCTTCTTTCTTTCCAAATCTATTCACACCTCTCTTCATCCCTTCATTGGTTGTACTACTCTTCTTTTTCACCAACATTCTTGGTTTGACTGTGTCTGAACCTCTCATAAGTCTAGATGTCATGTACGCCCCTAGGGTTACTTCTTCGAGGGTGTTCTCTGCGCAGCCTTCTCTGAGAGTGATCAGTACATCTTCACCGGGTCTGAAGACAGGACTGTGAAGGTCTGGTCCACCTCCACAGGTAATTTATGAAACTCTCGGTGGTAAAAAAGAAAGAATTAAAACAATTCAAGTCTTGTTGTCAGGAAACCTGCTGCTGGTCCAGTACATCTACTCCCCGGTGGTTCGGATGGTTACCCACAGAAATGGATTCGTGGCATTAACTCAACATGGCTCCATCATAAAGGAAGTGTTTCGCTGTCCAGACCAGCTCAGTCCTGACCACAACCCTCTCAAGAATATCAAAGCCCAGTACCGGGTAACCTCCCGACAGAAGAGCCCAGACGAGTTGAAGTCCTTCACATCAGATCTGCAGGAGTACAACCCAGCCCAGTTTGATCTTAACGTCATCAGCACGCTGAAAGCCAAACCGTCCTCCACCTGTGTCCTCCTGTGACCAACCAACACTCTCAGGACTATGTTTGGATTAAATTGATGATCCAGAAGAACCTGATTAAACTATTATCACAGTAACTCGGAGTAATGTTTTTGAACGAACAACAACTTTGACTTGAGTCCGACATTTCTCTGAGATGTTGTTTTGGACTTTCTACCTAATTTTTCGGAATATAAGGTTCACAGGATTATTAGGCACAAATGACTATCTTAAACTACAGAGCTTTACAGAGTAATACTACGCAGCCTTTATGAGAAAAACTACTGAGCCTCACAATATATTTATTTGCGGCCATGTGGAGTAATACTACAGAGCCTCACGGAGTAATACTACAGAGCCTCACGGGGTAATACAACAGAGCCTCACAGAGTAATACTACCGAGCCTGCCTAAGTAATACAACAGAGTAAAACGATTAAAACTAGTCCGTTTCTGTCGCTCCAACACGACGTCACGTCCGGGTCTTAATACTTTGCTTTATGGAGAGAAAAGGTCAAAATGCAGAGTGTACGGGTCGTTTATTCGCCGCTTCAAGTCAAACAAAGATACAACTTTACGATCGAAAGGACTCGATCTTTGCCGGCAGCTCTACAGGTCAATAGCTCCGGGAAAGACGGTCTCGGGTTATGGGGCTTCTTTCTATTTAAGGGAAAGTTTCCTGTCCAGGGGGTCGCCTATTCCGGGGCAGTGGTTCTTTTATGTTAGCTCCTGTCTCGGGTCACCTGGAGAGTAACTTCCTTCCTTGCCTGTTGTGTGGGCAAGTTGCTTTGTCTTCCAGCCCCCCTTTTTTGGGTGTGTTCCGTTTTGCCCTTTTGTTTCACGCCCACAGGTGTGAACTGAGCAGACAGACAGATGCTTCATTAAGTCGCTGATTAATCTCTAGTCTGTTTTCAAGCTAGCCTTGAGACAGTGCATATCAGTATGAAGTGAAATGTTGATTGTGAATGTGTATTCAAACGTTTAAGCTCTTAGATGAGGCTAGTAATTTCTACTCTATTTTTTAATTATCTTTTTAGCATTAATTTAACTTATGGCGTATACGTATAGTGTATAATAATTTCCAATCTAACAAGAGCCTTGCAGGGTCATAATACAAAGGCTCACGGAGTAATACAACAGAGCCTCGTGGAGTAATACAACAGAGCCTCGCTAAGAAATACTACCGAGCCCTGCTGAGTAATACTACAGAGGCTTGCAGGGTAATACTACAGAGCCTCACGAAGTAATACAACAGAGCTTCGTGGAGTAATACTATCGATCCTGGCGGAGTATTCCTACAGAGCCGTGTGGAGTAATACTATGGCGTTGTGTGGAGTAATACCACGGAACCTCGTAAAGTAATCCTACGTGTTCTTGTGGAGTAATCCTACGGTGCATTGCCGGGCAGCTTGTAGCTTACCAAAGTCACACTAAAACATTATTACATATTTCTAAACTTTTTAAGCTGCGTACAACATAATAAACTAAATGATTTTTGTATTACCATTATCATAGTCTGAAACACAAGTTGTATATATATATACGTATATATATATACAGTATATATATATTGTTTACGTCGGTGGGAGCAAGATGGAGTGGTAAAAAGTGCTACTCTGTTGAAGGCTCTTGGACCTGCTCAGAGCCACATGGAAGGTCTGAGAGATCTTCAACAGAAACTTTTCTCCTGCTAGAAAAAACAAACTGGAAAACATAACTTAACACAACTGACCTTTCTGGCTTAAACTTCAACCCTCAACTTGTGCTCGTCAGTCATGTGACACTTGAGCCTTCACAGTCTCTCCGGATGATTCAACGCTTGTTTTGACGCAAAGTGAATTATTAACACCTGGAACGTCGCTGCAGACTCAGACTCCTCACTGAGACCATGAGGCTCCTTCATGTGTCCTGCATGCTGTTGCTGCTGCTGGAGGCCTCTGTGGACGCCCAGCCGGGTGAGTATCATGTTGTGTGTTAGTTGTATATACTTTGTGTATTTATTTTTTGTGTTTGTATATGTTAATGTAGGTTGTTAGCATTACATCCTCTTTATTGTGAAATAAATCAGTGTGTGTATTGTTTGTGTATGTTATCTATGCGTACCTTTTATATGCTATATTTGTGTCTTGAATTTGTGTTTTATATGTTTGAGTCTGTATTGGTGACTTTAGGTGTGTGTATATGTTGTGTTAATCTGCATCAGTGACTTTGGGCATGTGTGTATGTTGTGTTAATCTGTATCAGTGACTTTGGGGCGTGTGTGTATGTTGTGTTAATTTGCATCAGTGATTTTGGGAGTGTGTATATGTTGTGTTAAACTCTATCGGTGACTTTAGGTGTGTGTATATGTTGTGTTAATATGTATCAGTGACTTTAGGTGTGTGTGTATATGTTGTGTTAATATGTATCAGTGACTTTGGGCGTGTGTGTATGTTGTGTTAATCTGCATCAGTGACTTTAGGTGTGTGTATGTGTTGTGTTAATCTGCATTAGTGACTTTGGGCATGTGTGTATGTTGTGTTAATCTATATCAGTGACTTTGGGCATGTGTGTATGTTGTGTTAATCTATATCAGTGACTTTAGGTGTGTGTGTATATGTTGTGTTAATCTGCATCAGTGACTTTAGGTGAGTGTATGTGTTGTGTTAATCTGCATCAGTGATTTTGGGAGTGTGTATATGTTGTGTTAAACTCTATCGGTGACTTTAGGTGTGTGTATATGTTGTGTTAATATGTATCAGTGACTTTGGGCATGTGTGTATGTTGTGTTAATCTATATCAGTGACTTTAGGTGTGTGTATATGTTGTGTTAATCTGCATCAGTGACTTTAGGTGTGTGTATATGTTGTGTTAATCTGCATCAGTGACTTTAGGTGTGTGTATATGTTGTGTTAATCTGCATCAGTGACTTTGGGCATGTGTGTATGTTGTGTTAATCTGCATCAGTGACTTTAGGTGTGTGTATATGTTGTGTTAATCTGCATCAGTGACTTTAGGTGTGTGTATATGTTGTGTTAATCTGCATCAGTGACTTTGGGCATGTGTGTATGTTGTGTTAATCTATATCAGTGACTTTAGGTGTGTGTATATGTTGTGTTAATCTGAATCAGTGATTTTAGGTGTGTGTATATGTTGTGTTAATCTATATCAGTGACTTTAGGTGTGTGTATATGTTGTGTTAATCTGAATCAGTGACTTTGGGCATGTGTGTATGTTGTGTTAATCTGCATCAGTGACTTTGGGCATGGACTTCTTACTTTCAGAGCTATTCATGGTCAGGCTCCTCCTTACATCACTGATCTGATCCAGCCTTACACCCCAGCTCGGTCTCTGAGGTCTGTGGATCAGAATCTACTTATGGTTCCACGCACACGGCTCAGGACCAGAGGAGAGAAATCTTTTCAGGCTGTTGCTCCTAAGCTTTGGAACCATCTTCCTCTCTCTTTGCGCTTGATGGAGTCTACTGACTCCTTTAAGAAACATCTTAAGACGTTTCTATTTGTTCAGGCTTTTCCTTGAATTTCTCGAACTCCTGTGTTGTTCTCAGTATTATCTTGATCTTTGAAGTATGTACTGTTTTGAGTATTGTTTTGATTGTTAAAGCGCTTTGTGACCCTGGTCTCGAAAAGCGCTATATAAATATATATTACTTACTTACTTACATGTGTGTATGTTGTGTTAATCTATATCAGTGACTTTAGGTGTGTGTATATGTTGTGTTAATCTGCATCAGTGACTTTAGGTGTGTGTATATGTTGTGTTAAACTGTATCAGTGACTTTGAGCATGTGTGCATGTTGTGTTAATCTGCATCAGTGACTTTAGGTGTGTGTATATGTTGTGTTAATCTGCATCAGTGACTTTTAATGGTGCGTCGTGTAGAAAGTATGTGCATGTGTGTCTTAGTGTTAGTTGTCGTGCATGTGTACATTAAGCGTGTTTGTATATACGTTTTTTGTTTGTTGTATGTGAGTGCATAGTATTTGTGCTTTTGTGTATTGTTATCATCATCTCTGTCTGTCTGTCTGTCTGTTTCTGTGTGTGTGTGTTGTATATGTACTATTGTGCACATCAATATTTAATGTGTGTAAGTGAGTCTGTGTGGTCTATACATATGTTGTGTATGTAACCATGTGTGTAACTTGGCTTGTCTATGTGTGTGTGTGCATGACTTGTATAACAGAGTGAGTCCATCACTGACTGGACAGCTTCTCGTCTCCAGGTCCGTCCGAGGTCAGCAGTCGTCCTCTTCCTCGGTGGCTGACTGGCATCATCGCCGTCTCCGTCTTCCTCTTCCTCTTCTTCGTGGCGTTCCTGGTGAAGAAGGCCTGGTTTTCCGACCGCAGCAGTGTGTCCGAGTGTCGCAGGGGCTCGGGCGTGTTCAGGTACATGTCAGGTTCATCAACACGGTTCATCGCAGACGTGAGCAGCTCAATGAGTAATGAAGTAAATATTCTAAAATAAATATATCATAGACAATGAAGACCATCTGCAAATAAACGCACAAAAGAACCACTTGAGTCACAGGATGAGTGATCTCAGTCCAAAATATCACCTACTGACAAAAACCAGGAAATATACCTGACCATTGTTCACATATTTTGGTATTTGAGGCCATTATTAGTTTATATTTTGATGTTTTATTATTTAATAAACATTGATCATGTAGAAGGAACATGTAATCTATTGAGTCGATGTACGTCAATAAATTATTTGGATGTTAAACCTGCTAATTGTCCACTAATGATGTGATGCAAGACATCTACGTGCACACAACAAAATATTGATGAATTCCAGGATCCAGTAAATTTCCCGCTGTCAAGATCTCACACAACAGTGTTCTGCTCTCGCTTCATGACGTCTGACGTCTGTTTCCTTCAGATCCAAACACCAGGTGCTGGAAGCTTCTGAGGACAAGGTGACGGCCATGTGACCCACAGAGCTCGTCTCCAAACTTCTGATCTTACAAAGCTTCTCTCACTCCCGGCCTCCACCCTTCCTGTACTTTCTTCTTCACCTCCAGATGATTTACCACAAAACTATATCATCTTCAGCAAACATTAGTCCAGAGGCTCCTCCCTCACCTGGAGCCAGGAACTCCACCAGAGACTCTTATTCCTCTGAGATGTTGTTTTGGACTTTGGACCGTGTACATGCTGAACGTTGTGATCTGATATTGTACTAATGAATGATATTTTTCAACAAACTGCAGCCTCAGCTTTCTTTCCACAACACCGAACAACCAGGTTAGTGATTATTGAGGTGATGAAGACGACAAAGATGTTTACAACGCAGGATCTCTGGACGGCCATAGAGAAGAGTGGATTGGTCCACTCAATCGGCCAATCAGAACACGTGCTAGCTAGTTGGCACAAGCTTAATACACTTGAGACAAACTTTTATTTTCACGTACAGGCAACAATTGTGCACAAATTAATGGGAAAAAGACCCGACTGATGAAAAATAATGAATAGACACTCGGTTAAGGAAAGACGAGAGTAGAAAACAATATTTGACAGTGATGAACGAGAACACGTCTCAGAAGTGGAAGTCGCTATTAGCATGGTAGTGATTTAAAACAGGTCGACACTTGTGGAAACTCTTGATCAATTATGATAAAACTAATGCAAATGACAACATATATCATAACTAGCTGCTAGTTGAGCGAGTGTTGCTAGCAAGGAGCTAGCTGTCTTTGTTACAAACATATTCTTCACAATCATTACTTGCACATTATCTAGACGATATGAAAATGTTAGCGTAGCATACAACGGCAGAAAATTCATCCACAAGTCAACGGCACAGTAAGATGTATAACTAGCATTAGCCTAGCTTAGCATCAAACGTAAAGGAACTTTGGTCACGATGTTAGCTTAGCTCAACAGCAGGACATGCTAGTGGTTAAAAAAAAAAGTTGCTTAAAGGGTTGGTGTCGAACAAAAGCTTTTAAAATAATTCTAACAACAAGTTTCGAATTAAGAAATAGTACTGACAGTCCGAGCTGAAGCGGTCGAGCTGATTCAACAAGAGGATCCATCTTAAGCGTGTCGACCTGCTTTACGTCCCTTTCTAAAATCCCAAGATCACGATCATGTGGAAGACGGCGTGTCTGTTGCCGGGGGCGACACTCTTCAAGCCCACCGAGACCTGAGACGTTCGGAATCAGGTCCAAACTCTGCTGAAGGAACTTTCGCTCACAGAAAACAAAATGGCACTTTGCGTGAAGTGAAGTGAAGCTAAAATTAACTCATTTAAACTTTAACGTGTGTTGAGTATGTCCACAAATACAAATCATAACAACGTTCATACGCACTTGAGCGCGAGACAAACTACGTCTTTAGGACATGATGAACATGTTTGACAAGTTTCAGGCCCGGCATTGTGGTGCAATTTGTGCTAGCGGTTAGCGGCTAACCACTCATGCTAAGCTACCTGCGAAGAGTTCGGAAACGACGGCAGAGTTTCTCCACTTTTCCTGATGGCAGCACAACAGCTAGTGGCAGATCGTTGTAGACTCGCCTCCTCACTCAGTCTTGATCTCGGATGGTGCCCCCTTGTGTCGAGTCCTGCTGACGTCATAGTAGAAGATGGTAGCCCTTGTACAACAGAATGAGTCGTCAGCTGAATAGCTGCACTTATGCTAGCAGTTAGCAAGATGGGTGGTTGGACGGAGCCCCCTGGTGGATGAGGGGTGAACTGTGGAAATGAGGTAGACCAAGTGAGAGGAGATCTAATGAGGGACCTTCAGGTGGAAAAACTCTGCTCCAGTCTTCACGTGGTTTGGCCGACTGCCTGCTTGAGTCGGGGTGGATGTCCGTCTGCATGAGGACGTGCTGGGCGGCGGGTCAGAACCAGGTCCGGGCTAAAGGGTTCATTAGGAAAGGACCTCCAGCGTGACCCTTCCCTTCTGCTTCTTCAAGACGGCGACCGCCTGCTCGTGCGTGGCTCCCTGAAGACTCTCCCCGTTCACCGTCAGCACCTGGTCGCCCCTCTTCAGACGCCCGTCCACGGCCGCCGCGCCCTGAAAACACCCATGATGCACCAGTGAGTGAGAGGAAAGGGGGGGCCATGGTGGCACATGTGACTCTGACCTTGCTGAAGACCGTCTTCACGTAGATGGGCAAGTCTCCGTGTGGACTCCCGAAACCCCCCACGATGCTGAAGCCAAGACCCTCAACTCCTTTCTCCAGACTGATGCTGCGAGGACGAGGACCCCTGAAACACAAACCACTGTGTGTATTTCTAATGTTGCATATACATGTGTGTGTGTGTTTGTGTGTGTGTGTGTATTCACTCTGGCTCAGTGGTGTGTGTGTCCATGTTGGCAGGAAGACTTGTGCTGCACGACAAACTCTCCACTTGACTAGTGATAGCACCGATGTTGGTGTCTGCGACCACCTACACACACACAGGGGTAAGAACACAAAAACACACTTGTGTCTACATGGTAGTGTGTGTTACCTGCAGGTTGATGTCTCCGTAGCTGTGCTTCAGCAGGTCGACGACGTCACTGTGAGACAAACTATCAACTGACTGAGCGTTGATGCTGATGATCCTGTCGCCCACCTGCACAACACACACAAGCACGAGTGAGGAAACACACACAAACAAACAAGCACGAGTGAGGAAACACACAAACAAACACACACACACACACAAACAAACTCTCACTCGCAAATATACACAATCAATAGCACAAAGAAACGATAACATGCACAAAGAAATACACACAAACAAACCCACTTATAAATTGTACAAACAAACACACACAATCACACTCATGTACAAACACACTCAGACAGACACACATAAAAACAAACATACATACACAGAGAAACACAAAGAAACAATAACACACACAAAACAAAAATAAACATTAACACGCACAGTGAAAGATAAACGCATAAACAAACAAACACAGACAGAGAAACACAAACAATAACGCACACAGAAAACAAAATGAAATAAAAATAAACACACACACCGAAACACAAACAACACACAGGAACACTAATAATAAGACAGAAAAACCAACAAACAAATTAAAAAATAGAAAGACAGACACACAGAAACAAACACTCGAACAATAACACACACACAGAAAAAAACCAATAACAGAAACACAAACAAACACAGACAAAAAAACACAAACAATAAATAATGCTAGAACCCAAACTAAAGAAACAGACAACAAACAAACACATAGAAAAACAAAGACACACACAGAAACCCTGTGGTACCTTCAGGCTGCGAGTCTTGGCGGCGACACCGTTGGCCTGGATCATGGCGATGAAGACAGGGATGTCACCCAGAGGACTTCCCTTCCCGCCCGCTATACTCACGCCCAGGGAGTCATCGGGGCCCTGAGGACAGAGGTGGGGGTGAGCTTGTGTTCAGACCTGTAGGTCTGTGGTTAAAGTTTACCCTCATGATGTGCACCGAGCGCACGTTGCTCTCTGAAACACAGACGCGTTGTGAGTCGAGAATATTTGGAAGCTCAGACTTGATCACCTGTGATGCTGTCTGAGCAGGAAGTGATGTCACTGCAGGACTTCAGCTGGTTGTTGTTGTTGGGGGTCGTGCTGGACTTGAGTGGGTCGGTGGGGGGAGGTACGGGCGTAACCCCTGAGCTGCTCCTGCTAATCTGACTCATCTGGAAGAGGAACCTCACGTCAGCAACATCATCCTCTTCATCGTCACCTGCGCTCAGAACTGCTGCTCACCTGACTCCTCTGAGATTCTTGTCTGGACGAGATCCAGGAGGCAGCCTTCAGGCGACCCAGCTCCAGCTGCACCGCACCCCGAGCACACTGCACACACACGAGCCACACTGTCACTGCACACACACACACACACACAAGCCACGCTTTTACTGTACACACAAGCCACACTGTCACTGCACACACACGAGCCACACTGTCACTGCACACACACACACACACACAAGCCACGCTTTTACTGCACACACAAGCCACACTGTCACTGCACACACACACAAGCCACGCTTTTACTGCACGCACACACACACACACACGCGCACACGCACACGCACACACACACACACACACACACACACACACACACACACACGCCACGCCACGCCACGCCACGCCACGCCACGCCACGCCACGCTTTTACTGCACACACAAGCCACACTGTCACTGCACACGCGCCACACTTTCTTTTGTGTGAAGCCATCAGTGTGTTTTTGTGTTGTTTTGTGTGCAGCCTTCAGTGTGTTTTTGTGTTGTTTTGTGTGCAGCCATCAGTGTGTTTTTGTGTTGTTTTGTGTGCAGCCATCAGTGTGTTTTTGTGTTGTTTTGTGTGCAGCCTTCAGTGTGTTTTTGTGTTGTTTTGTGTGCAGCCATCAGTGTGTTTTTGTGTTGTTTTGTGTGCAGCCATCAGTGTGTTTTTGTGTTGTTTTGTGTGCAACCATCAGTGTGTTTTTGTGTTGTTTTGTGTGCAGCCACACTGCATGTATTTGTGTGTCCGACCTTCAGCACAGCAGCAACGGTCTCTTGAGTGGAGTTCCTCGTGTCTTCAGCATTGACCGACAGTATCTGGTCTCCCTGCATCAGTCGACCGTCCACCTCTGCGGCGCCCCCTCTGACCACCTCTGAGATGAACACGCCGCTGCCGCTCCTGACACACACACACAGAACACTTGTATCGCTGTGATGATGAAGCCGGGAGAATCTAACCTCTTTCCCACGATGCTGAGTCCCAGTCCTCTCCCGCTCTTCTTCTGCAGGTCCACCTTGAAGACGTCCAGGTTCTCCTCGTCCCGGTACTGGGCCTCGTCCCTCAGGACTGTCAGTCGGACTTTGGCCGGCGTCTGGCGGAGAGCGGCGATGGCCTGCTCGTGCGAGGCTCCACGCAGGTCCACCCCGTTCACCTGCACACACGTCCAGACATGAAGTCCAGGTTTACAGGGACACCAGTGTCAGAAGACCCACCTCCAGGATCTGGTCTCCAGCCCACAGGCGGCCGTCTCTGGCTGCAGCTCCTTCCTCGTACACCTCGTGGATCACGATGGCGTCCTGAGGGACGACATGTCAGGTCACAACACTGAACACTTCATCTGTGGACACCAGATGTTTCACCAGTTGTGTGTCCGTCCCTCCCACCACGCTGAGTCCCAGACCAGACCGGCCTTTGCAGATCTCCAGCAGCGTCTCCTGACCTGGTACCACCGCGCAGCAGGACGGATCTGAAGAGAGCGTTCATGTGTCAGAACTCAGGTTTGGTCCCGTGACATTCGGAGTCTCACCTCTGTTGGCGGCCGGCAGGTCTGGACTGATGAGAGGAGCCGGAGGAGGAGGGGAGGCGGTGGAGGGTCTGCTGCTGACGGGCCTGCAGGACTGGACACACAATCACAGTCACATGGAGTCGCCTCAGGATCCGACAACGAAGACGACGCACCTGCTGCTCCAGAGAGAGTGAGAGAGGCTGCAGCTCCTTCACTGGAGAGTCTGCTGTTCTTCCCTGATGAGACACATTATTTCATTATCATTAAGTTAGAAGAAAACGTGTTTCTATCTGCTATTTCAATGATTTAAGTAAGTAACTAAGTAAACCTTCTTTGTAAAGCGCCTTTCTAGACCAGGGTCACAAAGCGCCATAAAGTGTCTTTTGTCAAGATTAATCTTTTTTTTTCTCTTCATTTTTGCTTTCTCATCATTTTGGTTTGAAAAAAACAACAACTTTTCATCTTTTTATCGTCAGAACGTGTGTGAGAAAGAGCAAGTAAATATTGGCATGCGTTTTACAAATATGTCACGCAAATGTGTTTCTGTTTTTAACAATATATTAATCTTAAAAATAAATGTTGATCTAATTGGTTGAATCGGCGTATATTTTTCCAATACAGAATCCCAGTGACCCCTGTATGACCTCCGTGTGAACCCAGTATGACCTCTACTGACACGTTTTTTATTTAAGGTCCAAACGCAAACAAACAATTAATTTATGATACTTTCTTTACCACAAAGTTTTCGTTTTTTTGTACCTTTTTGCACGTGTCGTGAACTCTCGGTCTCTTGTGGGCGCTTTTGTTGCTGCTGCTGCTTCTGCTGTTCTGCTCCGGCTCACTGTTGGACTCGTCCTGTCAACAGAACTCCAGTTAACTGGACCTCAAGGCAAGAAGAAGTTGAAGCAACTGACCGGCGTGTCCGAGGACTGGAGGAGCGGCAGGTTGTCTGGAGGGCGGGGCCAGTCTGTGGGGGCGGGGTCAGGCTGAGGAACAAACGGCGTCATCAGACTTGTTTGATTGTTCATCTTGAGATTAGGATGTTTTTGTTTTCGCCACAATACGAGAGTTGTGTGTGTGTGTGTGTGTGTGTGTGTGTGTGTGTGTGTGTGTGTGTGTGTGTGTGTGTGTGTGTGTGTGTGTGTGTGTGTGTGTGTGTGTGTGTGTGTACCTCAGGACTAGCAGGAGAGAGTGTGGGAGCAGCTGGACTGGGAAAAGGAGCAACAGCCATCTGGTTTATGGCGTCTTCATTCCTGCAGATGATGAAAAACAAAACATCAAGGCGAGGAGACGAAGAATCTTCATCATCATCATCATCATCATCGTTTGCATCCTGAGGTAGACCCGCAGCAGCGCTGCACTGCAGACACACAACTGCTGCAGCAACACAAACATTATGAAATGAAACTGATTGGATGCGACAACTATATGAAGAATTTCCTGCAGCCTTTGAACACATCATGCCGGGTTTCCAATAGTTCTGATTGACAGCTCCAGATAATACCCAAAGAGCACTGAGCTACTTAAACTTTCAGCCAATCATGCGAAGTACAGATGGTCATGTGAGGATGTAGAAGGGCGGATTCCAATTAAATAATTTTGTCTGGTTGCACTATTATAACAACATAATAATATTTAATGTAAACAGCTACGGATTACAAAATATTGAATTTAGAACATGTATTTTTGAATTACTGAACAAGAATATCAAACTATGTGTAAAAAAAACGATTCAATTTTGTTAATACATTTTTTTACATTCATTATTAAATTATTTGTATTCATAAAAACTAAAATTCAACCTTTCAATACAGAAATTATGGATTTTATTGATTAAAAAAAGCCGAAAACATTTCAATAAAAAGTTTGTTTCAACAGTTGAAAAGTTAAATTCAACCATTTAATAATCTTTTGACTCTGAATCTTGGCTCGTGTCTCTCACAGACATGTCTTAGTTCTTGTCTTAGTTTTTTAGTGGCATTTTTCTGATTATCTATACATGTATTTTATGCAATTTACTATTGAGATACATTTTTAACCATTTTACCATGCCACATATTTAATCCCACATATTTGTGTTAGAAACACAAGTAAGAGAGTCGGAAACTATAAAACCAGAAACCGGCGTCCGTCGCTGCGAACTAACGACTCATCATAAGAGCGACATTGTTTCTCGAGCCACTAAAGTTGGGGTTCATCAGGCGTGTACTATTACGACCACGCTCTGGACCGGGATGGTCGTTTCCATGGCGACCCACTGGAAATGGCTGCCTCATTGTTCATTGCAGCGGCGACCTTTCTGTGGAGATAAATCATTCAGAGGCGACCTGTGGACAAGGTCTTAATGAGATTTTGTCACTTGGCTGAACAGCGAGCGCGGCGGCGTCCTTCTGCCCCGACACGCCGGCCAGATTGGATCGCAGCGGCGGAAAAGAAGGGACCCGGTCGTAATGGGGCGAGATTGGCTGCTGAACCTGAGGTGAGATCCAATAAGAGGTGGAACACAATTCTGGGGAGCAGAGCCACCTGAACCCCTCACCGGGTCGAGTGAAGGTATAAATGATGATGTTGAGGTGACTCTACTGTACAAACATCCTTCGTATCAAACAAGCATGTCAAGCCCAGGGGCCTCCAGTAGATATAATGTGGCTTCCACTGACTTATTCAGCCAAAGATTTTGAAATACGCATTTTTAAACTGTGAAAAGTTTTTTCACAAAGTTGTTGCTAATTCCTTAATACTCCTTAAAAAATATAGTTTCCCATCCGTACAGGTTAGTTTTTGTGCTTAACTGGATAAAGATGAAATAAAGATAGAATCAACTTCACTTGTTCGGATACCAAAGTGTCATGAAGCCACTTTTGTTCAATCCAACCTCAAGATATGATCGTGGACATGAATAAGGATTTAATACAAAAGTTCCTTATTTTGGGTAAAGTTATTTGTCATAACAACTTCCTTATCATCGTTGTCTCTGTATAATTATAACAGTGATGATCTCTGATCCGTGATCACCCCAAACTCTATTATTGAAGCTACTTAAAGACTTTTACTTTATGTTTATTCCCTTTTGAACATGTGTCATGTGTTAAGCACTTCGTCCAATCGTGGCCACTTCCCTGTTTGCCTGTAAAACAATAATATTTTGGAATTCTAGATGACCATCAGATCACATGTGGTGTGTTCAGGTACAATCAAAAACTTGAGCTTCTAAAGATCAAGGCAGTTTGTGTGTTGTATGGTCACGGCAAATTGTTAAAAAATATAGTTTATATCACATTTTATTCAAATCCTAATATCCCCCCTCACCTTGAAAACCACTGAGCTAACAGAGAATGCATGAGTTCTGTGTCCTGGGTGCTGATTGGCTAATGGAGCGCCACATGTCACCAGGTCAGACATGCCCTTGTGTTCGCTTGTTAAAGTTTCTCAGAAGAAGATACACCACCTGACGCAGCATCTCAGAAAACAGCGCTGTCACGATTCCCTGATGTAAACATTATCGTCGTCATCATTACTGCACATCAAATTCATCAAGTTTAATCGCAGTAAGTAAGTAGTCTGCACAAATAAAAATGTCCTAAGATGTTTCTTGAAGGAGTCAGTATATCCAAACACAGAGGGAGAGAAAGATCTTTCTAAAGCTTAGGAGCAACAGTCTGGAAGGATTTCTCTCCTCTGGTCCTGAACCATGTGCGTGGAACCATCAGTAGATTCTGATCCACAGACCTCAGAGCCCGAGCTGGGGTGTAAGGCTGGATCAGATCAGTGATGTAAGGAGGAGTCTGACCATGAATAGATCTGAAAGTAAGAACCAGAATTTTTAAATTGATCCTGAAAGCAAAGGGAAGCCAGTGAAGAGTTTTAAGGATCGGAGAAATGTGAGTTCTTCTACTAGAGCAGGTCAGAATTCTCGCTGCAGAGTTTTGTATTAACTGCAGGCGAGACAGAACCTTCTTATTTGGACAGGAAAAGGTCTCAATTAAACGCAGTCTTCAATGGTAAGTACAAGACTCAAGACGAGTTATTGTACTCATACACAGTTGGAAAATTTCATAAATTAAAAGTATAGTGCCACTACTTCACAGATTTTCACTTATATCCAGTTGTCCTGGAATGTAGCTCCACTGAGAGCTTGGAGAAGTCTTCGTCGAGACTAATGTGGCGTCTTCACTGCACGAGGTGCTCCGGGGAACATGTACTGCAGACTCTGGCATTAGTTTAAATTTCATCTTCAATCTTGCTTCGTCGCTCTGAGGTCATAATCAACCGGCTGATGAGCTGCTCGTCTCTCCGTCTCTATCAGGCGTCAGCGGGAGGCCGGCGGCTCAGCAGCCCGTGTCATGATTCGCTCGGAGTGATTTATGACGGCCGCTCACTCCCGGCAGCACTCGCTCACTCACGACTGATGCGCTCGTCGGTCTCGGCTCGTTGACCCGACCATGTCAGCCATCGAATATTCAGTCGCTGTGAAGGTAAAATCAACACGTGGCTGATGCGAGTCCTCAAAGCTTCTCCATGAACCCTCGTGTCAGTATTAGCTCATGTCCTACTACCTGCACATCGACTCAAAGATCCGTTTGAATGACCCGGTTCTTTTCTTGACTCCACTTCTACAAGCAATGAGGAAATACTTAATTTTTCTTTATTCCTTTTTAACAGTAAGTGAACCCAATGCATGGGGGTGAATCAGGTCCACCAAGAAATGTTCCATGGACCATGGAAAGTTTAAATAACGATAGCTGGTTTGAATCATTATTTAAACCTCACAAAGTACTTGATATTGTGGCGTAGTGGTGTATAGAAGTATATCAGTGCCATAAGAATATTGAATGGTCGGATTTAAAACGTTTTTTTTTTTTGTAAAGCATTAAGCATTGATTACATTTTTTTTTTTTATCATTTTCATGTTGAAAGCTTGAATTGTTTTCTATAAAAGAAAAGTAATTAAATGTTTTGTGTCTTCCACCAGATGGCGCTGTGGAGCACTATGCAAGCTTAAAATTATTATGAATAGAATTGTTCTTCTTCATAGAGAAATAATCTATAAATCATATTTTATTAATAATAATACATTTTAAATAAAGACAAATTATGTAATTTACAGACGGATATCCACAACTTTGCATCACGCAGCCTTTATATTCAAGGTACGAACAATTGTAGTGTAGTGTAGTGTAGTTATATTCAATAAAAATGTAAAGTGCCCCATATTATTTAAAGTAACTGTAACACTGTAAAGTTTGAAAAATAAAATTTTTACTGAAGGACAATTTTTTTTTTGGCTGCGTACATCTCTGTACTTTTCTATACTAATAATACTTATTTACAGTCAGAACTCTGCAGCGAGAATTCTGACCGGCTCTGGTAGAAGAACTCACATTTCTCAGATCGTTAAATTTCTCGACTGGCAGCCAGTTTACTTACATTAAATATGAAATAGACACAAAAGAGTCCTCTATCCAATATTATAAAAGAAACGTTTTTGTAGACGTTTGTGTTAGTGTAAAAAAAATAGATAAAAATTATTAACGGAAAATAAAATTAACGTTTTTAAAATAGAAATGATTGGATTAATGAAATGCAGAAAAAAAACATTTAAATAAAAAAATAAAAAAAATGTGATGGCACTACTCCCATACGTGTGCCTGCATTCTCCCTTAATACTTGGGTGATGAAATCAGGTCGGAGATGGTTAGAAATGTCAGTATTGTTGTTGGTTTGTGTCTAGTCCTGAGAGGTGAACACACTTCTGATTACTTGTTGTACCACTCAGCAGGAGTGTGGGAAGATTGCTTTCTTCAAATGCATCAAAAATAACAACTTATTTTCAGCCCGACTTTGTTTTTCTCTCCTCCATCTCCCTGGATCTGCCACTGACTCCTTCTTCTCCAGCGTTTAGATTTCCTCAGGGAGCGATGGCGCATGTTAAAAGTCTGTGTTTGAGAATCCACTGAAGATGCACCGCATTAATCAAGTTCACCTTCCGGAGTGGCGTCATCTGATCCCAGCACATGTGGCCTACATACGAGCCTCCCGTCGATCTTTGCCTTCAGACAGGTGAGTGTCTTCGCCAGCGTCTCGGAGTTTGGTCCCTCATTAAGTCACGAACGAACCTCCCTGACTGAGCTTTAAATATTTATGTCGGGTTCTTTTACAGACGCATCCATCACCCTGACAGCAGCTGGCAGCGTGGAGCTCTCATGAGGCTCCTCCAGTATTAAACTGCTGCATCAACATGTCAATCAGAACTCAGATTTGGGCCCTTTACTGAGTCGGTTAATAAGAAACTATAGATTGATTTATTGGGGTGTCACTCATCCACTTTTGTTTTGCAATGTTCCCTGGGAATTAAGCGTCTCTAAAATGGTTAAAACTGGAGTCCGTTTCCGTCGCTCCAACACGACGTCACCTCTGGGTCTTAATACTTTGCTTTAAGGAGAAAAAAGGTCAATGCAGAGTGTAACGGGTCGTTTATTCGCCGCTTCAAGTCAAACAAAGATACAAGTTTTTACAATCGATCGGACGCGCTCTTTGCCGGCAGCTTTTCAGGTTGATAGCTCAGGGAAAGACGGTTCCGAACGATAAAAGGTTTGCTATATTTAAGGCAGATCGTCCTATTGGTTCCTTCAAACTCCCTGTGTCACGATATCCTGTGGAGAGTCCTTCCTACTTTGTTTCCTTTTCTAATCATTCAAATGTTCTTGGGTGGGTGTTACTGTCTCCTAGGTTGTGTCACGGGTGTGTCCCTGTTTCGTTCTTTTGATCCACGACCCAAGGTGTGAAAAGGGCAGACAAACGTTTAAATAACCGCTGTCATGACTCTACGTCTGTTCCAAGCTTGCCTTGAAAACAGTGTAAATCAGTCTGAGTGAAATGTTGATTGTGAATGTGTATTCAAACATTTAAGCTCTTAGATGAAGGCGTATACGTATAGTGTATGATAATTTTCAATCTAACATCTCCCTTTCTTAGACGTGTCTCATCAACTGGGAGGTTAGCATTAGCCTGGTTAGCCTCCTGATAACTTCCATCTCTATCTTATCCCCTGAGAGGTTAGCATTAGCCTGTCTTATTCAACAGCGCTGACTGATAGTGATGCATAGGTGGTAATGGATGGTTTGTTGTTATACTGTCCAGGGAAATGCTGCGCAGATATATATTCATCCTTCTGCAGGTACTAGAGAAGCAACGCAACAAACTTTCCTGCAGCAGATCAATGCAGAGGAGGAGGTATCTTCTTCATCTCTCACTCCCTGACAATTCGGCTGTAATTCGAGACATTTGCTGCAGCGTCGCTCTCTCACCTCAACCACTTTTTCTTTGAGAGAATTTAGGCGGTCTATTCATGTTCTTCAAAATGAAGGCTATTACATGTGACAAATAAGCAAGAAACTGAAGATTTCCTACAACGGTGTGAACTTCTGCCTTTAAAGAGCAGCACAAACAGGCTCGAACCAGAGAAGAAACAGAAGATGGAGAAAGAAGACAAGTTCATTCGAGTCTCTAGTGTGAGAAATAGGCGCATCAAAGGTCAGCTTCATTTAATGGTCCCTGCAAAACACCAACGTCTGCAATGAAGAGACTCCTAGATGCTAAAAGACTGGCCAATAAAATTAAAAGATTATTATGGGAAAAAGATTACAGACATTGGAGAGAAGAGTGGAAAATGTGTTATGGATGGAAGAATCAAAGTTGAGGTGTTTGGATCAAACAAAAACGTTTGTAAGACGCAGACCAAGAGAAAGATTCTGGAACCTGACATCATCTGTCATAGAGCAGGTCATGTGATGGTCTGGAGATGCTTTGGTGCTTGTAAAGTGGGAGATTTGTAAAAGGTAAAGTGGATTTTGAACAAGGAAGACTATCACTCCATCTTGCAGCGCCGTGCCATACACTGTGGACAGCACTTTGTTGGAACCAGTTTCATCGTACAGCAGGACAAAGACCCAAAGCTCACCTTCAAGTTATGCAGGAGCTATTTAGAGAAGAAGCTGGTTTTCTGTCTGTAAAGGAGCTGCCGGCGCAGTCACCAGATCTCAACCCCATTGAGCTGTTGTGGGAGAAGCTTGACCGTAGGGTACGCAAGAACTGACCATCAAGTCAATCACACTTGTGGTGCTTCAGGAAACATGGGGTGAAATTTCTTCAGATAACCTCAACATATTATCAGATAGAATAGCAAAGGTTTGAGATGCTGTCATTGCTGCAGAGGGAGCATTCTTTGACGAAAGCAAAGTTTGAAGAAACAAAATTATTATTTCAAATCAAAATTATTAATTATAATCTTCCAACTTTTTGATGAATAAAAGTGTGACTTTTAATGGAAAACACAAAATTGTATGGGTGAAACCAAACTTTTGAACGGTAGTGTCCTTGTTTCTTATCTTGATTCCTGGCGGTCCTACCTTAGCAGGATGATCTTCACCTTGGAGGCGGCACTTTTGATGATGGCCGAGGCGTTCTGGTGGCTCCGCCCGTACAGAACCTGGTTGTTAATCTGGAAAAACAGAGAAACGTAATCTATTTAATACATACATATTTTGTTTGTACCATGGCTCACGTAGACAAGAGTTTAAGTGCACATCTGGAGCGACCATGGCCTACAGACTTGCCCGGCCGTACTCGTCTCAATCTATATCTCTCTCAGGCAGCAGACGATCAATGTTGATAAAAAGGTCGATCACATCCGAGTCGCCCCGAGCGGTGCACGCTTGATTAAATAACCTTTAACTGCTGCGGACGCTCCGTTCTTTCTCCTGATTAAGTCGTTGGTGAATTCTGATTACTGCACAATTCAGGTTACTTAACAGAGCAAACATTAAGTCATCTCTCTTGCAGAGGTCAAGACAACTCAGACATTGTGTTTGTTATAGCTTTGTCAAGTTGTGTGTGGGTCCCAATGAGGGGTCCCTGCAAGACACATGACACTGCGAGTGACTTCCATAGACAAACGAAAATAAGAAAAAGAGTATACAGGCCAAAATGGACAGTGAAGGGATCATCAAGAAATACAAAGACAAGGAGAATAACAAGATACCGCATTTCTCGGACAATAAAGCGCATTCAAAATCCTTTCATTTTCACAAAAATTAACAATGTGCATTATAATCTGGTGTGGGTTTTAGTTAAAAAATGAAGGTACTTTAATACAACAACAAAAAAACAAAATCTGCTTCTTGAAAAGAGAATAATTTTTACTGTATTTTCCCTTTTAATCTCTTTAATCTTTTTTGACTTCTTAGCTCGGTGTGTCTATGAATTGTAAATGATGTCGAAATACATTAACTCACGTCAACTGATAACAACAACTAACAAAAACAAGAAGAGAATATGGTGCAGAAATCAAGGGAAAGGTAGGATAAAGATGAGGAAAAGATACATGAAAAAAGAGAAAGAGGAATACAAATAGAATACGAAGGAAGGATGTTAAGGACAATAAAAAAAAATAGGAAGCAAAAAATGGAGGACAAAGAAAAATTGGACGGGACGAAAAAATAACAAAAGAAAAACAGAATCAAATCATGCAGGCATCAGGTCATTAACAGAAGCACCGACAAACCACCAGGCTACTATTAAAACAAGTCCTGCTACACAGAGTACCTGCTCCGCCACCAAGAACAACACAAACACACTTTAATTAAGACCGACGTTAATGAGCTGCGCAGCCACAAACTCATCAGTTCAGTGCTCATACAAACTCATCAATATCTCATCTGCACATGTGGAGAGACGCCAACAGGACGAGCTGTCGCTCAGTGACTTTCAGACGAATATAATCCTGCCATGATCGCTGAAGGAGACACAATCCTAACACGAGTTTACTGGCGTGTTCATGAAGTGTTAACGGAGGCTCTATTGAAAGTCATCAATAGTGGAGTTCATACATTACTTTTTCTCGCGCCAATTTAATAGGGTTTTGTTTTATTAGGTTTTATTATTACTAAAAATGGCAAAGAATATTTATCATTTCTAACAACGTCAGTGATAGATATACAACAAAAATAAATTAATAGAAGAACTAAATGCTTTGAAGGTTAAAATGTATACATTTATTTACCAAATAAGTATTATTATTTTACAATGTATATACAGTATAACATGTATATAAAATGTCTCATGATAGTTTTAAAAGAACCAAAATCATGACACTCTAGAGTAAAACGTTCACTTGAAGTCAATGTGTTGTCTCTGGGTCAAACGGACTCAGACTCCCGAAAACAAATCTGTTTGTGGTATCCCTTGTGTTGTCTCTGGGTCAAAGTGACTCGGACACACAAAAACAAATGTGTTTGTGGTATCCCTTGTGTTGTCTCTGGGTCACCTCAGGGACCTCCATCACTGCACATGCATCTTGGAAGCCATGGAGGTTGTTCACCTGGACCCAGAGATAATACATGGGCTGTATTTGATTTTAGTGTTTGTGCGTGTGCTTGCGTGCATGTGTGCATGTGTGTGTTAATTATACAGGTTTGTCATTAATTTTGAATGAGTAGCAGGGTGACTAATTTAAACTGTCTGTGTATCTCTTTAATATTAAAAGGAAGGAAAGTGCAACACATGTCCGAGACGTTAACACTTTCACACTTGACACAAACAAGCACAATCATTTCATGCACGGGCAACTAAGGTTGAGAGCCCTTGGCTTCAAACGTGGGCAGCTCTGCAGCATCAGCCGGTGATTTAGTGAAGCACTCGTCAGGGGAGAGAAGGTTGTTGGAAGTAAGTGTCGATGACATATTTACACCCTAATTTACGACCAGGAGACATTCTCACAATCCAAGTTTGGCTGCTCATGTGGAAACGATGAGTTGTGTTGACATGAAAGTGTGCGTTTCAAAAACAATCTTATCCACCACAATGATGAGAAACAGGATAAGCTCCAGCTCGACGTCACCCTGGAGAGCTGGGATGAAGCCGAAGATCCGAAACTCACCTCCAAGAGTTCATCTCCGACTCGGATGCGTCCATCTTTGGCCGCCGTGCCCCCGGGATGAAGGCCAACCACGAAGATGCTGAGCCTGGATCGGTCCCTGTTCCCGGCCAGGCTGAGACCCAAACCCTGACGCTCCTTCTCCAGCTCCACGCACAGTAGCTCCCCCTGCAGGTCTCCATAACGCTCACACCAGCGCTCTGTAACAGGGGACACGAGAGAGGTCAGAAGCAGCACCATACTTATCACGGAAGAAAAGAGACAGAAGACGGGAAAATAGAAGATGAAAAAAATAAAGAAGAAAGAAAAGTAACACGGATGAAAGAAGAAATTATCATTTAAATAAGACGAAAAAATGGAGGGAGAAAAAAAAATGAAAAGTAAGAAACGGAATAAGGAAAAGATTAAAAAATGAAAATATGAGAGGGTGAAGATGGAAAAGACCAAGAAAAGGAATTAAAGGAAACAAATTACGTAGAATAATAAGACGAAGAGGAACAGGGAGAAAATGAGGTGGAAGAAAGAAAAAATATTAAAAATGGAAGGAGAAGAAAAAGCAGGAGTAATACAATTCAGAACAATGATTAAGACGGACAGATAAAAGAGTAATAACAAGAGGGATAAGATGAATAAGAGAAAGAAAAAGGAATTTATAAAAGTAAATAATAGAAGAAAAGCAAGAGTAAGAAGCAAAATTAATGAAACAAGGAAAAAAAAAACAAGTGGAGGAGAGAAAGATAAAAAAAAAAAGGAATGAAAAGAAGAAAATGGAGTAAGAAGGTTAAGTAAGAACATGGAGTTAGAGGAGAAGGAAGATGAAAAGACAAACTAGAATTCAATAAATAATAAAAGGAAACCTAAGGATTATTAATCGAGACTAGAAAACAAACATCGATGACTAGGAATAACTCTTTGGAAGTATCTGAGGTCAGGACTGACAAAGACTGGATAATTAGTGGCTCTGGATCAAAGTTGTTATTGCAGTAAATCAACGATAACGAGACACGATCAAAACAGAGCGAGGGAGAAAAAGCGAGGATTACATTTCCTGTCAAACAGAATGAAGCTTAACAGTGCATGAAATAAACACGCCAGTCGAGGACGTGAGTGACATGACAAACTCCAGATCGGCGTGAGATGAAAGGTTCTTCCTGATGTCACGTATCAGTCTCGTAAACATTCCGACAGACGGGCGTGTCGCGTGAGGACACGGAGGCGTAATGATGACAAACACAACTGAGCAGGGAGATTGATGAGGAGGGGCGACGACCAGTTATCCTCCCTCATAATTCAGTGTGTGTGTGCGTGTGCGTGTGTAGGTGTGTGTGTGTGTGTGTGTGTCTGTAGGTACGCTTACTAATGAGACACCTGTGTCCCGCTCCACTGAAGACAGGACCGATAAAGACGAAGAGTCCTTATGATTCCAACACGACCACGTCCCGAAATACCAAAACTGTCCAACACAGCTGTTAATGACCTTGAAACAAATTGTAACTCAAAGTAGTTTGGATTTCAAGAAACGATGGGAACTCGTACAACAAACCCTAGAAAAAACGGGACTCGGTGGGTTGAGAGTAAGTTAGAAAGTAATGGTTATTTCTATGTGACCCCAGGAATAAATTCCGTCAGTGGTGCAGGTGTAAAGTATTGAGCTGACCATCCAGAGTCATATTCTCATTATTATTGAAGTTTTGTATGATCAGATGACAAGAAGGGCACACGTGGGTTTGAGCTTGTCTCTTTTTGAAGAAGAAGGACGAATAGAAAGAGAGGGAAGACTTGAAAAACCATTGTATGTCTAATAATATCTATTAAATAATGTACTTTTTTTTAGGTTCAGAGAACTTTTCTACAAGCAGAGAAATGTACAGCTGTTCCTTATATTCAGTTACTCTTTTGATATTTAATGCTATCGTCCTCTTCTGTGTGCTTTTTGGTTTTTCTCTATTCCTTCTGTGCTACTGGAAAACAGAAATTTCCCTGAGAGTGTCATCTCAAAGGGATCAATAAAGTGCAGTCTAAGTCTAAGTCTAAATCTGTGACATGGAAGAGCTTTGCACGATGGCTGGACTGACTGGACTTATACCAATGAAAACATCACATCCATGCTGAAAAAGAAATCTGAAAAAATGGAAAGAATGTGGAATCACTTTCAGAAATATCTGAAGTAAGTAAGTAAGTAAATCATTTTTATTTGTATAGCGCTTTTCCAGACCAGGGTCACAAAGCGCTTAAACAATCAAAACAATATTCAATAAAATATATACTTTAAAGATCAAGATAAACTGAGAACACAACAGGAGTTCCAGAAAATCAAGGAAAAGCCTGAACAAATAGAAACGTCTTAAGATGTTTCTTGAAGGAGTCAGTAGATCCATCAAACACAGAGGGAGAGGAAGATCATTCCAAAGCTTAGGAGCAACAGCCTGAAAAGATTTCTCTCCTCTGGTCCTGAACCGTGTGTGAGGAACCATAAGTAGATTCTGATCCACAGACCTCAGAGCCCGAGCTGGGGTGTAAGGCTGGATCAGATCAGTGATGTAAGGAGGAGCCTGACCATGAATAGCTCTGAAAGTAAGAACCAGAATTTTAAAGTTGATCCTGAAAGAAAGGAACACGATCTGTCAAAGTCTGGAGAAAAAAAGATGAGGAACAAATTAATAACTTCTAATTAAAACCTTATTTTCATTGTAGGATTGAGAGAAGGTGAAAAGAAAAGAAGTGTAAAGATATCACAAGTGTTCATTTCTATTATTATATTTTATGTTTTATTTTGTATTTTTGTTTTTTGTGCCTTATTCCTTTAATGGTGGGTGTGTTGAAGACATAACATTATCTAACAAATGATTTAAAAACATGTCTAAAAAATAATATAATATTGTACGGAGCTCATTTGAGAGCCACTGCGGCAGTTTAGAAGTGTAATGAAGCAGACAAATGTTTATTGACGAGTCACGCTGAGCCTTTTTTTCTATTTAGAGCCAATTGCCAGCCGAGGAGTGATGAGTCTCCACTGTGACCTCGTTTAGAAAAGAGCAGAGTCGGAGGAACGCGAGCCAATCCATCCCGGAGATCCCCGTCGTGTCGCCCGGAAGTGGACAGAAGATGAAAGAGCGGCAGCAGGAAGAAAGTTTGGACGGTCCACTGAGAGGACGAAAGATGAGGGTGAGTGATGGAGGGTGACAGGATAATGAGTGAAGGAGGGCACCTACAGATAATGAAACCATCCGTCAGCGTCTCCTCGCAAACACTAACATGTCCGTTTACTCACAAATCAAAAGCTACGATTACTATAGTGAACCAATCAACCATCTTCTCTCCTTCCTGCTGCAGTTTCTTCTCTTTACTTTCAAGTTTCTTTCTATAAAGTAAAAATATATATATTTTTTTATAACAACTAACATTTTTCAATGTTTCTTCATTACTGTCTTTGAACCATCAGAAGTGTTTAAGATTTAAGGGTCTTGCTCAGAGACACGACGGCACACCCAAGCCTGAAACTGTGAGGAAACCAGCAACAACTATGCTAATTTGTTTTATTTGTGCTGGTTGTATTTAAAGCAAATTAAATCTATTATTTTTTCCATTTATGACTGTGAGGGAAGTAAAACTGTGACAGTGACTCGTGATTATACAGCAGGAAGTCATTAAGATTCCGTCGACCAATTTAATTCAGTGTGTCAAATTAATCTCTGTGGGTCTGTGATCTGCACACGGAAGCATTTATTGTCGCTCATCTCCACAACTGTGCATCACTTCTGACAGTAATCTGTCGGCAGACGGCACATCTTCTCTCATGCGCCGTGAAACGAGTCTTCACGGACTAATAACTCAGGGTTACATTTTCTTGACAAACGAAAAACTAGCAATGTCAGTGAAACACAATTTCAAAGTGCACAATTATACATCCTAACCATGAATCTCTGAAGACGTTCTGAAGGGTAAATTTGGGTTCCTTTGTATTTCTGAGTGTCACTTGAAAGAAACAGTCACAGGCTTTCTTAATTGTAGGTAAGATAAGAGCGCTGGTGGACTGTTGAGATATAAATAAAACAGTATTAAATTAGAGACGCCTGCAGAGCCTCACCTCCAACAGAGAGCAACTACACAAGAGACGTGAGCGTGTGTGTGAAGATTTACGTGGTCAGCCTAATGGACGAATAATTGATTTAGAAGGACATATTTCTGCGTGTGTGAGAAGGACTTAATGCGTCTCAAGAGGAAAGACATAAAGTGGGAGATCCCGATAAGGAGGTGAGGACCTCTTATAAAAAGTGAAGGACATCAAAGATGAAGTGACGCACTAAAGAGATGAGGTGAAGGACACCATAGACAAGGTGAAGGAAATCAAAGATGAAGAAAATGATTTTATAGACCAGATAAATGACACGAGAGATGAGAAGAACATGATCGACAAGTGAGTTACACGAAAGAGGAGTTGTAGGACATCAGAGACAAGGAAAAATACCTCAAAGATGAAATGAAGAAAGTCACAATGAGGAGAAGAATGTCAGAGATTAAGTAAAGGACCTTATAGACAAGAAGCAAAAGATCAAAGATGAGGAGAAGGACATCATATACAAGGTGAAGGACATCAAAGATGAGGAGAAGGACGTCATATACAAGGTGCAGGACATCAAAGATGAGGAGAAGGACGTCATATACAAGGTGAAGGACATCAAAGATGAGGAGAAGGACGTCATATACAAGGTGCAGGACATCAAAGATGAGGAGAAGGACGTCATATACAAGGTGCAGGACATCAAAGATGAGGAGAAGGACGTCATATACAAGGTGAAGGACATCAAAGATGAGGAGAAGGACGTCATATACAAGGTGAAGGACATCAAAGATGAGGAGAAGGACGTCATATACAAGGTGAAGGACATCAAAGATGAGGAGAAGGACGTCACATACAAGGTGCAGGACATCAAAGATGAGGAGAAGGACGTCATATACAAGGTGGACGTCATATACAAGGTGCAGGACATCAAAGATGAGGAGAAGGACGTCATATACAAGGTGCAGGACATCAAAGATGAGGAGAAGGACGTCATATACAAGGTGCAGGACATCAAAGATGAGGAGAAGGACGTCATATACAAGGTGCAGGACATCAAAGATGAGGAGAAGGACGTCATATACAAGGTGAAGGACATCAAAGATGAGTAGAAGGACGTCATATACAAGGTGAAGGACATCAAAGATGAGTAGAAGGACGTCATATACAAGGTGAAGGACATCAAAGATGAGGAGAAGGACGTCATATACAAGGTGCAGGACAGCAAAGATGAGGAGAAGGACGTCATATACAAGGTGCAGGACATCAAAGATGAGGAGAAGGACGTCATATACAAGGTGAAGGACATCAAAGATGAGTAGAAGGACGTCATATACAAGGTGCAGGACATCAAAGATGAGTAGAAGGACGTCATATACAAGGTGCAGGACATCAATGATGAGGAGAAGGACGTCATATACAAGGTCCAGGACATCAAAGATGAGGAGAAGGACGTCATATACAAGGTGCAGGACATCAAAGATGAGTAGAAGGACGTCATATACAAGGTGCAGGACATCAATGATGAGGAGAAGGACGTCATATACAAGGTGCAGGACATCAAAGATGAGGAGAAGGACGTCATATACAAGGTGCAGGACATCAAAGATGAAGAGAAGGACCTCATATACAAGGTGAAGGACATCAAAGATGAGGAGAAGGACGTCATATACAAGGTGAAGGACATCAAAGATGAGGAGAAGGACGTCATATACAAGGTGCAGGACATCAAAGATGAAGAGAAGGACCTCATATACAAGGTGAAGGACATCAAAGATGAGGAGAAGGACGTCAGAAAGAGATGACAATAAGGACCTCATAGACCAGCTGCAAAAGATCAGAGTCGAGGTGAAGGAAATAAGGAAAAATGAGACACACATCATAGGAAAATGACATCAAAGACAATATAAAGAACATGAGATGAGGAGACCCTTATAGACAAGTTGATGAACAACATTAGTTGCAGGACATTAGAGATCAGCAGGAGAACCTAAGAAATGAAATGAAGAAAATGGACACAGAGATGACCAAGGACATTAGAGATATGAAAATGGACACAGAGAGGAGAGGAAGGACATCAGAGATATAAAAATGGACACAGAGAGGAGAGGAAGGACATCAGAGATGAGAGGAAGGACATCAGAGATATGAAAATGGACACAGAGATGAGAGGAAGGACATCAGAGATATGAAAATGGACACAGAGATGAGAGGAAGGACATCAGAGATATGAAAATGGACACAGAGATAAGAGGAAGGACATCAGAGATATGAAAATGGACACAGAGAGGAGGGAAGGACATCAGATATATAAAAATGGACAGAGAGGAGAGGAAGGACATCAGAGATATGAAAATGGACACAGAGATGAGAGGAAGGACATCAGAGATATGAAAATGGACACAGAGATGGGAGGAAGGACATCAGAGATTTGAAAATGGACACAGAGATGGGAGGAAGGACATCAGAGATATGAAAATGGACACAGAGATGGGAGGAAGGACATCAGAGATATGAAAATGGACACAGAGATGGGAGGAAGGACATCAGAGATATGAAAATGGACACAGAGAGGAGAGGAAGGACATCAGAGATATGAAAATGGACACAGAGATGGGAGGAAGGACATCAGAGATATGAAAATGGACACAGAGATGGGAGGAAGGACATCAGAGATATGAAAATGGACACAGAGATGGGAGGAAGGACATCAGAGATATGAAAATGGACACAGAGAGGAGAGGAAGGACATCAGAGATATGAAAATGGACACAGAGATGGGAGGAAGGACATCAGAGATATGAAAATGGACACAGAGATGAGAGGAAGGACATCAGAGATGAGAGGAAGGACATCAGAGATGAGAGGAAGGACATCAGAGATGAGAGGAAGGACATCAGGGACATGAAAAAAGACATCTGACACAAGGTAAAGGTCCACATTGAAAGGTCAAAAAAGATCAGTGATTAAGAGTACGGTATAAAAAATGCAAAGCAGGACATATAAGAGAAGGTTAGGAGCCAAAGCGACCTGTTTTCACAAGTGGAAGGACACGGAAAAAGGAAAAGATATCCAAGATGAGGAGGAGGACCTTATCGACATGTTTGAAGAAAATTAAAGACAAGTTTTAGGACATCTGAAAACCGGTCAAATAAGGTAGAGAGTCATGAGGATTTTTTCTCATGCTTTCATGATATCAGTCACAATCAAGGACACAAACAGAAAGTGAAGCTGGGGGCCTCCTGTAGGACGCAGCCACCAGCAGAGTGCTGAGTGAAAGTCAGCGCGTGAGGTGGAGGACAGAGGAGGACAGATGTTTTCACCTCGCACTAACACAAATGTTTCTTCACTAAAATATGTGTAAGAGCCGCGAGCGAGGCGACCTGTCACGTTACATCAGCATGTGAGCAACACACCCCAACCTGACGCCGCCAGATTTAGACGCCGAGTCAGATCCCTCCAGCCGTGTGTGTGGCACGAGTGTGTGCGTCCATGTTCTCCGCCCAACACGGGCTTCTACATCATGATGATCGTCTGGACTCGAGGGACGAGGTGAGACACGTGGTCGTCCATCACGCTGAAGGTCACGTCACCGGATGACAATCGTTTGATCCGCACCAGTCGTATGAAAAACAAGAACCCAGCAGATACAGAGAGAGAAGATCTGCCTTTGAAACCTTAGAGCTTCACTGGACTGGAATAGAAACACATTCCACCTCCGTCAAGGACGTGATCCGTGTTGAAACCTCCGAATAAAAAAGTTCCATAAATGATTTGTATTGAACTCATAATAAATCAGTTTTTTTTTTTTTTTTTACTTTTCCGGTTTACATAAGAGTTAAATTGTTTAGTGTGATAAATATGTTTAATAAATATTCAGAGTGAAAAATATCATTATCAATCTTTGTTATTTACCGTTGCTGTGTGGCAATTACCGCCGCCATTATGTTTTTATTCAAAGAAAATGTGTTTAAAAGACTCGGATGAAAAAAGCCCAGCAAATACAGAAGAAAAAGAAGAAAAATGTGATATTTTGGTCATATCGACCAGACCCTACCTGCCGAAAGGTTTTCTCAAAGTAGATTAATACAAGTTTCACGATCTATGAAGACAAGTGTGTACTTTAGGTTAAGCCACCGAACAGTGTGTGTTTTGGTGGGAAGGCTCTGCGGCAGCAGCTTCTGGAGGTCACTGCAATGCAACAGTAGCTCGGCATGCTCCACCAAAACACACACACTCGCTCCCACAGGAGGTGGCATTAATCTACTGCCAAAGCTGCTTGAGAAGGCTGGTTAGAAACAGCTCGCCATGAAGTGGAACAGCCACACGATCGGCACCGGCGTCGGCATTAGCGCTCGTTTATCTCTTCACTACAGCAGTTTATCATGTAGGAAGTCAATGAAAGTCGTGAATCAATTCCAGAGGGAAAATTCTTCTGCTGTGAAAGGGCGCTGAGCAAACAGAGTTCTGGCTCCTTGTTCCACCTGAACTGCGGCGGTGGACTCGTGTTATTAACCTGTGCCGATACACGGCATAGGTTTTGTCTGACATCTGGTATGATCAGGAAATAATAAAAAAAAAAACAAGTCCGTAAAAATAGACGTTAGACATGTGGCTTATGGGAAATGGAGTCATTTTAACAATTTACAGTTTTGTATTCACTGCAGCAGCATCAGGCCCTTTAAACACAGTTTGGTCACATCTCATAAAAAACTGTCATCACCTAAAAGTTACTTAACCAGAAGTGAAGAAGAAATAATGAGTGGAAAATTTGAATGAATAAAAGTCGCTTCTATAGTTCTTCACTCATGTAAAAACACATGAAATTGTACTTAAGTAGAAATTGATTTACCCATTTAAAAAATCCTTAAGTAAAGGTGGAAAAAAGGTAGATCATTCACTTATAGGAAATGTATTACTTTCTCTAACAGCAGGTGTTGAGCGTTTGTGCACCGTTTGTTTTTCAACTCGGAAGTGTTAAATTCTTGTTAAACAAATGCAGGAACTTGCATCAATGCAAAAAAGGTCAATACAATGACTTCATGGTGTTACAGGGCACAACAGAATTATTAGAACAGGACCAGCCTGCTTTCAATGATGTTAGAACAGACATTTATTGTATCTTTTTTATATGTTTTTTTCATAAAAAGCAATCTCAACACAAAATATATGAAAATATAATCAGATTCAATACTTTCTCTCTTGTCACACCTTAACTCATCTAGTAAAGCCTCTAACACAGGCTGTCTCAAACACATAGACACAATTTAACACCAAAATAATACTTCCAGAACACAAAATACAAAAAGTCTGCAACAACATGTTCGATTTTGAATACAGTTTAAAAAATACCAATTTGTCACCAGTATTGGTCCAAAGCTGAAAGATTTTCACCAGTAAATGTGCAAGCTATTCAAAAAATTTTAAAAAACTGTAAACACATGAATTAAAAAACAAACAATCTTATGATGAGGTATCCAATTGATTTTGAAGCGTAAAAGTAGACCTTTTTTTTAAAAGACCAGTTCACTTTGCTTAACAATCCCTTAGTGATCCTTTCATGTTGTAATGAGAAAACTCTTTATAGATGTACTCAGAACAACTCGTAGTTACAAGGCTGCTCATTGAAATTTAAGAAATATACTTTTGTGATAAACTGTAAAGGAAACCGAGCTAATAACTATTGCAGGCTTTGTTGCTTTGCTGTCTGCTCTTTTTAATTGCATCAGCGTCAGTTGCTGCCATGTGTACAAATGTTCCAGAAAAAAAAACCTCTTTTGGGGGTTTGTTTCAGGAAGCATTTGTCAGCCGCTGCATTAGATGGACCATGGACTGGAAAATATTATCCCTGACGGCTCAGAGAGAAATTAAAGCAGCTCTATGCGATTTTAGGTCGAGCAACGCCAGTGGACTTAAATGGTAATGTTTAGCCCGACGGGAGACCACATTTCCCATGAGCACTCGCTAAACGTCGCTATTGCCATGTCCCGGTTTGCATTCCATTGTCTGAATAAAGGATGATAATGATGAGGTAATGAATCAGATTGTGGATAATGAAATATGATATGTGTTATGAAGGCTTTTTAAATAACATAACTTTAACTTTGTTTTTGTACCGTAGTTAACCCCTACCCCCCCCCCCCCAACACAACCATCCCCAAGAACTTTTACAGTGAAAATAAAAATCACACAAAAACACCTCAAGTCACTGTATATGAGTCATTCAACTCGTTTTAAGTTGATGTGTCATCACAAGTTATTTTAGGAGAAAAATATTAAGGTACCCAAAACTACCCAGAGTTGGTTTAAGTCCCTTGTGAGAGAAAGTGTTTAGAATGTCCAGAGATGGGATGTTTTCTGATCACACTGAGAGAGATCGAGTTACATAAAACCCAAATCCAATCAGAACAAAAATGAAAGCATGAAGTCGGTGCAGGGAAGACAGTTTTCAAATTGCTGGTCTAATCCTCTCTTTCTGCTCTGCAAAACATCCATGTGCCAAATATCCTATATTTCACTAACACTTTTCTATGTACACATTTGAATTTAAATGTTGGGGTCTATCCAAAATGTTGCATTTTTTTTAACACCCAACGCTGATGGAACCCCAAAAAAGGTTTACAGAGATGAGGAGTTACACAACACTGACACTGGATCAGTCAGACTATTAACTTTTACTCATAAAAAAAAAAATCCCTGTCCTTCATTTCAAAGTTGACTTATGATTAGACGGCCAACTATTTTGTGATGGATTAACCGTGTCCAAGAAGGAAGGGAGGGGAGGGAAAGATGGAAGAAAAGACCATAATGCATGAATGAAAAGGGTAAAACTGAAATACAGAAGGAGAAAACTACACTAAGAGATAGAAAGAGAAGGAAAGGAAAAAAAAACATAGAAATAAAGAAATAAATCAGATTCAACAATGGTAAGTGAAGGAAGAGAGGAACATGACAAAGAAGGGAAGGGAGGAAAAGAGAACAAATACATGAGGGAAGGGAAAAAGAGGAAGAGATGGAAGACGGAACGGAAGACAAAGCAGGAATAGAAAAACTTGGATGAGAAAATGAAGAGAGAAGCAATGAAAACAAAATGACAAGGAAAGACAAGAGAGGGATGAAGCTAAAAGAAAAAGGGGGGTAAAGTTTAGATTGAAATGTATCAGAAGAAGAAAAAACAGGAAAAATAAAAAAAATGTGAAAAGCTAGGTAAGAGGAGAGGAAGGAACTGATGAAGGGAAACGCTGTCAAAGATCAAAGGAAGGGAATAAAGGAATGACGCATGTTAAGCGAAGAATTCACTTGTTAGGTTGAAATTAAGACTGTTTCATGGGGGGGTGCATGTGTGTGTGTGTGTGTGTGTGTGTGTGTGTGTGTGTGTGTGTGTGTGTGTGTGTGTGTGTGTAGAAATGCAGAGTCACCGAGGAATTATCTTTCACGCACGTTACATAATCCTCCACATCACCTGAACCTCAGACCGAACAAGTCAGTGAAAGTCACAGACTTAAACGTCCTCACAGAGATTCACGCACACGTCTGATACACTGCAGCGTGTCTGTGACCACCTGTTTGTGTGTGTGTGTGTCTTTGTGTGTGTGTGTGTGTTGAGCAGGCGAAAGATGACCTCTATCTGACTGGCCGATACCTCCACTGTTCACACTGAAGCGTCACGTCACCGTCTGAATAAAAACACACAACAGAGAGAACGCACAACTCACCCGGTGGCAGCATCGTCCATACTTCTGTCTTCACACACTCCCGATAGATCCAAGTGTGTGTGAGTCCTCTCAGGGTTGTGTGTGATACTGAGACACTGGCAGCGACGGCTCTGTTCTACACTCCAACCTCGATTACACTCCCTCTCTTTTCCTCCCCTCCCTCCTCCTCATGCTGCTGCTGAACACCCCCCCCCCCCCCCCCCCTCTACCCCACTTTTCCCTCACGCTTCGCCCCTCTTTCATCTTCATCATCACACCATCCAAAGCTATTTTCTGACCTCCTTTATGCATCTGCCTCTGGAAACATCAAACCTCATGACAGATGAAACTTTGCCTGATCGTGTCCTCAAGTATCCCGAGGAGACACGTGCTGGTCCGATAGTGACGTACTGCTGCGAGTCGTGCAACAGGTCAAACAACACCACGACCTTCTAAATGGAAGCTGATCCAAAATTCCATGTCAATTTATGACCGTACAGTTAGCATCGCTGGCTACGGCTACCGCTGGTTGACCTTCACTGGACAAGGACACAGTACGATACCTGAGCGAAGCACTTGTGAGGCTGTTTGAAAGGGTGACAAATGGCGGACCATTAAACATTGGATACTTAAAATACCTCCATCAATCAGTTTGAACTAGAGTTAAGTTTCCTCCAACACATAAAATATCGAAAATATCAATACACTTAAGTATCGCAATGTTTTTTTACACGGGACAGAATCCATATTTGACAGTTCCATTATTTTAACTTAACAGAAAAAGGAACAATTATATACTGTGAGATCCTCGGTAAGACTGAGGATGAGAGGATACAGTCAACTTCATCAACTTTTAAAGCGGATGTCTTAACATAATTTGGTTTAAAATATTATATTATGGTTTTTAATATTATGTTTTTCATTTATTCATGTGGTCTGTAAACTTTATTTGGCAATATCACAAATAAGTTCTTGTTCCTACAGTATCACAATATATTGTATTGTTTCCCTTGTATCGTGATACATCTCGCCAGTACACACACATAATAAAGAAATTTAAAAGGTTGTGGGATCTGCTCGTTAACGCTCAAAAATCATCCATTGAAGTGTAAGGCCCCCGAGTAAGAAGCAGAACTTGAAATGCATCAACATGACGTCAAAACACACAATGTCCAAAATTTTCTCATGTCCATCACGGCACTCTATCAACTCGATATGCAACTTATCTGCTTCTGACGTGTGCATCCCTATTAGTGCGACCATTTCCGCTAGCGTATCCAGACTTTTCACTTTCAAGTTGCATCTACGATAGAAGGTCAATTTGTCGGAGGGTCCAAAGTTAGTGTTAAGTCATGATGGCTAATAAGAGGCAGAATTTGAGCTCTTTTCATCATGTGTAAAAAAAAAAAAAATCTCCACTTTGCAAATGTTACCATGAGATCTGGGCTGTGATTGATTTTATGGTTTAGATCAGGGGTGGGCAAACTCGGTCCTCAAGGGCCGCAGGGTGTGGAGGTTTTTGTTCCAACCGTTCAAGAGGACACATTTTGACCAATCAGGAGTCTAAGGAGTGTCATCAGTTGATTGTCAGTCAGGTGTTGCTTGTTTCAGCTGAAACCTCATTGGTTAAAATGTGCATGCTCGATCGGTTGGAACAAAAACCAGCACACCCTGCGGCCCTTGAGGACCGAGTTTGCCCACCCCTGGTTTAGATGTTTCAACATTTAAATGAATGAAGCGGCTCATCCACAGTGTATCATCCATGATGTTGCTATTTAATTAAAGCGCTGGAATGTGAATTTACTTGCTCTGACATACTCGATGTGAGGATAAACGCATACTGTAGACATGGAGACAATATTGTGTTGAGGAACAAGGGAAAAAAACAATATACAGTGGAACAAGAAAAGGTTTACAATTTTAAAGCAGATATATCTAAAGGATGGCCATTTGCGGCCCTTTGGAATTCTTCAACCAGATAACTTTTTTTTTTTCTTTTAAATTGGAAAAATAAATCTTCCTAAAATTTTTTTCTATTTTGTGTTAAACTGGAAGGTTCCTTTAAGTTCTCAACAAAGTAATTATTGGTATGATTCTCACATTTCCCCCACAGCCCGTTTGCTCAACAATAAACATTGCCCTCTTTAAAAAAAAAGTTTAGACACCCCTGATCCAAAGGGAGCAAGAAAAGTAAAACATTTGTCTGGACACAGATGCTTCTAGGAACCAGGGTCTTTTTTGTATGACTTCAGTTTCCACTGTCCCCCAATTAATAATAAAGATACATCATCAAAATTCTGGTTCAATCCAAACCTAACCCTTGAAGTTAAGTCAGCAGTTGTGTTTATTCACCTCACACTCCTGCCGGGATTTGAACCAGGCTTAGAGAAGAAGCTATAGGAGCAGTCAATTACGTGTGATCTTTGATTTAAACCATAGTTTGAATTCTAGTCACTGTTGATAACGCTTATATGATGGCAGAGCATCAAGACTAACAACTTTCATCTAATTACAAGTTGTCTTTTATGGACTGAAATGTGTTTTTAGACTATGGGGGTCGACTTTGAATGACTGTCTCATTCCTCCACGTAACAATGTTGGAGGAAAGTAAAGAAAGTGTATGTTGCAATCAGAGATCAGGTCGGTGTAGAGCTGCTACGAAATCATATTGATCGAACACACACACACACACACACACACACACACACACACACACACACACACACACACACACACACACACACACACACACACACACACACACACACACACACACACACACACACACACACACACACACACACACACACACACACACACACACACACACACACACACACACACACACACACACACACACACACAGCACATCACTATGCAGACCAACACCTCGTGGAACCTTCACGGGTCTCACAAATTAATGTAGAGCGACACATCGTGGCCCCGAGAGCCGGCGACAGCCTCTATTACGATCCCTCACACACAATGACCCCCCCAGGACTTCTGGACTCTGTCCCATCTCACTTGTGCAGGAAAACACACACCTGACGTCTTCCTCAACCATGCAGTATCGACACTTGCTGACTCTCCTGGAAGTCGGAATAGAATCGACCTTTTGAAACTGTTCTGGTCTCGTCAATGAAGAGCACATGTATAAAAAACTCATGGCCCTGGGGCCAAATCTGCCCCCCCCAAGTCATTTCATCTGCAGGATATTTGTCTAAAATCGAAGTCGATTAATGTTTATGTTGATATTGTGACTTATGAGGATGTTTTTTATACAAGATAAGAATTACAGATCATGGATGTCTTCTTGAAACTTCTTGTGAAAGTACAACTGATGACCATGTTACAAAAGACAATGTGGGACTTATACTTCCAGTAAAAAACAGATTAAATACACATTTTTTTCGGCCCTTGAATCGGAGCTTGACTTGAGAGACGGTGGGAAGTGACTACCATAGAGAAGCTGAGCTTTTGCAAGTGATATGACTGCCGTCAATGGGGCTGATGATGCCAAACACCTTGGTCGACTCAAATAAAAAGTACAAAGTAATCCCTCCACGAGTACAAACTTTTACATCGAGTCGCTTGGATTGATAACTCGTGTAGCTTCTCGGACTCTCATCTCTAGTGGTGACACAGACCTGGCCTCACTAAAATAAAACTATTGATGAACTGAACTGATTCATATAAATCAACCAAACAAAGGGTTAATAACTCACCCACACTTCAGTCACTACGATCGACTTTGAAAGACACTGGAGGGTCACAGACGCCCTTTTCTACTTCCTCTCAACACAACACCCCAAACACAGCCCACAGGCGGTGACAGAGATAAAATATTTGCTGGCGCATCCGTGACGTCCTGCAGACAAAAACAAGGACTAAAATAGAAAATGTGTCAGTTCACCTTTAGATCTCAGATCAAGGGAACAGAACATTCAATTACAGCTCTGCTGTTGCACCAATAGAGCACACACACACACACACACACACACACACACACACACACACACACACACACACACACACACACAACACGTCAAATTAAAGCATCTAGTCCTCCGTGTGTTAATTTATTCATCATAATAAAAGTTACATTTGGAACATTTCTCATCCGAGGAGCTGGGATGGAAGCAGCGTCTGGAGACTTGAACACAGAATGTGTCCTACTTAACAAAAACAGTAGAAACCAACCCAAACATTTAAACTCTCAAGCCAGAAATGCAGCCTCAGATGATAAAGATATAACGTAAACCTAAGATGACCAAAGAGGAAAGAGAGTGGTGTGCGTTTGTGTTACGGCTTATTAGGAATGAGTCGAGCTTCAGCTTCTACTCACTTCGTGTTATCACAGACTTCCAAGAATCTTCCCTTTTCTCAGATGCCTTATCCCCACTTGAGGGATTAGAGGCAGAGAGGTGGGATTCTAATCTCCATCTGGGTATTCTGCCACATATTTCCCCCCCGAGCGCCAAGAGAACCCGAGCAGGTGAATCTGGTGAGATTTCTTCTTCACATCCACAAACAGTCCCCGAGAGATCCGTTGATCACACCTTTAAAATAAATGAGATGAAAGATTTGTATTTATAGAACTGATCCAGGAGACACAGACTTGGCTGAGCACCAGATATGAACATCAGATCTTTCTCCAAATACTTTTCTCAAAAACCATTGAGGAGAGAATTAATGGAGTCATCGAGTTGAAATTAGCTTTTCATGTAACAGAATTGATGCGTGAGCGCTTTTGTGTGACGTTGTCGTTTCCTGCGGCGCCAGACCTCAAATTGTGGGAGTGTAGAGACAGAGACTCATAGAGGAAGGAAAGGACAGAAGAGAAAAAGACAAACAAACAGGGCAAATAAGGATAAAAAGATGATTGAAGAAAAACAAAAGATATCTAACAAAGATAAGTGGAAATCATTAAAAAAGAAAGAAGAGAAAGAAAGCAGGAGTAGAAGGAAAATTGATGAACGTGACGTGACAAAAACAAAACAAACAAAAGAAATGAAAATATTAAACAAAAGTAAAGAAGGAAATGTTCCATCAGACATGTACGAAGTGCGGCCTGGGGGCCATTTGCGGACCCATAGCAGAATCCATGCGGCCCCCAGCTACTGTTATAAACTGTACAAATCACCCAGAGATCTTAAACTTTTTAAGTAAATACTTGGCAGTGCCTGGGTATATCAGATACATAGGTTTGCTTTAGAAGGAGTCTGAAGAAAAGGAAAAAAATAGAGTAATTTAAGACAGATTATGGGTCTTACAGTTGCTTAAAGGAGCTGTCATTAGGAAAATCAAATTAATTAAATAAGGTTCCAATTTATTGAATGGATGTTTGAATTTTCATGGGGGTTTTCTGCCCCCCTCATGGACCCGTCTCTTGCCCTTAAAACTATTTTTCCGTCGGTTAAGATGTTCTGAATTTTCCCTAGAGATTAATGAAGATAAATGTGCTTTTATTTTGAAGCTCTGAATGAAATAACTCTTGGTGTCACAAGTTATATTTTGCCCCAGCTCGGTTTCACTTCATCAAATCTGTTCCTTCTGGGAAAAAAGTTTAGAAACCCCTTGTTTAAACCAATGGACATTTTATTTTGCCAAGTTTTTTTTCTCTCTGTCATCGACTAGTGTGAAGTATTGACGAAAGAATGTGTAGCTGGAAACAGTTTCAGCTGATTCAGGAAACCTGCTGATGAATGAAAAGGATATTAATCTGCAAACAAGACCACAGAGTGAGAATTTTGTTTGACTAGCGTTTTGATATAGAGGAACATCTTTGTCAGAAATGTAAGCTCTAATAGTGGCTCGCTGACTAAATTATTGATCAGACACATGAACATTCCTCAAGGAAAAATAGCAAGATGGTTCTAATGGCTACGTTTAAATCATGGGTGACATGATCGTACTGAACAAGGCCGTTAGCGAGTCATCCTCACAGAAATGAATGCAAGAAGCTTAAGAATCATTATCTTTTCCGTG